>NC_139512.1:78901973-79501973 GCF_947247035.1 Vipera ursinii
AAAATAACTTATAACAAAAGGCAGCATATAGCCACCATTTGTGGTCAAATGTTTGATGCAAAATAATAGTCTTAACAGACTAGCTAGTTGTAATTGAACAAAAGACTAGCTAGTTGTAATTGAACAAATCTTAGGGGATAGGATGTTTCATAATGTGGGAGCCACCACTGAGAAGGACCACATCCAGGTTTTCATCCCCTTTATCTCCACAGATCTTCAGCATCTCCATTTGGGATGAACACCCAGGATGAGCATATTTTGGATGTGAAAAATTAGATGGATGTCACTTGGGACTTAAGCTGTGTAAGATAAAACCAGATCTGGAAACCTAGAGGTAACCAGTATAGTGACCAAAGCATTGGTGTGGTGCTACAGTTTTTATAGTCAGATCCCTCCATTTTGGACCATCTGCATCTTCTGAGTCATCTTCAAAGGTAGCTCCATGTAAAGCACATTGCTGTAGTTTAATGATACGAGTCAGAAGGGGTCTCCATGTATGGGACAATTGATGTTTAAAATTTCATGTTCTGCTGGACTTTAGCAGCTAAACTGATGCCTTGAATTCTGCAAAAAGAGCAGATTTGATAAAGGTAATAGAGATGATGGTTGAAACTGAAAATCTTTTCTCTGCTAATTAGCCACGTATAGGATATTATATTGCTTAGATATCTTAATAAAGTGTAATAAAATATCTTACAATCCCGATGAATAAATATATGAAACAGTGATTGCTCAATATCATATCCTCCTAAAGCATAATATTTACACTAAATATGATGCTACCTAATATTTAATTTGTCAATAACAACTTGATGCTATCTGGCTTCCCCATGGACTTTGCTTGTCAGAAGGTTGCAAAAGGCGATCACATGACCTCAGGACACTTCAACCGTCATAAATATGAATCAGTTGCCAAGAATCCAAATTTTGATCACATGACCATGGGGATGTTGCAATGGTCGTAAGTGTGAAAAACAGTCATAAGTCACTTTTTCCAGTGCTGTTGTAATTTTGAATGTCACTAAAGGAATGGTTATAAGTCGAGGACTACACACACACACACACACACACACACACACACACACACACACACATATATATATATATATATATATATATATATATATATATATATATATATATATTTGTTTTCTGAGGTTTTCGCGGCTGTTCGTATGTGGATCTTTGGTTATTCGGGTTTTTCCCCGCGTAGAACTAAAGGTGTAGGGGCGACGTTTCGACGGAATCCCATCCGTCATCATCAGGCTAGTGGCTTCTGCTTCCTTCTTCTGGGAGAAGCCACTTCTCCCAGAAGAAGGAAGCAGAAGCCACTAGCCTGATGATGACGGATGGGATCGGATGGGATTCCGTCGAAATGTCGCCCCTACACCTTTAGTTCTATGCGGGGAAAAACCCGAATAACCAAAGATCCATATATATATATATATATATATATATATATATATATATATATATATATATATATATATATTCCTAATTCTGCATACCCCAAGATGATATGACTCTTCTTTGGATTTTCTCAAATGGAACAAATTGTAGCATTTTAGCAAAATTGGAAGGGCTTTTTCATTCATAAAAAAGGTGCAGCCTTCTGCCTACAGTGAAGCAAAGAGGTAGACCATAAACGTGGTGCTGAATTGGTGCAGTCTAGTCTAGTTTTCTGCTCCCATTGTGGCAAACCAGATGTCTACAGGAAACTCACAGCAGGTCATGTGTGCAGTAGTACCTTCCCACTTGAGTTCCCTAGCAACTACTATTCACAAACATGTTTCCTCTGATTCTGAGGTAACATAAAGACTGTGTGATTTGTAGCCATTGATAGCCTTGTGCTCCATTCATCTGTCTAATTCCTTTTCAAAATCATCTAAATTGGTGGGTATTGTTATAGCCTGCCATTGCAAATTGCATACATAACTGCCCAGGTGCTGTGGGAGTAAATACTTCTTCCTATCTGTTCTGAATACCCCACTGTTTGGTTGCATTGGATGACTCAGAAATCTCTGATAAAGTCAATCAACAAATAAAAACCTGTAAAGGGTTAAGAAGTGGAAATTATTTGGTGGCTGGCCTGTCTGAGAAACTAGTCTTTTCTTTCTTTCCCAGTTCCACTCATCATATACTTAAAATTTGTTCGAAAGAACTAGATTTTCCCACTAATAATTTACCCTTAAAATTGATGTATCATCTTAACTTAAAGTAAAAGAATTAAATGAGTTCTTGCATCTGAGCTTCCTTTTTTGTGGGTGGGGAGCTGGAAACCATCTTAAATTCAGTGCTCTCTTTGTTTTGGTTCGATATAGTCTATAGTATCATTTATTAACTATTATAAAAGTCAAAATTACAATATGTCTCCCCACCCCTATCCCTGCTCAGTGATATGTACTGTAGGATCCTGGTTTTTGTTTCAGTCAATAAGCCATCCAATTACAAATGAATAAGTCTCCTTTGTGCTTTTTGACATATCGGATAGCATGATCTTACGGATTCTTACTTCACAGACTTCTGATTACAGATTCTTCATTCTGCTGATTATGTATGCTAAGGGGGCCTAATGATGCTGAATAGGAATAAGGATGCTCCTGAACAGACTACAAGTATCTGGCAAACAGGGAGGGGTAATAGTGATAGTGAGAACACCTTGAATGAATCTTGAGTATAATTTCTTATTGATGCATAAGTTCCAACTAAGTCACAGAGAAGTGGCACACATCACAGTGGGTGTGCCTGGAAGACCTGACTGCATTGTAGACTGCGTGCAAGAAAGCCGTTTGCACAGGAGGGAAGTCAAAAATCACAAAGGGATGTGCTTCCTTGGCAACAACCCTTACAGGACTGTACTATGAGATTTAGAAAGATGAAAATAATCAGGTGGCAATTTAAACAGAACAAACAGACTCTGCCTGACTAAATAATATAATGTATTTATTGAATTGTTGTCATACTAAATTTTGGAACTTCCTATGCAGGGTAGAACATCTTACCCTTTCTCCCATTTTCCCATTTTGCCCATTTTCCACAATCTCCCAAAGGCTTACAATTTTAGACATAAACTGGAAGTGGGGGAATATTTTTTATTTGCTGAAACTTAGTATTTTAATTAACACCCTGAATTGTTTTCAATCTATGAGCAGTCTACCTTTTGCCCTTTAATTTTCAGGTGTTGTTCTTTAATGTAATTCTGATCAAAAACAACCTTGAGCAATATTTCTTTTACCTAGCAAATATATTTAATATATCGCTACATATTAACCATTTCTACATTTTTTATTTAAATAAATGCTTAAGAATCAATGCGTAAATACTGAGATGACCTAAAAATCATAGTAAATAAAGACAAAAACAAGTGTTTTAATAATCAAAACAAAATATTTAAAATGGCTCACAGGGTAAATTCCAGAAACTGATAACCTTGTCTTTAATAGAAGATGTGATTTGTTATCCACCTGATTTATTAAACATCCCATAATTTTTTAGGTATGGTGCATTGGCTGCCATCATAACTGTCATGAACTTTATTGCAATCATGTAACCAAAAAAGAGAGAATTTTTGGAAATTATTCCTATAGCTCGTTATGGACACACTATGTTGTGCATATGCACATATGAGTCGGTTTTAATTTTAGGCTGACGATATAGCTAGAGTGGCACAGTGATAATAGTGGAATGGCTGGAAACAGACAGAGCCATCCTCAACCATTGGATCACTTTGGGACAGTTCCTGTCTCTCAGCCCAACCTACCACTACCTTTGCTGTTGTGGTGAAAAATTGAAGAAGGGAATGATATGTATACCATCTTGAGCTCCTAGAGTTAAGACTGGATATAAATCTCTCTCTCTCTCTCTCTCTCTCTCTCTCTCTCTCTCTCTCTCTCTCTCTCTCTCTCTCTCTCTCTCTCTCTCACACACAACACACACACACACACACACACACACACACACACACACAGACAGAGAGAGAGAGAGAGAGAGAGAGAGAGAGAGAGATCTATTCATCTTTTGAAATCCATACCAAATTTAGTGGACTTTCCATGTTCATCGGATAAATTTCCAATAAAAGCAAATCCATAGAATAAGCTTATTAAAACAGCACAAAGGCAGAAATAAAGGTGCCATGAGGACTAAGTAAATGGTAGAATAAGGGTTTTTTTGGGAGAATGGAAAAACCTTTATCTTATGCCCCAAAGGTAACAATGCATGCCAGACAGTCATCCGCTGAGTGAACATTCCAGAACTACCTATGGAGAAGACTGTCCCTGGGATAGCATTGTCTTGCTATCTTTTGCTGAGTCTTAAAATGAGAGAAAGCTTGGAAAAAGGCTTCCAGGGATGATGTTAAAGTATCAGTAGCTAAATACTGGAAGTGCTATTGATATTGATTAGATTCCAGAGAGCAGCAGGAAAGCAGAAGGAAGAATCCACAACCAGATTTCCATCCATGAGAAATCAGGCTGAGGATTAAATCAAACTAAAGATTGTTGACTGGTATGACTGGTGTAAAGAAAATGCATAGAAATGCTTTTTTCTTATTCTCATAATACTACAATTTGAAGTCCTTCAATGACATTGACTGGCAACAGATTCAAACAGGAGTAAATATTTCAACAGTGCATATTTTATTTATGAATTTGCTGTCATGAGGAACTGATGGCCATTGACTTAGGTCACCTCAACACTTTGTTAGTATCTTAGAAGCAGAGAAGTGGAAGACTCCGATTAATAAATCTTCCCATAGGCAACACTATTTCTATAGCTGTTATGTTTTTCTTTGGCAGCCTTCATGAAAACAAATTATACAATTAGTTTTATAGAACAGTTACGTTTCTAGTTCAGACAATTTTTATCATGGAATTTTAAAATGGATTTTTATAAGTTGGAAGGATTGGATAGATTCTTTCTCCTGTCCCTTCCAAAAATACACAAATGCATATATCAGATTAGATCCACAGTCTTATATTGACATTTGCTAGTTATTTCCCTGTGAAAATGAGATTACATAAAACATTGCATAGTATCAGCCTCCACAGTGATAACATCCTTAATTGTAGCTACACTACCTTCCATCAGCTCAAATATGGAGTTTATTATAATATGGTATGGTTGGTTGTTTTGAGTTAGTATGTTGCTTGATCTCAGCTATTGTGGTTTGTAAACTATAATTTATGGTTTAATATTATCAATTACTTTGGCTTTTCCCACCAATTATGGCTTAAGATTGTGACTTACTGCAACGTGTTAGTCCTCTATTGCACCAGTTATGAATTGCTACCAAATGGTTCTGTATTGGCTTGTGAGTGTGCTAGTCATTATAAGTAAAGTGACTGGGTTTCTCCTCTGGCTTTGCTGCTGCTCCTCTTCAGCATGTCAATAGCCAGGAAAGAAAACATTCACCAGTCAGGACCTATTAGAACAAACACCTGACTTCAGAACGTTATCTGGTTCCCTAGGATGATTGTTTATTTATCCTTCCAGAGTTTGGGGGGGATGGAATGTCTTGAGGTTTTTAAAAAATCAATATATAAATAAACACTAGGGCAGAAATTGCTGCAGAGAGGATGGAGGTAGTTCCTGCCATGATCTTATTACTAGCTAGGTCTTATAGAGTAGAAGAATTGAAACTTACTTGCTGCTGAGGTACCAATCTCTTATTTTCTGGGGATGAAGGGTGGGAGTGAGAGAGGGCAAAGGGAAGTAAGGGAAACTGAGAATTAAGGGAAAGCCTGGTTCAAAAATCCCTCATTATTTTCTAGACACTGAAATATGAGAAACCATCAAAAAGATATGTTAGATAGCCAGATGGCCATGTTACAATGCAGTCTTCCAATCTAGCAGAAAAGTATGCCAGCAGGCTGGTAAATGATGTTGTCCTCGCCTTTTTAACAGCTTTGTTCTTGTTTCCCCTGAGTGTTTAGCAGCAAGAAATTAGTAGATCAGTGAAATTCTGTAGACATAGTATACTTAGATTTCAGTAAGGCATTTGACAAAGTAGACCACAACCTGCTGCTTAGTAAGCTAGAAAAAGGTGGGATAGACAACATCACCACCAGATGGATCTGTATCTGGCTGACAAACTGTACTCAGCAAGTAGTCCTCAATTGTACTACATTCACATGGACAGAAGTAAGCAGTGGGGTACCACAAGGCTCCCTCTTAGGCCCAATGCTCTTTAATATGTTAAAGCCTTAGATGGGGGAATAGAAGGGAACTCATCAAATTTGCAGATGACACCAAACTGCTCAGGATCCAAAAAGATCTTGACAAACTTGAACAATGGGCCCTATCCAAAAAAATGAATTTTAATGTGGAGAAAAGCAAAGTTTTACATTTAGGCAGGAAAAATCAAAGGTATAAGTACAGATTAGGCAAGACCTGGCTCAAAAACAGTAACTGTGAGAGGGACCTTGGAGTCCTAGTGGATGATTACTTGACTATGAGCCAGCAGTGTGCAGCAGCAGCCAAAAAAGCTAATACAATCCTGGGTTGTATAAACACAGGCATAGAATCAAGATCACACGAAGTATTACTACCACTTTATAAAACCCTAGTAAGACCACACCTGGAATACTGCAACCAATTTTGGTCACCATACTACAAAAAAGAAGTTGAGACTTTGAAAAAATTGAGAGAAGAGCAACTAAAATGATCAAAGGCCTGGAGATTAAAACATATGGAGAACAGCTGCAGGACTTGTGTTTGACTAGTCTAAAGAAAAGAAGAAACAGGGGCAACATGATAGCAGTATTCAGTACTTGAGGGGCTTCCACAAAGAAGAACGGGGTCAAACTATTCTCCAAAGCACCAGATGGCAGGACAAGAAACAATGGTTGGAAACTGACCAAAGAGAGAAGCAACCTGGAATTAAGGAGAAAGTTCCTAACAGAGAGGACAATTAACCAGTGGAACAGCTTGCCTTCAGAAATCGTGGATGCTCCATCACTGGAGGGTTTTAAGAAGAGACTAGACAGACACTTGTCTGAAATGTTATAGGACCTCCTGCTTGAGCAGGGGGCTGGACTAGAAGAACTCCAAGGTCCCTTCCAGATTCTATTCTATTCTATTCTATTCTATTCTATTCTATTCTATTCTATTCTATTCTATTCTATTCTATTCTATTCTATTCTATTCTATTCTATTCTATTCTATTCTATAGAAATACAGCTATGAATCATGTTCCTTAAGAGATAGGTAAGTGAAGAGAGATGCTTGGAAATGACTCAGTTCCACCTAACAGAACCTGGTCCAGCAGAAACCTCAGCTTACACTCACAGCTGGTCAGCAGTCTCCTTGGGTTTCAATCCTGCAGAATGAATACAAGAAACATGGGGGGGGGGAGGGAGAGAGAGAGATCGATCTTTTCCAACACATCTGGATGGAAGCACTAAGAAGAATCTATTTAAAGAGATTCTAAACAAATATTCCTTATTTTTTTAGGTTCAGGTGCGCTTTCTTCATGTTCTACCTAATGGAGATATGTAGAAGTTTACTGATATGAAATGTTTCCAACATTCCCCAAATTTATCTTCTTTCAGGCATTGCTTAAAAGAGCCCAAAGGTAAAAAGTGTAGCTACCATCCACAGAGTTTCACTCCAATGCTTCTATGTATAACTGAGGTCATCCACCAACCCATTAATAAGACCTTGGCTTTTCTCTGGAAAATCCCTCAGGGTTTTGGAGTCTCTAAGCTGCAGTCTTATACTCATCCACAGAGTTTAAATAATCTCAAATGAAGCTATTTCTTAGCAAGCGTGCACTCATGCATCATATGTATGTACATGTATGTCTCATCAACATTCATCATGAATATGCCTCAATTATGCATTAGAATTCAGTTTAACCACATTAAAAAAATCAGCTGCCTCCTTTTGCACAGCTGTGAAAGCAATGAAAATTGTCCCCTTTGGAAATGTGGCTACCACCTGAGTAACGTTTTAACCCAGGGGTCTTCAAACTTGGCCCTTTATGACTTGTGGACTTCAGCTCCCAGAATTCCTCAGCCAGCATGGGAGTTGAAGTCCACAAGTCATAAAAGGGCCAAGTTTGAAGACCCCTGTCTTAACCAATGGTCTGCAACCAGTTGATTTCTAAAGTAAAATGTTACTCAAGATGAACACATTAAGGAATGTATGGTAAAATGGGCAAAAAAGTGTTCGGTATAATATAATGCTAGATAAATGGGAGAATGTATGGATGAATGGACTAAAATTTACATTAAATTATAGTTTGAAAGAAAACATTTATAAAGTTTATAAAATGATGTATCGTTGGTACTTGACACCAGATAGATTAGCGAAAATATATAAAGGGATTTCTAATAAGTGCTGGAAATGTAGTCAAAATCCAGGTGTTTATCATATGTGATGATCTTGCAAATATGTGAAAACATATGGGATAAACATAATAATGCAGAAAATATTTAAGATACAAATATTAATGAAACTTGAAGCTTTTCTTTTAGTATGATGGACAAGCCAATAGAGAAACAATTTGGGGCGCTATTCCTTCACAGGGTGACGGCTGTGAGGATTGTACTTGTCAAACACTGGAAAGAAAAAGGGATTGAAGAAGAAGGGATTTTGAAATTGACTGAATTAGCAGAGATGGTGAAATTAACCGCTTTGATTAGAGATAATGGACTAGACAGCTATATAAGAGACTGAAGACCGTTTGTGGAGTTTCTACATGGCAATATAATAGTAGGTGGTTAATAGAGGGATTTGAAGATTAGCGTAATGTTTAGCTCAACCTGTTGCCTGCTTTTTCTTCTTTTTACTGTTTTGTATTTTATTTTTTATGATAAAATAATAAATAATATTTTTTTTAAAAAAAATGGCCTGCAAATCCACATTTTAGATCTGCACTTTGGGATTTCAGCTCTAGATCGGCCTGCGTGTCTTCCTTTGCAGCCAGTCCTCCCAGCGCTTGTGAATGTATAGACTCCTGCAGCATTAACTTAGGCACACACCATTCACCGAGAGCTCCACGGCTTTTTTGTCAATGAATGCACATTTTATGAATTAAAACAGCGCATGCCCTCTTGTGGCTGTCACTGGCTCCCTTTGATATCATGCGAGCTCCTTCCACACCCAGAGCAGCTGGAACCAGAGGAGTTGCTCAAGCTCTCCAGGCACTGCCTGTGCTTTGAAAAACAGGGCAGCAAATGCCGGAACAAGGTGTCCGTTGTAGGCAAATGACCCACTTCAATTTAAGGTCACAGGAACTCAAAGAAAAGAAAGCTTCCTTGAAAATCAGGAGCTGATAGCCACTGTTAGCGGAAGGGAGAAAAGAAGAAAAATCATTTTCTGTCTGCATGCATGATGTCAGGCACGAGACCACACACTTGCATTCTGTGTTAATTAACTCCGATTAGTTACCGCCCCAACTGCGTTCACGAGTGCTGAAGCAGATTGGGATGCTCACGTCATCAGCAAGCACTTAAAGGGTAGGGGAGAGATAAAGCCCACCATTTCCCCAGCTTGATCTCCAATATACTGGAGAAATTAAGATTCACACTATATACTGTTCATACCATTCTGCATTATTGTAGAGGCCTTTATTAACTTGCAGAGGATCCACTGGAGTTTGTCTCTGAAATTTTTCTTCTAAAATTCAGAGGGATAATTTTTCCTTTTACTTCCCTCTCCCTTCCTTCTTGCTGTAGCCAAATATTCACCAATCCCAGAATTGAGTTTTACTTGTAGGCTCAGCTTTGAGCATGTAAAGAGTAAGAATCCCAATACTGGGAGAGAAACATTCTGTCTAAGCAGTCCAATAACATAAAACCGTTTGCTATAGATTAGTGCTTAAAACGATGAGGATGATATGGAGAACGATTTATATCGAAATCCCCTCTGCAAATCCTGACAGTCCTTGTTGTTTTGAAAAATGATGGTCCTCTTTCTTTCCTGCTTACCTTGCGTGAGCCCTACCAGAACTCACCCAATGGAGATTAGGTAAAAGCATGGAGATTTCAAATGCATTACTGTATCTCCCAACTCCTTCATTAGAAATTATGCTATTTCCACCTCTTTGTGTGAGCACCTACCTTATTCAATCTTTATTCGAGAAGTACAGTTCACACGTGCTTTCGAACTGCAAGTAGAAAAATAGGGACCACTACGGTGGGAAGGTAACAGCGTTCTGTGCGCCTTTGGCGTCCAGTCATGCCGGCCACATGACCACGGAGATGTCTTTGGACAAGCGCTGGCTCTTCGGCTTTGAAACGGAGATGAGCACTGGTCCCTAGAGTTGGAAACGACTAGCACGCAAGTGCGGGGGAACCTTTACCTTTTACCTTACAGTTCACACAGCATTGAGTCCTTCCAGAATTCACTAGAAGTGCTCTTTATGCTGTCTTCTGTCATCTCAAACTTGCTTTCCAATGGAATCAACAGTTTACACACTTTTCTAGTTCTAGTCTGCTGCTCTTTGTGAGCAAATGCTGTATGTGTTAATCAGTTGTGTGGTTTTGGAATTGCATGGTCTTCATCTGAATCGCAGCTAACCTGCGTTATGGATTCACTAACTATTAAATAAAATACAGGTAGTCCTTGACTTACCCCAACTGAGCCCAAAAATTCTGTGGCTAAGTTTTGCCTCATTTTACGACCTTTCTTGCCACAGTTGTTAAGTGAATCACTGCGGTTCTTAAGTTAGTTAACATGGTTGTTAAGCGAATCCGGCTTCCCCATTGACTCTGCTTGTCAGAAGGTCGCAAAAGATGACCACATGACCCCAAGACACTGCAACTGTCATGAATATGAGCCAATTGCCAAGTGTCTGAATTTTGATCAAGTCACCACGGCGATGCTGCAATGGTCATAAGTGTGAAAAACGGTCATAACTCACTTTTTCCAGAGACATAACATCAAACAGTCACTAAATGAACTATTGCAGGTCAAGGACTACCTGTACTATTCATACAAGCAGTCTTCAAGTTATCATCGCAATTGGGACCGGAACGTCTGTCACTAAGTGAGTTGCACCCAATTTTACAATCTTTTTTTGCCACCGTCTATAAGGGAATCACATGGCCATTAGGCAAATCCGGTTTCTTCCTCTGACTTTGGGAAGGTTGCAAATGGTGATCACATGATCCCAAGATACTGCAACCATTATAAAACATACAACAGTTGCCAAGCACCCAAATTCATGGCAGTGGAGAGATGGTGCAATGGTTGTACGTGCGAGGACTGGTTGTAAGTCCCTTTTTTCAGCATTGTTGTAACTTCAAATGGTCATTAAACAAATGGTCATAAGTCAAGAACTACCTGTGGTGGCTACAACCAGAGTAATGCCTCAACCATCAAGCCCAACATTTTTCAACTCTGCAGGAAGAAATTGCTGGATATATGAAAATTTACACAATATATCTCAGAATCAAATATTTAAAAAGTTGAATCAGAATCAGAATCAGAATAGAGCTGGAAGGGACCTTGGAGGTCTTCTAGCCCAGCCTGCTGCTCAAGCAGGAGACCCTATACCATTTCAGACAAGTGGCTGTTCAGTTGCAGTGGTTAATTGTCCTCACTGTTAAGAAGTTTCTCCTTAAGTCCAGGTTGCTTCTCTCCTTGAGTAGTTTCCATCCATTCTTTTATCCAGAAAGACCCTGAACATTCAATGAACTGAAATTATCTTCCACGATCAGGGGCCTTCCAACTACATGTAAACAATTACCTTATCTTGAGTTGTGTTTTTTTTTAATCCCATTTATATCCCGCCCTTCTCCGAAGACTCAGGGTGGCTTACAATCTAAGAAGCACAAATCAATGTGCTTAGCAATAGCCTTCATTCTATGTATATGCCTGCTTATTAGGGCTTTCGGGCCCCCCCAAGCGGCATTATTACAAAGTCAGTTTATTGCCCCCAACAGTCTGGGTCCTCATTTTACCTACCTCGGAAGGATGGAAGGCTGAGTCAACCTTGAGCCTGGTGGGACTCGAACCTGCAGTAATTGCAGGCAGCTGGTGTTACTTAAGGAGTTGCTGCTCTTTGAACTTGTAAGAGGTGCTATTTGGCTTTCATAGAGAAATAAGAAGAGCAGAGGTCTCCAACATGGTGCCAAATGATGCCAGCGTGTCCAGTGTCTGCCAATTTTTCTCTCCAACCAACTTTTTTATATTTGTAGAATAAAATATTTTAATGATAGAAAATAGGAAGCTGTCATATTATAAAAGCAAGCAGTTACCTCCAGTCCCAGCTTTATGGATCTCCAAAGCATACTCTAAGTAAAGGCAACAACAGAGTATTTTGTTTATAAGTGTGCAAACTTGCCTAGAAAAAAGAACAGATGTAAGCAAAGTTGATAAGCAGGGTTTGGTGTGTGTGGAGTGGAGACTAAAATGAATGATAGACAGCCTTCTGATATTTTGTGAGTAGCTTTGTCCCTTATGTCTCCTGCGGCGGGTATTTTAT
Source organism: Vipera ursinii (assembly GCF_947247035.1). Lineage (NCBI taxonomy): Eukaryota > Metazoa > Chordata > Lepidosauria > Squamata > Viperidae > Vipera > Vipera ursinii. The sequence goes on from NC_139512.1 coordinate 78,914,404, forward strand.
GATTGACCATGTCTTCCCCTAGTAAACCATTTTACAACAATGCCCACCGGTGCTCAAAATTCAAAATGGGCCCACAAGGCCACATAAAGGTTGAGGGGAAGCAAGGAAACATTTTCAAGTAGCTCTGAACTGGGGCTTCTTTAAGATATATTTCAGGTTTCTTTTTTGTCAATGAAGATTGATGAAGAGCAGAAAAGAAAGATGCAAGCACATAGGAGACAAAGGCTCTAGGGAGAGTAAGCCTAGTTTGTCAAGTATGAAAGCAGTTAATGAAGCAGCACAAAAAATGGCAAACAAGTTGAACGGAGAACAAGCCTGGTCTGACACAAAATCCTTTTGTTAAGTACAAACTGGCCTGAGGTCATTTAGTCTACTTCATAGCTGACTGGTGAAGTGAACCCAAAGCTACTCAGTCATATTTCTGCCAGTGGAGCCACACAACCAATCTGAATTTTGAGTATCTCCTTGTGAGTTTAACTATAGGCCCTTTTAGGGGTGTTGCTAAGGTGGTTGCCAGGATACGTTCTGCACTTTCAGATTTACCACGTCATCACTAGCACTAGAATAAAAGAGCCTGTCAATTTCCAAGGCCATCTACAAGTTGTCCTAAAACATGCAGGAGGGGCATGTTGTGAGTCCTGTCAGCCTAGGATGTTGTCTGGTGGGACTAGAGAGACTTTTCTACCATGGCACACACTCTGTGAAATATCATTCTTCCCAAAGATTGGGTGGTTCTTAATCCTCCTGGTTTTCCTCAAGATATGGTTTCCCTTACAGGTGTGGGACTGATTGTTTTGATGAATGGGATTACCTCGATTGTGAGCTCTGTGTATTTTGTGATGGGTTTTATATGCTTTTATATTGATTTCCCCCCCTTGTTCTTCAATTGTTGCATTGTTCCTTTTCATTTTTACGTTTGCTTGAATCATAAGCCATCCAGTTTGGTGTTTTGATTTAGAGATCAGGCTAGAAAGCAGGAGACCATGACTTCTAGTTCCACCTTGGGACAAAGCCATCTGGATGACCTTGGATCACTCATTTTCAGTCCTAGGAAGGAGGCCATGGCAAATCACTTCTGAAAAACATGCAGAGAAAACTGCAGGGACTTGTTCAGGCAGTTGCCCTGAATCGACACTGATTTGAAGGAACACCACCACCACCACCAACAACAACAACAGCAACAAAAGCCACTCAAGATTCATAGATGGGCTGCTGTACATACATATATACAGTAACATTTCCTGCAGAAATCTTGGGATACTTCAAGATGTAACTTCTTTCTGGGATCCTTGTGTTAAATAAAGAATGGAATCCTTTGATCTCCCTTCCCCTTGAAGTACTCCTCATCAAAGGAAACAAATGCTGATCTTGTAGTTAGTGAGTTCCAATGAGAGAGACACTCCAGCAGGAGATTTTATATATATATATATATATATATATATATATATATATATATATATATATATATATATATATATATATATATATATATATATATATATATATATATATTGTATATATATATATATATACTGTATATATATATATAACTTTTCTACTGCTTCATATTATACAGGCAGAAGATGATAATGTTTACCAAAATAAGAATTGTGAAATCAGATTCAGATATCCCCTACCCAAATATAATTACTAAAGGAAGCACAAACTCTTTCCTAAAGCCTGTCATTGTCAAAACCCATTCCTATTTTATTTCATTTCATCTCTGTTTCATCCCACCTCTCCTGGGTTTTGCCATGCTTCCAAGGTGGAGGGGGGAATGTGCCTGCAGGACATTGCTTTCACTTCCTCCCCCTCGCTACAATGTAATCCCTTATTTTGTTTATTGGGGCTGTATCCTGTTTCCTGTATTATCTCTCTCTCTGAACTCTATCTTTTAATCTGTCAATTGAGAACAAAGGAAGAGATAGGGATCTAACCTCAGTGCCTGGATTTCCCAGAGAAAGGTGTGAACAAGCCACCGACTCTCACATGAGCTGGAGATGGGCCGATATTATCTCCTCGGTTCCTACAAGGGACCTAACACTTGGGGATTGGCTACCCCAAATGGGGGGGGTTGATCTATGGGGTGGGGTCCTGCTTGGGGACAGTATAATCTACTGTGTTGCGCAGGAAATCTCAGATCCTGTCTATTATGCCTGCTATCTCCTATTCTTAATAAAAGTTCCTGCTTGGAAGAAATTATTTCCAAGAGATCTGCTTTCTTAAGATGTGGGCTTGAAGTAGGTCCTGACATTAGACAGGATCTGCAGTAATAATCAACCTGGAAGGCATACCCTTACCAGGGGACTTTGCAAAAACTACAATGTCAGACACCGAGGCAGGGGAAAAGGAACCCACTGCGAAGGGGGAGCCCTCCCTCCGGCCGGGACCCTGCCAGCTGTCGGGATATGAGATGTCCTACTCCTCAGAAAAAGAAGTGGGAGATACGTGCAGCCACAAACCTCGGTGGTTGGTGGGTGTTGGGAAGAAAGACAAGTGGGAGAAGAGATCAAGGAAGGTGACCATGAGACCTGGCAGCCACCAACACAGATGGAAGCAAGAAATGGAGAGATCCCTTCATCTTAGCGAAGAGGAAGGAGATCACACGCAACACTTGAAGTGGATCCTAGAGAAAGCTATTGACCTGATGTGGAAAACCCTCGGAATTCTTGGGGATGAGAAACCTGAGCTCCGTGGCTGCTCCACTACCTTGGACCACAGCCAGAGAGACACTGAGGGGGAATCAGATGCTGAAGTCCCGGGGACATCTGCTGAAGCAGCAGCCACCATTTTGGCAACCCCCACTCCCCACCGGCCTGCAACTGCCGATCAGGATGGGAGACAACACCGTCGGTGGTGAAGGTACCAGTCCATCCAAAGATTCCCACAGCTGGATGTGAAATTCAGGGGGGAATTACAGCACTTGGGGCTCTTCCTAACCCAAGTCCTGAGCTACATGGAAGAGTATGGACGAGACATCCCCAGTGACAAAGCCAGGATCTGTATCGTGCAATCCGTTCTGGACGGGGCGGCTACAGACTGGATTGAACCTGCCAAACCCAAAGTGGCTGCCCCGGTCCTCTTTAGGGAAAAAAAGGACGGCATTTTGCGTTTGTGCATGGATTATCGTGCCCTGAATGCAATTAGTGAAAGTAACTGTATCCCCTACCCCTCATGAAGGACATGTTATCCCACCTATCGAAAGGAAGGATTTTTACCAAACTAGACCTAAGAGAAGTGTACTACCATGTTAGGATCAAGGAAGGGGACAAATGGAAGAGCGCATTTAATTGTTCAATGGGATGCTACCAATTCAAAGTTTTGCCATTTGGACTACAAGGGCCCCCCGCAGTATTTATGCAATTAATCAATGAAGTGCTAAGGGAGCACCTATTTAAGGGCATCCTGGTTTATTTAGATGACATCCTTATCTTCACCGAGTCCAAAGAGGAGCATGTCAACCTAGTCAGAGCAGTTTTTTTAAAAATTGCGAGCTGCCCACCTATATGCCAAGTTATCGAAATGTGAATTCCACCAGGAAAGAATAGACTACCTGGGGTATTGCATATCCCCATAGGGCATCAAAATGGACCCCGAGAAAGTCAGGGCAGTACTAGAATGGGCACCACTCTGCACAAGGAAGCAATTACAAAGTTTCCTGCATTTTGCAAACTTCTACCACCAGTTCATCCCTTCGTTTGCCCAAATAGCCCTGCCCCTCAGGAACTTGTTAAAAATGAAGGGGGTGTTCTAAACCAGCCCTCTTCTCGCACCCCTAATCAAAGGAAGAGTCTGGAAAGCGTCCAAGATCAAAAGGCTTCTGCCAAGTTTTAATTACACTGTTACAAAAATACAAGAGCTTGACTTCTCAAAGAAAAAGTTGCTTTCAGCAACTAGCCCCTCCCCAAACACTTCTTTTATAGAGAGCTCAGGGCGTGGTCTCCCTGTGCCTCCTCCCGAGGAGTCCCATAGCCTTCCTTTGTTTGTCCCTGCTCGTCTGCCTCCTGCGTCGGGCGTCCTTGAACAGGGCCAGCTGTGGGTCATCATCCTCCGCACTCTCGGGCTCACACAGCTGAGAAGAGGTTCCCGGCTGAGGACTCTGCAAAGTCTCCAAATCATCATCAGCCGGTTCGTTTCCCTCCTCCCCCACATCTGAGTCCTCCGATACATCGGACCCGGCTGTCGGGCCCACAGGCTGGCCCTGAGTCACAACACTATCCCGCACCGCAGGGCCCTTCCCCCGGGTCTGCCGATCCGGATGCGGTCGGGATGGGAACTGTTCGTGAAAAGCAGTCACCAACGCAGGGGCATGAACGGCGGTCGCGTCTTCCCATGTGAAGTCCTCCGGCCCGTACCCTTTCCACTCGATCAGGTACTGGAAGCGACCTTTCAGCCAGCGGGAATCCCTGATGCTGGCGACCTCGTACTCGGGGGTGCTGTCGCCATCACGAGGTCCTGATGGGGGAGGTTCCGCTTGGCGAAGTGGACAAGCCGGTTGTTCGGGGACCAACAAGGACCGATGGAAGACGGGGTGCACGCGCAGGGAACGTGGCAGAGTTAAACGATAGGCGACCGGGTTGATGACGGCCTCGACTGGGAACGGTCCAAGGTAACGGTGGTCCAGCTTCCTCGCCGGCCGAGTGGATGGTAGGTTCCTGGTGGACAGCCAGACCCGATCCCCCACCGATAATGGAGGCGTATCCCTTCTCGACCGATCGGCGAACCTCTTGTAGTCGGCCTTGGCCTTCTCCAGCTGCCGTCGCACCAACCGATGGATCGCCTGTAACTCCGCCATGAATTCGTTCGCTGCCGGCTCCGGTGAGTCCACGGGAGAAAGGGGGAAAAACCGAGGGTGATAACCCACATTGGCCAAGAACGGTGTCATCTGCGTGGAGGTGTGCTGCGAGTTGTTAAAGGCAAACTCGGCTATGGCCAAATAGTCCACCCAATTGTCCTGCTGCAGGTTAACGTAGCAGCGCAGATACTGCTCCAAAATGCCGATGACCTTCTCGGTACCCCCGTCGGTCTGAGGATGATGCGCGGACGAGAGGCAAACCTTAATGTCCAACGCCCGCATCAACTCCTGCCAGAAGCGGGCTGTAAACTGGGCCCCCCTATCGGAGACGACTCTATCGGGAAGGCCGTGCAGCCGGAACACCTGTTGGATGAACATGCGACTAGTGGCGCGAGCTGACGGTAAGCCGCGACAGGGGATGAAGTGCGCCATCTTGGTCAACATGTCCACCACCACAAACACTGTCGTGAAGCCGGAGGATGGGGGTAGATCCGTCAGAAAGTCCATGGACACAGCCCCCCAGGGTCTCTTGGGCGTTGGCAAAGGCTGCAGTAAACCAGGCGGGGCCCCTGTCGCTGACTTGGCCTGCCTGCATGGGACGCAGGAGGTGACATAAGACTGGACATCGTGTCGGACTCGGGGCCACCAGAATGTACGGGAGACCAGGTTCAGAGTCTTGAACAGGCCAAAATGCCCCGCAGCCGGGTTATCATGACATTGGCTGAGGACGAGTCCCCTGAGTGGCCCTCCTGGAACATAGAGCCGGTCACGATAATACAGGAGTCCATCCGTGACCGACCAAGGCGAATCTGGCCCCACCTCTTCCTTCCGCTGAGCCACCCACGCCTCCTGCTGCTGCGCCTCCCGGATCCGAGCCCGTATATCCACCGGCTCCCGCACCGCAGCAAAAGACTCGACGGGGATCACGGTCCTGGGCGGAAGCTTGTCTTCCACTCGGGTGTACTCGGGCTTCCTGGACAGAGCATCCGCTCTCTGGTTGTGCCCGCTTGGTATGTACCGCACCCGGAAGTCAAACCTCGCAAAGAAGAGGGACCACCGGATCTGGCGTTGGTTCAAATTCCGAGCGGTCTGCAGGCTTTCCAGATTCTTGTGGTCCGTCCGGACCTCGATTTGATGCCGCGCCCCCTCCAGATGATGCCTCCAAGCCTCGAACGCCGCCTTGATGGCCAGCAGCTCCTTCTCCCAGATGGTATAGTTGCGCTCCGAGGGATTCAATTTCCGTGAGTGATACGCGCAAGGAAAAAGGGTACCGTTGGGCGTCGCTGCCTGAAGTAACACGGCCCCAATGGCAATGTCGGAGGCGTCCGCCTCCACGACAAATGGCCGTTGCGGGTCAGGATGCTTCAAGATGGGCTCCTTCATGAAGGCGTCCTTCAGAGCTTGGAACGCCTGTTGTTCGGGGGCGTTCCACTGGAACCGAGTCTTCTTCTGCAGGAGCCGGGTGAGGGGGGCTGTCAAGGCAGCAAAGCCAGGGATGAATGTCCGATAGTAGTTGGCAAATCCAAGAAGTCGCTGAATATCCTTCACGCGACGCGGGGGTTGCCAACTCTGCAATGACTCAACTTTACTCGGTTCCATGGCGATGCCCTCAGGAGAAATGCGGTGACCCAGGAAATCAATGGTCACCTGGTAGAACTGGCACTTCTCCAACTTGGCAAACAGCCGATGATTCCGGAGGCGCTGCAGGACCTGACGGAGATGCTGATGATGCGCTTCACGCGACGGGGAGTAAATCAGGATGTCGTCCAGGTAAATCACAACAAACTGGTCCAACAGATCCCGAAAGACGTCATTCATAAAATGCTGAAACACAGCGGGGGCGTTGGTCAGGCCAAACGGCATCACCGTGTACTCGAAATGTCCATAGCGAGTACCAAACGCCGTCTTCCACTCATCACCCGGCCGAACCCTGACGAGGTTGTAAGCTCCACGCAGGTCCAGTTTCGTGAAGATCTTAGCCTCCCGGAGTCGGTCCAAGAGCTCGGGGATGAGGGGCAGCGGGTAGCGGTTACGCACCGTGATAGCGTTGAGTTTCCGGTAGTCACAGCAAAGCCGTAACTCGCCCGACTTCTTTTTGACGAAGAGCACGGGCGCAGACACTGGCGAGGACGAGGGCCGGATGAAACCACGAGCCAAGTTCTTCGTCAGGAAGTCCCGCAATGCAGCCAACTCGGGCTCCGACATGGAGTACAAACGCCCCACTGGGAGAGGCGCATCAGGGACTAGGTCAATGGAGCAGTCGTAGGGCCTGTGCGGGGGTAATTGGTCCGCCTCTGACTCGCTGAACACGTCAGCAAAGTCGGACAGTTCGGGAGGCAAGGAAACCCCTGAGGAACCCTCCACCTGGCCGGCACAGATATGGCGGGTGTGGTCCACGCACTGCAAACTTGGGAAGGTGACCAAGTTCTGAGACCAATAGATCTGTGGATCATGCGCCCGGAGCCACGCCAGTCCCAAGACCACGGGGAAGTGCAGATCCGAAGTGACGTAGAACTGAATGGCCTCCACATGGGTACTGATGGCCATACACACGGGTTGCGTGGCGGCCGTGATAGGCCCGGACAGGAGCACTCGACCATCGATGGTCTCCACAAGCATGGGCGGATCCACTGGACACTGGGGAACAGCCCATTTGGCCACAAAGGCCGAATCCATAAAGTTAGTGGTAGCCCCAGAGTCAATTAAGGCATGGACTGGAATCCCCTCTGACTTGCCAGGGAGGATCAGACGTGCCTCCAAAATCAAATGCCGTGGAGGTTCACAGGCACCGTTGGAACGGCGTCGCTCGGAGTGGATGTTGTGGGTCGCCCGATCTTTCACACCGTCTAGATCGGGCTCGGGCCGTTTCCCGATAACAAAGCAGGGGACTTTCTCTGGGCAGGCTTGGTCACTGACGCCCGCTGACGCTTCTTCGGGCAAGAAGCAGCCAAATGTCCAGGGTCCCCACAGTAAAAACACAACCCCTCCGATCGTCGTCTGTCCATTTCCGTCACCGATAGACGGGACCTGGCGGCACCCAGCTCCATTGGCTCCTCCCTCTGGACCGGGAGCTCACGCACAACAGGGGCGGCAGGGGTCTGTGGGGTGGCACGGCGACTCTTAGGCTGAAAGCAAACTGTTCTAAACCAGCCCTCTTCTCGCACCCCTAATCAAAGGAAGAGTCTGGAAAGCGTCCAAGATCAAAAGGCTTCTGCCAAGTTTTAATTACACTGTTACAAAAATACAAGAGCTTGACTTCTCAAAGAAAAAGTTGCTTTCAGCAACTAGCCCCTCCCCAAACACTTCTTTTATAGAGAGCTCAGGGCGTGGTCTCCCTGTGCCTCCTCCCGAGGAGTCCCATAGCCTTCCTTTGTTTGTCCCTGCTCGTCTGCCTCCTGCGTCGGGCGTCCTTGAACAGGGCCAGCTGTGGGTCATCATCCTCCGCACTCTCGGGCTCACACAGCTGAGAAGAGGTTCCCGGCTGAGGACTCTGCAAAGTCTCCAAATCATCATCAGCCGGTTCGTTTCCCTCCTCCCCCACATCTGAGTCCTCCGATACATCGGACCCGGCTGTCGGGCCCACAGGCTGGCCCTGAGTCACAACAGGGGGGGCCCTCAGTGAAACCCAGCCAGTCACTGAATTGGACAATGGAATGCCAAGTGGCATTCAAGAAGCTAAAGAAACTTTTTTCTGATGAACCCATACTGAGGCACCCAGACCTGGATAAACCTTTCATAATACAGGTGGACGCAAGCGATGTGGCAGTGGGAGCTGTATTATTACAGGGAAATGACGATGGGACACTGCAACCATGTGCGTATACATCCAGGAAACTCACTGAGACAGAACAACGCTGTGCTGTATGGGAAAAGGAAGCTTACGCTGTGAGGTGGTCATTACTTACATGGTGTCATTTCCTTGAAGGAAATAAAATCCCCTTCCAGGTCTGGACAGACCACAAAAATTTGGAAGCACTAAAAACACACAGAAAACTCACTCCTAAGCAAGCCTGATGGTCTTAACACTTTCACCAATTTCATTTCATGCTCAAACACTTGCCAGAGGGAAAGAACTTCCTGGCAGATGCACTGTCTCGCATGCCCCATGCCCCAATACAAGCCACCGATTCTAAACCATTCATGCCCAAATCACAACTGGCAGCACCAGTAACCACCAGGGCCCAAGCCAAAATAAAGCCACATCTGGGTAGCCAAACTGGAATTGAATTCCGGAAGACTTTAGAAACAGATGAATGGTTCCAGAAAAATAGACACATGTGCACGATCAAGGACGGGCTACCCTGGGTGGGGGAGAAGTTATATATACCAGTCACCCAGAGGGTCAATTTCATGCAGCTGTGCCATGATACAAAATCAGCAAGGCATTTTGGATTTGTAAAAACTTTACATTTAATTAAAAGGCAATTTTGGTGGCCATCCATGAAAAAGGACATAGAAAGCTACATGGCCAGCTGCCCAACTTGCACAGCTGCCAAGAGGTTGCAAGGGAAATTGCCTGGACTGCTACAACCAGTGGTGAATCGCTCAGCTCCATGGAAGGAAATATCCATGGATTTTATAGTGGAATTACCAGAAAGCAACAGAAACACTGTCATCTGGGTGGTTATGGACCTGTTCTCAAAACAAGTGCATTTTATCCCTTGCCAAAAGATCCCCACCACAAAAACCTTAGCAAAACTATTCATGCAGCACATCTACTGACTGCATGGGGCACCCCAACACATCATATCAGATAGGGGAGTGCAATTTACATCAGAATTCTGGAGAGTTTCTATCCCTCTTAGGAACCACTCAGGGACTGTCATCTAGTCATCATCCTCAATGTAACAGTCAGACTGAATAGTCCAACTCAGTACTCGAACAATACTTATGGTGCTTTATTAAGTTCCAGCAAACGAACTGGACAGACCTACTCCCTTTTGCAGAAGTTGCCTACAATAACGCCGTCCACTCTAGCAGAGGCTACTTTCAGGTAACCACTGGTCAAAGTTTCAACCCTATGCCAGAACTAACCCCAAACGAACCGGAAATCCTGGATGAAGCTAGACAAGCATATAAAGCACAAGCAGATAAAAGGACAGTCGAACCTAAACCATTCATTGTAAGAGAAATGGCATATTTGTCTACAAAATACCTAAAATCCCTACAGCCCTGTAAAAAACTTGGTCCAAAATACATAGGACCTTTCCCAATCAAAAGAACCATAAACCCAGTAACAGTAGAATTAGAACTACCCAAAACCCTCAAGCAAAACACCCAATTTTTCATTGCAACTTGCTGAAAAGAGAACAACAGCACCCAAACTATTAAAGAAGTTTCATACAGAATATCCCAACAAGCCAGACTAAACTCTATACCTGTTTTGTTTCTCTACAGGTGGATCTCTGCTTTTTTTAAGGGGGGCAGGATGTCAAAAACCATTCCTATTTGAACAAGCCGCCAACTCTCACGTGAGCTGGAGATGGGCCGATATTATCTCCTCGGTTCCTACAACGGACTTAACACTTGGGGATTGGCTATCCCACATGGGGGTGTGTCGATCTATGGGGTGGGGTCCTGCTTGGGGACACTATAACCTACTGTGTTGCACAGGAAATCTCAGATCCTGTCTATTATGCCTGCTATCTCCTATTCTTGATAAAAGTTCCTGCTTGGAAGAAATTATTTCCAAGAGTTCTGCTTTCTTAAGATGTGGGCTTGAAGTAGGTCCTGACAGTCATCCTTTTGCTGAATATCCGTTTGGGTATCTTGACAGTGTTCTGTTATTATTCTGTTATTATTCTTCTGCTACAGAATGTAAAACAATTGTCCTATACTGTACAGCAATTGGTATGGGAAAGATATTCTCATATCACCATATGGCCATTTATTAATGGTGGCAGAGACAAATGTCAGCAAATTTTTTGAAAAAATGTTTTGGTAAATGACTTGATCTTCTATGGCTTGTTTTTCAAATCCTTGACATGCTGAACCAAATTGTATACAGGTAGTCCTTGGTTAATGACAGCTAGTTCCATGACTGTTCAAAGTTACAATAGTGCTCAATGAATGATATGTACAACTGGTCCTCAAAGCTCTGGCCATCCCAGCACCTTCCCAGGGTCATGTGATTATGATCTGGGAGCTTGGCAACTGGCTTATATAGTACTTGTGATGGTTGCAGTGTCCCATGATCACCATTTGTGACCTTCTCTGCAGGCTTACCACAAGTCTGTGTGCCCTCCCACTTTCCATCCTCATCTACTCTAGCCTGGACATGCTCACACCAAGCTGCAGCACCCTTTTCCCTCTGAAGCACCCACCCCATGCCCAGCAGTGCTTGTGTCACATTGCAGTAGCTAGTTGCTTGCTCATCTGCTTGAAAGCCACCTGGGACATGTGACTTCCTGCCGGCTTCCACATTGACTTCACTTGTTGTGAGCTGGCAGAAAGTCAGAAGCAGGTTCTTGTCCTTAATGACAACAATGGGGATTGCTGGAATTTCTGTCACTAAGTGATGCATTCATATAATGTTGCACTTTACAACTGCATAACTTAGCAACAGAAATTCCAGTCTCAATTACCATTGTTAACCAAGGACTACCCATTTAAAGTACTTCACGTGTATCCCTCTTTTCTCCCTTCTATCACTGAGTGGTTGTTTGTTCAAGATAGGGATAAAGATTGGCTGCAAGATCATATTGTACCTCCCAATTTGCCTTGTGTATTGATTAGCTATCTTTATGCAGCTGAAAAACTTTGAAACTAATTTGTCATTACAATCACAACCTAGAGTTCTGGAAATTGCTATGAATTTCTTTGAAGATACTTACCTGTCTTCTTTTCTATGTTATTTCCTGTCACCCAGGAGGGATCTAACGGGAAGAATCCAGTCAGCATAAAAATGCAAAGAGGGCAGGGATGTAGTAGTTTAAGTACCAAGAGGTTGCACACTGTCTTTCTTCCGTATGATTTAAACGGTATGGAGAATACTATCTCAGTAATTATGTGGACCAAAGTGCTGCTCTTACCTAGCAAACTAATTGGAAGACCAAGTTATTGCTCTGAGCTCAGTTAAATCTAGCTGCCGCAACTAGGGAAATCAGTTTGCATCAGCAAAAAGTTATAATTCAGAATCAGACTTGCAGTTCATGCAAAGGCTGTACAGGTAGTCCTTGTTTTGTGACTGCATTTAAGCATCTGTTCACTATTATGATGGTGATGAAAAAGTAATTTTATAACCAACCCTCGCATTTATGATCTTTGCAGGTCTGTAAAGCAAAGGAAGACTGAAGTAAGAGCATAAGGACAGTCACAGTCCCACTTAGCAACTGGTTTGCTTAACAACTAAGTTTCCAGTCCCAATTGTGGTCACTAAATGTGGACTACCTCTTTTTACTGCATTATGATTACAGTATATGGTGATCTATGTACAAATGTTTCCCCAGAAAACTGCTTATTTCAGTGAAATGCTACCATATTAGGAGCAAGAGCATATTTGAGGTCTATCTACTTGCTAATATGTTAAGATATTCACTGAAGTTTAAATTTTAGAAAAAGAAAAACAAGAAGACATTAAAACATTCAGTCCAATATCTTACTTACTGACCATTGATTCAGCGACTCTTTGAAGTTTTGAAAACTAACTTTACAGTCCATTTACGACTAACCAGTCTTGCCTCTTTCTATACAGAAAACAAAGTTGCAATCATGTGATTTTTCACTCAGCAACTGCTTCACTTAGCAGGTGGACAGTCCAATTAGGATTCTTAAGCAAGGACCGTCTGTACTGTAGTTTCATGATACTGTAGTTTCTTTAGATATAATAATGACTCTAACTATCAATTATAATTTTATATTTACTTGGCAAAGATAATCAAATTGATAATTTTGGTACTAGGTTTAAATCATATTTCATTGCCTAGATATCCTGGTCAAAAAAATGTATGAAGATGAGCTTTAAGACTGAATCCTTGCACTTGGCAAATGAAAACAATGTTGATTATTTGCACAAGGTTAATCATTTCCTAATACATATGGTACAAAATATTCACTACGTACAGAAGAAAAATCAGAACATAAAAATGGCTTATAAATGGCAGAAACTTTGTAAGTGTTCATCAGTTGGGACTCTGATGATAATGAATCTGCCCATTTAATGGGGAGGAGGTAAGGTCATGTTTTCAATGTATATCATCATCACAGATACAAATATACAAAATGGTGCCATCACACCTCAATTTTACAACCACAGAGCTCCAAAGCAATCAGCCATTGTCAATAATAATAATAATAATAATAATAATAATAATAATAATAATAATAATAATAATAATAATAATAAATGTTGGAAGGGACCTTGGAGGTCATCTAGTCCAACCCCTGCTCAGGCAGGAAAGCCTGAAGAGAACTGAATTACAACTATACATGTAAACTTGCTCCCACCCTTCTGATGTTCTGAAAGAGCCTCAAAACCTGGCTCTACCAGATGGCTTGAGGACCCAATGGGGGAGCTTCATACTGGAGATGGTTGACTAGTTAAAATTAAATGCTACTCCTCCCCCCTGCCCCCGGCTCCATGTGTCTGGCCTTCCTTCTTTGCCATCTTGATTCCTTGCTTTTATGTTAATTGTTTTATTTGTTGTGTTTTGGATGATTTTAATTTTTTAAATGTTTTTATGTTGTGAGCTTATGTTGTATATGAGATAAACGGCTTGAGGAGAGAATTTCCACCCAGTAATACAACAGGGAGGATGAGAATTACCTGGACAGGACAGCTGGACTTCTTCAGAAGATGGCGGAGAACACAATTACACAGGAAACCTTCCCTTTGGCAGAGGCAAACACTGAAAACATGGGACTCAAAGCAAAGGATTAAGAGGGATTAAGCACCAGTCCCTCCCTCCAGAGGATGATCACAGCTGTCTGAGTACACCTTGTCCTGGAACACTATAGAACCACTGTAGTCCCATGGATGAAAGAAACCCAAGAGCCACCATGAGAAAGAACAGTATGTTTTATATGGCTGAGATGAGCCACAGCAGATCTGTGCAGCTGTGTTGAATGCCAATGTACATATGAGCATGAGAAGACATCTAATATCATGTGTCAGGTGCATCATGGAAGATGTGTTTTCTTCTTAAAAAATAAAATAGAGACTCTTCACATTCACCAATATTCAAAAAAGATATTCATGTGGGGAGAAATAATATGATCAGAAGAGACTTTGAAATACTTTCAGCAGGAACATTTATTTAATTTATATGCTGCTCCTTTTACCTATAAGGTGACTCTGGCAATTTACAAACTGTAAAAAAATACAGATGAAAACAATTAAAATTACATTATATAAAAACTAGAACTAAGGACACGCACAACATGGGGATGAGATCTTCTTACACCATCAACCATTTCCAGTGGTATGCACTCCCCTCTGGAGCTCTAAGTCAACTAGCAAAACAAGGTTTTGATACCCTTCCGGAAGGGTGGGAGCAGTTTTCACTTCCAGTAGTATAATATACTACAGAGCCAAGGCCTCTGTGGAAAAGGCCTTGACTCTGCCAGCTGGAATCCTTGGCCAATGGGATCTGCAGCAATGTCCCTTCTGCTGGAATGAATGTTGGGGAGTGGGTTTGTCCAATTGCAGTGAGATGACTCCTCAGATGAAGGAATTCGGAGCACAATAGCTTTTTACACCAGTCCTTCCAGTTAAAAGCCACACTGCAAGAAGAATAAAAGATCCTGAAGGTAATAGCTGGCTACATAGATGGTTTCAGAAATAATAATTTGGATTTTTGGAACAAAGACCTATTTATTTCACAATGGATTCTGTGATGTGCCAAGTCCTTGGAGAACAAAGCATCCTTGCTTCATCTTGTCCCCAGATCATGAATTAGACAAGTTTAACATGCTTATGTGCTCCGATATCCAACTAGTGTTTCCTTTTATTCCAATTTATTCCAAGGGCAAAACTCAAGATTTATAACATCTGATAGGCAGTATTACTATTATCTTGGAGGGAGATCAGGTGACTGGGAGCAGAAGCAATCAAAGCAGGATAGGGATCAGCAATTGGGACAGCAAATGATATGCTAGTATACATATATATATTTGCTAACTCAAGAATGGGCTGTTAGCAATTCAACTTAGCATAAAAAGTTGAAAATTTTTTCAACTTTTCACAGAAAAGTTTGTTATCCTCAGTTGAGTTTGCCCTTTATCTTGTCGGAAATCCAGTTATATGCCAAAGGGGAGAGGGCAGAACCACTGAGATTTTAAAAAATTATATTATTTTTTTTTGCTAAAGGTTCAAGGAACTTTAAGATGGACAGACAATTCCTTCAATCTGTACACTCAGCTACTATAGCTATGGATTAGGAAGAGGAAGTTTGATATTGGTTTTGGCTAGTTTTTGCTGACTGCTATAGTTCTAGGAATCTAGGTGGACTGTGTAATATTAACTTTCTAAAGAAAAATCATCGCTGACAAATACTGTTATTCACTCATTTAATCATGCCTAACTTTGTGATGCAAGGCAAAATTGCCTGACCATAACTGCTTGAGTTCTTGTAAGCTCCGTTTTGTGTCAGTAATGATACCTATCCACCTTGTCTTCATTGTCCTTTTTCATTTGCTTTTGATTTTTCCATGTATGATGTTCTTTCTCCAGTGACTCTCGCTTTTGCATTAGGTATCTGTAACATTTAACCTCATTATAATTTTTCATCATTACTGCTTTTACTTCATGTAAATACATGAACTATTTCTTCTCCAGCATGATAAACCCAAGGCATCCATTCCAACTCCGGTTAAAAAACATGGTTAGTCAAACCATGGTTCAGCATGCAAGAACTCAAACGATGTGCTGGCAAGTTACACGTACGAACAGAACCCACTGAAAAAAACACTAGACTTCCAATGTATTTCTTCCAAGGGGCTACCTTAGCGAAGGCTTTTTCTCACAAGGTTTTGCAATTATCCACTGCGAGATAAGCCAACTTCGAAACAATACATCGATATTTCCTATGTGGCAACCTTCTGCCCCACCCCTACAACTTCTAATTCATTGTTCCCTCCCCTGGCACCAAGACCACCCGCGAAACGTGCGGATCCATCAAGTTGCGCAAGCCCAACAAAGCCAGTCCCCTCGGGTTGACTGCAGTTCCCTTCCATTGAGGGAGTTCCCTTTTCAGACGCGCGGTTTAAAATGGCGCACGCAAGCGAAGGCGCTCTGCTTTCTGTCGTTTAAGTCCCGACTCCAGGCGTGCTTACTCCGGAGGCAAGTCCCACGGAAGCTACAAGGAGCTGACTTCAAAAGAAGCGTGCAAAGGATTGCAGTCCCCGCGCTAGGCTTCAGGGGAGGAGGCGGGGAGGGGGGGGCGGAAAGAAAGGAAAGCAGTAAAAGTAGTTTGCGTTAGTTAACCTTCGCTCCCGCCTTTCCCCCGCTCTGCTCCCCGGCGAATAAGATCGTGCGTTTGTTTTGTGTTTAAATATAGCCCCAAAAGCCCTTCCTCAGCGCCTAACTTGGGAGAAGGACAGAGGCGGGGAGCGGCAGGCCCCGCCCTCTGCAGCCCCTCCAGCGGCTGCTGGAAAGCGTAGGCGAGCGACGCCTGGGTCTGCCGTCACCCCGTGTCCCCAGAAAGGGTGAGCGGCGGGTGGAGGCGCTGAGGCGAGAAGGAAGGAGGGGAAGGCTAAGGAGAGTGGGACAAACCCCTGACATTACTGGCATGCTGCGGGCGCGCTCAAATGTACCCCATTTTCCAGCTTTCTCCCTCTTGTAGCTTCCCCCGCCCTCCGCCCCTTTTTGTGTGTGTGTGTGTGTGTTTTTTTCCACGCCAAGCTGCAAGCTCTCGCAACGCCCGGCTCGCTTTCTCCCCGCTCGCTGCTTGCTTCTCCTGCCGCCGCCTCAGAATTTGTGTAGTAGCTCTGAATTAGCAGGTCACGTGGGCGGCATGTGGAAATGAATCGCGGCATGTGAGGGGCGGATTTGGGGAGGGGAGGGGAGGGGGGGGCGCGCGCGCGGCGGTGAAGAGGACGCCGCCTGTGTTTTGCATCCGAGGATCTCTCTCTCGCGCGCGCGCGCTCGCTGCTTGCGTAGGTGTCTCGCTCCCTCCCGCGGCTGCCTCCGGCGCTGCCCCTCCCCTCCCCTCCGCCTGCCATCTGGCCGCCTCCCTCAGCTCGGTGCCAGCTTGAGCCTGCCTGCAGCGCGGTGCCCGGCACGATTGCTCGCCCGCCGGCCGTGGCAGCAGCAAGGTGGGTCCCTCCGCCAACTTCCCCGCTTCACTGTGGTGGCCAGAAACCGTCACCTGAACAAACCCGCCCGCCCGCCGTGTGAAATAGGAAGCCGTGTGGCAACGCAAACGGTGCCCTTTTCGCCTTTCCATCCTGGGAAAGGAGAGAAATGCTAATCTAGGAGCCTCCCTGCGGGGGTGGTGGAGGATCTGATCCGTTGTTAATTGCGGAAACAAAGAAACCCTCCTGGTCTGAAGCAATCCTTTGAATGCAAAAAAGAGTGTTCGTTTTGTTTCTGAAGGTTTCATCTCGCAAGAACCGGTTGCTAAATTTGAATTTGAATTTAACGGATAAGAGCTGAAAAATGATGGGAGTGTGCAATTGTGTGTAATTCCTTCATTTCCCCCTCCCCCCCAGAGGTGTGTCAGAACCAACAAACAAAATGCATACATTAGAACTGAGAAATTGGGGGCTCGCTCAGACTCTATTGATCAGTCTTAAGCAAGATGCAGCTTCTAGGATCGTCTAACCATCCGAAATTTTTTGTAACAGTAATGGGGACAGGCTTTTAGGTCACTTCAATAATGGCTGAGGCTGTAAGTTCCTGTGAGCAGGCCATCTCTCCGTAGAGCAGCCAGATGTTCAAATTCTGCATTCATTGAATAAGGAAAGGCAGGAAATAGGCAGTGTAATTGTCTGCTGGCTGAGGAATACTGGAATTCAACTTGCCAAGGTTGATGAAACACTGGTTTAAAATACTGATTTCAAACAATAAATGAATGCTATGGGGCCACTGCTAAACACTATAGCAGCACCCTGGGAAATGTCTGTGCAAAATGACAACCAAAAAGAACAGTTTGGAGAGCTGTTGCGTTCGTCCGCGTTTGAAAGAAACGCGTTCGTCTGTGTTTCTTTCAAACGCGGACGAACGCAGCGCCTCCCCGTTTGGAGAGCTGCTGCGTTTGTCAAACATGGACAAAGGCAGCAGCACTGCAAATGGGGCAGTGTAGGTTTGGAGAGCTGCGCGCACAGCTCTCCAAACCGCCGCCGCCCATTTGTAGAGCTGGACGAAGGCAGCAGCTCTGCAAACAGGGCGGTGTAGGTTTGGAGAGCTGTGTGTGCAGCTCTCCAAACTGCTGCCGTCGCCCATTTGGAGAGCTGCTGCCTTTGTCCCACTTTTTTTCCAGAATGGCGGAGGAGGACTGGGAGCCACAGGAGACGGCTTAAAGAGCCACATGCGGCTCCGGAGCCACGGGTTGCCGACCCGTGGACTAGGGTGACATGATAACTGTCTTCCAGTACTTGAAGGGCTGACACAAAGAGGGGGGCCAACATACGGAGACGGGGCCTAGAGAGCCGTTGGAGATCCAGTCGATCTGAATCCGACCGGTTGTGACTAAGAATCCACACCAGGTCTTATCTCGCAGCGATAAGGGTGGCGAGATCCAATTACTTTTCCACCCTCATCGTGTCCGCAGATAATCGCCCGGCTGTCCTGTTCAGAGTGACTCGCTCCCTTCTGAACCAAGAGGTGAGGGAGGAACCCTTACAGGGTCGAGCCGAGGAATTCGGTCAATATCTGTTGGATAAAATCGCTCGGATTTGAACCGGCCTGGACTCCAACTGGGCAGAGTCTGAGGAACAGGACATGGGCAGTCTTGTCGATGTCATCTGGGAGGAATTTGATCCTGTGACTCCAAAGGAAGTGGACAGGATTATGAGGAGGTTGAGCTCCTCCACATGCTTACTGGACCCGTGCCCTTCCTGGCTGGCTCATGCAGCTCGAGAGGGGACACGAGGCTGGTTTCAGGCGGTCATCTCTGCTTCTCTGAGTGAGGGTCACTTTCCCGCCTCCTTGAGGGAGGCGGTGGTGAGACCTCTCCTCAAGAAGTCCACCTTGGACCCAGCTTCATTGAATAACTTTCGTCCAGTCTCCAGCCTTCGCTTCCTTGCGAAGGTTGTTGAGAGTGTGGTGGCGCATCAGCTTCCTCAGGTCCTGGATGAAGTGGATTATCTAGACCCGTGCCAATCGGGCTTCAGGCCGGGCTACAGCACAGAGACGGCATTGGTCGCTCTGATGAATGATCTCTGGAGGGCCCGGGACAGGGGCCATTCCTCTGTCCTAGTCTTATTAGACCTTTCGGCAGCTTTCGATACCATCGACCATGGTATCTTGCTGCGGCGCCTCAGGGGATTGGGAGGCACGGTTCTGCAGTGGTTCTCCTCCTTTCTCCTGGGACGCTCACAGTCGGTGTTGGCAGGGGGACAGAGGTCGACTCCGAGGCCTCTCATTTGTGGAGTCCCTCAGGGGTCGGTTCTCTCGCCTCTCCTGTTCAACATCTACATGAAACCGCTAGGTGAGATCATTCGTGGTTTTGGAGTAGGGTACCATCAGTATGCTGATGACACCCAGCTTTTCATCTCAACTCCAAACAGCATCAGTGATGCCCTCGACATGATGTCCCGTTGCCTGGAAGCGGTTTGGGAATGGATGGGGAGGAACAGGCTTCAACTCAACCCGGACAAGACTGAATGGCTGTACATACCGGCATGCCAGGATACTCAGAGCATTCCATCCCTTAACATCGGGGGTGAGTTATTACCCCCTGTTGATAGGGCCCGCAACCTGGGTGTCCTCCTAGACTCACAGCTATCCTTGGAAGATCACATAGGAGCTGTGACCAGGGGGGCCTTCACTCGGGTTCGACTGGTGCGCCAACTACGACCTTATCTGGACTTGGATGCCTTACGTACAGTCACCCATGCACCTGTGACCTCTCGCCTTGACTACTGCAACGCTCTCTACATGGGGCTGCCCTTGAGAGCCACTCGGAAGCTTCAGCTGGTGCAGAGTGCAGCTTCACGAACACTTTTGGGGGGCCTCCCGATACTCCCATATCACACCTCTCTGTGAGCTGCACTGGCTTCCGGTTGCCTTCCGAGTGAAATTCAAGGTGCTAATGATGACATACAAAGCCCTACATGGCATGGGTCCGGATTACCTACGGGAGCACCTACTGCCAACGTCAACACCCCTCCGTCCTGTGTGCTCCCACAGAGAGGGCCTCCTCAGGGTGCCACCGGTCAAAGAATGCCGGCTGGTGGCCCCCAGGGGGAGGGCATTCTCAGTGGGTGTGCCAACCCTCTGGAACTGCTTGCCTACCGAAATCCGGATGGCCCCCGACCTTCGCACCTTCCGACGCGACTTAAAAACTTACCTGTTTCAGCAGTCCGGCCTGGCCTGATAGCTCTTGGGGTTTCATTTGTTTTTACTATTGTTTAACTGTATACCTACCTTGCTCTGTACACCGCCCCGAGTCCCTCGGGAGAAGGGCGGTATATAAAAATAAATAAATAAATAAATAAATAAATAAATAAATAAATAAATACTCTCCAAAGCACCTGAAGGCAGGACAAGAGGTAATGGATGGAAACTAATTAAGGAGAGAAGCAACCTAGAACTAAGGAGAAGTTTCCTGACTTTGAGAACAGTCAATCAGTGGAATGGCTTGCATTCAGAAGTTGTGGGTGCTCCATCACTGGAAGTTATCAAGAAGAAATTTGTCTAGAATGGTATAGGATCTCTTGCTCCAGCAGGGGGTTGGACTACAAGATCTCCAAAGACTTCCAATCCTGTTAATACGGTGTTATTGCGTGTTATATGATCTCTATTCAGAATATATCTTATTTTGGGAGACATAAATCATCATATTCCTAGGATGCAGTGTGGGCAGGGGGAAATAATATGTTGAAGAATGTGTAAACCAACTTTGGATCACTTGGTCCAATCAACCAACACAAGATTTGGTTTTGCCCAAAAATAGATCTAGGCTGAAAATGTAAGCCTCTGCATTTCACAATCCATTGCCAAGTCCTGGCAGCACAGTACATACATCTCAAACACTAACTGCTGTCTCTGGATAATTGTAAAGGTCTGGTGATACATGCTTTGTTAGGTATTCTGGAGCATGTGGAGAGATTCATCACCATCTATCTGCAGTTTCTTAAACCAAAGGCACCTTTTCCAAGGATGATACAAAAATGAGCCATGCAACTCCCAGGATGGGATGATGATGCTTCAAAGAATTGTAGGCAGGCACCATTTGTACAACTCTGCATGCTCCAAAGCAGTTCTGTTTTTTTGTCTCTGAATCCACACCTAGGCATCCACAGGGCGGAGAAGAAGAGAAAGGATGACACATGTAATGAGGGACAAATGTTGTGACTTAGCCACTTGTATTGCACCCTGATGTGATAGCTCGTGTGCCATTCTGTCTGCATTTGTTTTCTATCTCCTGTTGAAGTCCTGTCAGTATTCTCTTGCTACCCGGGCTTATAGAATACTTGGCTGTTCCTGGAGAAAATGGGTGGGGACTTTGTGTGATTGTGCTTTGCCAATATCACTGCAGTTATCACTGGTAGAGTAGGGTTGTTGCTGATTGGGTATTATAAGATCAGGGTCATAGAAAGGCATACTGATGAATGAAGTAGTAGAGAGGTAGCAGAGAGACACTCACTGAAGACAACATTTGAATAAACTTGCTTTCACATTTTCTCTTTAATACCAGGTCATTGTGTTTCCTTCTGTTCTAGTTCCTGCCCAGATTTTCTCTTTTCCCTGATTCTTTATCATTTCTCTTGCCAATGGTAAGAGTGCTGTCTATTTTCTGTCTGTTTCCTTTTATCAGGCGTGGCTGATCCTCAGTCCTTCTGTCTGTTGCCTGTTATCAGGTGTGGCTGATTCTCAGTCCTCTCCTCTCTTCCCCAATTGTACACCAAACTGTGTCCTCAGAAGACTCCTCCACCCCTGGGCTCCCAATGCCATTTTCCTGCAGTGTTGATGTAAAGGTGTAGCTCCTTGCAGAGAGATAGAAAAGGAAGGAAGGGGGAGGTTAAAAATAGCTCAGCAAATGCTTTCTCATTGACACGGCTTGGCTAGAGCATGGGAAAACAAACAGAGGAAACTCCATCTAACAAGTTCACATCTAAATAATGGTTTGCACATTCCTCCTGTGAAATAACAGATTTTCCATAAAGGTTTAGATAATACCTTGGAAGAGAGCAGGAACAAAAACAAATTATGTACACCTAGTGAATGTCAATATTTTGGTCCCTCTCAGTTCTCACATTGTAGTCATTAGGCACACACAGATTGCCTATATTTAGAAGAAGGTGTAACAGTGCTGACTTCCATTAATAACAGCAGAGCACATTCAGCCAGGCAGCCCTCGCTAGAGCTATGGATGTTGCTGTAGTGACGTGTAGAAGCCTGAAAGATAAAAGACAAGGCTGGAGAGAGAACAAATATTTTGAAACCTGGATAGTAATTACCTTCAACTTTACAGTTTCTTGTGTTTCATTTATAGAGATTCCGGCTGCATTTGGAAAGAAACATCTTAATTTATTTGGAAGCAAGTCCAGTTTGTTTCAAGGGAATTTATGGAAGCTTTTAAAATACATAGCCTTAAGTATGGTTTGAGAAATGGGCACTTTAGGTATTAGGTATCTGAAGTAGATATAGAAAGGTTGTTTTGATTTTTAGTAAATATATTCAATTTAGGGGTGAGGGCAAGGGGAATTATGCTTGGAATGAAACGCAGCACCCACAGGATATACTTCCAAGGATGTCTGGCTTGTGAATTAAAATCTACAGCTACTCCTTCATTGCAAATAAGTCTTTTGTCAAGATCCCTTTGAACGCTGTAGTTTTTCTGCTGCAGGAGTTTTAGTTTCTTCAAGATCAAGCTTCAGTATATTATCTGGGAAAATTAAGTTCTCTCTCCATGTGCATCCATTGCTTTACTTGGTGACATAGAGTACGTACATGGGTGTATAAGTGTCACGAACTACCAGTTAATGCCATTGATGCATTTAGTGATCAGAAGCTTACAACTTTCTATGTTGCCCATTTTGTGATTTTAGAAGTATTTAGAGATATTAGAAATATGTTCAAGGATGCTTAGGCTTTCAGAAACGATGTAGCAAACATGATTAAAACTACTATGGCAAAATGCCCAACAATTTCATGAACTCTGAAAATATGGCTATTTCTTTCTCCCTGTATCAACCCACCCGTCATCCACAGTGTCATATTAGTGACACCAGGTTTAGGATAATGTAAGTATAACATGAAGGGAAATCTTGTACTTTTTATTATTCACAAAAATACCAGTGGGAAAATGAACATCAAATGCTGAGATTTTAAATGTATCAATAGTTTATTAAAACTGACTCCTTTGCTAAAGTGATCTTGCATAGGCTTATGAGTACAGTTTTGATCCTCACTTGGAAGCATGAACTTAACCACAGGTTCTTATATCTGAAATAATCATAAAAAGCAGAAAAAAGTGTATTTTCAAAACATGCTGGCCTCAATAGTTATTTTAGCCATCAAGACAAAACTTGGAAATATGAGTGCTATCTAATAGCCACTAGCAGCTTAATTACTTTGCTTCATAATACAAGCCATGTCTCCTGTTCCTTAAAAATTAAGAGAGATCCATTCAGATGTATAATGAGCAAGACATTTTTCTGAGGAACGTATGGATTTTAGATGTTTGTCTTCTGCTTCTCTTGAGCCGTTTCGTTCCAAAATCCTTGATCTCAACTAAGTTAAATTAAAGCACTAGTGAGACCAAATTTGAAATGCTGCATCCAGTTTTGGTTGCCACAATCCAAAATAGACATTGACGAATACAGAGAAGAGCTACAAAGATAAGGGGTCTGGAGGCTAAACGGTATGATGAACAGTTAAGAGAACTAGTTATGTCTAGCCCAGTGGCTCCCAACCTTTTCTGTAGTACCCCACACCCCTAGAACGCTTCTGATGTATTCTCGCACCCCTTACAAAAGTTCAAAATTACGGCAACGAATTATGCATAGACACTATAATTTTGAAAACGACTAGAAGATTTCCAAGATCCCTTCCAGCCATATGATTCTGCGATTCTAAAATGAGATAAATTTTTTGTGTATAAATTGAGGGAAGCTGTATTAGGAAAAGTTGTGTTGTGTATTTACATGTTATTAATGTTAACATAATTATAATTGAATACAGGGCTGAGGTAAAAGCCGCGGTAGCTTTTGACAGCTGTCAAAAGCTGTCGGACAGAACCACGCAGGCGCCCGCCGTCTGACAGCTCTCGGCTGTCAGAATCACCTGGCAACCGCACGTGCTACCGATGACAGCTCCGAGCTGTCAAAACCCAGCCGGCTCGGATTGGCGAAGCAGACGGCGCGGGAAACCGGCTCAGCCCTGATTGGTCGATATGTTGACAGCTGCGAGTATAAATAAGAGCGCTGTTCTCCTGTTCCTTGCCTGGTTCTTAATAAAAGTTAAGTTACTTAACTTTGCTGTCTCGCCTGCTCTCTTCTCTAAAGCACTGGTGACGAGGGTGGGATGCCTGCTTGCATAGCTGAAGTCACCGCCTAAGGGGAGAAGAGATTTTTCCCCTTAGCCTGAGCTAGTCACTCGCTGAAGTCACTTGGAAGCCTAGCTTCCACACAACGCAAGCAGCAGCACCCACGACTAGACAGACAGCATGACGAACCACGGCCACATTCGCGAGTTCAACACTCGCCACCCAGAATGCTGGGAATCTCACCTAGGCCAGGTAGAAGGGTACCTGGTGGTGAAGAAGATTACGGAGGACTGGGCGAAGGCAGCCGCCCTCCTCTGGCTCAGCGGGCCCGCCGTCTACGATGCCGCTGTGGGACTCTTCAGTCCAGAACCAATCGCAACGATCTCCTACGCTGAACTAACTGAGGGGCTGAGCAAACACTTTATGCCCACAAAGTCAGAGCTCTTCTGGAGAGTAAATTTCGCCCGACGAGTACAGCTTCCCGACGAGCCCGCCAATGACTTTATAACCCGGGTCAGACACGCCGCACGGCGATGTCGGTTCCCTGATTTAGAGGACCGAATCCGGGACCAAATTGTCATTGGGCTTAAAGATGAGCGGCTGTGGAGGAAGCTGATCACCAAGCCCGCACTGACACTGGCTGAAGTGGCAATGGAAGTCATCGCCTACGAGGACAGCCACGGTGACAACCAACGTTCCCCTGATAGCGGGCCCAGTGGGTCCGTGCACCAGGAGGACGGCGGTTTCAGCGGTCCAGAGGATGACGACGTCTCCATGGACATCGATGCTGTGCAGCGGCGATTCAAAAGGCTCAGGCTGCAACGCAACAACCGAGGGGGCCCTGCCAACAACCAAAAGAGCGCCAGCTACCAGCCGAACAGGGCTAAATGTGCCAGCTGTGGCGGAAGCCACCCGAGAGCGGCGTGCCGATTCCGCAGTGCCAAGTGCCATGGATGCGGGAAAACAGGTCACCTCAAAGCCGTGTGCCGCAGCCGGAGCCGAGAAAATCTGCATGAATTGGAGGTGACGTCTGCAGGTATGAACCAGCCCACACCCAGGGTCAGGCACAAATCCAAAACCCTAGTGCAAAATGTGAAGGGAAAAGTGAGGGAGCACACAGTCCACAGCACCCTTAAGCCCAAAGTCAAGGTGGACGTCCTAATTCACGGAATTCCCTGTGAGATGGAAGTGGACTCTGGGTCCTCCGTCTCACTCATTTCTTGGCAAACTTACAGGGACATTTGTAACCGCAGCAGAAAACGGCCTGCCCTATGCCCCACTAAACTCCGCCTAGCGGATTTTCAAAAAACGCCCATTAAACTCCGGGGAAAGGCTTCCGTCCCAACGAAGTTTAAGCAATTTAAAGGACCCCTTACCATACTAGTGACCCAAGAAAACAGGACCAGCCTGCTAGGGCTGGACTGGTTTGAGGCGCTAGGGATAGCGTTGACAGGTGTCAACGCCACTCAGCTGTCAAACTTAGAATCCGTCTGCCTTCAATTCGCGGACGTTTTTGACAGCTCACTAGGAAAATACATAGGACCGCCAGTATCATTAAAACTAAATCCGAATGTAATGCCTGTCAGAATCAAGGCGAGAAGAGTTCCCTTCGCCTTGAGAGAAAAAATAGAAATTGAACTAGATCGGTTAATTAACTTAGGGGTCCTAGAACCAGTAGAAGGGGCTGAATGGGAGACACCCATAGTGACCCCAATTAAGCCCAATGGCCAAATCAGATTATGTGCTGACTATAAAGCGACCCTAAACCGTGCTTTAAACGCCCATGCCTACCCGGTCCCGGCTGTCAAAGACATCCTCGCGGCCATTAAGTCAGGCGCCATTTTCGCTAAGTTAGACTTGGCGCAGGCGTATTTACAGCTGCCTGTCACCCCTGACACCGCCTTAGCACAGACAATTGTCACGCACAAAGGAGCGTTTAAAATTAACCGCCTTCAGTTCGGCATGTCTGCAGCCCCAGGGATCTTCCAAGAAATCATGGAAAAAACACTTAAAGGGATCCCTGGGGTCTGCCCATTTTTCGATGACATCCTAATTGCAGGGGAATCAGAAAACGACTTAGTGGACAAATTAACAAAGGTGCTCCTTAGATTCAGGGAGGCTGGCCTTAAATTAAGACGAGACAAATGCTCCATAGGGGTGCCCTCAACGGAGTTTTTAGGGTTTAAAATTGACGCAAAAGGAATTCACCCCACTGAATCAAAAATAAAAGCCATTAAAACAGCACCAACCCCCAAAAATAAGCAGGAACTGCAAGCCTTCCTAGGGTTAGTTAATTTTTACCATACCTTCCTGCCTCACAAAACCTCCATCGCTGAACCCCTCCACAGGCTATTAGATAAGGGCAAACCCTGGATTTGGTCACCTCAGCACTACAAAAGTTTTAAACTTCTAAAAAACTTACTGACTAGCAACGCTACGGTGGCACTGTTCAACGAACAGCTACCTTTATGTCTGGCTTGCGATGCCTCTCCCTACGGCATTGGAGCAGTCCTAAGCCACTTAACTAAGGAAGGAACGCAAACCCCTGTAGCGTTCTATTCCAGAACGCTGTCAAAACCTGAGCGCAATTACGCTCAAATTGATAAAGAGGCTTTAGCTATAGTTGCTAGCGTAAAAAAGTTTCATGACTACCTATATGGTCGTCAATTTACCATTTTTACGGACCATAAGCCTCTATTAGGAATCTTTACAGTAAACAAACTGACACCCCAAATATTATCTCCCCGCATCCTGAGATGGTCTATCTTTTTGTCAGCCTATTCATTCACCTTAGAATACAGACCAGGGAAAAGCATGGGCCATGCTGACGGGCTTAGCAGACTGCCCCAACCAATAATCGACCCAGACCCTGCACCAGCTGGAAAGATACTGGCTATCTCTGAACTGCCTGAATGCCCATTATCCGTCAAGGACATTTCTGCAGCCACAGCTGCAGACAAAACACTGGGCAGAGTCTTAGGCTATGTCACGTCAGGCTGGCAATCCACACCCCCAGACCCAGAATTCCAACCTTATATTTTGAAACAAAAAGAATTATCCACCCATCAAGGATGTTTATTATGGGGCAGCAGGGTAGTAATACCCAAAAAGCACAGATTAAAGGTGTTAGAAAGCCTCCACGAAGGTCACCGGGGCACCGTCAAAATGAAGGCTCTGGCCAGAAGCTACGTCTGGTGGCCAGGATTAGACAAGCAAATAGAAGCACATGTAGCTGGGTGTTATCCCTGACAACTTGTCAGAGCAGCCCAGCCCCAAGCTCCCATACACAGATGGGAAACAACCAAGACACCATGGTCACGGACATCCACATAGACTTTGCAGGTCCATTCCAAGGACAAACATTCCTAATAGTCGTGGATAGCTATTTCAGATGGCTAGAGGTGGTCCCAGTTACAAGCACAACTTCTGCAGCCACAATACAGGTTTTAAGGGGGTTGTTTGCCACACATGGGCTTCCGGATGTATTAGTCTCCGATAACGGCCCCCAATTTACTTCCTACGAATTCCAGAGTTTCACAACGGCGAACTCTATTAGGCACACCACCACAGCTCTGTTTCACCCATCCACTAACAGCTTGGCTGAGGTGATGGTAAAGTTGACCAAAGAGGCACTGCGGAAAATCATCACCGGCAACTGGCACTGCAGACTTGCTCAATTCCTTTTATCGCAACACACCACCCCCTGCACAACTACAGGGAAGTCTCCAGCAGAACTTCGCTGGGGCAAGAGACTAACTACCAGATTGGACCGTTTACATCCTGACAGATCCCCACCAGACCCAGAGCTTCCCCTCCAGTACGGAACTCTCAGCACAGGGCAAGCTGTCTGGGCCAGGGACTACGGAGGGGGCAATAAATGGACACAGGGGGTCGTATTAGAATGAACAGGTCCCCTATCATACGTCATTGACACAGGGAATAATTCCCACATCCGCAGACACATAGACCAACTACGGCGTCGCAGCCCACAAAATATGGGGGAAAGGGGGAACCTGGAAATGCAATCTGAACCACCGCCGCTGGCAACTGCACATCAAGACACCCCTGAACAATCGACACCACTAAAAAACCCCGCACAACGGGACTTCTTCCATCAAGGAAACCCCGAAACAAGAGAGTCAAGCCCCCCACCCCCCGAGCCAGATTCCAACACATACCAAGAAGAAGAACATACGGAAGAACCCATTCCCCGACGGTCCGAAAGAATAAAAAGACCCCCCACTTATTTAGAAGACTTTGAATGGGGCAACCCCAAAAAGAAACAATCGGGGAAACGGCAACTCAATCAGAGGGAGGGGTAAGGGGTGTTGTGTATTTACATGTTATTAATGTTAACATAATTATAATTGAATACAGGGCTGAGGTAAAAGCCGCGGCAGCTTTTGACAGCTGTCAAAAGCTGCCGGACAGAACCACGCAGGCGCCCGCCGTCTGACAGCTCTCGGCTGTCAGAATCACCTGGCAACCGCACGTGCTACCGATGACAGCTCCGAGCTGTCAAAACCCAGCCGGCTCGGATTGGCGAAGCAGACGGCGCGGGAAACCGGCTCAGCCCTGATTGGTCGATATGTTGACAGCTGCGAGTATAAATAAGAGCGCTGTTCTCCTGTTCCTTGCCTGGTTCTTAATAAAAGTTAAGTTACTTAACTTTGCTGTCTCGCCTGCTCTCTTCTCTAAAGCAAGTTGAGTGTGATTTTAAAATTGGAGAAAGAACCCACAGTAGCCAGCACTAGGTTGATAACCCTCCTCTGATTGCTGAAAATAGGATTGGATAGCCAAGGAAACCAATGATTCATTGAACAAATCAACCTAGAGATCTCACTTGAAGCACAAATGACCAGGCTCGAATTATCATACTTCGGACACATTTATCATTTTGTGAAATGATATTAAAGGCGGTAACAATACAAATGGATAATTGAATTCTACTAATGCAGTTGGACCTCTGAACAAAGTTTTCTCATTAGGAATACACAAGAAAAACACACAGCGTGCCCTCTTCCAAGTCACAACCCAAATCCATTTACATGCCATAGTGTGTAGTGGATAAAGAAGCTTGCGTGCTGGTTGATGACTGGGATCCTATAGCTCTTAGAAAATATCTTTTTCCAATGAAAGGACTCTTTTCTCTGTCAGTTGATTGCAATTTCTAAGAATAACAAGGATTTCCTAACTGATGGGGAACACTGGAACTGATAGGGGAACATTGGCAGGAAACTAGAGACAGATGTCTCGGGAGCATATTATTTCTTTTCAGTGTTGCTTTGCTCAATTGGGTAGTTTTACCCTTGTTTACATTTTCTGTTCCTCTGTTTCTTAAGTTTGCGTGTTCTTAATGATACATAACTCTTACACGTAGATCCATGCCTCTATATCTTGGCTTATATATACTACTTTCAAATACTCTTATTTTGTTTCTTAAAATAAACATCCTTTACTTGTGATTAGACCAGTTTCGTATTTGTAATAGTGCACTGTATTCCAACATCTCTAGACTGACCACCTTGGTTAACTGAAATCATTTATTTCAAAATGTAATTATGGAAGGGACAGTCTTTTATTTTGCTCCATCCAGGTATCAGAGAAACATCTCCCCATTCATGAACAGGTGGGGGCAGCCAGACACAGGTGTCCTGTGGGAATCTCTTGTCAAAAAAATATATATATCAAGATTACAATTGTAACATGCAGTCAAAGCTTGCATTTTTTTTTCATATATTGCATTCCCGTTAAAAAAAAGGTGGGGGGAGGCTTTGATTGTGTGGTCACAATAGCCATCTTGATTTTTTTGTTCCTCCAGTAGGTGCCCTGGTGGTAGCTAATTTACTATCCTATATAAATTCCTTTCATCCTGGCAAATTATTACATCGAGATAACCCCAAATTCAGAAACAAATCTGGCAGTTTTGTGTTCTGGGCTGTGATGGTTACACCTGCTACATTACTTTTAAAAAAAGTTAATCTAGTAGCAGAAGGATACCAGAAAGGAGTAAAGCCTGACTTTTCTTGAGGGGACATTTCAAAGGCCTGGAACAGCTGCTGTCAGCAGTGTTTCCTGCAAATATGATGAGCATCCTTTCAGTTTCAATTGAGGCATTTATGAACATTTTGAATATTATTAAGCGCAGCATAGGACTCTCAGTACCCCACTGCAAACCTCCCCCCCAATAGATTCATTAAGGACTGAGGTGTGGGGTGTGGTTCTTAAACAAGAACCAACATTCATCTAGTAGTGGGACCATCCATCCCACCTTGTTCCATTCCATTAAGAAGGAGGCTATGGTCAACTTTATCAAATTACTAAGTCTGACTCCTCTCATAGCATTCCTTTGAATTAGTAAACTGGTCACCGAAAAAAAAAATTGCAAAATTTGTCGGGCACAACCATTTTTAACAGACCCGTGCCAGTTGCTAGTAATCACCTGGTTCATTTCTAAATCTACCATCAATCGTAATATGTTTTTCTGTTTGTCTTTTATTTTTATTTTTTACTATTGTTGATTTCAGTGCTTTTCTTTGTTTTGCTGATCTGTGACTGTAATAAAAATTGATTTATTGTTCCTTTCTGATGCTTGATGACCTTTTCTGGGGTTTTCCAGGTACCAATGTCAAGCTAGTAAGTCTCTTTTATCCTGTGTCTTCCTGAGTCATCCTAGGTTTCCTGCCCCTCCTCCAGCTTTTAAAAATATTGAAACAACATTAGTTGTTCACCAATCTTTCCCTGTATTTTAAAGATCACATCTGCCACTTCCTTTAATACCCTGGAATGGAATCTACCTTGCCCTGGAAACTTGAATTAATTCAAAACAGCTAGATGTTATGTTCCCACTTTTTTTTAAAACCTATTTTGACCTGGATTTCTTTTCTGTTCCCCATGATGTGTCTTCTGATAAGTTGGGCTTTTTGTGAAAGGACAGGTACAAAGCAAGAATTGAAGCATTCAGCCTTGTCCCCGTTTCCCATCACTATCTTGCCCTCTTGTGCAAGTGACCACTTCCTTGAATTTCCTTTTCTTCTATAAATACCCAAAGAAACTTTTTTTTGGGGTTACGTTTTGAAATTCATTGCAAATCTCTTTTCCTTCTTAATTTTAGCCATCTTGAGTCACATCATGATAGATTTGGGCTAGTCCCTAATATTCTGTTTTTGGTATATATCCTTCTTCCATTTCTTAAACTTCATTTTGTTTTCCAGTTTATCAGTGAGTACTTTTTACAGGTAGTCCTTGAGTTATGGCCCTGCAGTCATGTGGCCAAATGTGGGCATTTGACAGTCTGGCTGCACTTATTTTGAGTGGTGTTTCAGCTCCCTCCATCTACCTGTCTCTCTCCCCCTATCCCTGTCTTTTTGACATATTAACATTCTCCAGTGGCAGCGGTAATAATGCCGGGGCTGAAGTAAAAGCCTGGGGCCTTCAGCAGTCTCAACCAGCTGCCACCATCTCTTCCACATCTGCCCCAGCACTGCCGCTGTTGCTGAGGAATACTGTCCCTCAAGCTCTGCACCGTGATCAGCCACCCCAGCACCCCAGTGCAAAGTCCCAGCTATCTCGCCGTCTTACGCTCTACTCACCCTGTCATCTTGCCAGACCTGCTGGCCTACCATTTTTGTTGGCCCTGTGCTCTTTGCTGCTGTCTTTGATTTAACCACCACCACAATTGTCCCAAAGGGGCTTTTTCAAATGCAACTAGACTTTCTCGTTTTTTTGTTTCCTTGAAGAGAACTGAAGAAGCTTCTTGGATGAGAAGCAAAATATTTCCAAGGAAAAAAACCCAAGAAAGTCCAGTTGCCTTTTGGAAAAGCACCTTTGGGACAACCATGACTTGGGTGATTGAGAATATCCATACATACCAAAGCAATCTGATGCCTGGTCACAAAGTAATCACTGCCAATTCAAATAATTTCTAAACAGGTAAAACACAGATGAAGTAAACATGCAATACTGGGCAGAACTGGCAAAATATGAGGATGCAATTCCTGATAATTGAGATATTTTATTTCTCCTTAAGGCCAAGAGCAGACATTGATGATTTCTACACATGTTCGTGAGAGGCCCTTAGTTTTGACCATAAATTGTTTTTCTATCCAGTAGAATTAAATTGAATTTCTATTCCTGTTGTATTATTTTCACAAAGATACGAAATGAGTCATGTTACTGGACACACAGGATTAGTTTGCAGGTGTTGGTAGCATTGGTAAACATCATTGGCTACAATTTAATTAGGCTGCTGAGTGTACTCTGGGCTTATTGTAAACTAGAGTTGCAACGTTTTAGCATTAGGTTACCAGGTATCAAATTTTTCATATTCACAATGAACAAATGAAGGCAGGAAGATGATTAGTGTTGGTGGAAGTAATCTGTTAAGGAGAATCTCTGATACTGTGGTATGGTAGCAGTATCAGGGTTACAGTCTAGGAAAATGGACTTTGAAGGTTCTTGGCTTAGGTATTATATATTATATTGCTGAGGGACGTCTGATAAATATGCTGTAATATGTCATTCAATAACTTGGTGCAGTATGATGATTTTTAAAAACTACAATTTTGAGTTGTGAATGTTTTAAGTCCACAGTCCATATTACATTTGAATAAGTCTGTACTAGTGTAAGTCAATAATGATAATTACAATCTTAAAAACCCCCGTAGAATGGGAAGAAGGTATCAATCTTTTGAGGTTGGAAGAGGAAATCTTTGTGAGTGGCACAGTTAGCCTGGCTAATGTATGAAGCTATGATACAGTCTGGCTTCACACATTGTCGTAAGCAACAGGTTTTTTTTTTTTGTTGAAAATCATGACTAAACTCCAGTGACTTTATTCACATAAAGTTCCAACAATTGCAGTTATGGAAAAATACGGTCATACCTTATGCATACAATTCAATATGTCATCCCTCTGTTTTTGCTTTTGTAATGTCAGGTACACCGAACGGGTGGTGTAGGAAATGAAGTTATTTATGCTTGCCTATAGGTAATGCTGTGAAGTCCTCTAGTCAGAAAATAATCATTGAAAAATTATTGTCTGTGCTTTTCATTTAAAGAAAATTGTCATCCTCAACTGGTGTTTTCTGGATTTGCTGGGATTGCAACTGGAATTCTTAGCTAGCATCCTGCCTGGAGTACTAGGTGATATAATTCAAATTCATCTGGATGTCACTACATTGGAAAATTGACTGCAGGAGACAGGTCATCTTTAGTCAAATGGATGTTTATTTTTCGAAGCCCAAAGATACTTGAAATTATCCCAAAGAGCTATGTACAGAAGGCAGCTTAAGTATTGTTCATGTTTTTTCTATTCCTGTCCTTTTTTTTTCCATGACAAAACAACCAGTGGAACAACCTGCCTCTAAAAATTGTGAATGCTCCAACACTGGAAGTTTTTAAGAAGAAAAGGTGTAGGGGTGACATGATAGCAGTGTTCCAATATCTCAGGGGTTGCCGCAAAGAACAAGGAGTCAAGCTATTCTCCAAAGCACCTGAAAGCAGGACAAGAAGCAACGGATGGAAACTAGCCAAAGAGAGAAGCAACCTTGAACTAAGGAGAAATTTCCTGACAGTTAGAACAATTAATCAGTGGAACAACCTGCCTCCAGAAGTTGTGAATGCTCAAACACTGGAAGTTTTTAAGAAGAGACTGGACAGCCATTTGTCTGAAATGGTATAGGGTTTCCTGCCTGAGCAGGGTGATGGACTAGATGACCTCCAAGGTCCCTTCCAACATCATCATCTTCATCACCACTATTATTATTGTTGTTGCTATTATTAACTCCAAGGTCCCTTCCAACTCTGTTATTCTGTTCTATTCTAATTCCAGAAATCTTTACTGTAATTTTATAGGAGGAGCAACTAGTAGATAAGAGACAGAGATCTCATAGAGACCTGGACTCTGTATTCAGTTCATGGCATGTCCCATCTGCAAAGTTTTTCATCCTACTGTCTTATTTGGAGAATAAAATTTTTTGAGAATATAAGTCTCCCTTAACAGCATTTATATCAGTCGCTTTGAAATTTTGAATGAAAGATACCTATGCTTGTTCCAGTTGCCAGAAAAGGAGGTAAGAAAAATAATTGCTATGGAGGATATCAATTTCAGAAAGGAAATCTCTGTCCTGTTTTGTGATTAATGGACTTTTGTGTACCACCTGCAAAAAGAATCAATGGGTGGGCAGAGATTTTCTAACCCATTCATTAATGCTGTGTAGAAATGGTTGTCTTCAATATCTACATGCAATGTGACAGCAAGATTAAATAAAACTGCAATGAGTTCAAACAGAAAGAGTATGACACCCATGGCAAGACAAATACCGTGAGGAGTGTGGCTTTCATGAGCATGAAGGAGTTAATCCTGGCAGGGTTTTCATGTACGTCAGAGAAAGGTTTCTGCCTGTGCAGCACTTAGCTTGGATTGAAAATTCTTGTTCCTTTTTTTTATTGTCGTTAAAGATTTCTTTGTGGTTGGCAGTTCTCTCTTTTTTTATATTACCTCCACCCTACCTCCGAGAAAATACACTAGGGCAACAATCATCTTTATTTTCCAGTGTCTACGTTTATCAAGTTTTTATAAAAGCTTGAAAAATATCACTCTGGGAGGTGGGGGGGGAGAGAATTACAATTTTTAATTCAAAGGAAAAAAATAAATATGCTTTTAATGAAGACATGATATAAATGTCTAGTTTTCTGTGATATTTTAGGATGCCAAATATCAATTTTACTCAATTTAATTGAGGAGTTGTAAAGCGGTAAAAGACTCAAGATGTCCTTAAGGAACAGATCTAAACATTTAATGTGCCTCTAATAATATATCTGCATGACAGTATTTGGGAATAAATAACCTGACACTTTGGATTCCAGTTCCCTTAGTTCTTTGTTATTAGCCATGAACATAGATGGATGAAATCTGTTCAACATTGGACAAAGCTCAGAAAGATATGTATAGGGCAGGGGTCGGCAACCTCGGCTCTTTTATGACTCGTGGACTTCAACTCCCAGAATTCCTGAGCCAGCATAGCTTAGGTTGCCGACCCCTGGTATAGGGCAATTCTTTTCAGTTAATGTTTCCACTGTGAAATGGAATGATTCAGCGGATTTACAGTTCTTTCTACCTGTCATTTATTAATATTGGAGCTTCTTCTGTGGCAGATTTTAAAAATAATTTCTAATTTTGGGTATCTCAGACTTCTTTGCAATCATCTATTTTATTGTAGGTGCATAAGAAATAATGAACTTAATATTCACTGGACTGTTTTTTTCTCCAACTTATTAGTGTCTTTTCAAATAGGAACAGATCAATCCTTTAAAAAAGGCTGACATATTTTATTCTTAAAGCTAGTTGATTTAATTTGTGGATCAGCTAATTGCACTAAAACTCTTGAAACAGCTCTCCGAAATGTTTATTTAAATTTATCAAGGAAAGGATTCATGAAATAGGATACCAGAGGAGGTGGGCACATTGGCATATCCTTTATGTATAGTTAAAAATTAAACTTACCTACAGCTGAATAGTATAGTAAGGAAACTCACATCAAGGGGAACAAAAGGAACAATCAGTCAAATTAATGATCACTGGCCAGCTTCAAGTGAATCGTGACTTACTTGGGACCACAGTAGGTACATCTTGTGTACCTAAGGAAGATTCCATGCATATCACAAATTTATTATTGCCAAAAACTTGTGTAAGATATTCTGTTTGCACTTGTGTTTGTAAATTCAGAATGCATTAGTGAAAGAGAGATGTGGAATGGACCACCTGTGATTCTAAGGCTGCAGGCAGTCCATGGCCTACTTTCAAAATCCTCTGAGGGTTAAGTTTAGATTTTTAATATGAGATACCTGTCCCATTTCCCTTGCCTGCTGCACAGAGTGTCAAAAAGACAAAGAGAAAACAAGGTATTCGGCTTTCTTCATCTACTTCAGCCCTGAGAAACTAGGCTCACCCCTGCTTAAAAATCAAAACAAAGAAACAATCACAAAATGGCGCACCCATATGTATGAAAATGAAATAGATACCTTTTTATGGTTTTCATTCAAGCAAGAAGTAGACGCATTCTCCTATATTTAGCTATTGGAGGTAAGGGAACTGCCCATCCTGTTTTATGCAGGAGTATCTATTTTTAGGGTCTTAAAGTGATGCTAAATATGGGTTCAAGCTGCCACCTGGAGGATTCCAGATGTGTTGGCAGCTATTTTCATCACAATCTATTGTTCAACAGCTTAACTGATGGAGGGAGAGTAGTTAGGAGAATGAGAGTGCATGTTTTAAAGGAGGCATGTTGGTTAGGAAGACTTCAAGGAATGGCTACAGATTTGCAATATTTTTTTTTCCATAAAGATAGGTATTCAGTAATACTAATGTATTAATGTAGTGTATGTATATTTATACAAACACACATAACTGTAATAACATTGATTTCTCCTCTGCAAAATGCAGTACATGTGCATACTCCACTCATGTATGGGAATAAACCTGTAACTCACCCCACCCACTTCATTTTTTGTTATATCTTGCATTAAGCCCAGTACTTACCCCACATTTTATTTACAGTTCTTTTCACATTTTATTTAAAACCGAGAGTTAATTTTCCTGCTCTAGACACCAAAGATGAAACATGAATATCTATATACTGGATTAGGCAATACCACCATATTTTCAGATTTCTCACGTTTTAAAAGACCTCTGAAGTGTATAATTGGCAGTAAAGAACGTCAGCATTTTAAACTTGATTGCAACAACTGCTAAAAAAACCACAGTATGCCAGATATTGACCTATCTCATTTAAAAATTTTAACAGGTTCTCATCAAACTGTATTTGAATCACTCTCTTTGAAAAATCTGGGACTGAGTAAAAAACAAACACTGGATTCAAATTAATCCAAATTAATTCAACTCAAATGAAAAGTGTACCAAATTTAGCTTTCAAATTTTACCAATCTGTTTGTAAGAGAAATACACAGCTTTTCCTTATAACTGAGTTTTAGATAATACAGGAAACTTTTCTATGAATTTGAATTACGGTAAGTGATTTTAGTCAAGTTGTGTGTTACTAGTCTAGAAATGGAAAAGCAGTGGAACTGCTGATGCTGGGTTAACAGAATATCTGCCTGGATCCACATATTGTGCTGAACTGTGACTTACCCATAAATCACAACTGGCCAGAGCCATGCCTTGTGTTCAGCTAGAACTAAACAAACCATCTTCATGTGTTTAGTAACCAGCCCCATGGCTCTCTTTTGTAGAGCAAGTCAAGTGTAATAGCAAAGCTGAAACTCTACCAACTATTTTTATCCTTGAAATAACTCTGCAACTGCTTCCTTCCTTTGAATAAAATTTTAGATATTTTATCATGTACAAAATATGGAGTTAAAATCAAGTGACGTTTCTACATATATAAGCAAAAATCTTACCTGATGAAATGTGTGTATTAATAAAGATCATGGAATGTGGAATTTTGGGCTAAGGTACTAGCGTATCATGTAGCACACATTTTACCATAAAAGAGAAGAATCAAAATTCTGTTTATTAATAATTGTTTATTTCTGCTTCACGTTTTGTGCCCTTGTTGAATCAACAATGACATCTGCAATTTGGTCTTGTTGACCAAACTGGATGCTGATTAAGAAACAGACCACTTGTCCGGTTTACTAACATGCTCTGTCTCGCTTAAGCGTTTAGACATACAGAGAAAGAACATGTGTGCGTATGCCTTTAACACTTGCAGTTTACAGTCAATTGGGTAAAAGAATTAGTAAAGACAGGCTAAAGGCTGCAAAGGGCTTCTAATATATAATGGATTAAAAAAACCTTTGAAGTTACATTCCTTTCTTATTTTTCTTTCTTCTTGTAAACCATAATATAAATGATTTCACACAATGTTGTTTTCACTGTTCCCCCCACCCCCCAATAAAAGCAACAATAGATAGAAGGCTGCTTGTTCTTAAAATACTAAAATGATTTGCAATCTCCTGCTTTATCTCAATATCTTTCTCTGACCTGGTAATGCTAAAGAATGGACTGGGTGAAGAAGTAGAATATGAACTCCTGAGGGATGAAAAGTTAATTATGCCTTCCTCTTACATATAGTGTCTGGTGCAATGAAGTGCTTTGCATTTTCATAGATGTACTAAGACAAGAAGCAGGTTAAATTTTATGCTGGAATCCAATCAAGTATTGTGGAAAATCTAATGATGTTTGGGTCACAGGCACATGGAAATTTTCTGGGCTCCATATTTATTTATACAATTGTCTGGTATAATATTCACTATAGTTTCTCCAAATATACTCTTGTTTCTGAATAATATAACTGACCTCCGATGCTTACGAGAAATAGTATTTTCCAATTTCTATTAGCTCACCTCATTTCAAGTCTATTAATGAACAATTATTTTGCTTTCTTGGAAAAAAAGGAAGAAGATTGTAATATTTAAGGAGAATGTCTTTCGTTTTTCATGAGTAAATGACACTGAATGGCACGAATTCGATTCTTTGCTGGTGCAAATTCAGGTTGAAGCTTCAGTGTAGATTCATACCACCGCATTGCCTTCTCAAACTCCTCCTGTAGGAATCCAAGATCCACAATGATCAGCATTCAAAGTAAGTTATATCTTATAATAGTATATACCATACTTTGTATCAGGGATAGAGTGCTAAATTTCAAAGTATCTTCAAGTATTAGAATATTAAACCCGGGCAAATGAACATAACAAACAAGATTTTCTTTAAAAAAAATAAAATAAAATATTTTTCCCATCATGGTAGATTACAGGATTTTTTTGTAGTAGAATGATGTGTAATACTTCAGTGTAGAATACTACAAAGGTTCAACTGCAAATACAATATTGTTAGTTTTAGGTCACAACTGTGCAAGTATTAATACTCATTACTTTATTAGAAATATATTCTGTTTTTCTTCCAGCTGCCCAATGTGGCTAATTAGCCAGTACGTTATGTACTAGTGAACAAACTTGTTTAATTCTTCTTTATTTCTTCTCCCTTTCCTTGGTCAAAATCCAAAGTGTATATATTTCCACTTCCTCAATTAAATTTCTATTTCCTCGGTTAAATTAAACGCTATTTATTATTATGCTCAACCTGGGAAGAAATAGCTACTGACCCATACCTAGTTTTAGTAGGTATCTGTTAATGTGCACGTAAGAGGTTCTGCACCTGCACATTAATGTTACTGGAATATCCCATAGTTAAAGTGCTTTTGGTGGGAGTCCTATTGTCACATATTTATACAGCCAGATGTGGATCCTTCTTCCCCTCCATTTTGAAATAGCAATGACAAAACCAAGAGAGTGAAAAGCAATCACATATCTAAGACTGTGAGGTTATATGAATTCATGGATGACTACTAAAAGAACCTCAGTTACAAATAGGTAGCTAATTCTTCTTCATTATATTCTCTAGGATTGAAGCCAATGATGCCAAGACTATTCTGCTGCCTGCCCCGAGAACCAATATCTAGGGCTTTATGAATGGAGAAAAGGCTGTGTCCACTAAGGCAGCCTCAGGATACAGAG
Source organism: Vipera ursinii (assembly GCF_947247035.1). Taxonomy (NCBI): domain Eukaryota; kingdom Metazoa; phylum Chordata; class Lepidosauria; order Squamata; family Viperidae; genus Vipera; species Vipera ursinii. The sequence continues at coordinate 78,954,327 of NC_139512.1, forward strand.
GGGGCACAATAGAAATGAATAGCTTTCAATACTCCTTGGTCATGCATCTGAGCCAATTTGTATCACAGTCTGATGGGCTGAAACTGGGATGAGCCTGGTTCAACTGGCATTCTTTTCCCATATTCCCTATGGTAAAGAAAGAGGCATATATCCTTTAGGATCAGCGCTGAGTGATGAAGGCAGAAGATTATGTGTATCATGGCTCCAGGGATTATAGAAGAGTTAGTGTTGCCAGGATTGTGGCTCAACCATATAAAACACATTAAGAAGAGCATGATTAAAAATGCCAGCAATATGATTCCTTATTCTAAGAGACTGCATATGATATGGGGATTCCCTGCAAGTTGAGAGTTTCTGTAACTTATGAAGGATTTAAAGGTTTTGGTCTTAAAAAGAAGAGGCTAGGGCAGGGGTCCGCGACCCGGCACATTGGGAACTAGGCCACACAAGTAGCATAGAGTGTGTAAAGTTGCATTTGTGCAAAGACTGCGTGTGTGCATGAAACCGTCCCTTCTTCCTTCCTTGCCACTGCCAGTTCGCAGAGCCAGAAAGGTTGGGGACCGCTGGGCTAGGGGACAGGTGAAGATTCAAAATTTAATTCCAAGATAAAAGATCTCACATAGATGCTGAGATCAACTTATTCTCTCCCCAAATTAAAAGTATGGGTGAGAGAGTTCAAAAAGTTCTGCATATTCAAATATTACATTGAGAGATGGGGTGCAGTTAAATTTATTGAAAAACTTCTTTTATTTTACAAACTGCTATTATATGCTGTCATCGGCTGCTGTCTCCTGTTTTTAAACTTCTCTATCACTCAGACTCAAGATGCTATAAAAAGAAATGAATCAGAATTTAGCAATTATTTACTCACCATTGCTACATAAACATTAGCCAAAGTGAAATGATTGACGACGAAGTGTGGGGCAATTTCTACTGCCATTGTAGCCACAATGATAGCATCATTCCAAAGCTTTGCGTTGTGGAAGATATTTGCTAAACTTATGAGAGGCACATCCTGAAAAGAAGAAAAGTGGAACAAACCCAATAAGAGGTAATTTTTTTAAAAAAAAAATCAAGCTATTTAAAACAACAGGTATTTAAAAAATCAGCCCAGTATATTTTGTTCCTGATAATACAGATTTAGTAAGGGAGAAAAGTCAGCGTTCCATGCAAAAGTTCTGCCTCATTTAACCAACAAAGTGTCTACGGAAAAATGTCTGCAATTAACATCAATCAATTAAATCAGTGAAGATAAGAGGACACTTCTTTTTAAAGGGACACTTAAAAAAAATCAATCCATTTCTACATAATAGATGGATCTTAAACTTGTTCTGCTTGTTAGGGAAGTGAGATTATAGCTCATTCAAAATTTGTTCTTCTGTCTATTGTAAAACTAATTAGACTGGACATTCACTTGCAGGGGTCTGCCCCCTGGCCACCCCCCCCCCCACATTTAGCTCCAATTTGTTCTCTGAATTCCTGTGGCTACTTTTTATTTGGTGCAGTAACAGAACAGCCAGAAAAGTATCCTGCTTTTGTGAAGGTAGTTTCCCATTTATATACTTTATCAAAGTGTTGATGACAGATAATATAAAGTTGACTATTCCATAATTATTTTATATGAACATCATTATAAAATCCTTAAAATCAGTGAAAGCGTATATATTGCGAAATATAAAATGAAAGCTGTAATCACAGACACATTGTCGCCAGTATTATTTATTACACCCACCTTCATGTAATACGGTGTGTGATGTAAGGCTTGCCGCAGGCAATCAATTGCTTTCTTCCCTTGACCTTTTACTCGCCAGTAAAGGGCTGCCATGCTAGAAAGGATCCAAGAAGTTTGATTCTGACACAAAACACAAGAAAGAAGGAAAAGGTCACCAGATGTTTTGACTACATTTATTTCATGTTTTTATTATTTTTCACTACCACTCCAGTCTTATTCAAATAGCTAGCAACTCAGAACACCTCTTGGTTAGTAAGGTCCACTTTGTACAGGGAGCCATACTGTCAGAGCATGTATGTCAAACTTTATTATGGTTACAAGTAATTTAATTTTTATTTCAAGATAAAAACTTTGATTTTTGCTTAGCAGCGAAATACTGCCACCTTGTGGTGACTAAAAACCAATGCCTTAAGAATCTGCTTTTGAACTAGTGGGTGCATTTGGAATGCAAACTACAGTGGTGCCACTCTCACAGAATGGTTCTTGAAGGGCTAGAGCTTGTCCGTTCAATAGATAGCTACTGAAGTGGAAATCAAAAACACTGCCATACTAAAGTATAAAATAACTTCTCCAAGAACTTCAATACAAAGCAAAGGTGGAGTCTGAGCCCAAATAGCCAAGACATATATTTACTGCACAAAACACAACAAAACACTGTTCCACAAAAGGCAAGCAGAGAATATCTGTATCTATATATCTATAAATCTATATAGGCAAAACATCCAGCTACACATTTCCACAAGGGGGAGGTGAGACATGCATCCTGCTCACAGAAAAATCACAAGCACAAAACCGACTAACAGACTAAGATCAATAAATCAGCACTTATTCCACAAACAGAGATCAGTGGAAAGACGTGGCCGTCTACAGGATGCTCTGTACTTGTACCTTACTGATGTATTTTTTACACATTTCACAACAAAAAAAATCATCTGCAACATTTAATGTCTAATAGATTTTCTTGGGAAAAATAGTGTGGTTTTGGAGAGAGATGCTTTGCTTTGAGGAATAATAATTACATAATATGCAGACTGATAAATAAAAGCAGGAATCCCTGAAGATTCTAAGGGAGGAGGTTAAGAATCCAAGTGTTCAGAGAGCCTTTCTCCAATGGAATGTCCCGAAGTAGTAAGGTGGTGATGGGGTGGGGAGGCAGATAGGGAGCTCGGGATGGACACTAAGTATATTCTTAGTGGTCTTTTCAGGACAAAAGAACTGGTGGTCTCCCTAAAAAACTGCATGGTTGTTTGAACTGCTTTGAGACTTTGACATACTCCAAAAAAGGAAATAAAAAGATGTCTGATTGGTCTGAATCATTAGATACAGAAGATGAAGAACTTGATCGGACTAAGTATCAGCCAACGTCAGGTGAGGAGCTACAGGTCAAGATGGATTTGATTTAAATCAAGTCGATTTAAATCACTAGTAAAAAAGCCTTTAAATCGTAATTTTTAAAGAGCAACCGTCATCTCTGTCCTGCAGTGGCTCCTCCTCTGACCTGCTGTTGACTCACCGGCAGTCCCATTCACTTTAATGGGATGGCTGGTGACACAACAAGGTGAGGGACGTGCCCACTAACAGGTGCTGCCGTGATGGATCTGAAATGACAGGTGCTCTTTAAATGTAAGGACTCATTCTTGCTGGTAGTTAGAATCTTTAATATTATTTGCAAACAAAATGAAAGTTTCCTATTTAGAATAGTAAGCTGTCAGGTTAGTAAAACAGTGATATCAGAACTGATTTTAGATTAATAGGTTAATCACATAGTTGGAAAACTACTCAAATTCTTTTATTTAACTAAAATGCATCTGCCTGGTACAGATGCATTTCTCTTCAAACAATCATACTATTGTAATGTACATAAATTTGCAAAACAATGGGATAAAGGAATATTCCTGAACTTTGTTTTATGATTTATCTCATACGGTAGTTACTGTGAAATTGTGTGAATGCATCAATGCAGTGCATGTTATCTCAGCTTGCAGAGCTTGGATTCATTGAGTTTACCAAAAATGTAAATATTGCAGAATATACAGCCTCATGCTACATAACTAAGCTCCATTTCAAGCATTTTATTAAAATAAATTTGATAAAAATAAAAAAATCCAATTAAAAAAATCTGATTATTTATATATAAATATTAAAAATCATTGATCATTATCCACCCTGCTACAGGTACAGAATAAGTCACTGGACTCACAGCTAGAGCTAGGCCAGGGGTAGGCAACCTTGGCTCTTTTATGACTCGTGGACGTCAACTCCCAGAATTCCTGAGCCAGCATGGCTGGCTCAGGAATTCTGGGAGTTGACGTCCACGAGTCATAAAAGAGCCAAGGTTGCCTACCCCTGAGCTAGGCAAAGCCCGGAGTCCAGCAGCACATTGCAAATTATGAACAGAATATCTAAGGAACTCAACCCATCTACTTACAAGAAAGTGTGACTCAATCAGTTAAGATGGTGGTAAGGGTTTTATATGAGAGACTGATTTCATGACTGGCTCTAACTGGCAAACTATGTTCAAATTTCTTACCCTTGATTCTGTCTGTATATTGTTGCTGGATTACCTAGGACCCTCCCTTTTTATGACCCTGTAATCCCTGAATTCGGGGTAGAGTTGGGATGGAGCTGAACTTGCCAGAGGTCCTTCTGCACACCACGTGGAGTTCGCAGCAGGTATTTTTCCTTTGCATCCTAGGAGAGAAACATTTGCTGCTACCTAGGATTAGACTGGCTCTTACTGGCAAACCACATTCAAATTTCTTAACCCGTGACCCTGTTGGTATATTGTTGCTGGATTATTTTAGAACCCTGGATTGAAAAAAAAAAGACTTATCTTTGAATCTCCCTGAATTTGACATTTGTCTTTATGTTCATTTTTTCTAAAGCAAGCTCTTATGCTTGTTTTCTATGCTGAAAGCTTTATGTTACTTTGGTGAAAGATTTATAATTGTAATAGAAGCTAGTTATGTGTGTGTAATTGACAGCACAGAACAGACTTGCTTGTTACCCCCACATCAGAGGAGTTGACTCCTTTAACTTCAATCACTTAAACTGAGGAAATTACAAGTTGAACTGAATGTGCAGCTTCTCTGACCAAGTAACAGAATGTACGAGTGCCTCCAGCACTATGCTATAATGTCCTGAAGAGTTTCTCACAGACCAGGTTAAAGCTGGTGTTGTTATGACCTTTATTCCCTGGCTGAGCTGCAAAATGAACTACTGATCTTGAACTCCCATAATTACTGTTCAATTTGTCAAGCGTTTCAATTTGAAGTACGAAGACTCAACAAAATCAGTTACAGCAAACGGAGCATTAGAGAGTTACATAAGGGAAGCTGGTCAATAGCTGAATTATGTAAATAACATCAGGCTCTTAGTACAAGACCTGGAGTGGAATGAGGAGGTTCTGATGGATTATTCCCAGAAAGGACTTGCAGATGAGATCCTGGGTGAATTGACCTGAGTGGAATGCCTTTCCTCCTTGTAAGACCTGAGCTACTGATACCAACATACTGTATTGATGGATATGTTAAAATTAATGTTGTCCAGATCTCATTTGGATGCAATCTTCCTCTCAAATGCAGGGATCTCCAACCATCTCTCTTAGAACCAATGCAACAAGATCTCATTTATCTCCAGAAAAAAAAGAGGGGCCAAGGGCATTGGGTCACAACACATACCATATGCCAAGAAATAGGCTGCATCTGGTTTAGAGGTGCTTCAAGACTGGGGAACCACAACTGCTCAGCTAGACCCAATCCCAGGTACAATATTTAGCCAGCACTTGATATTACTTGTAAGGATCCATATGCCTGATTCCCCAGCTCTATAGTACGACTTGATTCTGAAACCACCAACACTTTCATGGGCATTTGTGGAGGCCCATGGGATTCTGGAAGGCACTCCACTGTGCCTTCTATTTATGAAAACAATTGATGGTCAATGCCTAACACTAGGACTAGCAGTCTGGATGATATTGCATAGCTCCCTAAACATGAACTTCAAATCATTTAGTCAAAATGAATGGCATGCTTCAGTTCACACAACATTGAGAATCAATTTCTATTTAATTCTCCAGTGGTTCTAGCAACCAAAATAGAAATGAAAATATGACCAGACTTCCAGTTAAAAATACAAACTTCAGTGATGTTTTCAGACTGATATCAGGAAGTTGATCAGCTACCACATCATCCCTGTAACTGTCCTATTCCTAGACCCTCTCAAGTTTCCTCTTTCCGCTATGTATATAGCATGTGTATATGTGTGGTATATGTGTGTATGGATAGATACATTCTTTCGAGAGCAGGCCACAGAATTTCATTCTTAATGTGGACCAGTGTGCTCATAGTGAAAAATTGCAATAAAGATTATCTTATCTTATCATCTGGCTCCTGAGGTCAAGATTTCAGTGACTTAGATATACTCTCTTTCAGAATCCGAAGCTATAACTCTGCAAAATTTTGCACACCCACAAAAAATATTCCAGATGGGAGTTCATTCATCCTTTCACTTCACTCGCAGCCACTCCTGTATAAAATCAGAATTGAGGTTCTGCAATGACTACAGTGCTCTCAGCTAGTTCACTATTTGAATTGGTACCCTCTACCTCTCAGGGTTCATTGGGCTTCTGAGCCAGCCTGCCAAGCAGCCTTGTGTGGCCTGCTGGTGCTTTTAAAAATTCAATAAATTCACCTTTGCAATGCCTTGAAAGACAGGTTGGTAAGTCCCTCCAATGCCTCCTGTTCTCACCAACGCCATTAGCTCCAGCACTCCCACTGGTTTGCTCACCACTGAACAGTTCATCACCAGATGTTCCTTGGCAGCCCACAATTATTGTCAAATTACCAATGTAGTCTTTCATAAGTTTTATATAGGCATGATCTAAGAAATCCCCAAATTTTCAAAAAACTCAAAAGAGGAACCTATAACTGGTATGATTCTGAGAAAGCAAGATAAAGTTTTTTTTGCACTTTGAAATGAAACCCTGATCTTCTTGAACTCAAGACTGGTCACTCCAAAATCTTTGGTAAAGTAAGATGGACCTGTTTTCTGCCTAGAAAGCTTTGAGTTTATGTGAGCTTTGTATTATTTTGGGGAAAGATTTATGACTGCAAAAATATCTTCAGTTTGTTATCAGAAGCTGGCTATATATATGCAGCTGGCAGCTCCTTTGGTATAATATATACCATGTAATGTAATTAAATGTTTGAATAGGGTCTCATTTTCTTCTGAACACTTCCTTATTTGTTTGATGCTTGTTTGAATGTTCAGTAAGTACAGAAAGTACAGTAATATTTTTTTCCTGAAAGCCTATTAATCAAACATACTGTGAATAGTCTATGGAGCCTGGCTTTTGGTACATTTTCTATATTTAAAAATATAATGCCCTCAAATTACAATGGAATCAACAGTTAAAACACGCTGCATGCAATTTGCCTGCATATCCACAGCACCAAGCCCACAAATAACAATAATGAATTCACTTCAGCACACGATGAACAATGTAACAGCAACAAAATGATGCTTCAAACATTGGGCTTGAAGGCTTTTTTAAATGTACATGCACTGTGTACGGGTTTTTTGTTTTTTGTTTGCATTTGGCAATCTGCCTTCAAACCTCAACTAACACAATAATACAGTTTTTGCATTTGACAACCTGAAGGCTCAAAAGTGTAGCAACACTATCTGTAATGCACATGCAGTGCACATGTTTGCATTTGGCAACCTGCCTGAAAAAGAAATACAATACATAGAGAACATATAAGGAAAACAGCATTACATTACAGCACATGGACTGTAAGTTCCCAATAGCAAAGAATTTAAAAAATAATAATAATGAACTTATCCAAGCACACAGTATATACTTAACTGATTTGCTCATACTTCTATCTACTTTTGACTCTCTCTAACCAATAGCTACAACTGCAGGACGCTAGAACACTCAAAATTTACACAGAACAAATTTTTCAGCTACTCCTGATTTTGAGACCAAACATTAGAATCCAAAGCGTTTTGTGCAGTTTTAGGCATTTCAAGCCTAGAACCTGCACAGTCTCAATATTTAGAACTGAAACTGAAGCTCAAATACGTAACCACCTAGTGAGAAGAGAGGACTCATTGGAAAAGACCCTGATGTTGGGAAAAAGGCAAAAGGAGAAGGGGAGGGCAGAGGATGAGATGATTAGATAGTGTCATTGATGCAATGAACATGAATTTGGACAAACAATGGGAGACAGTGGAGAAGAGGGCGCCCTGGCATGCTATGGTCCATGGGGTCACGAAGAGTCAGATACGACTTAGCAATTGAAGAACATCACCATTTTAGGAAAAAATGCTGGGATTGAAGTTATCATAATTCATAGTAATGTATTATTTGATAGAAGTTCTTTTGTAAAAATAAAAGGAATGGCTGATGAAAACAAGTGTAACTCAGAGCCTTCTCCCACTAGACCTGGCTTGCTCCTACTTGCTCCCTAATATTCTATAAGCTAATAATCAACCCCGGTTGTCACAATAAAAAGATTTACTCCATTAATCACTTTTTATTTGGCTAGAAGTGTGTAGACACATCATAGATTCTATTCTTATTTGGTGGAGACATGAAGAAAATATTGATTAAATATCTATATAATGCTCTTGGATCAGAAGCAAAGAATAAAAGATATTCCGATGATTGTTGTTGTTGTTAGTTGCGAAGTCGTGTCCAACCCATCGCGACCCTATGGACAACGTTCCTCCAGGCTTTCCTGTCCTCTACCATCTTCTGGAGTCCATTTAAGCTCACGCCTACTGCTTCAGTAACTCCATCCAGCCACCTCATTCTGTCGTCTCCTTCTTATATTGCCCTCAATTCCGATGATACGTAACTATATACTTAATTAATTATGCAATCAAGAGCTGAACAAAATCAGCCCAAATGTAGATAAAACAGAGCTATGTTATTGGCAAAGTTGGCATTTATGGGAAGAACTCCATCTGTCAGTGACAAAGTGATTGATTTTTCAAAACATTTTGCAGCCTTATGCACACTTATGGTTCCAGCATTGTATATAAAGACACAAACTAGAGTAGTGGTCAGAAAGATCTTTTATAGGTGAAATGTAATACGGAGACTATGCTCCTTAAGAAAACAGAGATGGAACTATTTTTATCTACTTGTACAATTCGGATGGACTTCTCCAATAACTGTTAAGTCCTTGAACATATCTCAGAAACTTCACCAGATAAAGAATATTATAGTCCATCTTTCTAAGTGTAAGGAAATGCTCTTTTGAACACAGCTGAAGGTGTGTTCTTACAGTTCTTTAAAGTTTTAAAAGTATCCACTCTGTCTGTGCGCTAGCTAACCATTTTCATTTCACATTCCATTTTAGGGCATCCTTGGCTACTAATGAGATAACTATTTGCTGCCAGAACATATTGTGGTAGCAAGTTGCTTTGAGACCTTAAGTTGGATTGTAAAACCTAGTGTCAAGAAGGCATTTTGATAGCAGAAACTAAAGTTTTCATTGAAGATTTTCAGTTTCCAGTTTTACCAATGGTTTTCCTAAGCTTCAGAAAAACTTTGAAGACTTAATTAATGGATCTTGCACAGGAGACGGACATTCTGTAACTTAAAAGGTAGAATTGCAGGTACATGCAATTTTAGACGTTTACGTGTAGGTGGATGTTTTGACGTATTTTTATAAGTTTATATAGCCTGAGTCTTCAGGGATAGCATACCAATTAAGTAAAATATATTTTTGTTAGTTTCAGTTTTTGTGAGATTTTACGATTTACTGAATATCAAAAATGGATTTACATTATATTAAAATGGGAAACGGGAAAAAAAACACCAAGCTCTATTAAATGCTAAGTTACTCCATGCTGGCATTACTGATCTTTATTTCTGTGGGAGAATGTAGCCTGGGTTCCCAGGAGGGAGAAGCTGCATTCCAGAGGACCAAGAGACAGCGAACTTTAGATAATTTGGTTGGGAGGTAAGATGATCAATCCAGCTCTTCTCTAAGAGTTCTCAGAGTATGTCTTTAGTTTGTTTTAGTTTGGCAAGATTCCATCTACAGGTGAAGAAAAATAAAGGAAAAGTACTTTGCAGGAACTCAGTGTATCTTCCTTGGTTTTTGGAGCCTGACATTTTCCTTATTATTTGGACACTATCTACTCCAGCATAAACATTCCAGTAAGGAGGCTGGTGCTAGAGTGTCTCTATCAGGTATTATGAAGAGAAACCCATCTTTGCTATGACTATATTACAGACAAGTCATTTTCTTAGAGTGAGAGGCCTCAGAGATGATACTGCACTCTGGATGATGTTGATCTTGCTTCGCAGATACCTATTCTTTTTCTAATTAGCAAATAAGCAGAAAGGTGGATCAATTCTAATTTAATCTGTAGAAATCAGCCCTTTCCAACCTTGTTCTCCTTACACATGTGGGTTTGCAATTCGACTCTTATTTTGGCAATTTTGGGAAGTGTAATTGGAACACACTTGGAATTTACTGCTTTTGAGGGATGGCTGGTGTTTAGAGAATCCTACGTATCACAACCACATCTATTATTCAACTAAAACTAGGAAAACATAAACTTGCAGCTACCTTTTCAAGTACTTTGGCTATTCGAGTACCAACTTGTTCTAAAGACTGTGGCGGATATCGGTCTTTTCCAAGATTCTGCAGTACCTGTGAATCAAGAAACAAACATTCTAATTTCTATCAAATTGGCCTGACAGAAAGAGATACGATTTATTTCCTTCTGAAAGGCTGAATTCAGTATTCTTGCAGATTTCTATTCTGCAATTAATACACACGGTTAAAAAATTACTATTTCCAAATCTGTGCATATAAAAAGCTTTAAGAATGTTTTAGTTCAATGATTAAGATTTACAAATCTGGAATCCTCAACTGAGGATTGAGAAATTGTTAACTACAGTGAACATTTCTCCAGAAAAAGACTTATAGCTTGCCATCAGTTGAGCTTCCTATGGATGTACTGAAACCAGCAACTCATGAATAAATCAGGTAATACTGATTTCAAGTGAGTCTGTTCCAAGCATGCTATTTTTAGATCAGTCCCAGGCCCACGTGAGAGCAACAACCCTACCTCTTTCAGTTGACTCTCTCCCACGTAATGAAGACTGGCTCGATTGGCAACACCATGGAGATGATCCAATGTATGCATGCTAGCAGGCAGGTTGGCATTGCAGAGAGGCTCCATGGCGGGCTCTTGCAGGGGAGTGGCAAAATCAATGTGCTCTGTGATGCTACAAGAGACAAAGGATTGTTAAGATATTAAAGGAAACATATACATCTATATATATCTAGATCAATATATTAAGCAAAATTGAAACCAATTCTAACCTGAGATTTATTTCAGAAGCCGTACCCCTGACTCACATTTTGAAAAAGATTTTCTAATGTTTCTATCATATTGGAACATTCCCTTACACAAAAGGGTTTATGTGAACAGCAGGTAATTAACTCCAGTACTGTTTTTTTCTTACATCATTCTGAAATTATACTAGAGGGAGAAAGCAATAAAATGTTTTCCTATATGTGAACTGTTAAGGGGAAGGGAAAGACTCTCCAGTACATGAGTTTGATTCTGTATGGTTTCTACTTCCTAAGCTAGCCTTGGGTTTTTCTGGTAATCGAATTTCCCCTTTAAATACCAAGTACATTGAATGCTGTTTAGTTATGGTCAGCTAAGTGTTGCTAAAAAACTGGATGGATTAAGAACAATATCTGAATCCAAGAACACTGTACTTTTTAGCATAATGCTCTGCTTTGTAAAGTAGGATGGATTCCAAGTGGGTGAGCAAGAAGTTCCAGACAATACAGTCTGCTGGAGTACGACCTCCTTGCTGCTCACTTATTATTGCATTATATTTATTAGGCGTTGATGCTTACTCCACAAATATATAGTATATTTTAGTAGACAGACATACCTGATTTAAAAACTGTATTCTACCAGAGGCAGCTTCATAAAATAGTTCTACAGATGCCATCTGGGGAATGTCATTTTTGTATTTACCTACCAAATTTAATGATAATATACACAAATGCTTACCTACAGATTAAACAAATTAAGAAAGCAAACAATAAATGCTAGCTGAGAAGGACATTATCTCCTCCCAATAGATGATGATGATGATGATGATGATGATAGCGACCTTGGAGGTCATCTAGTCCAACCCCTGCTCAGGCAGGAAACCCTATACCATTTCAGACAAATGCCTGTCCAGTCTCTTAAAAACTTCCAGTGTTGGAGTATTCACAGCTTCTGGAGACAGGTTGTTCATGTAAGTTAATGTAAGTTAAGAGAGGAAGGCACACATTTTTTGGATTCAGGGCAGCATTCCAAAAAGTGAATAATGCTGTACAAAGGCCCTCTTCCCCATGACTGCTAAATTATGGACAAACTCTGCATAGGGAAACACAAGCCAGTGCAGAATCAAAGATGATAAATCGCTGAAGTTAGCGGCCTTCATACCCAAGAACTTCTGTATTGTTAGGTTTGAGATTTAGCCTACTGGGACTCAGAATCTCAACACACGTCCTGTTTCCCCTAGAGCTGAAATGTATAACTGAGTGACATCAGCATACTGATAATACTTGGTTCCATGCTGATTGATGTCTCAGTGACTTCATGTTAAAATAGGACTATGCCAACCCTGAGGCACTGGACAATAATGGTAATATGTTGATTTTAGGCCAAAGTTATAAACCAATCACAGCCTGACACAGAAATAATGGTTTATTACAGCCAGTTCTTTCCCTTCCTAATACTTTTTTCCCCTGGAAAAGCAGGGACAGGGATTTGTTTTGTTTTTTCATATCAACCAAGTGTTGATCCATTAGTTGTGACAGGAATAGACTAATTGGCTTGTTGTCTGAGCCTATTGTGGGCTGAGAGAGTGATACCTCAGAGTGAGGTTTAAAGCAGCATCAAACCTAAACCTAAACTATATTTTCTTGGATTGTCATGACCATTTCAAAATAGATGTGAAATTAAAATTTCTCTTGCATTTAATGTACGTCACCTTGCAAATGTTATAATCTCACTTGATATTTTTTGTCTCAATTGGAGAGATATTCCTGTAACTGCTTTGGACATAACTTGATTAAATTATTGCTCACTCTTAACTTCCACTCATTTCTGAAGCCATTGAGAAATAAGTCATGATATTTTGCAAGTAAGTACATAATGCTGGAGATGACACGTCTGATATTAGAACAAAGACACTCACAGAAGCTCAGACCCCTGTGGATTATTAGCTCCAATAATAGCATTGTCAAAGTAAGTGCAAGAATACAATACAGTCACAACTTGGTGTATCAGCCCATTAAGATGAATCTTTTAAGCTATACATATCTGTCCCACTTACGTACTGACCTAATTTTGTTCATAGAAAAAAAATACTCACTCAATATTTTTAGCAGAAACAGCTAGCCATGTGCTGGCTACAGTAGTAAGATCCATCCTGCGGAACTTAATACACTCATCAGGACTTGGCCAACCCAAGCTGCGATAGTCTTTCTTTCTTCCTACAAAGAAGCAAGCAAATATTTTGAAAACAAGAAGAATCATTTCAATTTTTAACATTCTTTTTCTATAATGTGAATTTCAATTATCGGAATAGTATAAGCTATCTGATAGTATATCAGGAGCAAAATAATAGGTTTTGACTTGGAACCAAAGAAATAAAAAAGCATTTTAAAAGGCTGTATTTTATGGATGTGCAAGAAACAAACATGTACTTTGCTGTATAACCAAAAACAAACATCTTGTGCCTCAAAATGTCTTTGGACCATCCTGGGAGGGACTTGGTCCTGCCAAAATGGCACCAAAATAATTGAGATCAATCTAAGTTTCAGTTAAAACAAATCTGTGCTAGTATTAAGAGGCCTTTCTCAGTAAGGTCTATGCAGCAGCTTCCACATTTAATTTATGTAGCTGCCCATCTCACCAGAAGTGACTTTGGGTGGCATAAAACAATAATATAAAAACAGCCATTATAAAAATATGAACAATTACGATTAAAATTAACTAACATGTAAAGTATACTTTACTTGCCAATCTCTCATGTTTTCTTCGTCTTATTGCTGTGTCTATGCTGCTGCCCCAATGGGCCTGTCCTCTCTTTCTGCAGTTATCTGGCATACTTGCCCTGTTTCCCTACAGCTTCATGCCATGTAGGACAAAGCTTTTCAACCAGTGGTACGGGTACCACCTGTGGTACATTGGCACCTGGCAGGTGGTACACAACCATCCTAGAAAAGTGGTAGCAGAGGAGGGGAATGAGCTGAACCAGTGGCAGCACCGCACAAGCCTGAGCGAGAGATGGCTGGAGCTGCAGGGCTGTCAGGGCTCAGCGGAAGCGCCAGGATCAGCGCTTCTTCGGGGCTGTCAGGGCTCAGTGGAAGCGCCAGGATCAGCTGTGGCTTGGGGGGCACTTTTTTCAGTGCCATTGTAACTTTGAACAGTCACTAAGCGAACTGTTGTAAGTCGAGGATTATCTGTACTTCATCACTTTTTTCCTTTTTTTTTTTTGGTCATCAAGTTTTGACACCTTGCTAGACGACTGGTGATACTCGGATGTTGCCATATCCTAAAAGTGGTACAATGGGTGAAAAGGTTGAAAAGTCCCGATGTAGGACATACTTGGTTTTTGACAGCAATTATGACTGGGATTGCTATCACTGTTCATAAAACATGACCACACGTGACTGCATCATTTAACAATCCCAGCAGTCCTGGTTGTCATCATAACACCAACATGCATGGATAATTAGGCAGGAAGAGGAGGAAGTTCCAGGTATGGAGCAGGGAGGTGCCATGGGGGGTGGGAGGGAATGTCCCAGAAGGGCCAGCACAACTTGGGGTGGAGCGACTTAAGACTCTTCCTGCTGACTTTGCTTGTGGAAAGTTGGCAGGAAAGGTCACAAATGCAATCAGGTGACTGTGGCTTCCTGAATCTTCATAATTGTAAACTGTAATTGTGAGACTATTGGATGCTACGACGGCCAGAACTTTGAAGATCAGTTGTACATCCGTTATATCAAAGCTCTGAAGCTGTCTTTTTTTTTCAGTTAATTGCACAATTATCTGTTAAACCTGAAGAACTTCAATTACACTTTCGTTTTGGTTTATTCTGTGGACATTATTTTGGCTATTGCAAAAAGCTGCACTACATCACACAAAAATAAACACTATGCTACAGTGTTTCCTCCCAGGAGAGAATTTTGCTTTTTTTTCTTTGGTTGCAAGGTTACAAAGCTAGACACATATACTTGGTGAGCGCTTTGCATGTTCTGGGACGTATCTATGAATGAATATGCACAGAATTTTACTGCACAATTATTATTATTAATTATATTTTATACCGCCCTTCTCCCAAATGTGTACAGTAAGCTTTTATCACAACTTATTCACTGTGTATATCAAGCATATCCTAGTATTCTGAAAAAATATTGGTCTTGTTCTTAAAAAAAGAAAACGTATTACCAGGTGGCCCGGGGGAAGGTATTTTTGGCCCACTGATTTCCAATGCCATTTGGTAAAGGTTTTCATTTTCTCCAGCTACTCCTTCCTCTCCAATTCTTCCATCAGGTTCTTGTGGGTCTATATTTTCTGGTTTGTGTTTCTTTACACGTTTCACTTGAAAGGTGATCTGTCAAATTAAAAGAAATGGTGAAGGTAACAGAACTAAATATATTGCTCTGCTGATAAGAATGAAGCTGATTCCTTTCAGACTAAGTTGATTTTCAAGGGCAATTTCCAGTTTCCTTTTTCTTGACAATTCTAGTCACTCTAATTCTGCTCACATCTTAATACATCCAATGTACAAACAGAAGCATATAACAATAATTTGCTTAGCTCAGAACTGAGTAACATGTTCAGCACTGAAGGCTCCTCAGAAAATTAATAGTATAAAAGTCTATAGGCAATGATTCTGTAGTATTAAAATAAATAGATTAGACTACTAGAAGTTGCTAAAATTCCATACCTTTAAACCCAAAGTCTTATCACAACTAACAACTAATGTAAAAGGAGAAATTTCCTGGTTTTGCTTTTGTATGCCCTACTACTTCTATGCTGGCAACAGGCATTTGCAAAAAGCACACTTTGAAGGAGTAAGCACATGTCTATGCATGGAAATATGGGAAGGAGCACATCAGGGAAGAGATGAAACATGGTCCAGTTTAGTCCCATACAAGAAGCTAATTTTTTTTAAATATTTTTTTTTGGGAGAAGGGCGCTTTCTGTGATTATTAAATTTTTGTGCCTTCTATCTCCCCTGTAAGGTGACTTTGGGCAGCTTACAGGTTATAAAATAAATATAAAAACAACTAAAATATTAAAACATTAAATTTACAGAGTTTAAAATTTAAGGTTATTCTATGATGATCAAAGAAACAAAACAAAAAACCACCCTGTTCCTTATAGTCATTTTGTCTTTAATAGTCTGTATTTATGGTCTGGCCAAAAGAAGAAATTTCAATTTGACATTTGCATTATAATAGCTTCTTAAAACTGAAAAATAGCAATATTTCTTCCAAAGAAAAGGAATGTGTATTGTATGATGGTGATGATAACGATTTAAAGTATATTCACATTTTCTCCAAGTCATCCGGTGCCAAGAGTTATGATAATATTTCAAATAAATTGGCACTGATAAACTAAATTACTGAGAAGAAATGTAAGTGGAAAGTAGAGAGTAGCAAAGTAAATGGGGAAGTTAAAGTAGACAAATAGAGTTACAGAAAGATTGATGGGATGAAAAAACCCAGAAAAGCAGGAAAACTAAAAGTACTGAGAGCAAAAAGAGCTACAGGCAAATACAAAAGGGTTTCTCTAAGTAGATGGAGACACAAAGTAGAGAAAGAGAAAAAATTGGAAAGAGTTCGAACAGAGATTTGTGAACGGTGGTGGCTAAAAGAGGGGAAACAAAATTAAAGTAAAATATTCCAAATCTATCTTTCGTATACGTTCTAAAAAAATGCAACACTCTGGAAAATGTTTTGAGTTGTCCACCTCTATTTTCATACACACACACACACACACACACACACACACACACACAAACACCCTTTAAAGTTAAAACAGTCTCAGAAAAAATTATTTACAACCCACCCTCAAAGTTATGACCTTTGCCCATTCTCACTGTTATGTGATCCCAATTTAGGTCCAAACAACTGACTCACATTTACAACATTTGCAGTGTCTATGATTTGCAACTTTCCCACCTGTCTTCTGACAAGCAAAGTCAATTGGGGAAACTGGATTCAGTTAATAACCATGTGATTCACTTAATGATGGCGCTAAAAATTGTTGTAAAATCTGGTCCAATCATGTGACAACTTGTTTAATGTCTGCATCAGCTAGTAACTGAAATTCCAGTCCAAATTATGGTTGTAAATAAAAAACGATCTATAATTATTATTAAATATTTTTTTAAAAAAGACAAAAGATAAAACCCTAATACACACTTATATAAGAAAAAAATAAAAAAATGAAAGTGCAAGGGAGAAAGAAAAATAGAAAAGAAAAAAGATAAAGTAACTTCTAATATTCTTTACAGCAGATATAAGTACAATTATAATTTCTATAATCTGTCTTAATTTTCAAAACCATAAATCATAAGTTCATCTTTTCTGTTTTATGCAGAAAGTCCAAAAGGGGTTTCCAGTCAGCAATAAATGTAGATGTTGTCTTTTCTCTGAGCAAAGAGGTTAATCTCAGCAAGTTTTATTACATTAGCCAATGTTTCTTCCACTGTGGGTAGTGCCAAACATTTCCATATTTGTATATACAATAATCTTGCTGCAGTTATCACGTACAAAAAAAGTTCCATGACTTTTTGTCCAATTGTTTATTCGCTGATTCCCCCCCACCCCCAGGTCACAATTGTATATTAATTTTTAAAATCCTATGAATCAGTGTATTTGAATCCAGACTTTTCTAGCATTTTTACACATCCACCAAACTTGATAAAATGTACCTTCTTGTTCACATTTTCAGAATAAATTTGAAGTGCCTTTATACATTCTAGAGAATTTTTCTGGTAACATATACCAATGGTACATCATTTTATAAAGATTCTTTTAAAGATTATAATAGTGTAAATTTCAGTCCTTTAGCCACATATTAAGAGTCCTTACCCATTCAGTTTCACCATCATCACCATCATCCTCTCCACAATCTCCCAAACACGAGCTGGCAAGTCCATCTTGAGAACCTTTCTTGAGTACACGGATCCCTTGCAAGTCCATCCGATGGCCTTTTACTTCCAGTGCCCCTTCAAAAGCTTCAAGGGGCCAAGAGTTTTCAAATTCATCCACTAATGCCAGCATCTCCTCAGACATCTGAGCATCTCCCAAGTTTTCGATTTCTTCTGAATCGTTGTTTTCTGCAATAATTGTACCTACGATAGGAGAATCAACAAAATATGTTGCGACAATTCTGCCATTCCAAAACCAAATGATCAGTAGAAAAACATGTCCTACTCATAACCAAAGCATCAATGCTTATTTTTAAGTGAGGCAATATTTACATTGTAGAGGGTTTTTCTTATCCTGAAAAGCTCAGTATTAGTCTACTAAATAAATATTATTTCAATAAAAAAGGCAAAATACAAAATAGTTCATTTTATAGTGTTGAACATATAAGTACTGAAGGTTGCAGTGGACTTTGATAGAAAGAATATTGATGCTTTTGAATTTTGGTATTGGATAAGACTGAAAATGCTATGGACTGTCAAGAAAACAAACAGATCAACCCAGAGTTCTCGCTCAAACAAAAATGACTGGGATCAAATTATCATACTTAGAACACATTATGAGAAGTTCTAACTCTCTGGAAAAGTTCTAACTCTCTGCTGGGAAAGGGGGAAGGGAAAGAAGAGGATGATACCAAATAGCAAAGTGGATGGAATCAATTACAGTGTGATAGGTATACTTTTGGAAGAACTGAAGGACCAGGTTAGTGACAGATAATCATGGAGAAAATCTATGTGATCACTAGGAGCTGACACTGATTTGTTATCACTCAATCAATCACTCAATAAATGCTCCAGAGCAGGGGTGTCAAACTGCCGGCTCATGGGCCAGATGCGTCATGCCGAAACCGCGCCTACCCTATTGCCAGCAATGGAAAAAAAAAGTCGTGATATGTGACGTTGCAAGTTTGACACCCCTGCTCTAGAGAAATATCAAGCTATTTCTCCCTGCTTTTGTTTAGAACCAATTGCATCCTCACAGAGAATATGCCAACATATATTCTAGTCAGTTCAGAATCCTTACTACATTATTTTAAAAAAATACAGAGACAATTTAAACAAATATTACCTGTGGCCATGCCTAGAAAACACTGACATAAGAAAGATATAAAATTCCCATAGGTGAAAATCATCTGTTTTCCTGGACCGTTAAGAACAATTTCCTTCCAATTCTCAAAACCTGTTTTGAAGCACTTTGCATAATACTTTGCATAATTCTCCTGAGTATATTTTTATATTCATCATATATCTGATATATTGTTACCAAGTTATTGGTTGCTAACCTGGAATACAAGTATCAGTGTGTATGCATGTGTGTATGAAAGGGAGATTAACAGAGGTTTTATTAACATCTGAACAGATCAGAATGTAAAGTTTATTAAAATGTATTCAGTTGCTTTTCAAGCTCTTGCTCTCTTGTGCAGGGGTTTCCATTTTATTTCCTAAAATATATCCACACTGAAATCATCCAAAAGGCAAAAATGTATCTGAAGCAGCTATATATATACGCTTCTCTTTTAAAATTTAATGAAATATGTTTCCATTATTTGAAGAGAACAGTGATTCCAGAAACTGGAACATTTCAGTAAGATATAAAAGTGAAGGGGATTACACACCAGAATTGTTCACAGTAGATTTCCTACTGGCATAAAAAGGAAAGGATTTGTATGGACCTGCCATTTTCACTGAGGCCAAAGAGAACATTAAGGGCAGTGTGAGCGGCTCAATGTGAGCTGGCAATTGCAAAAAGTGCATCTTGCTCATTTGTCTTGGTTGGCTAACGGGCAAGGGAATGGTGTAGGCAGTTTTTGGCTTATGCAGTCAAGAAATGATTGTGCTAAAATTAATGTGCCCTGCTCACCCATCAGTTCCTCTACTATCCTTGCTTTTCAATTAAAAACATTAATTCAGAAATATCTTTTTGATTTCATAATAAAACTAAATTTTACTCAGTTGCCTATTTAACTCTTTGGCTTTAGTTAAAACCAGCTAATGTAAAATATATTCCAAATCAGTAAGTATTTTACTGATTGGCATGGCTTTGCAGTGCTTTAAATTTAGTCTCCAAACGATGCTTCAGAACATGCTGTTTTATGATCTTATATCTGTGCTCCAATGCATTTTATAATCTATTAATGAAATGTTGCAAAACTCAAGTTTGTCCTGTACATAAACTATTTTTAAACTTCAGAATAACATGCATCCTACTGCTCTACCATCACATAATCCCCTTGCATGTCTCTGCTTTAGACAGACACTAGCTTAGTGGTTTGACCTACAATATGCAAATGTGTTAATGATAAAAAATGTAAATAATTCAGTACAATTTGAAAAATATTTCTACTGTTCCTATTCATCCTAGTATGCGATCTAATTTTCTATGTATAGGTGTTCCAGAGTTACTCTGACAAATAGTCAGGGGTCTAGGTCTCTGTAAATTTGAACTTAAATGAACCTTTAAGGACCTGTATCACCTGGTCAAGTTATTTTACATCAGAAGTAGAAAGTTTAGCAGGATTTCTTACAGCACTAATGTACAAATATTAAATGTATTTGCTGTATTTTCAAGTCACTAAAAATCCACTGCCAGGCAGTTGCCTTTTGCCTAGTGGGTTATATTTATTCTGAGTATTCACTCACTTTCTAAAGTCAAAGAAGATGAATCACTTGCTGAATCATGAACCTGATCTGTCAAATCATCTTCAGCAGCCGTTTTAAGAGTTTCTTCTAATAATATGATATCAGAATCCTGTGAGTTAAAGTACTTCTGCTTAGCATGGTTGTCATCTTGACTCTTCTCATGACAGTAACCTGTGAAAAATGTAGAGAAAGAGAGAGATTGTAGACACGATTCCCTCAGGGTAAACCACTTGCTACATCTCTTGAATTATTGATATACAGACGTAAAAGGCCTAAAGGGAAGAATAACTATATACAATGCTGTGAGATTAATGAATGTCAACCTGCAATACTGTTTGGATAGATTCCTTGGTGGTTTAACATCTTTATCATGCTAAGAACACAATGGCAGCTTCCCATGGTATTGACATGATACCACAGAGTACCCAGGAAATCTTAAAGGGAAAAGGCAAATATTTCTCCCTTCCTCCTTAATATTCACGATTGGTCAAACAGCATTTCGGGAAGACTGCATACCCATCTCTGGAAAAACTGAAAGTGTGGAAAACTTGAGATACCATATAAATTAGATAATACATTACGAAAAGCTAAATTAAAAACAGGCTCTGAGAGGCCTGGTGGCACAGTGGTTAGAATGCAGTACTGCAGGCTACTTCTGCTGCCTCTCGGCTGCCAGCAGTATGTCAGTTTAAGTCTCACCGACTCAAGGTTGATTCCGCATTCCATCCTTCCGAGGTAAGTAAAAATGAAGAGCCAGATTTGGGCTCAATACGCTGACTCTGTAAACCTCTTAGAGAGAGCTGTAAAGCACTGTGAAGTGGTATATAAGTCTAAGTGTTATTGCTATATGTCTTGTTTTACACATCACAGCAAATTAAATTAATAACAAATGCCTCCCCTCCCCCAAATTCCATCTCTGCTTGCTAAAATGGTTGCCTACTGACTGCCTCATACAACAACTGCTCAAAGTTATAGCAGTGGTGGAAAAATAACTTTTGTAACCGAGGTATGCATTTACAGCATCTCACAGACACATTAAACAAGCAGGCTCTTCCTATGAAGCAGTAAGTCCAGGGAATAATCCATTCTTTCTTCTTCTTGTGTAGAATGTCCATTACATTGTAAAGAAACTATGGGAATTATTTTAGCTTTGTAGAATGCTTAGCAAATCATAGAACTTTTGTAAAAATGTAGCACCAGGAATAAAATGTAGAGATAGGAAAGCATCTGCATGCATCTTGTAGGAAACAAATTAGATGAGCGGCATATATCAACATCACTGCAAAAGTGTACAAGTGCTTTTCACGTAAAGCAAGAATGTAAAAATTTAGCAGATATGAACTGAATCTAGGTTAATTCAGTTTTGTTAATAGGCACTTGATAGTTTACAGTAAGAATGAATGAATGACACCAGTAAAAAGAATGCATTTGAGATGTACTGGCTGACAAGCAGTACAAAACTATCATTTTGGAAACTGTAATAAATTTCTGATAGTTCAGTCTTCACGTAATAAGTGTACTTGTTTAAACAGCCAACAGTTGATTCAGGCTAATTAGGAAATCAAAGGTAGTCCAAAGGAAGCTACATAATACACTGCTTTATGCCACAAATACTCCCCTTCCTTACATGGATTTTGTTATATTATAAGTCTTAGAATTTGGGCTTACAGTATTTGATAGTGCAATAGATAAATCTCTCACTTCAATTTGTTTTATAGCCAAGCTCAGCTTTTCTCTATTCCACAGAAATTGCCACATTTATGCTAGTAAGCAGGCACGCTAATCAACACCGATTCACAATGTTTTCAGCAGAGATTTAAAGTGTATCCCACAACTTTACATGCCTGGTCTTCTGCTTGCATGGTGGGATCTCTCCTTCCTCTCCTTTATTCTTCCATCCCTCTCCAATTCAGCTTTATCCACAATTTTAGTAGAGCAAATACATGCTTCCTGATACTTTTTATTTTTTTAGTTACGAAACATTTCTTTTGAAATATATCAAAGCAATAGCAGCAATATACACAAAAACCCAACATCTAAGCTTTGCATAAGGGCAGATGTCATACTTTATATTTCATAAATGTAATTTAAGCTGCATCATAAATAAACCATGAAAAGAAAATTAGACCCAATATAGCATAAATGGGACATATGACCACAAACCTTTTCTCTGCTCCTCTTAAGAATCTATTGGGATGGATAACAATATCATAATCTCTTTAAAACACCCTTTGGACCATTAGTAATGGCTAAGTTGGCAACCTTATTGATTACACCTTTCTTCCTGCATCATTGGATATAGCAGGATTTTTCTTTTTGTAACGTGGACAGAGATCATAGTATGTTCTCAACATTACCTGAAAATGAGGCCCAATGTGGAAGATGGTTTTCTAAATTTAAATTATGAACATCATCAGCAGATAAGAAAGGCTACAAAATGCTATTTGCAAGGCTTCTCAGGTTATGTTGAAGCTATATATAGAACAGAATAATAAGCAGTGTTGTGGCCTGAATTTTAATTAATGCTTCAAAAATCATCCAATGTCCTTTAAAAGACAGAATAAATACCGAATGGTGACAGCTTAAAGTTTTGCAATCTAAACTATAGTTTTAAAATCTTATTTCAAGTATTATTTTTTTCTCACCATAATTTATTTTTCTGCAAACATCAGCTGTAGGAATAAATTTTCACTTCTGACTTCCTAAATAAATATAGGTAGTAAATTCTTTATACAAATGAATTCTGACTGTGGTCATTAACATAAGCAACAAAAGCAGAAGCCAATTTATTACTTTACTAATTTATAATAAAAATAAAGTTTTTAAATATGAATTATTTTATTTTTTCATGAAACATTTTTTTATAAAGGGTTAGAATTTTTAAGTCATGCTTTATTCAACTAAAACCAGTGTGACATAAGATAGTAATTATTAATTTGTTCTGTTCATTTCAGTATAATAGAATTTTATCTGGAATGTAGCAATCTAGTATACTAATAAATTATATATGCTATTTTAAATACTGAAAATGGAAACTAGAAAACATTATTAGGTTCAGCTATGGTCCCTAGGGTATATATTGCTCTCACAATGAAATAATGAGGGAAAAATATACTTCTTCAACAGTAATATTAATATTTCATACTTTTAGTTATTATTCAGTAACTTATGAAAAATACAGAATATTCTGTATTCACTGTGTAGATTTTAAGAATTATTTGCTTTAAAGTATCATAATATTTATCCTGCAGTGTGAGATAATTTTTGAATATTGGTAGTCCTTGACTTATAAACCTTTGTTCAGTGACTGTTCAAAATTATGACGGCACTGAGGGCATGTATGACCCCGGCAAAAAGTTACTGCCACTGCAGTGCCTCTGCGGTCACAGAACATATGAAAAGCAATATGGGGGAACAACATATATTACCGAAGCTTCTAAATTTAAAACCTATTTGATACAGTTATAGATAAATTATAAATTACATTTGCTAAAGTTATAAATCTACAGTTAGGTCTTGAATATTTATGAGGACCAAAATTATTAATAAAAACCAGAAGCACAATTCACATGAAAACAAATCAGTACCAAATTGGCAATGCTCCTATTAGAAGCATTATCTTAATACCTGTACCTGCTGTTAAAAAATACAAACAAAAACAGCTTAAAAAAACAAAGAATGATACAGTTCTTAACACCCTAGGTTTTATTTTGGTATGTGTTTAAAATATAACAAATTCCAAAATAGACAAGAAATATAGCACAAAAAAGGCACATATCCCAATAGTTATGCAGAGTTTTTCGGCAGTTTTTAAATAGTGGTATCTGCATTTAGCAACCTGAAATATTAGGACCATAATTAAGAACCGTAAGCGGTAAATACCCATACGATATACTGTAGTGTTATGTGTATTTTCTGTTTTTAGCCCAAGAGCTGGAAATATTTTGATAACATTTAAAGTAATAAGAAAAAAAAGAGAAGAATAGAAATAGATACTTAATGGAGAATGGAAGTATTATACAACTAGAGAAGAATAGGCAACTGTATGTGCAAAGAAGTTCTTGTCCTGCTCCTTCAATCCTGAAACTTTTCAGTTTTAAAACCAGATTCTTAGGTAGTCAGATTTTAAATTCAGTATTTATCAAGAATAAAGAAATAAATCTGGATTACTATTATCATTAAGACAATCAACTCCCAACTACGTTGCAATCTGTCTTTAGTCCTTGAAAAATGTAATTTTATAATAAACTGGGCTCAAGTATATTATTTAAGAGGAATTAATAATAATATGCTTTCCACCATGCCTTTCACTCAAAATTGAATGAATGGCTGTTTTTATTAAATGTGTGTGTGCGCGTGCATTTTGGGGATTAGGGCATGACATAACAATTATAAACCAATATATTAAGAAACGCATGAAGACACATTTATTTTAGGTTTTTTACCATTTGGTTTGGAAGCTAAAACTTCAAAATGTATTGCAGATGCCGAAGAACATGGTTTACTATATCACCTATATTTAATATAATAACATTTTCTAATCAACAAGAAAAAGACTGGACTTTTCTCTTTGTCCCTCTGTCTGAATGCTGCATGATGCTACATGAATTCTAACATCTGTTAAATAAATATGAAAATATTATAACAGTCCTAAATAGAGGCAATGTTCTGAAGAGAGTATTTAATATCTAGCATGATCTAAGCAGAAAATGTGCAGATATTGAAATTGGAAGTAGCCAAGGTGGAAAAAAAGTCAATTATTCTTAATGAGACTTAAATGAAAAACACAAAACCCTCAGGAACTATTGTTATGCCTAATCCAGTATTTCTCAAACCTTAGCAATTTTATGACGAGTGGATTTCAACTTCCAGAATTTCTCCTTCCAGTCATTCTATCTGGAGAATTCTGGGAGCTGAAGTCCACACATTTTAAAGTTGCTAAGGTTGAGAAACACTAAGCAAACACAGTGACCAAAAGAACTATAGAAACTATGGGAAAAAAGTTACTGATCGAAAATGTCTAATTTCTATAGGTAGAATTACATTGTTAGGACATTAATTTGGGAATATTTTCAATAGTAGCTTACCACTGCAGGTGGAAGACGTGATGTTGTACAGAAATGGATAGAACTGCAAACAACGGATCAGCTTCAGGTTCCTCTCACATTCCAGACATTTGGTGGCAATATCTAGAGCATTTCTGAAAACCTGTAAAGCCCCACTGACATTCTTCAAAGCCAAATAGGCATTTCCTAAGCTCAAAAAAGTCAGAGGCTAAAAGGAGAAAAACAAACTTTTCTCAGTATAGAAACATGGGAAGGGCAGAATTTCACTTGCATATACTAATTATGTAGTTTTAACTTTTTCAAAAGAGATTCAGGAACAAGCTCCCCCCCCCCAAAAAAAAAATCTTTTAAAAACTTTTCTACTGCTAAGTGGTAAAAAGAAGTGGAATTTTTTACAGTACTTACTTTCCTGGGCATTCTTTTTTAAACAAAGTATTATAGGCTATATACATTCTTATATGAACACAACTTTAATTTCAAATGAAGACCAAAAATATGGAGTGGCAAATTAATAAGATGAGAAGGAAACAGATTCTCTGTACTACAGTGAGATTATACAATCCATCTAGTTGTTATTGAATATATTTCTTGGATCCTAAGTACAGTTCATAAACCATCTTTAATTCTAATCCTTCCAGGGAATCTGAGACCTTCTGGACAACAAGGAAACAAGTCAAAATTGGAAAATAGCTACTTTCATCTTATGTATTTAAAATTTATTTTTCATAGTTTTCCTGGCTTATACAAGAAGTAACAGCCTAGTACAAAATAGTACAAAAACCTGCTTTTCAAAGTTTGAATAAAAGGAGTACTTTCACTGGCAACTCTTACGAAAGAACTAAAGGGGAGACAACAAATCTTGCTTTTCTTCTCTGGAAAAAATCACTCACCTCAGAATCATTGATGGCTAAAGCTTTGTGGAGAAGCTTGCTGGCATCTAGGTGAAGGCCATAATGAATGAGAAGGTTTGCTAGGTTGACTAAAGGGATATCTTGAAATTCATGAGGGGTCAAGTTAAATGCTTTTCGTAAACAGGTGAAGGCAAAGGTGCCGTTTCCAAGTGCACGCCAATAAAGGCTAGCCTCATTGAGTACCAGCCACAAGGGTTCCCTTGCCTAAAAGTCAGTTAAAAAAAAGAGGAAATACCCCCGTTATTAATTACACTCTATTAGTTGCAGTGTTTACCCTTTATCAATCTAGCTGCAAATACAGGTCTAAAGCATTTCCATTAATTACCAAAATGACATGCTTACAAAGAAAAGTTGCATATAAAGCATTTTATTTAATAATTCTTTATTGATTAGCTCTTGGGCCATATCAAAGTGCAAAGTTCCAGCAACACATTGTTACTAAAATTTGATAAAAACAATTTAAAATGGAATTATAATAAAATACGATTTAAAATGAAATGGGAATAAAATACAATCTAAAATGAAATTGTAATAGTGTACAATAATTTAAGATATAGATAAAATATGATAAAATTATATTTTGGAGTCGCCTTGCAATCTACCCCAATCAGTCCCACATATGCAGATCTCAACCGAACCATTTTGTTTAAGTACTGTGCATTTTATTTACAAAAGAACCAGTATTCTTGAATAACCTATCTAGATTTTAGGAAAAAATAAAGCACTGTATTTGAGAAATACCACTGCAATGGAGGTAAACCCTATTAGAATATTCTGACACTGAAGTGATAATTTCTGCAGAAGTAGCACACCATCTGACTTATACTCTTGAAGCGTGCCAAAAAGTAACTATAGATCAACATTTCCTTTTCCCCATGTAAAATAACAGCTAGGCCATAGGATCAAGGCTTTGTTCTTTTTTTGTGACCACAGCCGAAAAATGTGAGAGTAACAAAAAAACATCTTGGATGAGATTTTGTTATGGATGGAATGGATATAATGATTATAAGTTGTACTTCTGAAAAAGCATACTTTATCTAGAATGGAACTTGGCTTCAATCAACCCATCCTTGATTGCCCTGTGAATCATTTACTGAAAAAAGGCTGTGATTACAACTTCAAATATGCAAACCTAAGTAAATTATTAATTTTATATTCGACACCAATTTCATGCACTATTTTGGTTGAACCAAAGAAGATGAAGAAGGAAGGAGCTGACCAAATGAGGGAATAATAACAAAAATAAATCAGTTGTCTTCTCATTTACCTAGCCAGTATGAGTTGCTCAAACTTAGATAATTCTTACCCTTAACAATCATAATAGGCTTTATTTTTTAATAAAGTGTTTAAATAATTATTGAAAATGTTTAAATAGGTAAAAAGTAAACATGAAGAGGTTAGAGGAAAAAAGATGAAAGAAAAGGTGAAAGCAGCAATACAGCTAAAGAAAGGAAACAAGAAAAAGATAATTAAAGTAGTGATTTCCGATCCTTGCAGCAATTACAAATGCTGTAAAGTTATTACATCTCCTCCCTCATTTAAATTACATATTCAGGTCCTTTTTCAATCATTAAATCCACAAATTACTATTTCATTTTTAAAATCTATATTGACTTTATTGTACCATAAAAAGCCACGCCAACCAAATCTCAGGTTATGTTCTAATTCTAACCTTCTTTTATTTCTCAGCAACACCTATTCTTTCATATAAATTAAATAACAGGCTACAAAACACAATCTGAAATACAGCAACCCTCCTGCTCTTTCCTATGCATCTTAAAAAATTATATTTACCCCTTCATTTCTTTTCCTAGATGTATTTTTTACTGCCATATAAATCTAGAAGTATTTTTTTACAAATGCTTAAAATGTGCATCCTTTTTCAAAACAATGTCATTTCTTTTTAGTACTTCTAATACATTCTAATACATTTCCAAAATTATTTCTTATTTTTCCTGACCAAAGGTCAACTGTTTTATGATTGGAATAAAGTGATTTTAAAGTGAATCTCCTTATTAATGGAAATATTATAAAAAGAAAAAAAAAAGAAACATGGTTAACATGCTCAGGAGAAAAAACACAGTTTTACTTTCCCATTGAGGAATCCAAGGATCTACTATTTAGTAGCTCTAAGAATCAGAACAAAAGGAGGTGTCATTTTGGGCACTGTACTGGATTATATTTCCTTAGACCCAAAATTCCTTCATCCAGAAGCCGCGCGCACCCCATTGCTGGCAATGGCAAAATCATCCCTATACATTGTGCGATGTCACATGACCTCGCGAGTTTGACATTTCTGCTTTATTGGAAGGAATGGGGCTTTTCCTTGCACTAAAATTGCTTTTCAGAGTGAAGCTATAGCAATGTTTTGGGATTTTCCTCACATTAAAAGCTCTATTTATTAATATAACCTGAAAAATGCCAAAACCTAGTGTAAACACTAGGAAGGCAGATACATTTAACTCTACAATATGTGAACAAAAAACCCACACATCACTTATTTGTAAAACAGGTCAAATCTAGAATTGAATGGAACAGTATGACCTGCATATTCTCAGATGAGAGTAACCCTTTTCACCCATTCAGTTTCTTTTCTTTGTAATCTTGAAAAGCTCTTAATGAGGTGAGAAAGGAAAAATAACTTTTTCTCCTATCACCTATAAAGGTAGTGATGGGACTTCAGAGATACATGTAGCTCCTGAATGACTTGATTCCAGCTTCTACAATTGTCCTAAGGTTGTTATTAAATTGTCACTTTAATATGGTAGAGATGAATTACATCTTGGAAAGTAATCATATTAGCTACACTTAATTGTAATTATTTTAATGGTAAATTACCGTAAGTAAAATAACATTTAAATTTTGCCTTTGCTAGCCCATTGTTTTTGAAGCAAAGATCTCCATCATGCTAATGAAAAGCTAAATGATCATAACCCAAAATCTTCGTATACTTTAAAAACCCAGAAGTAATGATGGCAGTGACTTTGCAGATTATTTACTCCAACTTCCTGCTCAGTGCAGGAATCCACTAGTACATCATCCCTGACTTCTGGTTTAGAAAGTACAATGGCAACCTCCCTCAGATTTGGCTGACTTATATGAATAAAAAAAATGTTCTATTATAAAGCTGACACAATACAGCTGCATTTTCAAAACATATCCGATAAAGTTTTTCATCAAAGGCCTTTCAGCAAATTTGACAGTTATGGAATAACAGGACTTTTATTTAATGGATTATTAACTGGTTAAATGTGGAAGTCAAGAATAGTGTTCTTTAGGATCTATGCTTGACTTATGCTTTTTAACTTGTTCATAAGTTATGGCAGTGTAGAAATCACCAATAAATAAATAAGTTTGGAAATGATAGCAGAATATTCAGAGTACAAAAACCTGAAGTGATTGTGATCCAGAATCCCTCTTTAAATTGGATGATTAATCAAACAACAAATAAGGTTCAATTTAAATAAATGTAAACATATGCATATTAGTCCAAAATTTGCTCTGATGGACAACATTCTTTAATCTCACATATATACCGTACATACAGAGGGGATTTGAGCTTGTACCTTTGTTTGTACCTAACTAGGACAAAAAAAAATGTAATAAATACATCAATGAAGACAACAGTTCAGTATGCAGTGGCTGTAAATTTCATGCAGGGGATGGAAATATATTAAAATAAAACTGCCAACATTTTCTTACATAATTCTATCATACATCAGAACCTGGAACATTGTGTACATTATGGTCCTTACTTGAAACAGATGTAAAAAGGGGCAAAAAAGAGGACAAGGAAATTCCTAACACTGAAGTATATTAAGCATTGGCTTCCGGTTGCCCTCCGGGTGAGATTCAAGGTGCTGGTAATGACCTATAAAGCCCTAAATGGCATGGGTCCGGATTACTTACGGGAGCACCTGCTGCCGGCATCAACTTCCCTTCGTCCAGAGGGCCTCCTCAGGGTGCCGTTGGTCAGAGTGTCGACTGGCGGCCCCCAGGGGGAGGGCGTTCTCTGTGGGCGCGCCAGACCATTGGAACCATTTACCGGTTGAGCTCCGGATGGCTCCTGACCTTCGCTCCTTCCGCCGTGACCTAAAAACTTACTTATTTGAACAAGCCGGCCTGGTCTGATGGGTGTGGGGTATTTTAATATTAATTTTATTAATTTTTATTGTAATTTGGGCTACACTATTTAATTCTTTCTTAAATTTTGTACATTGTATTTTTTATTGTATTGCCCTGTACACCGCCCTGAGTCCTTTGGGAGAAGGGCGGTATAGAAATTAAATTATTATTATTATTAAACACAAGTACACTTTGTTGGCATGAAGTTCAGAACAGCAAAGTAGTATAAATTGTTTTGCATAAACATTCTTGCAATTGCTACTAAGTCAGTAATCAACATTCTGTACTGCATTTACAAGGAAGTTTACATATCAATAAATCACACCATTAATTAAGAAAAACCCCAAATACTTTCTTATAATAGAGCTCACCTTTAAAATGGCATGATAGATGAACGATCCTATTTGCTGTTGTGTAAGTGAGTGATTGTTGACACGAGAATATAAGATCTGCATGAAAAATTGTTTTAAATCAGAAAATATAAAAAGCTTCTATTGAAGAAAAAAAATAAGCTTTTGTATAAATTACAGGACTAACACTGATTGAAAATCTTAAATGCTGTGGTGCCGGCCCTTTGGAATATTATTCCTCCAGGTACTATATTGTCCCTGACTCTGTTAGTCTTTCACAAGAACTTAAATAGTTTTGTCACTGGTCCTGAGATCTGGCAGTATGGCAGAGACTGTGCAATGGTATATGGATCTCTCTTTTGTTGTTGTTTTTTGCCTTAGCTATATATTACATATGGTTATAAAAAGGTCAATTAAAATGGGATACAAATCTAATATTGCACAACATATCTGTCATTTTCTCCGATGCCCAATTCCATGCCTTATCCTCCCCCAAAACTTTAGTTACATCTGTTTCTCATGGTGAATAGATGGGCAGAAGATGAAATGATAATTATTATACAATGTAAAGTATATTAATATTAAGAGACTACCATAACTGATTGGTGGGTGATGGCAGCACAGCATTAAGGTTGAGTAAAGGTGTTTCAAATCAAGGGTTTCATTGTTCATAGATCCAATCCCTTAACCATCAGCAAAGTTTAAAACATTATACTTTATAGTAATAGAAAGTGTAAATCACCACTGGCTCCCAGTTTATTACAATCTTTTTATATATGGGACATGTCTCAATAGTTGCCTGTATCATGCAACAATTGAAAAATGCCAAGCCTACAAAATCACCTTGAAAACAACAGATCATTGCAATGCAGATTATTCCTTATCATCAACTAAAAGACAAATCTTGCAATGATTTCCTTTCTTTAATAGTTCATCTATTTCTAAATTTGATTTTTATGTGGGGAGATTTACTTATTTTAAACAATTTGTCAAGTTTGGAAGTATCTAGTTATAAAACATGAACAATGTGCATGCCAACAAACTAACACATCTTCACAATCAATAAACTTACTTGCTTTGCATAATCATCTGGAATTTTTTCCGTTAGATCTAGATGACTGTTTAGTTGTTTGATCAAGAAATACACAGAGTCGCTGTTAGGGATATCAGTAATGGAAGAACAATCTGGCTCATTAAATTCTGTCTGTGTGAGATCTTCTCCTGGACTGCCAAGTAATGAATGAATTCTAATGATCAAAACACAGTAGAATAACCACATGATTCAGACTGCAAAGTAATAATCCCAGACAGCATAGCTTAATCCATGTGGGGAAACTAGCAGAGGCAGAACTTTTAATTACAAATAGTCAAGAGAGCAGTTTGACCTCTCCCATGAGGTCACATTATTAATGGCAAATTAAAAAAGATCATAAAATCTGTGTAATTATTAAGACAGCAGTTTCATAATTGATGAAGATTCATAATTTCACAACTGTTTATTTCATGGTGCAGTTTGGGCTTTGTAGCAATGTGGAGCTTTTATATTTTATGATTACATTAAGATACTTTAAACTATGCAATATAAACTGCTTCAAGTACAACAGAAAAGCAGATAAAAATGCATTATTTTTACCTTTGACCCCTGTTTTCTGGGTGCAGGATATAAGTTGGCAATTCCTCTGGGGAAGGGATAGCTGGATAAGTTTTTACACAATCTGATCTTTGAGGCCACATAATATTCTGCTTATCCTGATCAAAGAAAAAAAAATCAGAAAGTGATTTTGTTAATCATCACATTTGGTGTTAGGTAAACCTTTTAAAATATGATAGTAATACAACAGGGAGCAAAATTTTCCCCTTAATTCCAATTTATTTAGATCAATCCATGTTCTTAGCAGGCTAATGCTTTTCAAAGATCAAGCGGCAATTTACAAAGCTCTGAGCACCATTGTGGCTATAATTTTATTCTTATTTATATTACACATTACAGCAAATTTAAAATATCTGAACTGGAGAGGAAACCCAGACTAACTGAAGTCTAATTATTGTATTACGTAGTTTATGCTCAAAATACTGTGCGTATTATAAAAAGCTTTCACGATGTCCAGACCAGAAGAAAAATAACATTGCTTGTTGTATCATTTACCCTATAATCATCAGCCTCCAAACCCCATAATGAGAATACAGAATGGACCCAAGGGGAGGACTCCGAGGAATGGCTGAAGTCACTACTGTTGACTTGAAGATCAGAATTCACAGATGCCATTGTAGCAATCGAAGAATCACCACCAAACTGCAAACAGTAATATAGGAATGAGAATGAAGGATAGAACTGATACCTCAAGGACATTTTTTTTAAAACAAAACAAAACATTCTTACAAAAATAATTTAACTAGATCCAATTTTGCTCAAAAATTCTGGAAAATTCACAAAACATCTTCTAAACTAACAAATAATACACATGATTTTTGGGCTTGTTCTTGTATTAGCTTAAGATGCAAAGAAATTCCTTCATATATATCACTTGATTTTTACATTTCCTGAAAACACTTGTTGAATGTAACAGAAACTGAAAGCAATACTTTATTTTTTTTATTACGACACATATTCAAGCAAACAAGGGAACATATGTCTAGTAGAGGGTTGCGGATCTAGGAGCAGATAATCTTCTCCAACACTGCTTTACTTCAGTCAGGCAAAGAATTTGCTTCTGAAGCCCCAAGAACAAGAGGAAGATAAGTGCTAAAAAAGAAATGCTCACTTTTCTAGGCAATTGATAGCATTAAAGAATGGGGAATTTATTTATTTCTTACTTACTTAAACTAATTATAGGGCATCACAATAAAATCTGAGTGATGTACAACTTTCCAATCCATAATTTGGGGTTGAAATAATGATGATGTGCAATTGTAAGACAGAACTGCTTTATTAAAAGTGATTTTTCTCTTTGTTTCAAAGCAATATTCAATGAATATTAATATTCAATTTCTGTATTTCAAAAATGGATTGCTAGGAAGAAGTGGTGGATAGATGGAAATTTATGAAGGCTTCAGATTGAGTATTATCTCTATAAAGCGAAGACACAAGGAATGTGCTAGTATTTTACTTTTCCAGAACTAAAAATATTGTGGGAAAAAAGAGAAGGAAGGAAGATTATGTATGTTTGCTACCTTGGGTTACTTCTATAGTAATAAAGTGTGTGTGTGGGGGGGGGGGAATAAAAATCTAATAATAAAATAAAATAGGCAAAGTGATTTCAGCTTGGAATCTGTTCTTTACTTAAGCTTCAAGAAAGATACAGTCTTAGAAAGAAAAATGCCTATCTTCACTTGTCATGGAACTGTAGAATCTCCATTTTTTTCATGAGTTAAAGGCATGTGGCAATATATTTTTATAGAAAGTGGACGTTTATGTCAGAAGACTCTCTGAAAAAGCCACTAGTTTCATTTGGGCATTGAGAGCTAGAAAAGATTATTTTCTCTAACAGAGATTAAGCTCACATTAAAGGATACCATGGAATAATTCCATCAGATTCAGGTACCGTATATGTTTGTAGTGCTCAGGTATCATGTAGAGCAGTGATGGCGAACCTTTTAGAGTGCCCAAACCACAACCCAAAACCCATTTATCGCAAAGTGCCAGGGCCGCATCAGCATTGTGGTGCCCTCAGGGGGGGGGGCAGGGAGGCGCCTCTGAGTGCCGCCTCTGGCATGCAAAATCCGGGGGCACAAAAATGGCCCACTGTGCTGCAAGGGGCAAAAATGGCCACCGCAGCACTGCAGGGTGCAGATACAAGATGCTGCACCATGGAAGAATGGGGCAGGGCTAGTGAGTATCACGCAGGCACTAAACTCAGCCCATTTGCAGCGTGTGCGTGCTCGCAGCCCCGTGCGTGCATGCATGCATATAAAATGCTTCCCCCTCCCTTTTCTTCCAGCCCATCAATCGACAATGGTTGGTGACCTCTGCTCTATCATCTCTGCTCGAGCTTGCAAGTTGGCTGCTTTGCATCCTTTGTGCTGGGCTGGCCTGATGGACTTGCTGCTGGTGGCAGTGGCGCCAACAGAGAGGGCTCTGAGTGCCACCTCTGGCACGCGTGCCATAGGTTCGCCACCACTGATGTAGAGGATGGAACTTAAGAGTCCAAATAGAGTTTTGGGGAGCAGGTTAGACACTGGCATTTCTAAATTTTGTTTAAAAGCCTTACTACTGGTAACTTCATGGAAACAGATTAACCGCCCTCCCCCCACTTTTAGGCATCTCATGATGACTTTTGTTCACCTTTACAAATCATGGATCACAAATTCAAATTCAGTGTAGACAAACCTCAACATATTCAACATTTTCAAACATGTCAGCACGGTGATAACGGACTGGTTGGTCCCACTGGCAATGCAAGCTGTGCTGCTGATTGCCCAAACGACAAATCTGATGGTTTCCTGCAAGATATAAAAACGTAGATGGATGGATGGATAAAGAATATTTAGAAATATCTGTTTGGCAACGGCTATAATGAGCTACAGGACAAAAATCTTCAGCATAGTTTAGATTTCTCTGGAATTCTAAATATTTCAGAGCGTTCCCATTTTGAAAGTTTATAGATATGACTTTAGAGAGATGCCTTCTATACAATGTAATTATCAACTTCAGAAGGAAGTCACAACTTAGAAGATGTTGCTACAAATAGTCCCCATGACTTTGCAAAGTGGCTTTCTGAGAATACAAGGACTTAATGCTTGAAATGAGATTCTGAAAGCCTTCACGTTTCTATAAATGTTTATCTGAAAAGTAATGCTGACGTTGCTTAAATAAAACTGAACTTAACAATATGCATTTTAAAAAATCATGCTAACAATTATCTATGAAGTATTCTGCTCAATGTGTATTTGAATACAGAAACCTTGGTTTTCCTGAAACAGGAAAGAATTGTTTATACAGTGATGTGTGTGCATGTTTTTTTATGAGCATTTATTATATAAACAGATACCTAATTGTGCCTCTTTTGCCATCTGTGTTTCATGGATAATATTCCTCAGGATCTGCTCTTCCTGAATCAGTTTGTGCTTTTCTAAGATTTCCTGCTGCCTCAAATAATGGTCATGTTGCTTCTGATATTCTTTCAATTCATTTAATGTTCGCTGAAGTGATCTTGAAAAACAACAGAGAAAATTCCATTCAACTTGCTTTAAATTTAAATTAACTCTGGTATTAATTTTGATGTATTGTTTTACATTGTTGTTACTACACCCAATTGTATATTACTTTTTAATTTTATTTTGCCTCAAAAATAACAATGTTAAACTGAAAAGTAAACTACCGTAAGAAAAAAACAAGAATGAATTTCAAATGATTTTTTTAAAAAAATAAGGTTATATGTTATTTTAAATCACAATAAAAATACAACTGATACAAGAATAGTTAAACATGATGTAAGTGCAGAAAGCCACTAGTTTTCCTCGGATGACTATAGAATCAAGAAAGACCTACCTATGTTGAGCTTCAAGTTTCTGCTCAAGCTTTTGCTGGCATAGGACAGCATGCTTCCTTTTAATTGCTTGCTCAAACCCTGGCTTGGCCTGTAAAGCATGATCATAACATAAAACTGAGTGGTTGTATTCCCCAAGCATCTGAAAAAAGATTGAGAAGGAAAAAGGTTTGTCAGCTGAAATAAAGTTATAATAAACAAATCAGTTCTGAAATTTCATCTATCATCTTGATTACTAATTTCACCATGTGACTTATATTGGAGATAAAATTATGGTTACATTATTAGTTCAGTAAGTTTTCTATTCCTCTTCCCTAATTGGATATAAATGATCCAACTTAAGACGGAATAATTGGTATGAGTAAAACAATGCAATATGGTTATTCAAGAGAACTAAAAAATAAAGTCTTATTTACTGCATATATGTTTCCTAAAGTATAATAGCTGGTGAAGACATCACTGTAATCCAGAGCAGCATGGACTACAATAGCTGCATCAGCAGAGAAATGTGCTCTGTGTAACACGTTTGCCAGATTTATCAGTGCAACATCTTTATTATGCCTGAAAGAGAAAAGACACAAATAATAATGATTGTTTATGTTTTCTTTTTTTTCTAAATAGCTGACAGATTTCTAATTTATACAACAGAAGAAAGAAATAGTCTGAGACTATGGAAAAATGCATTTCACTCAAATTTATAATGTTAACTATACACATGGCTTGATAAGCTGCTGATCCAATCCATTATGAAGGATTACTTCAAACTGCAAATTGTATCTAAAGAGTACCTTTGAGCACATGGTTTGAAAAGCAGATATATTGTAGATGGGGCTACTAGTTTAACCTAATGCTAAAAGGTCAACCATTTAGCCAACACTTCCAATTAACAGCAGAATGAAAAATTAAGTATGAATGAATCTGTGGTATGTTTGCATAGCTACATCTATCTGAATTATAATAATCATTTTAATAAAAAAATTACCCTACTGGCAGAGTAAAGTAAGTTATATCATTTACATTCTAGCCTAGGAAAGAAACATTTTGAAGTTAGTAGGACTGCAGTTTCAGCTGCATTGAAAGACAGCACTTTGAGTAGATAGCATCTTGTGTAAATATCATGGCATAAAATTTATATTCAATAATTTGGTTCAAAATAGCTGGCAGTGTTACTGTACATCAGAAGTAGCTAATAAAGAAACAATTGAGCCAAACATAGATGAAGTACTACTACTATTTAAATGTGTATGTATTCTTTTATAAATTTACATTACACTTTTCCTCCAGGATCTTAATATTTGTTTCCTCCAACTGAAACTGAACAAGGGCAAACAGTAATAGTATACATAATGGCTGGAACCTTGGGTGAAAGTGACCACGTCATACTGGAATTTAATATAATGGAAACACTAACAACAGAAAACAATACAACCAGTGTCTGGAACTTCAAAAGAGCTGACTTTAAGAAACTCAGAGAGAACCTAAGAAAGATCCCATGGATGAAAATCCTAAAGGGGAAAACCCAAGAAGCGTGAAAAACTCAGAAAAATGCGATCATAAAACCCCAGACCAGCACAATACCACTGAAAAAGAAAAAGAAGAAACCAGCATGGCTGCACAAAGATCTCTCTGACAAACTGAAAGACAAAAAGGACAAATACAAAAAATGGAAAGAGGGGCACATAACCTAAGGCCGATTATTAGCAGACAGCCAGAACATGCAAAGATGAAGTCAGGAAAGCAAAGGCTCAGAATGAACAAAGACTTGCAACAGAAATCAAGGATAATAAAAAAAGCTTATTTCAACATATTAACAACAAGAAAAAAAGTCAAGGAAACTGTAGGTCCACTAAAGATGGCAAGGAAATAACAGGCAACAGGGAGAAAGCAAATCTGCTTAACTCATACTTTGCATCAGTCTTCACACAAAAAGAAACTATAGCCCAACATACCAAAAAAAAACCAAAACAAAAACAAACCCACTGCAAAAGACAAATTAGAAACAAAAATTAAAATAAGCAAGAAAATGGTAAGAGAACACCTATCCGACCTTGATAAATATAAATCACTGGGGCCTGACAGATTACATCCCAGAGTTCTGAAGGATTGGAAAAGGGCTGATGTGGTTCCCATCTTAAAGGAAGGAAAAAAAAACGGACCCAGGAAACTACAGACCAATCAATTTAACATCAATACCTGGGAAGATCCTAGAAAAGATAATCAAAAAACATATCTACGAACAACTAGAAGCAAACAAAGTTATAACTAGTAGCCAGCAGAGGTTTGTTAATGTTCTGTTCCAGCCTATGACTGGCCCTGTTTGAATGTCAGGGACAACCCTTTATAATCAACAAGCTGGAAACAACCCAACCAAATTTA
The DNA here is from genome assembly GCF_947247035.1 of Vipera ursinii. Lineage (NCBI taxonomy): Eukaryota > Metazoa > Chordata > Lepidosauria > Squamata > Viperidae > Vipera > Vipera ursinii. The sequence continues at coordinate 78,993,289 of NC_139512.1, forward strand.
TTTCCAAAGAGTTCAAACAAAAGTGAAACTAAAAGTTCAAACAAGACTTAAACCAAAAGGTTAAACAAGAGTTAAACAAGAATAACAGACCAGGACTCTGGCAGAAGATCTTCAAAGGTTGCCTTCAGCAACCAGCACCTCCCACACTTTCCCCTTTTATCAGCAGTCCCAAGGCATGGCTTCTCATTGCCTTCTCCCGAGTTGCCTCATTGCCTTCTGCTCTGCTAGATTGCCTCCTGCTCCTAGCGTCCCTGAACAGAGCCAGCTGTGGATCGTCTTCTTCCAATCCTTCATGCTCACACGGTTGAGTCTGAACAAGATGGGAGGGGCCAGGCTGAGAGTCCTGCTGTGCATCAGACCCTTCCTCTGACACCAAAGGCTCTCCAAACCCCTCCTCCTCCTCTTCAGAATCGTCCGACTCAGCTGCTGGAACCACAGGCTGACGCTGAATCACAACAGTTAAAAACAGATCATGCCAAACCAATCTTACTTCATTCTTCGACAAAGTGACTAAAATAGACCAGCGAAATAGTGTGGATGTAGTCAGCTTAAGACTTCAGTAACGCATTTGATAAAGTAGACCACAACCTACTCCTTGGTAAGCTAGAAAAAGGTGGAATAGACAACATCATCACCAGATAGATCTGTAGCTGCCTGGCAAAACATACTCAAAGAGTAGTCCTCAACAGCACTACATCCACATGGAGAGAAGTAAGCAGTGGGGTACCACAAGGTTCCGTCTTAGGCCCAGTCTTCAATATCTTCATCAATAAGTTAGATGAGAGAATTGAAGGGAAACTCATTGAATTTGCAGATGACACCAAACTGGCAGGAGTAGCCAACATCCCAGAAGACAAACTGAGGATCCAAAAAGATCTTGAAAAACTTGAACAATGGGCCCTATCCAACAAAATGAGTTTCAATGTGGAGAAAAGCAGTTTTAAATTTAGGCAGGAAAAATCAAAGGTACAAGTACAGACTGGGCAAGACATGGCTTAAAAACAGTAACTGTGAGAGGGACCTTGGAGTCCTAGTGGGCGATCACTTAACCATGAGCCAGCAATGTGCAGACCAGGCAAAAAAGCCAATACAATCCTGGGTTGTATAAACAGAGGCACAGAATCAAGATCACGTGAGGTATTAGTACCGCTTTATAAAACCCTAGTAAGGCCACACTTGGAACACTGAGCCAATTTTGATCATCATGTCACAAAAAAGATGTTGAGAGTTTGGAAAAAATTCAAAGAGCAACTAAGATGAGCAAAGACCTGGAGACTAAAACATACAAAGAACAGCTGCAGGACTTGGGTTTGGCTAGTCTAAAGAAAAGAATAAATAGGGGAAGACATGATAGCAGTATTCCAGTATTTGAGGGGCTGCCACAAAGAAGAGGGGCTCACGTTATTCACCAAAGCATCTGAGGGAAGAACAAGAAACAATGGCTGGAAAGTGATCAAAGAGAGAAGCTACCTAGAATTAAGGAGAAACTTCCTGACAGTGAGGACAATTAACCAGTGGAACAGCTTGCTTCCAGAAATCATGGGTGCTCCATCACTGTAGATTTTTAAGAAGAGGCTAGACAGTCAGTTGTCTGAGATGATATAGGCTCTCCTGCTTGAGCAAGGGGCTAGACTAGAAGACCTCTAAGGTCCCTTCCAGCTCTATTCTATTCTAATTAGCCATCAGCCCTGAAATTCTCAGATTAGCCATTCATACTGTATTTCAGAAATTAAATTACACCAAGGCCTCATAATGATAAGTTAGTGCATGAAAGCCCATATCCTGTGATATAACTGCATTTTCTAATCAACCCTAAGTGATATGAAAAGCACAGCCATTTAACTTAATTTGCATATTATGTTTATTATATTATGTTGCTAGTAAACCTATCTATCTTAATCTATCTTCGTCATATGTATCTTACCTTGTAGAAAAATGTAGAGCTCGCATTGCACATTCTACTACTTGATATGGGTCATTCTTTATTCTCCAATAGAAGGAAGCCATATTGTATAAAACCCAAGAAGATGAATTCTGTAAAAGGAATAATACATGTGAAAAGAAATGAAGTTATTTTAAATAAATACGGCCCCAAACAGATTTAAAACATAACTTTATGTTTATAATCTTTATGTATATGACCATAACTTTGTTGCGAATTATGTTCTTCCTCCAAATACTTTTCAGGTATTAGACTGTTGCATGTTTGTTCTGCATCAGTCCTTTTAAACAGAGTGAGGAAATTTTTGGAAGCTCCACTTTGTGAGGAGACTGACAACTGCAAACTGGAGGGAGCTACATCATACACACAAATACACGTTAGGCTTTGGGGGAGGACTTATTTTTATAACTGGGATATGCCTTCTTTAAGTGTTATTCCATTCTCTTCATAAATTTCCCATGTCAAAATGATGGGAAACTACTGTCAATTTTCAGCAGTCATTGTTAGAAGGGGCAAATAAGGTTTCAGAAAGATGAATCAGGCCTCCGGCTGCCCTGGCCTGCAAAACTGCTTGACTTTGTTCTAGATGATGCTGATTTAGACAGGACAGCAAAAGTAGTGACTGTACTAATACCTTCAAGAGACCTTCGTATATGCGATGTCCTATCTCTTCTATACTTCTTCCTAATCGTCTTGATAGGTAATTCAATACAGGATCTTCTTTAGGTAACAAGGGCGCAGAAAGATTAATTCTTTCTTGAATACCCTAGACGAAAAGAGGAAAAATATTAGCATTTCAATTCTTAAGATGGTTTGCCTTTTTGAAAAAAACAATCCCCCAAATTGTATGTTCCCTTAAACCTAATTAGACTTTATGTCATAACTGTGCGTATATAATATTTCTCAAGGTGTAATAGGTTTCATTTCTAGCTGTGCAATTCTTATGAATAAAGTCATATTCTTTATAGAAAACCCAATAAACCAGGCAATACCATTCAATAGAATTTGGTTATTGCTTCACCATATTTAGCTTCCCTGCCTGTACTCTTAACAAAAGATATAATAGCTTTGAAAAGGTAACTATTATAATTTGGACAGCAAATTTATTCTAGTGGTTAAAGTTCTGGACTAGCGGGGAAATCTGAGTTCTAGTACTGCCTTAGTCCTGAAAGCCAGCTAGGTGACCTTAGACCAATTGCTCTCTCTCAGCCCCTAAGAAGGCAGTAGCAAACCACTTAAAAAAATACTGTTAAGCAAATACAATTAAGTCATTAAGTTAGGCAACTTTCAAGTCGATAAATTGCTGCTGCTGGGTTGGGATGGGAGTGAGGAGGTGCAGAGGAGAGTGCACAAGGAGGTTTGAAAGAGGCACTGCATGGAAGGCTGTGTGATGGGGGTTAGGGTGTGCAACGGAGTGTACAAGAGACAGAGTGCAAGTCAGAAAGAGTATGCAGGGGTGCACGACTAGCCAGCATAGTATGAGTGCAGAGGGTATTCAGGTGGGAGAGAGAAACTTACCCAGCCAACTTGCCATCTTCCCTATTGGGAAATACATGTGAGAAGCTGGCAGGGAATGTCACAAAGGGTGATCATGTGATCACGGGGGGTGCTTCAAGGGTGAACCAGTTGCCAAGAGCCCAGATTGCAATCATGTGATTGTGGGGATGCTGCAATGGTTGGTACTCTGAGGAGCAGTTGTAACCATTGTTTGTTTAAAGTTGTCAGAACTTCAGTTGCTGAATGAATGTTCATGGTTCGAGGCCTATCTATAGCTACTTTAAATGATCATTTGCAACACTTCTCAAAATCATGAAAAGTACCCAGATGCAACAACCATTAATGCTACATCTTGATCAACAATACATGGTTTTATCAAATAACTTTAGAAGCATGTTAAATATATTTACATTACAGTCTGCATTGGTTTAACACATTAGTTGCCTTGGTAGGGGTGAACTGGTCTGAAACATAATTTAGAAATCTTTCAAATGATAGATGCAGTGCATGTCTACTCAGAAGTAAGGTGCACTGACTTTAACTAGTTTAAGTGGACATAATATGACAAACACAATGACAACTAGAAAATCTAGTTGTCCACATCAAATTATGATTTCTTTGCCAAAGTGGCAAAGATCTTAAAATATACAGATCTTAAAATATTCATACTCTCATAGAGACAAACTTTTGCATGCACCTTGCTGCAGTTCAGTTACTGAACTGAAATATTCATAGCAGAAATGAAATACAAGGCATAGAAAAGACATGGGAAATAATAGCTCTGGCTTGATGTGCTAAATACCTAATGATATTAGGTAACTGATTTCATTCACATGGAACCATGATTCCAAGGAAATCATGTTTCAACTCTGAAAACTCTTAAAATTTAGGCTTATTATTCTACATGAATAATAATTTAATAATTCAGGAGGATATAAAGTTAACTGTGTTTATGCACAGGAGTTTTTATAAGCAGACAAAAACCAAGATAAGATTGAAAATACAACACAATACAAAAAATAGGTAGGATACTATAGTTGTTTAAACAATTAAAGAGAATTAAAGATCTGCAGCATCAAAACAGTTGTGATTTCTGAATTGTCTTTTACTGGGCTAATAACACAACTGTAAACTTCTCAATCTGCCGTATTTAAAATACTAATATAACCAATTACTTACTCGTAAATGCTGAAATGCATGAATGCTGTATGGTAGATCTAAAATTTTAGTACATTCTGGTTCTTCTAGGTCTAGAGGTAAAGGAGACTTTGTGTCTACATAATCTTCAGGACTAAAGCATAAGAACAAATAAATAAATAACAAGAGTTTTGGTGCAACAAAAAAAAATACAAAATACTAATTAGGAAAAGGAATGTGGGAAAAAATAACTCTACTAAAACGTATTTTTCTATAGCACATCACTGTTCATTCTTCCATCTCCCAAAACAGCTGTAATTAACATGAAAACCAATTATCCAAGCAGCTTGTTACTAGCTAGGGATGGATTTAGATTCCTTCTAAATTACAGTTTTTCTATTTTGTGTGTGTGCACAATTAGCTTTCTTAGTACCTGATGTCTTTGCTCTCTAAGGTGATATATGTGCCATCATAGAGATCCAAATCCCCCAAGGGCACCTTTGCTTTAATACAATCAGGATCTTCTTTATTATGCCTTTGTTCCAATCCTGTATCTCTGTCTTCATTCTCCTCTATATGGATCTTCTGAGCTACTAATTGTTTCTGCAAAAACAAAACAAAACCTCAAAATAAAATAAAATGCATTGTTCAAAATACAAATATCACCAAAAATACATACTCATTTTTTATGAAAATGACACGGCAATTGTCTCTTGTTCTTTAATATCAAGTTATATAGGGATTGTGCACAGTGATATTACTAGGAGTTAGTGATCTGAAACTTATCTGCCTATTTTATGAGGTTGGGAACGGTTAGGATTGTAAGAGTTAAAACAGAAGTATTAAGTCTTAGGTTCACTTTAATTTTTAATTTTGAAGAAAAAAAATGCCAAAGATAATTCTGCTGAAAATTAAGATATTTTGCACCTAACCATACCATCAAAAAACCAGCAATTGAATTGGCTTATTATTTTTTAAAAGTAATTTTCTGCTTATCTGATACATGTGCACAAGAACATTAAGGGTAAAAGTCAATACCCACCCACCTGTAATTATACAACTGCAGTTCAAAGAGTTCAGTTAAACTCTCAAAAAGGACATGAATTAGCTTGGATGACCAAAGTAACATAGTAGTAAACGTACACTACTAAAAATGTAGAACTGAGGCTAAAACATCCGGACTGAATATTTTTAAGACTACAAATTCATATTGACAAAGAAAATTATTGTTTCCTACTTTTGTTTGCCAAGAAGACAATTTTGAAAATAAAATCATTTTACTAATCTCACCTCCAGCTCTTTGAGGTAGTTAACAGTTGTTTCTTGTCTCATTAATATTACTAAATCATGAGGATGTTTCAGATTCATTGGTGAGTCAACCTGCAATACAGTCCAAAATAACCATTGTTATGATTTCTTCCTTCAAACTGTCTTTCTTGCATTCTTCTGAATAAACTACCCTAACCTACTAAATCACACTGTAGCATCTTAAGAATGATGAACACATAGACCTGTATCAAAGACTACTTATATGCTGCATTGGTTTTATACGCTTGGACTTCAGAACTTAGTTATTTAAGCTTACTTTTAAGCTTAAGGATGGTTCCTATTTGGCTGAAAAAATATGGTGGGTTCAATTTTCACACATTTTACATTCCTAGTTAGAAAATTGGTATTAAGCACAGTTCTGGACTTAACAAAGAATTGCAGTTTATATAGCATTGAGGTTCTGAAACTAGCAAACACACATTCCTTCTTCTTGTATCTTTTTGTCATTGTTATAAACTAGAAAAAATAGTAACTGAACAAATAAAATGCAAAATGGTGACTGGCCTGTGCTGTTGTCTAGACAAGAGAAAAGAAAGTAGAATGCATATTCACAGATCTTTAGAGAATATTCTGGAAAGAGGAAAAAGAATTTCAGGTAAACTATGGTATGATCAAATTTTCCCTAACTGACCTGTTATTCAAAAACAAAGAAAATTCTACTAATGGACATTGATAATAATAAAAAAAATACAAACATGTGAGGCTCATCTAAAACAGAGTTTTAAAACACTTAAAACTAGATTATACTAGTTTTTCCTCCTCCCTATTCTTCCCCCCTTTTGCAGTGATACTTTAGCGCCACATGCAGCACTTATAATCAATAATCAAATGGAATCTATCTGATCACTGACTGGAACAAAAGTGCCATGCAAAATGTTTCAAATTAAAATATTTAGTGTTAGAAACATCCTGTTTCTGCAGATAGAAAAAAAGCCAGATATTTTTTTAATTTTAAGAGATGAAACATGGTGCCTTAAAATTCTGCAGAGCTTCTGGCTCCTGGTTAATATCCTCCCCAAAGCCAGAACTTTGGCTCTACCCAGTCCAGAGGTGCTCAGAGAGCTGGAAAAATGGAGCTGCATGCAGTTCTTTGGCTGCAGATTGTGCACCTTTATTACAAATACTCAAAGGTAAGTTCCATTAAAAATAAAAAAGAAACACTACAATGGATTCAAAAGCTTTAAATGTGTGAGAAATTAATTGTTCAGGAAAAATTAATTAATGGGTACACTTGATAGACAGGAAAAAAAGTTTAGTTTCAGAAGCATCTAATTTCTGATTTTTTTAAAATGTCACTAAAAATTCTGCAAGTTCTGCATTTAAAATTATGGCACATTGTTTTTTCCAAGTGATTAACACTTCAGGGACAGAACAATATTTTTTACCCAACAAGATTAAAAACGGAAGAAAAAAGTTTTCATCCCCAAATGAGAACATGGTTTGGGAACAAACAACACATGGGTTAAATTTAAGTAAAGGGAATACAACTTCAGCGCCTTCCTACTGCTTTTCTTAACAAGTGAGCTGACCAAGGTCCTGAAGAAACAGCATAAAGGTCTTTTGGTGATGCATATTTAGAAGGGGGAAGCATTTCATGAGTATAAACTGTTCACACGAAGAGACTCAACTACTTTAACATGATAGGTAGTATAGCTGAGGGAGAAAAGTATGAGAAAAGAAAATCCAGCTATGGAACAAGAATTGGAGTAGATTTCCACAGAGATCTAGGGAGGGAAACTAGTCTGTGCTTCAGGTAGTTATCAGCATACTTTATTAGCACACTTTCAGCTAACCAGGGGTGTCAAACTCACAACATCACATGATGTGTTGCGACTTTTTTGCTATTGCCAGCAATGTGGTGGGCGCAGTTTTGCTATGATGCATCAAGTCCGCGGGCTGGCACTTTGACACCCCTGAGCTATCCCAACAGTCACTCTCAAAACCATATATTTGTAGCATTAAAGAAGTATACATTTCATGTAACTTTTTTCCTAGACTTTCTTTTGTATTAAATAAATCCGTATTTTATTGTCTTCAGAATTTTATGCGTATCATCCTTACTCTCAATTCCGTTTACATACTATAAATCATGTAAGAAAATATGATTTCTTTTCCAAAGAGAAAATGTTGTATTAAATAGCAGTAACTTAGCCTTAAACCACAGTTGATACCTTTCAATTTATGTTGGATATTGTATTCACCAAAATTCAAAAACTTGTGCAATACCTATTTTTCAAGAGCTATATATTGCAATATTACTTTTAAGGCATTTAGAATCCAGATAAAAACAGAATCGTTAGCTATTGAAACTATAGCAGTGACATTAGTATTTTCTTCTTAGGTAACTTTCACTTTTATATATGATGAAGAAACTAGTAGTTGCAAAGCTTTAAGGCTGCTCATTTTCTTACTACTTTAATTGAAGTCCATTGCTAGTACTGTAGCTATTTCTATGCCATATTAACCTTATGATCTATTCCATGCTTAATTAGAACAAAAATCTAAGTCAGGGTGTGTATAATTTAATACATTTAACTTGTATTTTCAAAATACCAGAAGTCCAATTCAGCCATATTTCTAACTGAATATGAGGACAAGGTAATGTAAGAGCAAATAAAAAATTTAACTGTACCATACTAAATGGAGCACAAAACCCTTTACTCCCCTAATAAAACAGTTTAAAGGAATAGGATTATTATAGTGATAACTATTGCAAAGTACCCTCTTTTTAAGACTATGTTGTGTACATGTTAAAAAAAAACCCTGGACATCAGTATAAATTCGAATTATTAACAGGTAATTTTTCCCATCCCAATTCTGGAAAAGGCCATCAGAAGATGCAAATATAAATCTAAATAGTAAGAGAGAATTTGGGTCTTTTTGAAGAGCATCATTCTGTTGATTTTACGTTTAAAGAAATTTTAATATGTTTTTTGAAAAGATCTAATCTTAATTAAAATATAAATTACTGAATGCCTAGCATATCTCTAAGAACACACTTTAAGGGTAATCCTTATCTTATTAACTTTATCAATATTCTAAGAGATATATTAATCTAGTCAAGTGTTGCTTTCTCAACATATCACTCAAATTATAGTTAAATAGTAGGTTTTTTTCTTTCCTGACAGTATCATCCTGCTTTCAGCATGCTTTTACGTTCCTGAAAATCAGGAAAATGTTAATTCTTTTTCCACCTTAGGCATGGAAGCCTAAGACTGGGTAAACTTGGGCTGGTCACTTTCTCTCAGTCCACCCTCTGCCTCACAGGTCTGTTCTTGTGGGAATATAACAGAAGGAAGCACCACTATGTATGTTGTTGCTTTAAGTTATTCATATAAAATAAAGGCAGGATAAAATTAATCTTAAAAATATGTAGGGTCTACTCATATTTTTGAATTGTCTAATTAGGGTCTTCTACGATCAGAAAACTGGCATCTATTACCTGATCTACTTGACCAATCCCATATTCATGGACAAGTAGGTAAGAATACATTTCCTGTATCTCATGTTGTCTCCCATTATTTCCAGAGAAACCCAGAGAGACTGTAATTTAGAAAGATAAAACCTAAGACCCTTGGGCTTGTAGAAGCCCAAGCAGGATAAATGTCTTGCAAATTGAAGAGAAACCTTCCTTTTCACAGCTGTTTCCTGCCTCGTCTGGAGAAATAAATGTGGTATGAGTGTGTGCCATGTAGCTGCTTCTGTTGTAGGATAAAGATTTCAGAAGAGAATTTTTTTTAAAAAAGAGGTAGGTTGAAATATGTTTTTATTTTCGTCAAGACAGAGTTTCAGGTAAACTCAGGTAAACCTTCATGAAGTCTTAGTTCTCCCTAAATCAAAAGTAATCCTTAAAAAAAACCCAACAAAACACTATGCAGGAAACAGGACTTGTACTGCTTCAGAGGACAGCATACAATCTGATCAGCAAATGCTGCTTGCAAACATCTCCTGAGGGAAGCCAACCTTATTTCATCAACATAGGTTCCTTTGAAATTTGCAATAAGCCAGAAAAACTCTGAAGAAAGGTTTCAGAAACTTTTTCCTCAACTCTAGCAAGCCTTTGATCCTTATACTTCCTAGTCAGATACAAAATAAAGCTCCACCCCTTTGGTCTGGCCTTAAGGTCAACAGAGTCTGCCAACACTACATTTATTGTGGAAGAGACTGATGATTATGTTTTTCCTTACCAGGCTTCTTAAAGAACTGAAATTTCTCAAGAGCTACAGTTCAAAATTACTATACAGCGTCGTAGTCCCAGTCCAGAAAGGTCAGGAAAAGTTATGTTCTATGAGGCTGTGGGCATCCACTTTGGGCCCTTTTTATTATCTTTGGCCTAGATCCAGGCTGACGGACAACTTTTTGAATATTCTCTTCCATCTTCATATAAAATTCTGTTTCTTCTTTTAAAGTTTTATTAGTTTATAAAATATAATGGAAATACAAAAGCAAATAGCGGAAAAGATGGGAAGGGAAAGGGAAGTAGAGAAGTGAGGTAAGGGGGAAAAAAAGGCATTGACTTCTGACTTGTGCAATAGAGTATCAAATTCAAATTCTGTTTCCAAATTGGATCATCCCTAGTTTTTACTTCAATTATAAAGAAAGAAGTGGCCCTGCCTTTTTTAAAAAAATGGATTGCAGTTTGAGTTAATTAATTTTCAAGTTAAAATTAATAGCATTTGTTGTATATTTGCCATTCTCTAAAAAAATGCTTGAATACTTTTATCCTATGTGCTTTAAAATGTCAGCAAAAATTCTTTTCACTGGAACATTGGTTTGTGCTTAAATTGTAAGCCGCCCTGAGTCTTCGGAGAAGGGCGGGATATAAATGGGATTAAAATTAAATTAAAATTAAGGTAACATAACTACAATGATTGGAGTTACTGATAAGCAAGTAGGAAAGCTGTGACCAGAATATAAATTAAACTTCTAGCTTTCTATATTGATCCATGAATTTTAAAAGTAACTAAACTTTGTAAGTTTAAATATTTCACTCATTATGTATAATAAAACAGATTTCATCTATCCCAGTTTTTGAGTTCCAGAATTACTGAGCAGTCATGGCTTTTGCTGAGAATTTTGGAAAACAGTCCACTAATGAACAGAAAGATTGAATTGAGAAAAGGTGCAGTGTAATATATATAAAAGCAGTTTTTTAAAAAAAAACCCACCAAAGATTTATAAGTCTAAAAAAAGAAAAAGAAAACCAATGAATTCAGACATAAAAGGAACAGAAGAAAAACCAATAGATGAAAAATCTCTAATAATTTTATACAATAAGATATTTTGATAGCTTGCTGTGGGTGCTGAAAGAAAATGACTGCCATGGAAAACCTTGTCCATTCACAAACTAAACGCAACAATGGGCAAAAATGTTCCCTGTGACCTTTTCTGGCTTTGATAAAATTAAACAGGATCAGACCTGTACTATTCGGATGGAATATTGTAATAAAATACTAGATCTATTTCAAGAATTAAAAAAATCCTATAAAAATATAATAGCATTATATCATTGTAAAGAAAATATATGTGCAGTCACTAGAAGTTGAGTTCAACTTAAGAGAGTGTATACACTCTCTAGCTCCCAGCTTATCCAAACAAAACAATGAAATGCTACTATCTATCAATATTACAGCCTTCTAATGCCTATAGGAGTATTGCTGGAAATAAATAAGATTATATGGGGGAATTTTTGCAGTATAATTATAAATTTTATTTAAAATTAAATTCATCTGAATAGGGAACAGGTGATGAACCCCCAAAATGTCCATAAACCTATTAATGCCCATAAACACCACAATGAAAAACCTAGGTATGAGCACTCCTTCATTGGGTAATAATGATTGCCTCTGCTAGCAAACACTTAACATGTGAAGAATGGAGAAAAAGCTGTAATGCCATTACTTGTTATATTATATATCTAGTTATCTGCATCAGATAACCGTGGTGGCGCAGTGGTTAGAATGCAGTATTGCAGGCTATTTCTGCTGCCTGCTGACTGCCTGCATTTTGGCAGTTCAATTCTCAAGGTTGACTCAGCCTTCCATCCTTCTGAGGTTGGTAAAATGAGGACCTAGACTGTTGGGGGCAATATGCTCTGTAAACCGCTTAGAGAGGGCTGTAAAGTGGTATATAAATCTAAGTGCTATTGCTATCAATGAAATACAGTTATCCATGTGTATCATCATTTATATAATCTAATAATTGCTTATTGAAATGCAATTTGAAAAATTTCATAAGAGGCAGATTTCTCCATAATGAATGATCAGTCTTTTTCACTGTAAAAAGAAAATATTCAGTGATCTGGACTAAATACTGTGTCCCTTATATTCTCTCTTGCACAAACTGATTTAATTAAGGCAACACTTTTTAAATACATTTTTTTCTTAAGGTGGGAGCTACCTAATATGAAATATGAATTAGACCACCAGCTATAGCTCTATTAACTCAATAACTAATTTATACATTCTAATTTAGGAATGGGAATAATTTTAGTTTGTTCTTTTGTATTAGGCAAAAAAAGATAGTAGAGGCAAAAAAAAGATAGTAGAGGGTGAGAAAATGGAAACATGGGAGAAAAAGAAATTTTTCATAATTATTGATCATAGGATTGGCCCATTACAAGACTAAATACATTTTTGTCATTTAAAAAAAAACAAAAAACCCTGCAGTACATGTGCAGCATGACAAAAACAAACAAGGACACTAGGGAATAAATATATATTATAGATCATTCCCTGTTAAGGATTAAATGACATTTGATGGTTATATCTGCACAATTATTGATTGAATTTATTTTAAAAATGACAAAGCAATCTAGTTTGGTGCAATTATAACAGTAAATACCAAACTATATTGTACTGTCCCTGCACAGCAAAATGGGACTTTGTACTCTTGAAACTCTAAGTATCACCATCTTTTACTGAATGGTAGGCACTAAACAGCAAATGGAATGAAAAAGCAAACATAAGGCTGACACTTCTGCCGACTGAATCATATGAATGAAACAGTTAAAGAACTGAGAAAATACAGTGCTCAGCCTAATTACTGTAGTGTATCAGATAGAAATTATTCTTGAACTTACAAGATTTTTAGGAAATAATGAATTAGAATGGCTTTTGCAAAGAGATGTCATTTGTATTAAACAGGCACCTGATTCATTTCAATGAAAACAGAAAGCAGCATTTGAAATTTTGTCTACCAACAGCTTCTCATTGCCATATATGGGCAGGAAAATAAGAGGTGTAAACTTTGTGAAGAGTGTAGCTTTTCTCCGGGATAATTTATCATTAAAATGGAGGACAGCTGAGATTCACTGAGAATATAGTAATGCTTAATTTACCCTCCCCTATCAAGTTGTCTTTTCATGTAAAAATAGTGTTTTGGTTAAGGCTTTCAAATAATAAAAAATAATAAAACAGTACAGCAAACAATAAAAATGAATAAGCAGCAAGCAGTAAAATTTCCTACATGTTTTTTTTTTACAAATTCTAAAAAAGACTGAAAAACTCTGCAAAGATGTTATTAAATTATTTGAATGGGCAATAAAACGGCTGTTGTGGGTACCAAGCACATAAGAGTACCAAGGAAAAATACTTAGCTTTAGCACTTCTTCCTTTGAAAGCATTACCTCAAGATAGAATAATGGAAAACAATTGAAACAAATCAAATCATTAGGAGACAAGCCACACACAAAAGCAAATTATTAAAAGGTTCGGAGTTTTCTAATATGGCAAACTTACAACATTTTTGCATCTACGCAAAAAAAAAGGCAGTTCAACAGGAACACATGAAATGTGCATGTAAAATGATGTCGTGTTTTCACTCCCTCTGGTCCTCCGTATCTCAATGGCCCAACAGGATCTTCACGGGTAGAGGCAGCCTATCTCGGACAACCCTATGCAGGAGAGGAGATGCGCGTCGATTTCATCCTTCCCTCGCCTGTGAATTCACACTGGCCCGTGTGGGGAAAGACCGGACGCCGGCCTTGGTGGTGGATCGAGCCAAACTGTTAAGCCTTTCTTTTCGAGAATCCGAAAGGGAGAAAATACCCTCCAGCGTTATTTCGAATCGCAAAGGGAAGAAAAGTTTCGGCTCGGAACTCTCTCCTCGGGTTCAGCCGTCCTTCTGAAAGGACGAGACCTACCTACCTACCTACTTACCTCCCGGCAACACTCGAGGGAAGCTGACGCGGCTACCTAGAAGCCCGCGCAAGCCCTCAGCTCTTCTCACCAGCCCGGGAAAAAACTGAGGAAGGGGAGAAATATTTTCCCAGGGACGTTCTTCCTGTCGACCTGAAAACCCCACCCTCACCTGCTGTTGGATCTTGCCGTCTTCGGTGACCACCCAGTGCGTGGTGGCGGCGCCTGGACGAGGCGCCAAGCCCAGCAGCAAACAGAGGCCGAAGAACGAGCGCACGGAGGCGCGCGCCAGCCTTCGGCCACTCCATCCGGACGCTCCTGCTGCCACCGCCATCTTCCACAACCTTAGCTTGACCGCCTTTCCCGGAACCGGAAGCACGCAACTCGCCATTTTGGAGACGAAAGTGCGTCTGTCTCTATAGCTCTATAATCAGAGGTCTTCAAACTTGGCCCTTTTATGACCTGTGGACTTCAACTCCCAGAATTCCTCAGCCAGCATGCCTGGCTGAGGAATTCTGGGAGTTGAAGTCCACAAGTCATAAAAGGGCCAAGTTTGAAGACCCCCTGCTCTATATCATAAGAAGAAAAAGAAGCCTTTTGTTTTTTTTTAAAAAGGGAAGAGTTCGAAACAAAGCGAAATTGGGGGAAGTGGACCTGTCTGGGTGTATAGGTGTACACCATCTTTGACGTGGGAATGAAAAAGTGCGGCGCGAGCGCTCTGTGTAGCTTGTAGGGTGGCGGTAGGAAGGCGACTCTTCAATATTTTTTATCTCTATGCGAGTGATTGGAGGCGGGGAGAAGAATGTGGCAAAAGAGGGCGTTGCCTCCAGGGAGAAGGCGCGGCGTGTTGCTTGTTTTCGTCGCCCGTCCTGCGGCTTCACGTGCAGCTTGGCGGCAGCAGCCAATCCCGAGCTCTGTGGCGCCGTCGGCCGAACGAGGGACACGCCCCTTTTGTTGGCGGAGCGCGGGGGAAGTTACTCCGGCGTTGCACCTGCCCTGCAGGGCTTGAAAATGCACAGTCACTACTGGCTCAGCCAGGAAGTTGGCCTCGTTTCGGACTGCAAGTGATTATTTGGACAGCTGCCTGGAAAAAAACACGCTAAAGCAGGGGTGTTCAAACTTGGTCCTTTTATGACTTGTGGACTTCAACTCCCAGAATTCCTCAGCCAGCATGCCTGGCTGAGGAATTCTGGGAGTTGAAGTCCACAAGTCATAAAAGGACCAAGTTTGAACACCCCTGCGCTAAAGGATTGTTTTGGAAGCTCAGTTCCTGTTTTCAATTTTTGTGGAGGAATGTTTTTCCCCCCTTTCAACTTACTGCTTTGTATCCTGACCGGTGGTTGTGCAAGTTTTAATCCAGGGGTCTTCAAACTTGGCCCTTTTATGACTTGTGGACTTCAACTCCCAGAATTCCTCAGCCAGCAAAGCTGGCTGAGGAATTCTGGGAGTTGAAGTCCACAAGTCATAAAAGGGCCAAGGTTGAAGACCCCTGTTTTAATCGGTTGTGTTCAGATTTAAATAGAAATACTTTTCAGCATATTCTTTTTGGTTTCTGATGTCCGGTTATATATTAGCGATTGACCACAGGAGCCAATGTAAAAAACAGTTGAAGCGATACTGGTCCATCCGTGACACATGAGCACGTATTAACTAGCTCGTCAACTGTAAATTGTGTGAAGGAAATAATTAGTTGCTTCTGCTTGTCAGTTAGAAATCCACGAATCTTCCAAGAATTAACTTTGTATTAAGGTGCCGTTTTTCCTAGCTTTAGCTGGGAAATGTATTATCCTAATAACAAAAGCAGAAACATTCAGGCATGCTTGTTTGTCAATAAATTGTATTTTTACATGGTCAGATATCCATAAGAAACCCTAAAGTTGCTGACATTTATAGTATTCTGAAAATGCAGAGAACAAATGCTTCATAATTGTTCTCTGCCTTTTATCAGTATCATTAAAAAATAAACAGCCACAAATCACTAACAAAATTATAAAATGGATTTATTGCAAAAGAATAAAATTTTACAAATAAAAAGAAGTGGTTAAAGGGTGTCTCCAAAATAATTCACTGCATTTTTAACACAAATGAGAGCTATTTCTAATTGACAAGTTGCACATTATTTCTGAGAACTATATTGTCAACCTATTACTCAACAGATCCCCCTCCCAAAACTACATGTAGCAAAAGTGGTTAAACTTCTGTAAAAGCTAGGTTTCTAACAACTGACAGTCCAAATAAGCAATATAATGAATTAATAGAAAATGTTTCAAAATCTAATCCATTATTTGTAGTTTGAACTGATCAGTTTTTAGTGTAATAGCTTAATGGGAGACACAAATTACCCCTCCAAATTAGAATCTTTTTTTCAATCCAACTTGGAAATTTTAAAATCACTTTCTTTATAACATGAGTACAACAAATGTAGAGCAGTCCCTTAACTGGAATCTTTTTGCTCAACACCTCTGTATCAGAAAAGGATGAATGAGCCATCAGAACCTAAAGAAATCTGTAGTTACCAAGAAATGCATCTCTGTCCATTTTATAAACTAATTTTAGCTAATACACATTACAAGTTGTCAGAAATGCCTATGTACAAATATTTGACTTTGTTATGCCTTCCAAAACTGTAAAAAGAGCTTGGGTCAAGATAAGAAATCTTTAAATCCAGTTGTAGCTGGATTGATTTAAATGTTTTTACTCCTTTCTGAATATTTATACCGACCTCTGCATCTTAAAATGTTCAGTCCAAAAAAAAAAAACCTGGGAAAAAATCTCAAAGGTTAAATGTTAAACACTGAAGAAATTGCATCTGATACAGTACAATGTTTTAAATAAAAGATTTGAAGATGTCTACCATAGGAGCTTTTTATTTTGGTAAGAATGACCAAGATATTGTAAGGATTTTTTTTTCCAAAGTACAACTAGGCTGTTGTAATTTTATTTTAAAACAGTCATTTAACTGTCTTCAAAAGAAATAGCTGCTCAAGGCCCCCCACCAAAATATATCTTAATTTAAAGGAGCCAGGTTACTGCTTAGTTACCTTAATATCTGCTACAGGATTAATCTTCCCTGGACTGAATTTCTAGCATTTTAGTTTTCACTGGAATTTTATGACACATACTTGTGTCTGCATGAACACATTTGTACAGAACTTTTAAAAATCCATTTGCAACACATACGTTATATAATCATATATGGAGAAGAGCAAGATGTACAGTAATGTTAAAATTAACACCATGTTTCTCCAGAAATGATTGGATTGGTTTAAGATAACAGCACATATTATCTTGCTGCACACTTTAAAAATAAAAGAATTCAGTCAATGAACCATGCCATTGGTGGTTTATAGTACTTTTCTTTTGCAATATAATTCTTTCCGATGTGGAAATATGATTCAGTTTGAAGAGAAGTTCTTATTGATTTCAATTATAACATTTCCATCCATTATCTAGTATTTTATTATTATACAGAGTCCACTTTGTATTTATAAGCCACATTTATAGATGAATGTAACATCTGTACGGAAGCAGCTTCAGCTTGAACACCCATGCTTTTTCCTGAATAAATCTTGAAGACGCTTTAAAAACAAAACACAAACTCAAAATACCAGCTGTTAAACATCCAAAAATACAGTTGTTTCACTGAGAGTCTATTGTCCATTAGAAAAGTATATCATACATACAAAGGTGTAAGAACATTTAAACCAGTCTTTTGCAGAAGGCAGTCTTTTAGACAACGTAGCCCCCTACAGACAATCCTTCAAACTTTAAAGATGCTTTAGCCATACAGTAACGGCTTTGGAAATGCTTTCAGTAGATTCTTCCACGACTGCGATTACCACGTCCACCCCATCCTCTTCCTCGTCCACCTCGGAAACCACCTCTATGCTCTGAAATCAAAATAAAAAGTTATGTCCCCAGTGCATTTAAACTCTTTGACACAGAATAGCAGTTATTACTTGTTTTTTCTTTTAATTTTTAAAATTTATATACCATATTTGGAAACCACCCATCTTCCTCAGACAGCAACTTAAATAATATCCAATTTAATCCAAAACAAGTAGCACTATGCACATCTTATTTTTACATGAGTGTCTTTTTGCTGGAAATTTGAAGTAAAAGCTGGTTTCCGGCAAAAAAAACATAAATTACAGCCACATGACCACATGAGGGGGTGGGGTGGGGTGACCATCAGTACTTCAAATCCAGATCCAAAGTAGCCCTGAAAGAGGTCCATCAGTGCCAAGTCATTAAGCAACTGGTTGTAAGTTGAGGACTATACCAATAATTTCCTAAATTACGTAATATACATAGTAATAATATCTTGTCTGACACCTTTAACATTTAAAATGAAATATAAAATGCCTTCAAAAGCTAAGGACACAAACCTAATCTTGAAAAGAATATAAAGGAAAAAAGGCTGATTGTTCTCAAACAAGACAGAATTATAATAGTGCTATCTTATAATACTCACCGTATGAAAAGTTGCCCAGGTTACTACTGTATTTCCCACTGGGTGGATTGTAAATCTGCCTAGCATCTCTTTTGGGGCCAGCTTGCGACTTTTTTGCTGGTAAGTCTGAAGATGTATCTTCACTGGCTCGTTTTTGCCTTAAAAAAAAAGTCAGTGCCAATATAATTAGAAGACAAGTAAAATTTCAAAGGTTCTTAATATTCAATTTTGGAATATGTCAATGATGGTGAAAAATTATTTTCCCTGTTCAATCATATTTGATTCTTTGTGTTTGCCTGGACAAGTCCCTAAAGTTTTCTTGGCAAGGTGGTTCCATTAAGTGATTTGCCATTGCTTCCTTCCTAGGGCTGAGAGAAAGTGACTAAATTATTAGATTTTTTTTGGAAAGAAAATTATTTTAGAAGATGCAAAATCAATACAGTAGCATGGTTACTTAAAATAAAAGGAAGATCTGCTGTAATTAATGTTTCTTCTATAATACAAAACAGTTAAATTTTAATAGCATTATTTTCCTTTAAAAAATAAACTTGGGAATAGAATAGATTGTCTTTGGCAGACAAACTGTTTCTACAGAAACCCTTGAAAAATGGACCAAAATCTGAAAGCATGGTTTGAACATTTGCGGGATCTTTTTAAGTTTTAAATATGGGAATAGGGAACTTAACTCCTACAGATCTCCATATCCCATAATTCCCAATCTCCTAAAAGAGTTGAACACTTTTGTTCCTATCCAGCAACATCACAAAGACACAGGATGCCCTCCCATCAGGTTGCAATGTTGCATTTACAAGTTGCCACACTTATGTTACACCAACACATTTACAGTCTCATGGGCTGAACATGGAGTTTTAAATCTTGCACAAAAATTCATTTCACCAAATTTTGTTAAGTCCTTATCTCTGCTCATCAAAAGCATAATAAAAGAGAGTAAGATTCCCTAGATTGTAAAGAAAAGATAGGAATATTCACTGTTATCTTACCCAACTTCAGACTTCTGTACAGGTTTCCAGGAGAGTGTAACTGTACTCTTATATGAAGGAGGAATGTGGAAGAGATCCTAGAGGGAAAATGGGAAGAAGTCTGAATTTTCTGAAATCACATTTCTTGGACTATGAAAAACTTTTCTAGAAAAGTCTAATTTTAAAAAGAAGCACATTTCATTTCTGAAGGTATATATTTCAGAATGATGAAAATGTCTCTCTCAAAAAAATGTAACAATCTCATTTTCTCCTTATGTTGTTTTTAAAGACACAAACATTACATTTGACACAGGTTTTACATATTGCTCAAATAGAAGAAAATAACAAAGTAGACGTCAATATTTTTATCCCACAATTTAACACTTACCTTAATTAAAATGTTGATGTTGTTTGTTATTTTTAGTGCAACCACTTTAATTTTGTTCTGCAAAAAAATTGGACTATTTATTAAATGATGCACCTATATGATTTAAACATCAAAATACCCTCTGCCATTTTCCCCAATCCAACTTTTGGCACTGAAGATAGTTATTTCTCAATAGGAATAGTATACTTTATTCTAGTTGGAAGCTTTCATCTTCACACAAACCTTGACAAACCATGTTAATAATCTGCAATTAATATACAATTATGTTATGGCTATCTAATATCTACAACAATTATTGTACTAAGAAACATGCTACTTACAACCTTTATAGTAGTTGTTTTCCAATTTCTTGAAATGATAAAACTAAATAAACAACACACTGCTGTACTCTGGAAGGTCCTCCACAGATGCTATGACAGTAAAATCAACAAAATTGCCTCCTTCCCTCCTCCAAGATTATCCTAACCTGGATAATCCTGTTTTGTTCAATTCACAGTTCAACTGCATTTATTCATTTAATTTATATGCCACCCATCTTGCTATCCCCGAGTAACTCTTTTATCAATGAAAGACAGGCTTCTGATCTGCATCAATGTTCTTGGCCAGACTTTACAAAATATCTTATTACACTGAAGATTCTGTAAGAAGTAGAGACTTTTGGAATACTTTTGCAAACAGAAAAATCCACACACTAATGTTAAGAACAAGTCACTGTTATTATGTGTACACATCATATCTTTTATACTGTTATGAGCTTACAAACTGCAGTTGCTGATCCAGATAAAACAACAAGGAACTCAATAATTTGAAAGTATTTGTCAGGTCTTAGAATGCACAGTGACATGAAAACTGAACCATTAACTAAACTCATTTAAGGTCAAAGTTTTCAAAGACTTACCTCTTCTGTCTTTAGTGCTTCTCCTGTTTTGCCTTGGAGTGCCAAACGAAGTTGTCGGATATAAACCTGAAGTCCTCTAGCAAAGTACTGTAATCTAGAAGAGAGAAACATTTAATATAAAACTATGCAGGACTATATGGTGAAACCAACAGCCTTTCTTAATCTTAGGAAAAAATAACAAACTTGACCACCTAAAATCTGTATTGCCTGTCAGAAAAACTTCTGAACACCAACAATTTATGTAGTAGTAAGGAACATGTACAAAGGTATAAATGCATGCAACATTTTAAACAATAAAGTTTTATTATAATTCAATGCTTTTCAATAATAGAATTAGCTGATTAAAAGTAGAAAGTTATGAATAATAGTGCAGCCACTTACTATTTTACCCTAGAAGTATCTTAGCATTAATTCTAAAATTCTAAAGTTTTGGTACATACTGGATAGACAATCAAGGATGACTGCAATCATCATGGGAACTTGGATAAAGTATTTTTATTTGTCTTTGTCTAATATAATTGTGGATTAATACTGGAAAGGAATAGCTGGATCCATTAGGATCCTTTGATTAGGACTTGGCAGTAAATCACAAATCTCCACATCAAACATGTTCTTAGTTCACCATCTGGCAAAAGTCTCAATCTACTCAGCTAATTTGCAGACACTGACCCAGCTAAATCAGAATATTTATTGGAAACAAGAATAAATGAAATGAAACAGTTGACCACTAACGTACTAACAATATGACTGTGCAAGTGCCATTTACATCCCTGATGAAGCAAACCCATAGATTTTTCTTTCTGCTTTTCCCAAAATTTATCATATTATTAAATTCACAACTTACACTATTTAACTTGAAATGTAAAAAGTCACTAAGACAGTAATGGCACTTTAAAGGTAATGGGGCAATAATAGCATTCTCAGCATTGCAGAAACATTACTGTGTCATTGAGAAACCTACAAAAATGCTATTTAACAGCAACTTTGACATCTACTGCAGGCATGTCAAACCCGTGATGTCACATGACGTCACGCGACATATCAGAACTTTTTCCCATTGCTGAAAATGGGATGGGCGCGGTTTCTCCGTGACGCTCTGGCCCGCGGGCCGGCAGTTTGACACCCCTGATCTACTGGGTATACAATTTCTTTATGTGGAGACAAAAGGCAAGAGTTTATGTCAAAAAGTCCACTATATGTCCATTAATTTTGCCTGCTGTTAATAAAAGCAGCATTATGTTTAGGAACTAGGTTTAGGAACACTGCTCATGCATTATTCTAGAACACTTAAACTGCAGTACAATTTTGACTTAAAATGTTGTGGGACATAAACATATAATATTTTGTAGTAAATCTATTGGGTATCCCTTTGGGTTTGCTAAGTATTTAATGGATGCTAAATAGAACAAATGTATTTTTTTCACAACAAGAAATTATATTTCATTTGTATTGTTTAGAACCCAAACATTTAGCAGCAGCTGTGCTAATTAGAAAGCCAAACCTAGAATGCATGATAACTGTAAGATAAATAAAAACAATACTCAAGCTTAGTGATGAAAAAGCTACTAGAATAATCTTAACCACAATCACATGAATTTTTTCTTAGAACTCAATAGCATTTCTTCACAGGTAAAATCACAACACTGCTTCTTCAGAAGACACCATTAAACCAATTACATATAAAAGTGTAACTTGTAATTCTGAGATAAATACTGTACTTACTGTAGCAGAGAAAACCTTTCTACCCTTCCCTTTCAAATACTTTGACCATTGTTTTATGAACACGAATAACTTGTTTGCAGCACAAAAAAACAATAGTCCGTATTTCTAATCTGGACATATTATTCTTATTCTAATAAACATGCACAGTACTACCTGATTTTAAAGTCTTTCACTTTATCTGTGTTCAACTTTGCTGTTAGGAAATCTGTAAGTTTTCGTCCTAGTTGATGAAAGCTATATAATAAGCATTCCACATAGCTAAATTGCAGTTTAGGCTCTTCATTCCCTGCATTCTCCCCATTCTCTGCTTCTTCTGGAGGAAGTGGCATGTATTCCTGACAAGAAGAAATATAGTTATAGCATTTATTTTTAGGTTATAGTTCTCATGTATTTCAAATTTCTAGGAATTATATACAATGAGCTATCTCCAACATTATCTGACAGTTTCATTTGTTAAATTGAGCTTTCTGCTGTTTTCTTCCAAAGAGCACAAAACAAATCTAACTTCAAAAAACAGATTTTGGAGTACACAAATGCATGAGTTTATCCTACTGGGAGTGTTAGGAATTGTTGTGCAGAGGTCTCCTTGTGCTACCAAGGAGTTGCACAGACAAGGAAGGGTACTGAGAGCAGTAAGAGTCACACAGCAACCACAAGAGTACACTGAGTTGTGAAAGCAAAAAGTACTTTACTTTTGAGGTGGTGTAAAAACAAAAATGCACGGTCAAAAAGAAAACAGTCCAGGTCATACAAAATAGTAACAGTCCAAGGAGTATTCCAAATAGAGTACAAAGTCTTCTTACCGGTACAGAGGTCAAATACACAGTTCAGGTTTATCACAGTAGTAAACCAACAGTACAGCAAAACAGTAATAGTAGAGACAGCAGTGAATTCAGAGAGAAAGAAGCTACGTTCCTAGCTCCCTCTTATGGCCATGAGAACACTTACACACCCATTGGTCAATTAACATTTTAAAGTCACAACATCATAGTTTACCGTATTTTTCGGACCATAAGACGCACTTCCCCCCCCCAAAAGTGTGTGTGGGGGGAAACAAGGGTGCGTCTTATGGTCCGAAGGTGATCCGTATGGCCAGCCACAACCTCCGCAAATGAAAGCAAGGGAGATTGCAATTGGCTCCTGCAATCTCCCTGCCGCCCGGCTTTCTCTTGCAGAAGGCAGGCTGAAACGGAGCAAGGAATGCGAATCGGCCGATCTCGCGCTCCTGCATTCTCCTCCGCTCGGTTTCAGCTTTTCTTGCTACAAGAGAAAGCAGGCTGAAACGGAACGAGGGAATCTCCCTTGCTTTGTTTCAGCCTGCTTTCTCTTGTAGCAAGAGAAGCTGAAACCGAGCGGAGGAGAATGCAGGAGTGCGAGATTGGCCAATTCGCATTCCTTGCTCCGTTTCAGCCTGCCTTCTGCAAGAGAAAGCCGGGCCGCAGGGCTGCCTCCGTAGGTACTGCTCTAACGCGGAGAGGGAAGGACAAAGAGGGAGGGAAGGAAGAAAGAAGGAAGGAAGGAAAGAAGGAAGGGACAATGGGAGAGGGAGGGAGAGAGAGAGGGAGGGAGAAAGAGAAAAATAGAGAGAGAAAGAGGGAGGGAAACAGAGGAAGAGGGAGAAATAGAGGGAAAGAGAGAGGGAGAGAAAGGGAGAGAGAGAAGCAGAAAGAAAGGGAGGGAAAGAGGGAGAGAAAGAGGGAGAGAAAGAAAGGGAGAGAGAGACAAGGAGAAAGAAAGAGGGAGGGAAATAGAGGAAGAGGGAGAAATAGAGGGAAAGAGAAAAAGAGGGAGAAAGAGGGAGAGAGAGAAGGAGAAAGGGAGGGAAATAGAGGGAGAGAAAGAGGGAGAGAAAGAAAGGGAGAGAGAGACAAGGAGAAAGAAAGAGGGAGGGAAATAGAGGAAGAGGGAGAAATAGAGGGAAAGAGAAAAATAGAGAGGGAGAAGGAGAAAGAAAGGGAGGGAAACAGGGAGAGAGAGAAAGAGGGAGAAATAGAGGGAAAGAGAAAAATAGGGAAAGAAGGAAAGGGAAAGAGAGAAAGGAGAGGAGAAAGAAAGAGGGAGGGGGAGAGAGGGAGAGAAAGAGAAGGAAAGAGAGAAATTAAATTAGTAACATGATTGTTAAGTGAATCTGGTTTCCCCACTAACTTTGCTTGTCAGAAGGTTGCAAAAGGCAATCACATGACCCTGGAACAATGTGACCATCATAAATATGAATCGATTGCCAAGCATCAGAATGTAAATCACATGATCCTGGGGATGCTGCAACGGTCATAAGTGTGAAAAATGGTCATAAGTCACTTTTTTCAGTGTCGTAACTTTGAACGGTCACTAAGTGAATCATTATAAGTCGAGGACTACCTGTACTTTATCATTTTTTCCTTTTTTAGGGGGGGGCGTCAAGTTTTTGACACGTTGCTGGGTGACATTGCCTTGTCCTAAAAGTGGTACAATGGATGAAAAGGTTGAAAAGCCCTGTTTTAGTATACTGGTACTATTTGGTTCAGAATATTTTTTTTCTTGTTTTCCTGCTCTAAAAACTGGGTGCGTCTTATGGTCAGGTGCGTCTTATGGTCCGAAAAATACGGTATATATATTTTCATCCCAACTATGTAGGCTATCACCATATGCCTAACAGGGAGAATAAAAAGGTTCCCCTGCACATGCGTGCTAGTCGTTTCCAGCTCTAGGGGCCGGTGCTCATCTCCGTTTCAAAGCTGAAGAGCCAGCGCTTGTCCAAGGACGTCTCCGTGGTCATGTGGCCGGCATGACTAGATGCCAAAGGTGCACGGAGCGCTGTTACCTTCCCACCGTAGTGGTCCCTATTTTTCTACTTGCATTTTTACGTGCTTTTAAACTGCTAGGTTGGCAGAAGCTGGGACGAATAACAGGCGCTCACTCTGTTACACGGCACTCGGCATTCGACCCGCCAAACTGCCGACCTTCTGATCGACAAGCTCAGCGTCCTAACCCACTGAGCCACCGCGTCCACTGGTCAAAACAACAACATTCTGCAATCTATTTGAATGTTCTGTTAAACAAGAATCTGTAAGATTACTATGGTAATAAAGAATTTCATTCCACCATCCTTGTATAATAACTGGCAGTATTTTCCCTAGCAGTTTAAGAAGTCTTCCCTACTTGTCTACTTTGGCCACCGTGTATCACCACAGTACATGGACTGCTACCCATTACTGTAGTATAAAAGTGAGCCCTCCAAACCACCAATCATTTACTTTTTAGATGCTGCCCTATCACAGAGAACTGAAATTCAGAATGTTTAGCATTTCTACATAATATGTGTGTGTGTATGTATATACACAGGTAGTCCTTGAGTTATGATCACAATTGAGCCCAAAATTTCTGTTAAGTGAGTTTTGCCCATTTTACAACCTTTCTTGCCACAGTTGTTAAGTGAATCACTGCAGTTGATAAGTTGGTAACCTGGTTAAGTGCATCTGACTTCCCCACTGACTTTGCTTGTCAAAAGGGGATCACATGACTTTTGGACATAGTAATGGTCATAAATATGAACCAGTTGCCAAGCATCTGAATTTTGATCACATAATCATGGGGATGCTGCATAAATGAAAAATGGTCATAAGTCTCATTTTTCAGTGCCGTTGTAACTTTGAATGGTCACTAAGCGAACTATTGTAAGTCGAGGACTACCTGTATACACTCACCCATAAATCATATATTATATAACCAATCCACTAAAATAATTAGGTATAAGACACACAGTTTAAAATTGATCGTCCAGTTAGCACCTTTAGAACTGTTTTAATTCCTGAAGTTTCTATAATGATCAGAAATTTAAGTTTAATTATGAACATTTACAATGTCTCTAAGATTATGAATACTCTTACCAGTAATTTATCAAAAAGTTTCTTTAGATTTGATTCTAACTTCTCCATGTCCCCACAAAAGGAACTCATCTCAGCAAGTAATTTTAGTACCTGAAAAAAAAAATCTGTTTAGAAAATGAAGTAAAAATGAAGATTTAAAACTTAGTACGATGACAACGTTAAACAGAAGTAGGTCTGAAAAATAAATCTTGCTCACTTGATTATGACATAAATGAAATAAGTGAAACTGTTAAAAACACTGATTGATAAAAAATTATGCCTGCTTACTGAATGCAGTATACTTTAGATTATTTTTCTAGACTGAAAACTTTAGGAAGAAGTAATTTGCTTATTATCTTGCACTACAATGTGCAAAATTAAATGTAATTATTGGAAAGATTTTGAAGATAATAAATCTTTAAAGGCATTTGTTACTATAATGATACATTTCTTCATTTGTTATATACTGAATAACTGTAGTTCTAGCCATGTCAGCCATATTTAGATTAGCTTACCTCTAATTGGATATCAAGGCCTTCAACTGGAGTGGTCAGAGAACTCAAATTTGGCAGCACATGCTCACAGAAGTAAGTCACAAATCTTGTAGAGTGAACATTTTTCTGTGGCAAATCAGAACAACAATTATTACTGCAAAATTATGAATATGGTTGTTACATTTTTTTATTACCAGGTAAGCCTGGTCTTATTTTTCCAGATGAATGAATCACTTCAAAATTTTGGAAACTCATTTTACACAGTGCTGTTTATGCACAGTTGTAATACTATTGCACTTAAACAGCCCTCTAGGCCAAAATCAACCAAGAAAACTACTTATCAAGCAAGTTAGTATTTTGAAGGGTGTAGAGTTGGCTGACATTTAATTCATTCTCATCTATAAAACTGAATAATAGATCTATAATAAAGTTCAATCTTTGATAAAGTAGGAGAAAAGCACCATTTGAAGTTGAAAGCTGAACTTTAAAGAAAAGAACATTATCAATTCTCTTTCAGCTGTTGTAAGCTACATGCCATAAAACAGTAAGGAATTTAATTGAAACTATTTTTAATAAAAATACTGTAGAATAAATCATTTTTAGTTCAGGTACAATTAATAAAATGCATCTAAATACTGTATGAATAATAAGAGGAAGCACAATAATATGGGTAATATGGAAATATTCAATATTAAGACTTTTTTCAGCAACACTTCAAAATGATTTTTCCCTCTGGAAAATATTTATAAGAATAGATACATTACTACACAATTTAGCATTTTTGATGGAAATGCATTTATTGGTAATCCTCGCATACTGTGGGGATATTTATGAGCCAGATTCCAAATTCTGATGGCCATTCTCCTCCATGGTCAAAACTGAATTTTGAGCGCTTTCCAACCAGGTTGCATTTATGGCCACCTGCAGTGTCAAATGACCACATTTTATGACATTTTTTGCTGAAAACTGGAATTTACATCCTGTTTTTGACAAAACTGTGCTCAGTGAACCTTTGGTTTACTTAACCAACAGAGTGTTTAATGACTGCAACAGCTACTTTAGAACAGTCGTGTCCATTTAACCTCTGCAACAAAAAGGTAATAAAATCAGGCATGAATGACCCACTTTATGAGTTACCACCATGATGGCAGGCTCCATTAGGGTCATAATTTGAGGACTAGCAGCATTATTCATCTGGAGGAATTGCTACTATATTACAGAATTAATGTTCTGTAGCCACAAGAGTAGAAGATAATTACTGTTATGGACATCCCAGGAGTTATTATTTGTTCTTCTTCAATCTTAATCTAGTTTGAATCTTTTTTTCTGATTATATTTTTTACTTTTCAGTCAGTATTTATTTATTTTTACTCAGTAGAGAAGGTCTACTTTGTGACCCAGGTACCCTTTTACAGCTTTCAGTGACAAATCCTTATTTAATGCACTGTGATTGAATTTTTATTGTTTTTCTACTGTCAGCCCCTCTGAATGCCTCAGGTTTAGTGGTGGGGAGTAAGAGAGTTCAAAATCGAGATAAAAATGATTTTCTATGATGGCCTGCATCATAGAATACAGATAGTCCTCACTTAACAACAGGTTTTTCTGTCTCTAAGATATGTGGTTGCAAAGCATGACATGATGTGACCACACCAACTTACAGTTATAGTTGCTGTTGTTAAATGAATCTCACAGTTATTATGCACATTACATGACTGCCATTGGTGACCTCCTGCTGCTTTCCCAGTTGACTTTGCTTATTGGAAGTTGGCAGTGAAGGTTGCAAATTCCATCACTGTGACTGTGGAACACTATGACTGCTGTAATTGCAAGCCAGTTGCTCAGCACCCAAATGGTGATCCCTGGGATGCTGTGACAGTCACAACTTTGAGGAATGGTCATAAGTAACTTTGAAGAGCCAGTGAAGAAGTCATTGTTAAGTGAGGATTACCTGCATTCACTCTAACCATGCCAGTTAAACTTTTATTTTTTTGACTCGGCATGAAAGACACAAGACTCCTTAACATGAATACTTACAGAAAACAGCGGAACTGCTTGGCGAGTGCACTGCAATAGTCTGTCCACACAATCAGGGTCCGATGGATTGAAGGTTTGTTCAAGGTCAGCCTGTTCAGCCACTAGTTCAACTAGTTGTTGTCTCCCACTTACTGTTTGAAGGCTTTTTAAGCCAGATAGTATTTTCATGAATAAGACAAACTCCTCACCTGTCACATCCTCAAGCACCTGAAGAAATGCAAGAAAACAGGAAATAGAGGATACTACAATTGAAGGGAAAAGTTTTCATATTCCTTTACACAATAAGTGATTCTGTAATTACTTGCAATGTACACAGTATTTAAATAGCTGCTCATTTAGCCTAGTAGTGCTCTTGCATAATGATGTTAATTTCTTCCAAATCCATTCAGTAACTAAGCAAAGATTTGAATTTTGATTATATTCCTATTTGTTATATCATACTGAATGTCTGATTACACTGGTTACAGGTAATAGCAGTATATTTGAACACAAGAAAGCAATTTGCAAAAGATACTGTGAACAAAGTTCTTACCTTTAGGCAGATAATTCTACTGATATACTGTTTAACAGTACTACTGTGTTTCCCCGAAAATAACACGTGTTTGTTTGTGTTTTGCCTCCAAAAAAGGCACCAGGTCTTATTTTGGGGGGATGTCTTACCTCTGGTATTGACAGCCCTGTCCAGCAGGTCCATTTCTTCTAGGGCCGAAAGAGCAGCTTTATTCTGCAGCTGCATTCCGGCCTGCATTTTGTAGTCAGGGCTTTTTGGAAGGCCTATGCAGCCAAGAACCGAGCTGTGGATTCAATCCATAGCTCGGTTCTTGGCTGCACAGGCATTCCGGAAAGGCCTGTGACTGAGAAATGCAGATCTGGCTGCGGGGCACATGGGGCAGATCCACACCCCCTATCCTCGCCCTGGCTTGATTTTTAAGTGTGTGCCTTGCCTCAAAACTAGAGCTTGTTTTTGGGATAGGGCTTATATTAAGCCCACCCACCCACCCCAAAATCAAGCTAGGGCTTATTTTTGGGATAGATCTTACTTTCGGGAAAACACTGTATTAAATTAAAATAATAATATTTTTTATTAGGATGAATAAAAACAATTTTGCCCTTCAATGAAAGGCTAGTGATCGAGAGAATCAACTAGACTCAAAATTGCATGGAGTCAAACTGAGGAAAATATGTTAGTATTACAAAGAACTCTGTTAATCTCACATGAATTAGGGCACAGGAATGTATGATTCTGTGAGAGCTTAAACCTCTCACAGAAGTAACACAAATTCAAGTAATTCTATTTCAGAATAGATGTTAAGCAAAATAGAAAAAATATCGACACAATGTCTCAATGTGAAATCTGTAATACCTTTAAGATGAGAACTAATACTATACAAACTATAATAACTAGAATGTGCCAACAGTTTTGAATCGTAAACTTTTAAGAGCTTGTAATAGGTTATTTTCACGTTATTGGAAGTGTGCTGACCTCTTGTTTTGGCTCTGAATGCTCATTACAATAAGAACAAGGTCTGGACTGTTATTCAACAGTAAAATGGAGATAATAAAATTGAAATATTTTGCACATCAGAAACAATGGGTATTTTTTTAAAAAAATATATAGAAATGAGCAGTCTTGCAACTCTGTCTTTGAAACAAGTTATAAGTATAATTATAATACCAGTAATAAAAACTTGTCAGGTCTTATTTTGAT
The DNA here is from genome assembly GCF_947247035.1 of Vipera ursinii. Taxonomy (NCBI): domain Eukaryota; kingdom Metazoa; phylum Chordata; class Lepidosauria; order Squamata; family Viperidae; genus Vipera; species Vipera ursinii. The sequence continues at coordinate 79,023,854 of NC_139512.1, forward strand.
ACAGTTGGAAATTAATTTTAGATAACATACTATACATCTTTGATGTGGTAAAATAATCAACATAAGCTTAACTAAATTATATTATGCCATTTTGCAACAACTTCATATGGAAACTGCAAGGTAAACCAAAAGAAGAGAAAGCTTATTTATTCCATTGGGGAAAAAATCTGTCACCTACACTGTACCCAACATTTTTTAAACATCACACTATTCATGCTAAATTTGTTAAATTTATTTGCCATCTATCTTGCTATGGGGCTATTCTAGGCAGCTTACAACAATAAAAGAGAAGAAAAGAACATAAAAAGAAGTAAAATAGAATAAAATAAACAGTGAAAAAGAGCACAACTAGTATGTATGAATATGATAACAAAAAGATGGATGGTGGACTGCAGAGAGCAAGGGGCCGGCGGGAGTTGGAGTACCTCCATACCTCTGGTATGGAAGTCCCCCATTTCATCCCCAGGCCAACTGGCAGACTTCAGGCTCTTGCAGAAGGAGAGTGCTGGCTCAGGAATTCTGTGAGTTGAAGTCCACAAATCATAAAGGGGCCATAGTACTTCTGCCTTAGAGGATAAGCTATTCCAAAGGGCAGGTGCTGCAGCAGAGAAGGCTCTACTTCTGGATCCTGATAGTCAGAGTTCTTTGACTGACGGGATCCAAAGTAGGCCCTTTCTGTCAGCACAAGGACAGGCTTGTCATAGCAGAAAGAGATGGTTCATCATATAGCCTGGGCCTATGCCAGGGGTAGGCAACCTTGGCTCTTCTATGACTCGTGGACTTCAACTCCCAGAATTCCTGAGCCAGCATGGCTAAGCATGGAAACCTCTCCCTTTCCCCTCAGCATGGCTGGCTCAGGAATTCTGGGAGTTGAAGTCCACGAGTCATAAAAGAGACAAGGTTGCTTACCCCTGGCCTATGCCATTAAGGGCTTTAAAGGTCATAACCAACATAACCTGAAGTGCACTCAGAAGCAGATGAAAGCCAGTGAAGTTCATGGAACAGAGATGTAATGTGGGTCATCCTAAGGGCCCCAAAGACTGCTCTCACTGCAGCACTTTGCACCAGCTGAAGCTTCTGAATGGATTTCGAGGGTAGCCCCATGTAAAGCACACTGCAACAAGCTAGATGAGAGATGACCAGGCCTTGAGTAACTGAGGGCAGGGAGTCATGATCCAGTAAAGAAAATGCCAAAATATCATTATTAACACCAACTGGTTTTTGAGACTGGCTATAGTTAATTTAATTATTTTCTACTCAAAATGCAGTACAACAGTTCATGCTGTTTATAAAGTTTTTGTAATCATTTAACTAGATCAATATATCCACCTTCTTTGATTCTGTTAGTATTAGCTCCTCAACTTCTTTTGTTAGCACCTCTTCAGGCAGTGTTTTGAGTTTTGTAGAGAGGAATTTAATGGCTCTTTCTCGCACAATATCCTCTCCCTGAAGAATCTGACTGAACAAACCACCGAGTGTTCCTAAAACAATGATAAAGACATTTATTAGTTTGTTTATAACTGAAAGGAAGTGATCTTTTCGTTAAACATTTAAGGCTACATCCAACAATTTAAGAGGACACTTGTTTATATTATTTTTTTCCTTGCAATCTTCCCTTTTTTAACTGCTCTCCTGCCCCATTGCTTTTATCCTAAATCTGCCCAGTAGATTCTAAAAAGGGTATAAGGGAGAAATAGAATAATTTTGTTAAATTTTCTTGTAAACACCCGTCACCTTTGTTGAAGTGGGCAGCCATACAAATATTTTAAATAAATAAATATTGCTGAGATATACCAAATGAATGCAATCCATTATTTTCCAGAATGTACATTAAAATAATATACAAAATATAGCTTAACGATTTTATAACTTTCTAACTGATCTGTATATTTCTAAATAACTATCAAAGTGCAAGCATTGAATTCTTATCGTTGCAAGTGATTGTTATTGCCATAAAATCTTGTTCTGATTATTCTACTTAATAAGACAAAATACACTCAATCCTTTATTTCAAAATATTTGAAAAGATAACATTAAGTATTTTAGTATAAAATACATCCTTTACCTTTAGCATCCATCTTAAATATACTAAGTAAAGCATTGTTAACCAAGTTGAATTCTGCAGAATCATCTAAAAATAAAGAAAACAAAGGATCAGCACTTCTTTTAAGCTAGATAGTGCCAAATACTGGAAATTCAGGAAATACAGAATTTCACACAATAAACTATTCCAGGCGAAACCCTTATAAAGAAACCAAGACAGCAAAAATACAAAATTCAGTAAAAACTGACTCTGGCTAAATATTTACAATAAACTTGCATGTACAGATAAATACCAAGTATACTTATATGACAGCAATAAGAACAAAAGAAATGGGTTCATTTTTGCACCAGACACAAACATACAACTGAACTTGGGAGGCATCATTATTTAAAAAATAGGCAGATATCAATGCCAATTTTTAGCTTTTGTGGTGCACTTCCAAAGCAGTATCTAAAGCACTGTTTTCCAGCACTATTTATATGCTTGGTACTCTCTGAGCTTGCTTGTTTTCTTGCAGACATTTCATTACCCTAACTAGGTAACATCATCAGTGCTAGTAAGATGTGCTGTTTGCTGTCAGTTTATATTCTGATATCTTGCCTGTCTGGGTGTGGTCTTAAAGATTCTTTGGTTGGGCTGTTTACTAATGGCTCTTTGGCAGTTTCTTGATTGGGGAATTGTTTACTTGAAGTTGACCTTGGAATTAATCTATGCTGATCTGAGTGCTGATTACTGGTGGAGAGGTGCTGGAGTCTTTTTTTCTTTTGGGCTAGTTGATTGTCTCTTTTTCATAGTATAGATGTTGTTAATGTCTACGTGTCTGTTGATGGCCGATTTGTCAAGAGTGTCAGCCTTCTAGAAATTCCCTGGCATTTTTTGATTTGGCCTCATCTAGGATTGTCACATTTTCCCAATTAAAACTTTGGTTAAATCTGTCTATATGTTGTAAAATTAAAGAATTTTCATCATGCCTTTTGACAGCCAGTTGGGGTTCATGAATGCGTTCTGCCAGTCTTCTGCCTGTTTGTCCTACATAGTGGTCATTGCAGTTCTTACATTGTATGTTGTAGATGACTCGTTTTTTCTGCTGGGGTTGCTGGGTCTGTGGGTTTACTTAGGATGTTCTGAAGGGCTTTTGTGCTATGCTGATTCCATGTGGTTGTAGCAGTCTATGTGTTTTCTGAGATATTCTTGATGTATGGAAGTGTAAGTTTGTATTGATTGTGCTGTATTGGGTTAAATGGTCAGGGACTTTTTGATGAAGTTGCATGGGTATCCATTTTGTTGGAATGTGTTGTATAGATGCTCCATTTCCCTTTTCTGTTGTTCTGGGCTGCCGCAGTGTGTTTGGGCTCGTTTAAATAAAGTCCTTACACAGCTTCTCTTGTGGGAGGCTGGGCTGTTGCTTTGGTTGCTGGGTCTGTGGGTTGCTGAGCACCTGGTTGGTATGGGTGGTTTTTCTGTAGACTTGCATTTCTACTTTGCCACTGTGGTCTCTGCTGATCAGATTCTGAACATCAGAATATAAACTGACAGCAAACAGCACTCCTTACTAGCACTGATGATGTTACCTAGTTAGGGTAATGAAACGTTTGCAAAAACAAGCAAGCTCAGAGAGCACCAAGGACCCCTCATTTCAACCCTGAGGTACAAATATGCTCCTTCATTGATTATATGCTATTAAATTGGTGTTGACTTTTAGTGACCAGATAAGATTGTGTAGGTAATACCTAAGAAAGTATTTGAAGCAGCAAAGTGTCTTCTACCCAAACATTTCTTCTGCATTATGTAGTGTTAGCAATAAGACTCAAAATAAGCATCTATCTTTTAGATCACAACAATCATTACTCATACCATATTTTCAATGTAAGAATATAATACTCAGGAGTAATGTGAAATAATTAGAATAAAGCAGTAAGCAGTAAGAAAGCTGATGCAAGAAAGCTATAGTAATGAATATTCAACTGTGCCTTCTACTAAAACTAATACAATAATCTTTCTCACCTGATTGCAGAAGCTGGGTAAGTATGTCTGCTACCCTAGGGAGGTTATCACCCATAGCAAACTGAGGTAATTCTTTGATTGCTTGGCGCCGGATCTATAAACAAAAAAGACACACACGGTACAATTGGACAATATATCTTCAATTACAGAAGATTGACGTCAGGATCATTACGATATAAAATATAAAATCCAGCATGAAGAGCATTTAGGATTTCAATGAATCAAAACTAGCATATTATGCTATTAGTAGGTTTACAATGTAATTCAGCAATTGTAGTACATATTTTAATTGTGCAAAACAGCAGAAATAATAGCACAGACAATGGACTATTATTAACAATCAGCTATACCATAATCTAAAAAGATTTTGCAACTACACGTAGAGAATGGGCAAAATAGGCACATAAAATATTAATGCAATTTTCAGGTACTGTATCAATGCGCATTCCAACAGCATTTTCCCTTTTGTAAAGAAAAAGGCACTTACTGAAACATCTTCATCCTCACAAAGATCCAACTGAGCATTTATAGCAGAATCTGCTAACTCAGGGAAATGTTTGAAGAACTTTGGAATAAACTGTGCTGCTAATCTCTTCTCCTTAGGACCCCCTTTGACACCATCCAAGATAACTTGATAAGCATCTTTGTGCTAGAAAAGAAGAGAGAATTTAGGAATGCAGAGCTTTTTAAAGTAAGCAATGAAAAATTAAAAGAATTACATTTGCCTGAAAATGATTTTCTCATAAGCAAATTATCTATAACAATTCATTATCCCACCATTTCTGACTAAACATTCAAGACATATTACTTTGAATGTATCACATTTTGTAATGACTGAGTGCTCTACTGCTACACATGGTTTTTGACAGTGTACTCAAAAAGTATAGTATGCTAGCTCCCACTTCAGCTAGCACATTGAAGTGTTAGCCTATGAAATGATGAATATACATATGGAAACAATTTATTGCAATCTTTCACAAGCACGGTTTTTATCATCTTCCATATGCACCAAGCAACCAGAAAATATCTAATGCTTTTTTACAGTTAAGAATGGCCTTTCTTTGGAAGTTCAGAAGGCTAAGCATCTTTTATAACTGTTGCAATTCTTAATGCATTTTGGTTTTTGAACACAAGCATAAAGGACTGAAACTATTTTAGCACTAGGGCTGTATAGTAATCCAAATGCATAGGTGATTCAGCATAAACATGGAAATTAATTCTGAAATTTCTCCTTGGATCTTGTTGCTTTAATTAAGGACATACCAACAGTTGTGATGTGTTTGTGCCTAACCATATTTTCTCTAATTAATAGTTTCTATGTTTTTTAAAAAATCTACTATACTTTATTCACCACAAAAGCCAATGATCTTGAATTTGAGAATCTCTCTCTTCCAAAAGGGCAGATTACACAAAACACATAGTTACTATATATTTAGAAAATCTAAAGAGGTCAATTCATTTTAAATGTGCAGGGTGGGGAGGGGATCTAGTCTTCTTACCATATAAATGCACTAGTGCAGTTTTCCTTTCTAATATGCTGAAAATTTCAGTACAAGACTGAAATGAAATACAGATGGGACTTCTGTTGTATCCTACGAGGTATATCTAACATAGAAAATGTTTGTTATATACACCACATAATCATGTAAGAACAGTGTGCCTGTAACTCCCTAAAGACAATATTAGATTCAGTGACACTATTTTTTGCTGCAACTGACTAGTCCTCTTCTCCAGAAGTTGTAAATTAACAGCTTCTCCCAACTGCAGTGCAAAAAAAGTAATGGCAAGCTGAAGGAAATCGATTTGATATTTAATTCAACAATGAAATCCTAAAGCCACAAGAATCTGCTAGACCAGGGGTGTCAAACTCGCAATGTCACTTGATGTGTTGTGACTTTCCGCCCCCCCATTGCTGGCAATGGGGTGGGCGCTGTTTTGGCATGACGCATCCAACCCACGGGCCAGCAGTTTGGCCCGCTTGTACTAGACAGAAAAGGAGTCTTGAATATTTCTTGAGGCAGATTTTTTTTAAAAAAATGTCACCTTACCGTCATATCCCAATGTACTTTAAGAAATAAAACGTTTCAAAGCAAAACCACGAGCACTTTGTGTTAAAATTTGACATTTTTTTACATTTTTTAAATTCCATTTATATCCCGCCCTTCTCCGAAGACTCAGGGCGGCTTACAAGCTTAGCAGTAGCCTTCATTGTATGTATATGCCTGCTTATTAGGGCTTTCACACACACCGCAAGCGGCATTATTACAAAGTCAGCTAAGCTTGTAAGCCGCCCTGAGTCTTCGGAGAAGGGCGGGATATAAATGTAATAAAAAAATAAAAATAAAATAAAATAAATAATTGCCCCCAACAATCTGGGTCCTCATTTTACCTACCTCGGAAGGATGGAAGGCTGAGTCAACCTTGAGCCTGGTGGGATGCGAACCTGCACTAATTGCAGGCAGCTGGTGTTACTTAAGGAGGCATTAGCCCACTGCTCCACCAAGGCATTTTACATTATCCACAACGACAGAAAAAGCACTCCATTCCCTAACCTGTCTTAATTAACATATAGAAAAGCAAACGTTGAAACTGACCGAAATATAGAGGTCTACTTTACTATTGCACAGGTGACCTTCCAGTTTGCAGACTGAACTAAAGGCAAACCCAGAAGCCCAAGGCTTTGTTTTACGTCTGGATACACTCACTCACAAAATTTCGCACGGGGACGGGGGGGGGGGGCGGGAGAAGCAAAGAGGATTTTTAGGGCTCTCCAATCATCGTTTATGCAAAATTTGGCAGCGTCTGCTGTTTTTTGTTTTTTTTTTAAAAAAAGTTGAACCCTATCCACCTGGCACAACTGGCGAGAGCGCGCGGGAAGAAAACAAGAGCCGCAACCTCCACCGGGCTCCCCTTGGGAATAAGCCTCCCGAGGCGCCCGGCCTTCGTATAAACTGGCAATGAAACCTGGATTGGGAAAAAAACAAAACGACCGGAGAGGGACCGACTCCCCGCGGCCTTCGGTCGCTCTGCTCGTCTCTTTCGCGTCTCTGTGGCCGAGGGGACGCTTCCAAAAACCGCCTGGGCCCTGCCGAACCCCACCGCTCTCCACAACTAAACGGTGAGCCGAGCGCTTCGCTTCGCTTTCCCTTCTCTGCCCCGCTAGGCCAGAGCCCGAAGCCCACTGGCGGGGAGGGGGGGCTGGTGGGAGAGAAACCCACCTCGGGAGCGGTCTCTTTAGCGTCGGCTAGGATGCCGTAATTACGGTACAGCTCCTCCACGGTGGGCATCGTGCCGCGTCGGCGTCTGCTCCTCTGGCCGCCTCCTCCCCGACGCCCTTGCTGCAAGCGGCGAACACAACCAACCCTCCCTCCCTCCTCCTCCTCCTCCACACCGCAAAACCCAAGCCAGCGATACCGCCAAGTCAGGCCGCGCACAGCTACGCAACATCCGGTGGCGAAGGCTTTGGGCATCCCGACCGACAGCGGCCCCTGTCGTTGAGGAGGTGGCAATGCAGCCGTACCGCTGCTGCTGCTGGTGGTGGTGGTGGAGGGGTGGGGGCTGCGCGAGTGACGTCTCCAAAGAGCGTCCGAAAGCGGGGCACGTGATCATGGTCGATCGATTCGTAGTAACGCGGGTGATCGCGGATGGCTGGGATGGGGGTGCAGACGACCTCCGGTAGCGTTATTCGTGATGGACTTTGGCCGGCTCCAACAAGAGCCCTGATAGGTTGTGTTGGGTCAACGACTCACGTTAAAAGCCGCTTTTCATTTAATACACGTCATATATATATATATATATATATATATATATATATATATATATATATATATATATATATATATATATATATATATATATATATATATATATATATATATATATATATATATATATATATATATATATATATATTTACACGTTAAGTTTTTATGCACGTAGAGATCACACTGCATTATTTCCATCTCTGGATGGAAGACCGCCAAGAAGATTAAAAAGGGAAGTCAAGAAAACCCACGCCCTCCTCTCGATGTTTGGTAGGATTGTTATGGTGTCTTTCTACACATTTCACATATTATAAGGTATTGAGTTTGTTATTCAAGGGGGATAAATTCCCAGTTTGCATTTTGGGTGAATTGTCTTTTGTTCTTCTGTTTTAAAGGGACTCTGCCATAGCGCGGGAATAACGCTAGGAAGAAGAAAATAAAATCTCTTTTGCTTTGGTTACCCCGATCATAGGATCATCTTAATGTACATAATTCAGTACAATTTCTGTAGCTGGGGTTGTATTCGTATTCTCCTGCAAAAACTTTAAGCGCTTTGCATAACTTTTATTGTAGTATAGTTGTAATAAATGTATTGTTTATATTATTTACCTGTGTCTGTGTGCTTTCTTAGCTGTGTTGATGGTCAGAAAACATGTACAGTGTTCACACAGTGGTGTTTGCAATAAACAGTGTGTCCGGGGGATGACAGTGTGCACAAGTTCTGTGCTATGTACTTCCTCAGGATAGCTGATACATGATACAAGGACTAGGGATGACATGATAGGAGTATTCCAGTATTTGAGGGGCTGCCACAAAGAAAAGGGGAGCAACTTATTTTCTAAAGCATCAGAAGGCAAGACAAGAAACAATGTTTAGAAACTAATCAAGGAGAGAAGTAACCGGGAATTAAGGAGACACTTCCTAACAGTGAGAACAATTAGTCAGTGGAACAGCTTGCCATCAGAAGTTGTAGGTGCTTCATCACTGGAGATTTTGAGACTGGACAGCCACATGTCTGAAATGGTATGCTTGAGCTGGTTGTTGGACTAGAACAGGGCTTTTCAACCTTTTCACCCATTCTACCACTTTTAGGATATGGCAACATCCGAGTACCACCAGTTTCCCAGCAAGGTGTCAAAAACTTGACAAAAAAGGAAAAAAATAAAGGACAGGTAGTCCTCGACTTACAACAGTTTGCTTAGTGACTGTTCAAAGTTATAATGGCACTGGAAAAAGTGCCCCCCAAGCCACAGCCTGTACGAGGTTTTCATTGTGATAATTTCTGTTGAGTATTGGCAGCGGGGGTGGGGTGGGGATGTTTGGTTTTTATTCTCCCCCCCCAGTCTGCTGGGTGGTTGCAGCAGGTTTTGGTCACTTCACCTGACCCTGGGACACTGTGACCGTCATAAATATGAATAAGTTGCCAAGCATCTGAATGTAAATCACAAGACCCTGGAGATGCTGCAACATTCCAGCTGATTGGCGCTTCTTTTGGGCTCAGAAGAAGTGCCAGGATCAGTGCTGAGCTCCAGCTGGAGCCTGGCGCTGATCCTGGGGCTTCTGCTGAGCCCTGACAGCCCCAAAGAAGTGCTGATCTTGGCGCTTCCGCTGAGCCCTGATAGCCCTGCAGCTCCAGCCATCTCTCAGTCAGGCTTGTGCGGTGCTGCTACTGGTTCAGCTCATTCCCCTCCCCTGCTACCACTTTTCTAGGATGGTTGCGTACCACCTGCCAGGTGCCAATGTACCATAGGTGGTACCCGTACCACTGGTTGAAAAGCCCTGGACTAGAACAGTGGTCCTCAACCTTTCCAGCTTAATGGCCTGGCGTGGGTGTGTGTGCATGTGAGTGGCAGGCACATGTGCATCACTCCATTTGTGCAAGTGACAATGCGCGTCTTCCACTTGCACAAATGGAGCTTCACGCAACAGCGGAAGCTGCTTACACAGATGGAGTTTTGCGCGCATACTTGTCTGCTGCTCACGTGAGAGGAGCTTTATGTGGCACACTTGCCCATCTCTCCTGTGGCCTGGTTTTAAACAGGCCATGGCCTGGTTGTGGACCACGGCCCAGGGGTTGGGGAGTCCTGGACTAGAAGACCTCCAAGATCTTTTCCAGCTCTATTCTGATTGATATATGCAGTTTACAGTATTTGCCTGTCAGCTTCATCCATGTGTTATTTGCATGTAGCAAATCACAATGAGGTCAACATGACAACCCATGGGTGTGCATGCTGTTACACATATATCTTGAAGCTGGTGCTCTCTCCAAAGCCACAACTGAGTAGCAATTAACAGGGAAAATGAATTAAATCAATTTTCTAAAATCTAAATGAGATAAAGAAAAATTATGTTTCATTGGGCATGTGGCATTGTCACCGAACAGACTACAGTGTGATATCTAGGGGCATCAAATATATAGGTGATCCTTCCCTTGGTGCCTCTCAAAATGTGTGTTCCACCTGGAAATAGTAATCCATTTCTTTTTGGATTCTTTTAGTTCAAACAAAAAGATGAAGAGACTGAAGTTAAACAAGACAGCAACCTCTAGCACAGACATGTCAAACGCAAGGCCCGGGGGCTGGATCTGAACCAGTTTCATGTGGCCCACGAAGCCATCCTGGAAACAGTGAGGGAATGGTCCCCACTGCTTTGGCCCTGGCCCGGAGACCCTCCTTCTGCCAGAGACCCTCAGATATTGTCCCACTCCTGCCCAGGCCCCCATAGGCACCCTAGATGTGAACAATGTAGAGCTGGCCACACCCACCCAGTAGGCCATACGCACTCTAGCCACGCCTACCCAGTAGGCCACGCCCACCCTGGCCATACCCACTCGGCCCCCTGAGGGCAACCACAATGCTGATGCGGCCCTCAATGAAATTGAGTTTGACACCCCTGCTCTAGCACAATCATTAATTCCAGGAATGCTCCTGAATCCAGGGGCATTTTTACATGATAAAAACAATGGCAGCACTGAAAAAAACAAGTGGTAGAAAGCATTCACAGCAGCCTTATGAAATAAACTAGGCAGAAAGAATGATTGGACTCCATAGGTGTAGATAAACGTGAACTTGGATCTCCCTTGTGCCAGTCCAACCCCTTAAACCAATGTTTCTCAAACTTAGCAATTTTATGGTAATGTGGATTTCAGTTTCCAAAATTCCCCCATCAGCATGGCTATCTTAAATGATCTTGAACAGAGATGTCAAACACAAGGCCCATGGGCCGGATACGGCCCGACATGTGGTTTCATCCGGCCCGGGGACCTGCTCTGAAAAGAGCGAAGGACTGTCCTGGAGCACCTCGGCCCGGCCCAGGCAGACTGGGTGCTGATCTACAACCTGGTTGCATCCATCAAAGCCAGAACGCGCTCAGCGTTAAATCCACGGGGCAGCCCCGCCCCACCCCCTGGGTGTGCACACAAGTAGAGTCCGGCATCCCTGCTGGCTGTCTTGCCCTGCAGGCTGACTTCAGCCAGGATGCTGGCACTGGCCGTCTCCTGTGCGCACACCCGGGGGGGGGGGAGGACAGAGGTGGCGGGGCAGCTCCTTGCTGGTTCCAGTGGATCTTAGGCTGAGTGTGTTCCGGCTTTGATGGACGCAACTAGGTTGCAGATCAGCACCCCCCACCCCCCACCAGCACCTCCAGCCTTGTAGCCATGAGGCAACCCTTTCAATGGGACCGCCCCACCCACCCACATAGTATAGGAATGGCCAGCAGCAGCATATTAGTGCTGTCAATGCCTCCCCCTCCCATCACCCCTTCCTGAGTGTGGGGGAAGGAAAGAAATCAGAAGGCAAAGGAAGGAAGGAAGGGAGGGTTGGAGGGAAAAAGGGAGGGAGGAAGGAAGGAACAGGGAGGAAGGAATGGAGAGTGGGAGGGAAGAAGGAAGGAACAGAGGATAGAAGGGAGGGAGGGTGGGAGGGACCATGTCCCGGCATTCGCCCCGGTCCCTGCCCCAGTCCTACCCAGGAACCCCTGAAGTAAGTGATGTCGAGCTGGCCGTGCCCACCCAGTAGGCCACGCCCATCCTAGCCACACCCATCCTAGCCACACCCACCTGGCCCCCAGAGGGCAACCACAAAGCTGATGCAGCCCTCAATGAAATTGAGTTTGACACCCCTGATCTTGAAGGTTTAGAGGGAATAAGAGGAAGCAACCGGACCAATTTGCCTTCTTGTGGAATAAATGATATTTTATGACAGCCGTGCCTTGCAGGGGCTGTCATTTTGTGAGAGTGCCCATGACTTCAAAATTCAAAACGTTTAGGAGCTCTGCTTAAATTCTGCTAGTGGAAATCACCTGATTGCAGCAAAGAGGTAAAGAAACAATATTTCCACCTAGTAATCATCTGGATTTCTCCAGACCAGACCTGGCAGCAATGATATTAAAGACTCTGAGAAACAAAATGAGGCATCTATGGTATGAATTCAGAGTTGTAATGAGTCAGTTAAATAGCATAAGCTGACTTAAGGGTTTTCTCATTAATAAACAAAACATTTACTAGCCATATTTAATTTCCACAAGATGGCAGTAGAAATCTATGGCAGCTTGCAATTTATGTCATAGGAGAAGAAAAAGGCACTAGTAGGAGCAAAACATTTCAATTTCATGGCCGGTGAAAGTGCTTATAATACTGGATTCCCAGGGTATTTTTGAACTGTTTGGCTTGAAGCATTCATAATGAAATTTCAAAGTTGTACAGATACATATGCTGCATCTGTTTCTCTCTAATCAGAGAAAAGTCCTTTATTGAACTATCTTACTTCTTATGCTGGGTTTTATCAAAATTAGTGACTTAAATAGATCTCTCAGGCACTTCTCTAGTAATTTCTTTTTTTTTGCACATTGTCAAAAAATTACTCTCTATTGTTGCCTATTATAAATGACTGCCTTGTTTCCTTTTACTTCTTTTCTCTGCTTCATAAAGGAACTGTGCTTTTCATTACGTGGCTAAAATGGAAGACGAAAATGGCTGCCATGACTGATTCTTTGTGCCTGAAATCCATGAATGTGTAATCGAGTCTACCTCCATTAAGTCTGATGATTTCTTCCAGCACATTAGTTAAGATCTCTGCCATTTCCTCACTGCTGATTTACAGGATCTTCTAGCATCAGCCAGCCATTGTTGAAGCAGTATAAAGCCTGCCCTCATTTTTCAGCATAGTGGTTGGGAGGCTCTTCTAGATACAATAAATTACCAGTGGGAATTCTGGTATGACCGACATTTTATAACTGGTGAAATCATGATTTAATTCTCTTGATCTACTGAATGAATAAGTCACAGGGGATTAGTTTACACACCACACAAACAAGGAAACCACATTGTTAGTTTAACGTCTATGTCCTCTCTGGTATGAGTGACTGCCTTTCATTCAATAAGAGGTTTCCTCTCCTGGTTGCTTAAAAATCCAACATTTCTCAAATGGATTCAGTATTTTTAAACATTTTGGTTCATTCCATTAAATACATTCTAGGGCAGAGGAAAGAAGTTTGGATTCTCTTATATCTGTTTATTAGTTTTAGATTTCTCAGAATGGTTGTATAAAGAGAGCCAGTTTGATGTAGTGATTAAGGTGCCAGCTACAAATCAGGAACATGTAGTGCCACCATAGGCACAAAGACAGTCACTCTCTCTTAATCCTAGGAATCCCTTTCAAAAACCTTGCCAAGAAAGCTGCAGGGACTAGTTCAGGCAGTTTCCAGGAGTCAAAACCAGAAGGCAGACATGTGCACACACACATCGAGGTTGTATAAATAGTTTTATTCCCACCTGACACTTTTTAGTTTTATTCCTACCTCTGCTTTTTCTTTCCCATTTTCATTAGCTTCTTGGTCTTTTGGGCAACCATGCCAGGATGCTTGCATTAGCAGCTATGTGGCCTAAAGAAGGTGTGTAGGAAACATCGGCACAAACAGAAACACTAATTAGCCTGGGATTTTGTGCAATGAACTTGTTTGGATCAGATCTTTGTCAGAAGAGAAATTGATCTTACCGGCAAAGGAGGATGTTTCTAGCTCAGGGTTGAAATGAGGGGTCCTTGGTGCTCTGAGATTGGCTGTTTTCTTGCAGACGTTTCATTACTCAGCTACCTATCTCTGTCACCCTGGAGCACTTCCATTGCTATTTCAGATGTTCTCCAACTCTCTGAAGCAGATTTAAGGACACATTGAATAAAGGGGCAACTGGCAGAGATGGTCCCCTTCCTTTATTCAGACAGAAGAAAAATATTACTTGATCCAAGCGTCCTGCTAACAAACGTCTTTGTCTTTTAAAGAGGGCATAATGAGGAAAATTGCCTAGACCTCACTCACATGGAGGAGACTGCATCTGAAATATGACTTGGTGGAGCAGTGGGCTAATGCCTCCTTAAGTAACACCAGCTGCCTGCAATTAGTGCAGGTTCGCATCCCACCAGGCTCAAGGTTGACTCAGCCTTCCATCCTTCCGAGGTAGGTAAAATAAGGACCCAGATTGTTGGGGGCAATTAAGCTGACTTTGTAATAATGCCGCTTGGGAGGTGTGTGAAAGCCCTAATAAGCAGGCATATACATAGAATGAAGGCTACTGCTAAGTTTGTAAGCCGCCCTGAGTCTTCGGAGAAGGGCGGGATATAAATGGAATTAAAATAAAATAAAATAAAATATTTGAAATGATTGGATCATGGATCAATATTTTTCATTCAAAGCAAAACAAATCTTTTATATATAATGGCAAAAGTTATTCCCATAGTGTGAAAAGTTATTTCACATTTGTCTGATTACCTGGCCTGTTGATGTTGGTGGACAACACAGTGGAGAAACAACAAACAATGGTAGTAAGAAGAAAGTGCATGTTTGCATGGGGAATGGAATAAATAGTCAAACAAAGATTTTTGTACCAGCCTTCTTTTAAAAGCCCTGGTGGCTGGTTCTGTGGAAAGCTTTTGCTGGATTCAATCCTGTGATCAGCCAGGCTGATCAAATTGATTCCAAAGCCGGTCCGGGACAGGGTTGAAATTGATTAAAGATTGAAGGTGGCAAAAGTGTAGAGTAAGTGCCTCACATGAGAACATCTGTCTATCTGAAACCATTCTAAAAGACTTTCAGTTTTTTAATATTGATATCACTTTGGTATTTTGTTTGTCATGCAGTATACATAAGAATTGGTATAGCTTCACAGGTGTCACCCAATAATGTATGGATATATCTGGTTTAATACTACACTCTCCCTAGTTCCAGAATTATATCCCAGCATCAGTACAGTACACCAATGCGGAATTTCATAAATCCGACTGCCTAAATATTGCATTTGTTTACTTTGGTAAGCAAGACACAGACTGAATTAGAAATTTAAATTCTGATAAAGTGCTCTGTGAAGCTGAAGCCCATCTACTTGGTGCATGCCAGCTGGGTACACATCTCAGTATTGCTTTTAAAAACTTCATATTGTATTTCTCTCTGGCTGAATGCTGTGGAACAGCACTGAGGAAATATTACTGTGATACGTAGGGCAGAAATCCAAACAACCACTAGAGCAAGGCTTTTTAACCTTTTCAACCATTGTATCACTTTTAGGATATGACAACATCTGGGGTACCACCAGTCACCTAGCAAGGTGTCAAAAACTTGATGATCTGCTTTAAAGGTAAAGGTAAAGGTTCCCCCGCACATGCGTGCTAGTCGTTTCCAACTCTAGGGGCCGGTGCTCATCTCCGTTTCAAAGCCGAAGAGCCAGCGCTTGTCCAAGGATGTCTCCGTGGTCATGTGGCCAGCATGACTAGACACCAGAGGTGCACGGAATGCTGTTACCTTCCCACTGTAGTGGTCCCTATTTTTCTACTTGCATTTTTACGTGCTTTCTAACTGCTAGGTTGGCAGAAGCTGGGACGAGTAACAGGCACTCCACTCTGTTACGCGGCACTTGGGATTCGACCCGCCAAACTGCCAACCATCTGATCGACAAGCTCAGTGTCCTAACCCACTGAGCCACCGCATCCCTCTTAAGATATGCTTTAGGTATGCCAATTTGCCTCATTGTAATTTTATTCCTTTTCTCTCTGGTGCTTCCAATGACTGCTGTTAACTTTTTCTGTAGATTTGCTATTCATAGTATGAATATGACCAAATTCAGTGTGAAGGCACAACATAAACTCATATGTCAACTTTTTAATATTTTGCTTATGTTTACCTATCAATTATTGGCTTGCTCATCCATTGAACCGATTTCTGTTCATTGAGTTTTCTCCAAGAATAGCTAGTTTGGGCATTGAGCTCACAAAAGTATTGGATTAAAATAGGAGTCTTTACTGATACATTGTTCCTTCTTTGCTCAGCAGATGACATTCAATACACATACTCACAAAACACTGTTTTTTTCTCAACAGAAATTGATGCATATCTATAGCATGAAAAAAGATTATGCAAACTTGGAATGAATAAGAAGCTAAGACTATCTTGTAATGGGCTACCAATAATCCTTAAATATGAGTAGCATTATTAGAAACAATAATTCATTTAATATTTAGCATAAATATAGTATGGTGGCCTTCGAAGAAATGAAGAAAGAATCACAATTTAAAATGCTGCTGTCTTTCCAACTTAATGCTTTCTAGATTTGATGAACCTCAAGTCTCATGATACCCAATTAACAGAACAAATGATGATACTGTCTGGGAATTGTATGGTCCAACATATCTAGAGCAAAAAAATGAGAAAGGTTTTTACAAGCTGGTAGTTGTGCTCATTGAATAATCTTTACAATTATTTCTGTTTTATGTTATGACTCTCTTTTGTTCTTCATGCAAATAATGCAGCAATTTTTCTGCTCAAGAGTCTTCCTGATATTTCTGTTACTAAAGGTATATCAGTTCTCTTCCTCTACTCTGACTTATTTTTCCTCCTCTGTCACTCTAACAATTGATTGAATTTCCTCTGTGATAATTAATCTCCTAGGTAGTGACCGCCTCTAGCAATTCTAATTAAGTGCCCAATCAAGAAGCCAACAGATCTTTATTTACAGAGATGAATGAGTTGGGGAAAGGAATATATCTTTAATATGAAAAATCTGATTCAAATTGCTAGGGGGATATAAAGGAGAGGTGATGGTTCCCGGGGATAACACCTGCATGGCAAATGTAAAACCTATAAAAAGTATAATTATAATTATCATTGATCCTTGGCAGGGGAGATAGACTTATGGCAGAAAGAGGAACAAATGGGAACCATAAGAAACTATTCAGAACATCAACAGATCTGCACTGATGATGGTTGTTTTACACAACTTTACAACATTAGATTGTACAATTTAGAACAATTAGCTAATTGCTACAGGTTATGTGAGGGTATTTCTATGTGTTATCTTTCCTTCTTCTTTTCTTTGTATTATAATATGACAGTTTTTACAAAAACAATTAGCTCTGTGATGTTTTTTAAGTGGGCAGGTTTTGGCAATCTGTTGTTTTGCTCTTGCTGGCAGCTCCCCAACAATATTCTGTGTGAAAGGAAAGACAGAATCTTAGATTAAATTTTGATTCTATGATTGCAGCTTATTGTTTTCGTATGATTGATTTTGTTAAGCATAATGTGCCACCTTAGTATAAGACTTACAATAATTTTTATTGACATCATAGTCCTAAATGTGGTACCTGGTGGCATTTACAACTCTTCCTTAACAACAAAGTATGCGTTATGTATTGAAGTAAATTATATGGGCCATTATAATTGAATAATGGCTATGTTGTCTGAAAGTTAATTACCTGTCTGCGAGTTTGCAAGCTTGTATTTTTGGGTGGGAGAATTGCTTTAATTTCATTGGCTGCCGCCTATCGGCAGTCCATATAAATAGATGTCAAGGCGGCTGTTAAAGCCGCTTCTGTGTTAACCTAATAAATGTTCTGTTACTTTCACCTTCGCCTCGTCAATGCCTCAAAAATCCCAGTACTCAACAGTATCATTGCCTTTTTTCTAATTTATATTTGTTCATAACTACAGGGTCCGGACTATCTAAGGGAACACCTGCTGCCGGCATCATCTTCCCATCGTCCTGTGCGCCCCCACAGGGAGGGCCTTCTCAGGGTACCGCCGGTTAATGAATGCCGGCAGGTTATTCCCAGGGGAAGGGCATTCTCTGTGGGTGCGCCTGCCCTATGGAACCAACTACCCACCGAACTTAGGACTGCCCCCGACCTTCGCTCATTTCGCCGGGACCTGAAAACTTGGCTCTTCGATCTGTTTGGTCCAGACTGTGGGGTTGTTAATTTAACTGGGTTTTAGATTTACTCTTGGGGCTTGAATTTAATTTAATTGTTTTATTTGTTTTTAATTTTTTGTATTCATGGTTTTAACTGCCCTGTAAACCGCCCTGAGTCCTACGGGAATAGGGTGGTATACAAATCCAATAAAATAAATAAATAAATAAATAATCCATGACTTACAACCATATGTTTAGTGATTGTTCAGAGTTACAACGGTATTGAAAAAAGTGGCCTGCCAGTCCTCACACTTACAACCATTACAGCATCTCTATGGTCACATGTTCAAACTTTGGGCACTTGATAATCAGTACATATTTATAAAGTTTGCAGCGTCTGGAGTCACATGAAGCCCTTTGTGACCTTCTCAGCTCTCCTCTGACAAGCAAAATCAATGGAGAAAGAAGGACTCCCTTTAGGACTTCTCAATTCAGTCAACAACTGCTGTGATTTGCTTAACAACAATGGCAAAAAAGACCATAAAACTGAGCCTGACTCAACTTAATAATTGCCTTGTTTAACGCCAAAAATTCTGGTCTTAATTGTGATCTTAAACTGTATACAGTTGTTACTCCAAGACAATTTTATAGTCTGCATGTCACACTATATCATAAACTACACAAGTTGGGTTCACATGAATTTACTAAGTTAAATGATGAGTCTGCAGTTCTATATGTGTATGTTATTTATTTATTTATTTATTTATTGAATTTGTATACCGCCCTATTTCCGTAGGACTCAGGGCGGTTTACAGGGCAGTTAAAACCAGAGTTGGTATCAGACCAGTTCTAACCTGGCATTTTATAATCCTGATCCTCTACGAATTGGTGTTTGGTCTGAAGGGATTGCAAGGGGAAAGTTGCAGAATCATCTTTACTTCACGGTTTGTTTTTCTGATGCCCTTCTATCTTCCTCTCATCATTGCTTGTTTAAGAGGAATTGGCAAAGCTGGGCAGTAAAACAGAAGAGGTTCAATTAGCAGAAAAAATAAGAAATCAGGTGTGTGTGTGTGGGGAACAGGTAAGATTGGGAACGAGTTCGGACTTAACAGCTTTAACTGGTTGTGGTTAATGCAGAAGAGGTCTCGGGGAGTCATGTTGTTTCTTATCCTCTGCTCATCATTCTGGATGTGTAAACTACAGCTGCGAGAAGCATGTTCTTAGTTTAATTTTCTGATTTGGGCCTAACATCTAACTAGCTTCAAAATAAGAAGCCTCTTTTGAATCTCTCTTGGACTGTCCAGGACATTTATTTAATTACATGCAGTATATCTGCCCACTCCAACAGACTCAAAATATGATGCTAAATTAAAATAAATGGCCTGGACTAAAAATATCCATTGAAATAAAGCAGAACCCCAAACACCTCAACACTTTATTCACAGATTTGGGTTTAAAGTCAGGTTTTAAGGGCTTTTTGGAAGCCTCGAAGAAAGGCTGCCATCTGTATGGCTTAGCCACAGTACTGTATACATAGGGATAGGCAGGGTTTTTTTTTCTCATAGAATGTTCAGAACGGAGTTCCGGCACCTTTTTTGGATGGAACCTTGTAGGGTAGGCAAGGCGGGTTGTATGACGTGTGAGTTCCGGCACCTTTTTCTTTTACAAAAAAAGCACTGGGGATAGGAAATGTTTCCTCTGAGGGACTTTTAAGCTTCAGTAGAGCAATCATAGAGGAAGAACAGCATTCTTTTTTTATTATTATTATGGTGGTTACAGAGTCAGCCAGATGTTTAGACTGGCAATTTTATCCACCTCTTGAGTCCTTTACAAGGACCTGGGTTAGGCAGATGTTGTTCTTTGTTAGGATTAAAGGTATCATTGCAGGATGTAAGCTGTTCCAGGTAAAGCTACCTTTTGCAAGGACTGATGGTGATTTCATCAATGCCAATGGTGTTCAAATGATGCTCCAGTTGTTTCGAAATTGCACCCCAGCTGTCTATTACGATAGGTGCTACATTAGCTTTCTTTTGCCATGGTTATTCTACTTTGATTTGCAGGTCCCTGTATTTTATAATTTCTCCCAGTTCTTTCTCTTCTCTTTTGCTATCTCCAGGCACTGCCAAGTCCACTATCCAGACATTTTTGCTTTTCTTATTGACAATTGTTAAGTCTGAGGTATTTTGTGGCAGGTGCTTGTCTGTTTAAATTCTAAAGTCCCAGAGCACTTTAGCTTCTTCGCTTTTTATTTTTTTGTCTATTTAGTGGTCCCACCAGTTTTTGCTTCCAGGCAAATGTATTTCTTGCAGCTCCTCCTGCAGTGTATGCCTCCCAGCATACACAAAGGACAGCACAGCAGGAGGCTGATGGTGCAGATCAGCAGAGGGGTTGGACAGCTCCGGGCAATAACTGCTCACTCAGGATAAGCCTAATGAGTTAAGCTGTTGACAGCCCCAGGCATGGTCAGCCTGGTGGGAAGCCAGGATCTACACCCATTGTCACCTGCACTGGCAGGAAGCCCAGGTTTGAACTGATTGGATGCCATCCACCTGGGCAGGTACAAATAGATGCCAGGCTCCCCTGTTTCCCCAGTTCGTTCTGTTCAGAATAAACTCATCTTTACCCCAGCTCTGTGTCCGTCTCTATGTGAAGCACGCGACTTTACACCTCCAATGCACCACTGTTGCTATTTTGTCATGCTGTTGTTTGCAGTCACTCTATGCAACCATCTTCTTGCAACAGCTAACTAGGTGGTCCTCTGTTTCTTCATTTTCTTTCCAGAGGTGGCATTTGATGTCTTCTGAATTCTGGCTTTGTGAAATGTGAAATGCTCCAATTAATGCCAGTTTGCATTTCATAGCCACTGAATGTGGTGAGCTATCACTGCATAGCTTTTAATGAGTGTGCTGTCGATAGATTTCTTCATGGACCTTTTGAGGGGACTTCTGCTAAATTTAGGGCCTCCTGAGTTTGATTTTTCATTCCTGTACATAGATGGTAACATTTTGGCCATACCTGATTGGCATTTGGATAATTGATTCACTGTAAGTTTAGTGGGGAATAAACTATTTTACAGCTGTACAGCACTTCAGGTTGCCTTCAAAAGGTGCTTCAGAGAGTATGATTCAGGGAATATGAACTTAGGATCTTTCTGCAACACCTTAAGTCATCCTTTTCCAGAGTCAGGTGTACAGGAAGCTTGCCTGAAAAATGCTGCAGTGCTGTAGGTTCTTGGTTGATTGAATCCAAAATACTACTCAATTCTAATATACAGTGGAGGTAGGCTCACTAAATTCTAAATTCTGTGTGTTTTGTAATAATTCTTCTGAGTGCATGGAGCAGCCCTTATAATTTTTCAGCCAAGTCTGAGTGAAAGCCCTGCCAATAGAATGTTTACCAGATTCTCTGTTGTCTGTCCCTAAAAATGAATACAAAGCACGTTGCAAATTCAGTAACAGACAGGATTCCTAAGTGCTTTGAAACAATACAGAATTACAAAGTATCTTGGAATTAAAAGGATAATGTCCAATTAGTGCCCAATTCAATGGAAAGTGGGTGGGAATGAACCGGCATGTGAAAGAACTGGGTAGCCCAGCATCCTTTGTAGCTGCTTGTCAACCGACAAGCTTTTTCCCTTGTTAGAAATCACCTTGCTGTAATTTGGCAGTGATTTTGCAGCCACAATATGTTTTGTTTCAGAATTGCTGCTAAGCAAGATCTCAATGCAAAAGGAGGCATGTCTGTACTATATCTGTAGTGTTCAGCTTTATGGAATATATGCAGAATATTGATGTATGGGTCAGTTATGTGTTATATAAAAGTAGCAAGCCAAAAGTTTTGGATAAAACTGAATCCTTCAATATATTGTTACACCCCCCAAAAAAAATCTCATGAATGATTATTTCATGATTCCCCCCCAAAAAAAATAATCTTTTGAAATAGATATTTGTGTCAATTATTACTAGGCTAATATTTTTTTTGGGGGGGGGGTAAAGGAAACTTTAATAATATTTTTGAGCTGGAAGATTTTGGTAAAAAATAGTTGGGGAAAAGATGCATAACAATATTGATCCCAAGGCTATTCTAACATGTGCATCTGTTGCACTTACTTCCTTTTTACTTTGAAGCTGTAAACAACATGTAGTGAGATATGTGTAACTCTGTACTGTGTAGAGATTGTAGCAGTAAGTTTTTGTTCTACTGGGATCAGTAAAAATACAAAATGATCAGAGTACCTAGATTTTTGCATACAACTATGTTTTGTTCCAAAATGAAACACTAATGATGGCAGTAACTAGTAACATAAAACCCACTTCTTTTTCTCTTTTTCCCTACTATCCTCACAATCTGATTTGGGGATTCTCCCTACATATGAATACCTGTAAGCAGGATGTTTACATTTGGGACAGTAGTTAGTTGAATCCCAAAGGTGCTTTTTTCCCCAAGAGGCAACTGGACTTCCTTGTTTTTCTTTGAAGACGTTTCGCTTCTCACCTAAGAAGCTTCTTCAGCTCTGACTAGATGGTGGGGAATGTTAGTTAGCTAAATATTAAAAACAACTAGACTTTGGCTTCATGTATTGAAAACAAGGTACAACATTTTTATAACAACAGTAGAAGCCATGATGCACAAACCATTTGTTCCTTTCAGCTAAAATATAACTTAAGCCCTTACAGTACTGTCTTTCCCAATAGTTTTGGGGAAAATAAAGCCCTTATTATACAGTATACTGGAAGGATATATATTTCCTTGCAGTATGTGTTTTTCCTAACAAGCTTTATGGCAACTCTTGTTTAGTGTTCCATCTTTTGGTTATCTCTGATTCCCTTTCATGTACTGAATATCATTGATCTGTGGCCACTGGGAATGATTACTGGATTGGCTGGGTTGAACAGTAGGTGCTGGGATTAGCAAGAGTGCATCACTAGAGCTGAAAAGACTAATGAGAAAAACTTTTGCATGGCGTTTTTTCTGTAGCAAAAATATCTCAAGCATTTTGGCCTTTGGCTGTTTCTTTGCTCACTGGATCTTTACACTCACAACCCACATGCAGCCAGAGCTCAGAGATTTTTTTTTGCTGGAGTTGTGTTTATCAGTAGGGACTCAACCAGTATATAATAAAGTCTTTCAAGGGGAATCAAGGGAGTGTGACTACTGCCTGTTCGATGGCCTTCAAGATAGGCTGAAACAGGAAATAAAGATTTGTCCCATGTTTGGGGCCTAGCAAGGTAATCTAAATAGTTAAGCATTTCACACACACACACACACACACACACACACACACACACACACACACATATATATACATTTACTACACAGCCCTTCATGTGTTGTTGTATGCTGTCCTTAGAGCATCTGGTGTCTGTACATACACACACATATATATATATATATATATATATATATATATATATATATATGTATGTATGTATGTATGTATGTATGTACAGATACCAGATGCTCTAAAGACAGCATACAACAACACATGAAGGGCTGTGTAGTAAATGTATATATATATATATATATATATATATATATATATATATATATATATATATATATATATATATATATATATATATATATATATATATATATGTACAGACACCAGATGCTCTAAGGACAGCATACAACAACACATGAAGGGCTGTGTAGTAAATGTGAGAAACTGATAATACACTTTTTATACCAGAGCATTTACAGTACTGTCTTTGGCAATCTTTCCCAATAGTTTTGGAGAAAATAAAACCCTTATTATAAAGTGTGGGAAGTCAGCCCCCCAGAGAAGGAAATATTAAAAGGGCAGAAAAATATATTTCCTCAAAGGATCTTAAAGAGGCAGAAAAGCATGCCCAGTTTTTCTTAATAGCCCCAGGTTTCCCTCCCCCAAGCAGAAACCAACTCTATAGAAATGCAGATGGAGGCCCTGAGCTAGAAGATTAAGAAGACAAAGACACCTAAAATCTAAGTACATACCCCACCCAAAGTCTAAGACAGGACTTAATAGGATTAGCTCACAGATGCCAAAGGGACACAGGTCAAAATACATGACACAGAAAATAGCCTCAAACAGGAACAGGAAACAACTCCAAACGAAAGGCTCAAGAGGATATAAAAACCCACTCCCTAAATTTGCTCAGCCCTTTCCCCCCTCCTTTCTTCTAGAGCCATATTTCTGGCTCTCCTCTTCAATAAACTGCAACCTTCTTTCTAAAGTAGTCACTGTTATATATGGGGTGTGAGCAGCAGCTCTGCAGGTACCACCAGGGGGCGCTGTGCTATGGTTGGATTGGCTGAAAGGGTTTCAGCGGGAGATACGGATGGACGGATTGGCCAGAGCATCATCTAGCTAAGCATATAAGGGGTCCAGGTAACCCCCTTTGTCCAGTACGCGCCTACCACAAATAAAGAGCTGACATGCGGTACTCATTTGCCTCCTCATTGCCATGCGGTCCACAACCCACTACACTTTAGTCGCCATGTTGTTTATCCCCGGTTTGGACTGAACCATGATGAAGACTTTTCCTTCAACCACCAGGTGCCCTAAGGACAGTGTTACAACAACACATGGTGGGCTGTGTAGCAAATGTGAAAAACTGATAATACACTTTTTATACTACATCATTTACAGTACTGTCTTTGGCAATCCTTCCCAATAGTTTTGGAGAAAATAAAACCCTTATTATAAAGTATACTGGAAGGATATACATTTCTTTGCAACACGTGGTTTTCTCAACTAGTCTTATGGCAATTCTTGTTTAATGTTCCATCTTTTGGTTATCTCTGATTCCTTTTCATGTACTGAATATCATTAATCTGTGGCCACTGGAAATGATTACTGGATTGGCTGGGTTGAACAGTAGGTGCTGGGAATTAGCAAGAGTGTATCACTAGAACTGAAAAGACTAATGAGGAAAAACGTTTGCATGGTGTTTTTGAGACAAATGCTGTATATTAAAATTACCATGCTAAAACAGATTCAGGCTGTCATGGGAAAAGTAGCCCCAAAGTATATAGCAACATGCAATGTTATCACTGCAGCACAATATGTTATGCTTACTCCTAATGTATTTATAGTTGATGCCATCCAGGCAATTGTAACTTATGTTAAATAGTTTTTACTTTCAAGTACATAAAACAACATAGAATACAGATGCAGTGACAAGACTGTTTCATTACTATTTGTCTAGAGCAGTGCATGTATACTCATGAGCCTCTCTTGATTTGACATGTTTGATAGAGAGGATGAAATGCTTAATTAATTTGATTTTTTGCCTATATTGATACAAACTGAACTGAACGCTGATGTGCATTTCTAAATTTACCATGTGGATTGGAGTTTAGGCTAGAATCTTAAATTCATTTACTGGAGAGTCAAATCAGGTTGAGCATAATACCGTAGACTGTTTTGTAAGCCAGATGTTTTTGGCTTAATATCATGCACAATATCATGATAGCAGTGTTCCAATATCTCAGGGGCTGCCACAAAGAAGAGGGAGCCAAGCTATTCTCCAGAGCACCTGAGAGCAGGACAAGAAGCAATGGATGGAAACTAGTCAAGGAGAGAAGCAACCTAGAACTAAGGAGAAACTTCCTGACAGTTAGAACAACTAACCGGTGGAACAACCTGCCTCCAGAAGTGGTGAATGCTCCATCCAACACTGGAAGTTTTTAAGAAGAGACTGGACAGCCATTTGTCCGAAATGGTATAGGGTTTCCTGCCTGAGCAGGGGGTTGGACTAGATGACCTCCAAGGTCCCTTCCTCCTCCTCCTCCTCCTCCTCCTCCTCCTCCTCCTCCTCATTATTATTATTATTATTATTATTATTATTATTATTATTATTATTATTATTATTATTATTATTATTATTATTAAAGTTTTGGCTTTGTGTTATGTGTAAGCCAGAATTGTTCAACAAACAAATGCCATTTTAGGATTATTTGTAAATGTGACAAGTACATAAAGATTTTGCAATTACCTTAACTAATCAAAATAAGAAAAGCAATGCATGTTCTGATAAAAAAAACGGGAAATACATATACCTTATTTTGTCCCACATTTAATCTAGCAGTTATGTTTTTTAAAGCAAAAACAACCCATACAGGGTAGTTTGGAGAACAAAATTGAACAAAGAGATATAAGGCAAGTAGAAGAGCAAAAGATCCAATGTTCAAAAAGACCTCATGTGCATTTTTTTAAAAATAGTACTGTTCTATTTTTTAGTTTGTTTTGGGTTGATGTGTCTTCTATGGCATTTAGGATACAGATGAAAGTTAGATCGGGTAGACATCATATTCTTGATTCTGCTTTGGCCCTTGTTGTATGATTTAACATATAACAATTCCATTCTAAAAAGCAATGGGAATGTTCTTACAGAACATTTGATGAAGCAAATGCCAATGATTCATTGTTTCCTTAATGAAGCTTTGTTGATATTAAATGAACAAATACATAAGAATGATTGAGCAAGTCTTTTCTGTTCAAACATGGATTTTGGCAATGTGACTGAAGGTTTTCTCCATGGCAGCAGGTCTGAAATATATTAGCAATTCCTCACATTTTGTTTAGCAAGCCAGTGAAAGCATTATGTCTTTGTTTCCTCCTATTCACTCATTAGTACTTTGCTTCAATTATTGCCTTTGGTACTCCTTTAGGAATGGAGTGTGATAATGATAGGTCACACATGCACACACTCCCTCTTCTCCCCACCCTCCTTTAAACTAAAAAATAAAGCAAAGGTGAAAATACTATTTTCAGATGTTCCTCACATGACAACTAGCAGAGGACGATGAGGTCTCCATTAAGAAGCTTATAAAATATACAATTCTAGCTTAGCATTTATAAACCCAAGCCCTTGTTCTATGACTTTGATTGTGTCATTTAATCTAGGGGCATGCCTTATGAAGCTGAATTCAATAGATTGTACAGCAGGAGACATTTTTTACCATATAATTAAATCTAGGTAGTCAGTTTCACATCGGCTCAGAAGTGCATTGTGATGTGTGATTAGGTAGTTGGTTATGAAGGCAATTTTTAGTTAATTAGAGATAGAAAAAAGTGTGCAGACCCAGAGATTATTAAAGAGAACAAACTTCTGTGAAGATTAAGATGACCAATAAGAGAAAGGGACATGGGAATTGTTTGTTTTTCAATGATAAGACTAACAATACTATACAAGGTCCAATGGTAGAGTTCCATATTATATATTTATTTATTTTTCTTGAATTTGAGGAAGAACATTTTTTGGTTCTAGGAAATTTTTTCGTCCTTCTCTGGAGAAATAGTCAAGGACTAGTATACATCAATAACGACAATAATTATTCTAAAATGATTTTTAAACAGATATGGTTTATAGGAACATCCCGGAAACACTGATATCATAAATCTGTTGGAGAGAGCCAGGGGGAAAAGTCAAGTGGGGAATTAGTCTGGAATCTTTAAGTAGGCACAAGAGGGTAAGCTTTGATCCCATTGAATGCTGTTGAACTTTATCTAATCTGGCCCAGGTGCAGACTGCCAGTCTGGGAAGATTCCTGTGAAATAGGCAAGCGTGATAAAGTAGTCCCAAAGGTGCTTTTTCATGAGGCAACTGGACTTTCTTGTTTTTCTTTGAAGACATTTCACTTCTCATCCAAGAAGCTTCTTCAGCTCTGATTGACTGGTGGGTAATGGAAGGATTTATACTCCTTGTAGACAGCTGGTCATTTGCATTCTTTTAGAGAGTCATTGAGGCCACCTGGAGGTTTATCTGTGTTGTCAGGGTCACCTGAGTAGTGCAAATGGGTGTGGAACCTTCTTGGAACTGCTGAAAGATTGTGTTGTAGACTGGAGATAGATTATATTGTATCCCTCCTCCTCTGTTGAGAGAGGGCTATTCGATTTTGACACAGATGGCCTCTTTGACCCCTCTTTCAAACGAGCAGTCTTCTCTGTCCAAAATGTGGACTTTGCTGTCTTCAAAAGAGTGGCCTTTGTGTTTTAAATGCAAATGGACTGTTGAATCTTGTCCTGATGAGTATGTTCTCCTATGCTGTGCCATGGATTTATGAAGTGCCTTAGTGTATTTGTGGGTTTGAAGTGTGCATGTATGTTTTGTTGGCTGAAGTGTTGGCCTCAATGACTCTCTAAAACAGGGGTGTCAAATTCGCTGCATCATGTGAAGTGTCTCAACATATTGTGACTTTCTGGTGCCTTGCCAGAGCAGGGGTGAGTATGGCTTCCACGTGACGCATCCAGCCCATGGGCAAGCAGTGTGACACCTCTGCTCTAAAAGAATGTAAATGACCAATTGCCTGCAAGGAGTACAAATCTTTCCATTCCCTACCATTCAGTCAGAGCTGAAGAAGCTTCTTGGTTGACAAGCAAAACATCTTCAAAGAAAAACAAGGAAAACCAGTTACCTTGTGATAAACCAACTTTGGGCTATCTATGACCTGGATGACTGAGAATCTTCATAGACATCTAGTGATGAAGTAGCTAATTGTACTCTTTACATGTAGATTTGTTTGTTCACGCCTGACAAAATCTGTCTGATTACTTCCTCAAGCCAATCAGTGTCTCTGTAACTCTGATGGCCTAACTGCTTCTGCTGGTTTATCTTACAGTTGCTCTTAATTGCTTATATTTCAGTACTCCTACATATATATTCTCTATTTAAAAAAAATACAACTACCGTAAGATGATATTTGTGTTGCAAGGGAAAAAGAAAAGGTAACTTTTGTGGTGGTTTGAGGCACCTGGCTAGAAACCAAGGTACTGACCTCTAGTCCTGCTGTAGGCATGAAAGGTAGCTGGGTGACTTTGGCCCAGTCATTGTTTCTCAGCTAAATCCACCTCACAGGATTGTTGTTAATGGGGGAAAAATAAATAAAGGTTGTTGTTATTTGCGAAGTCGTGTCTGACACATCATGACCCCATGGACAACGTTCTTCCAGGCCTTCCTGTCCTCTACCATCTTCTGGAGTCCATTTAGGCTCATGCCTACTGCTTCAGTGACTCCATCCAGCCACCTCATTCTCTGTCGTCCCTCAAGCTCTTGCCCTCAACCTTTCCCAGCATTAGGCTCTTCTCCAGTGAGTCCTTCCTTCCCATTAGGTGGCCAAAGTGTTTGAGTTTCAACTTCAGGATCTGGCCTTCTAAAGAGCAGTCAGGGTTGATCTCCTCTAGGACTGAGCAGTTTGATTACCTTGCAGTCCAAGGGACTCACAGGCGTCTTCTCCAGCACCATAGTTCAAAGGTCTCAATTCTTTGGTGCTCAGCCTTTCTTATGGTCCAACTTTCACAGCCATACATTGCAACTGGGAAGACCATAGCCTTGACTATACGCACTTTTGTTGACAGGGTGATGTCTCTGCTTTTTAGTGTGCTGTCTAGATTTGCCATGGCTTTCCTCCCCAGGAGCAAGTGTCTTTTAATTTCTTGGCTGCAGTCTCCATCTGTGATCTTGGAGCCCAGGAAAATAAAATCTGTCACTACCTCCATTTCTTCCCCATCTATTTGCCAGGAATTGAGAGGGCCGGATGCCATGATCTTGGTTTTCATAATGTTTAGTTTCAACCCAACTTTTGCACTCTCCTTCTTTATTCGCAACAAGAGGCTCTTTAGTTCCTCTTCACTTTCTGCCATTAGAGTGGTATCATCTGCATATCTTAGGTTGTTGATAAATAAAGGTAGGACCATACATTTACACTACTGAGTTGCACTGAATAAAGGTGGGATATAAATCTAATGAAATGATTCTATTATGTATGAGTTTTGTTCCTGTTGTCTTATATGCATGTTTATTGTGCTTTTATGGTTATTCTAAGATGTATTTTGTTGTACACTACCAGGTATTACATATGTGAAATGGACAGCTATATAAATGTGATAAAAACAATTTTTTTCCCATTTCAGTAGAAAAGCATGGAAAGGGAAAGCAGAGTACATCTTGGGTCTCATCTATTAGTGATTGTAATCTGAGGAGACCATGAAAAAGAGCCTGGTGAGCTCTTCTCTGTGGAACATTATTATTCACAAGGTATGATTGGCCCCCACCTTGTTGCTTTTCCAAAAGGCCCTGAAGATGTGTTTTTTGTCAGCAGACCTGGGAACTATGATTGGAGTTGGAGCTGATCAAGTAGTTGATTTGATTGTGTTGTTGCTGCTGCCATGGAGGGGTTGAGGGAGGTTATAGGCTTTTATGTTGTAAATTTTAATGTTGTAAGCTGCCTGGGGTCACTGGTGTCAGTTGGGTAGCCATGTAATATTGTTTAATAAATAAATAATAATAACCAAATGATGGTAGTGGTTAGGAATATGTGTCTACTTCTTTTTATTGTCTAGCTTTATATTTCAGTCCATCAGGTTTTCTGTGGGTTTTCTTTTTAAAATATTTGTTTAAACATTTGGTTCTGTTCATGAATTTTCTTCACATATAGAACTTTCATAAGCAATTCTCTTTGATTTGTGTTGTAAATGTAAATTCACAGAGAGACTTAGTAAAAAAAAACTGCCAAATTTTCTTGAGAATTTTCTTGGTTACATAAATTTCTCCATTGCAGGATTTTTATTTATTCAACCTCAAATCTTTGTTTTTCTTCTCTAACTATCCTGCTCAATATGCAACTGTCAGAACTAGTTCTTTTTTTCAGGCTCGCCTAACACATGTGGGAATCCATTTTGGCAGCTCTCACCAATGTTCTCTGACTGAAATACATTTTGGAATTTTCATCCTTAATTATGAGGAAGATGTCTTTGTTATCACAGCTGTTACAGGTTGAGTGACCTTTGCTTATCCAGGGATAACTGGACTTTCCAACTGATCCAGCCTATGGGTACAAGTGGGACGTAGTGAAGTTAAATTGATAACGTTTGTTCCAGAGCCTTGTCCTGCCCTGCTTAAAAATGGTTGAGTGAACCAGCTGAGTGAAAATAGTGGTAAATGTTTCATTGCAACAAAATGTGACTGTCATTTTTCAGAGGTAATAATGATTCCTTCCTTCCTTCCTTCCTTCCTTCCTTCCTTCCTTCCTTCCTTCCTTCCTTCCTTCCTTCCTTCCTTCCTTCCTTTTTATGTTGGAGTATTTATATGGTTATTTCTAAGCAATTAGCAGAGAACAATCAATCACTTAAACTGGCTTTATCCCAGGACATAGAATTTTTTTTATTCACTGTTTCATGTCAAGTGTCTGCGTAACTTTTATCAAATTTGAGGCATAGAGCCTGATGTTCTATTTTTTAATATCTTGGATATGCTTAGATATTTATGTTGGGAGTTCTGATAAAAGACACAATACATGTAAATTTAATGGATGCTTTGTGTTTTTGTTGTCTTTAGGGCCAAGAACAATTCCCATTTGGTTCCTAATATTCTATTTTTGAGCAAAGTACTGGAGCATTTCACTTAAGAATTTGATCTGGTGTTAAGAGGTAATGGTTGCTGAAGGCAAAGGAGAGTATGTAAAGGATTTTAACTGGGACATAACTCACTGTCATCTTCTGCTGCCTTCACTTCATCACCAATCCATTGTTTCTTGCTTATCTGCCCACCCTACAGCTGCCTTCCTCATTTCCTTATCCATCTGCTTATTCTCTGCTTAACCACAAGCTAATTGTCACTGTGGTGCCTCTCTTCTTAGCAGTCTTTCAACACATGTACAAAAATAATGGAGCTTTGATTGCACTGTTGTGAATGCTGTCTCATCTTGTGGGATGCTATCTTGTCTTGTGGGACTCTCCTTGCGAATGTTGGCACTTTGAAGCCTAAATGACTCATTTTGAGAGGATCTTCAGAGCAGGTCATGGGGACGAGGATTGTTTTGGCAGCCATCTTCCCTGCTACAGTTCCTCACAATATTTCACTCTGAATCTACCTCTGTAGTGGTATAGGAGAATGAACTTGGGAGACAAAAAGAAGAGCTGTAGACTAGATGATAATCAGATAAGTACTGACTCTACAGAAAGAATCGGGACAATGGCAAACATCTCAGAAGGAGCCTCCCTAGTTTCTTGGAATATAAAAGTGAAGGGACAGAGATGGCCTTTCAGTCTTGCATCACTGATATCTTGTGAAGTAGTCCAGATAAGAAGCACATTTAGAGTACTAGCTCTAATATTATTGTAAGGTAAAGGTAAAGGTTCCCCCGCACACGCGTGCTAGTCGTTTCCGACTCTAGGGGCCGGTGCTCATCTCCGTTTCAAAGCCGAAGAGCCAGCGCTTGTCTGAGGACGTCTCCGTGGTCATGTGGCCGGCATGACTAGACGCCAAAGGCGCACGGAACGCTGTTACCTTCCCACCGTAGTGGTCCCTATTTTTGTACTTGCATTTTTACGTGCTTTCGAACTGCTAGGTTGGCAGAAGCTGGGACGAGTAACAGGCGCTCACTCGGGATTCGACTATTGTAAGTCTATGCTAACAGAATCTTCTCTATCACAAAGAAACTCTTCAAGTTCTAGATTGAGATCTGAGATTGATAAAAGTTTTTAGGTTGATCCAGGCAAGACAGAAACGTGCCCATTCGTGTAAAAGATAAAACTTTTAGTCTTTGCAAGAAATGGAAACTTCACTTCATATCATCTATACTGATTGTTGCTCCTTTCTCAAAGCCAGCTTTCAAGATAGTTACTGCTCTTTCTGCTTTTTTAACCAACCAGTTTTTTCTGGATTTCAGCGTGCCCTGCCTTATCACTATATTTTTTATGCTCTTTTCTCTTCTTTGATGGGGGGGCATTTTGGATAAGCAATTGTCAGAAAAAAAATTAGTGCTGCACTCCTTCTGCATACCTGCATTTTGTTTTATCTTCACTGCCTTAAAGAGAAAGCAAAGTTAGACATGGATATGTATGTTACAAACCGTAGTCTTCCTGACAGGAAAGAAGGAAAGGCTAGGCTTATCAACCAGCTGCACACTTGGCATTAGAAGCCATTTGAGACGTTATCCATCACTTTGGAGAGGCTAGGACTTCTGAGGAAAAGCAGCACAACACTGAAGCATATGTTTTAAGATAACCCTGCATTAGGCGCAAGTGCCATCCTGCCCCCCAAAGGCAACCAAACTGCAATTATAAATGCTCTTGTCTTATGGATTGGCTTTCCTTTTGAAAATACTTTATTTTTTAAAAAGTGAAAGGAAACCTACTGTTATTCATGCCAGTTCATTCAGCAGCAGAGAGAAGAACTTTCGGCAGGGCAGAATTAAGTGCTGCTCCCCACTGCCCACTCTTACTTACAACTAGGAGATGGTGTATTTGGACAGCAGGGAGGGGTGCAAAATTCCTGCCAACTCGCCTTTGTTGCAGACAACTTGTGTAGTGTATGTTAACACTGTTCTATATAAGAAATGCGTGACAGCTCCCTTTTGACAGCTGACAGCCGCACACACAGTTTCCGATGACAGCTCCACACGTGGCTACAGTTGACAGCTGAGTTTGACAGCTGCGCACATGGTCCGCGCGGATTGGAAGGACCCGAAATGGCGGGAAGTATCCTAGGACGGGGATTGGCTAGAGACCCACTGGCGTCCCTATATAAGGGGGGAAGTGTCACTTGCTTGTTCGTTCCTGTGAGGCAAATAAACAGCTGTTTGAGTTTTAGTTTTTTTAGTTTTTATTTAATTTGTATACCGCCCTTCTCCCTAGGGACTCAGGGCGGTTCACAGGGCATATATAAATAGCAATACAATACAATACAAAAGTTAAAAAAGATTAAATCAATGCCCAGTTAAAAACAATAATACAATTCTAAAACAACAATTTAAAACCCAAATCTCCCGTCAGGCCAGACCAGCTAATTCAAATAAATGGGTCTTCAGGCCACGACGGAAAGTTCGGAGGTCTGATGCCATCCGGAGCTCCACCGGCAGTTGGTTCCATAATGCCGGAGCGCCCACAGAGAAGGCTCTCCCCCTGGGGGCCGCCAGTCGGCATTCCCTGACTGGAGGCACCCTGAGGAGGCCCTCTCTGTGGGAACGCACAGGGCAGAGGGGAGTTGACGCCGGCAGCAGGTGGTCCCCGAGATAACCTGGACCCATGCCATGTAAGGACTTAAAGATCATAACCAAGACCTTGAACCTCACCCGGAAGACAACTGGTAACCAATGCAGCTCGCGGAGCAAAGGTGTAACATGGGAGTACCGGGAAACTCCCAAGACAACTCTCGCGGCCGCATTCTGTACCAGTTGGAGCCTCCGAGTGGTCTTCAAGGGAAGCCCCATGTAGAGAGCATTACAGTAGTCAAGGCGAGAGGTCACGAGCGCATGAGTGACCGTGCACAGGGCATCCCGGTCCAGATAGGGCCGCAACTGGCGCACCAGGCGAACCTGGGCGAAAGCCCCCCTAGTCACGGCCACTATATGATCTTCCAGGGTAAGCCGTGAATCTAGGAGGACTCCCAAGTTGCGAGCCCTATCCAAGGGGGGTAAGAGCTCACCCCCCATAGAAAGAGATGGAACATTTTGAATGTCCCGGGATTCCGGAATGCACAGCCACTCAGTCTTGTCAGGGTTGAGTTGAAGTCTGTTCCTCCCCATCCAGACCCGAACCACCTCCAGGCAACGGGACATCACAGCGAGGGCATCACTGGGGTGGTTTTGGGTTGAAAAGAAAAGTTGGGTATCATCGGCATATTGATGATACCCAACTCCAAAACCACGAATGATCTCACCCAGCGGTTTCATATAGATGTTGAACAGGA
Organism: Vipera ursinii; assembly: GCF_947247035.1. Lineage (NCBI taxonomy): Eukaryota > Metazoa > Chordata > Lepidosauria > Squamata > Viperidae > Vipera > Vipera ursinii. The sequence goes on from NC_139512.1 coordinate 79,058,507, forward strand.
GAGGCGAGAGAACCGACCCCTGAGGAACTCCACAAACGAGAGACCTAGGGGCCGATCTCTGCCCCCCTGCCAACACCGACTGCGAGCGTCCCAGGAGATAGGAGGAGAACCACTGAAGAACTGTGCCTCCCACTCCCAATCCCCTGAGACACCGCAGCAAGATACCATGGTCGATGGTATCGAAAGCCGCCGAGAGGTCTAATAGGACTAGGACAGAGGAATATCCCCTGTCCCGAGCCCTCCAGAGATCATTCACCAGAGCGACCAATGCCGTCTCCGTGCTGTACCCGGGCCTGAAACCCGATTGGTAGGGGTCCAGATAATCCGCTTCATCCAGGACCAGAGGGAGCTGATGCGCCACCACACTCTCAACAACCTTCGCAAGAAAGCGAAGGTTGGAGACTGGACGAAAGTTGTTCAAAACAGCTGGGTCCAAGGCAGGCTTCTTGAGGAGAGGTCTCACCACCGCCTCCTTCAAGACGGTGGGGAAATAGCCCTCACTCAAGGAAGCAGATATAACCGCCTGGAGCCAGCCTCGTGTCCTCTCCCTAGCTGCATAAACCAGCCAGGAAGGGCACGGGTCCAACAAACATGTGGAGGAGCTCAGCCTCCCCATAATCCTGTCCACTTCATCAGGGGTCACAGAGTCAAACTCTTCCCAGGTAACGTTGAAGCCTGCTGTCCTCCTTCTTACCGGGAACCCACCACAAACAAAACAACTGGCGATGAAGGTGGTACTGCTTCACGGGAAACGAGCGAAGTCACGAGCTGACTAGTCACTAAGCAGAGTCACTAAGGGGAACTAATCCCCGAACTAACCGTGAAGCAGTAAGTACCGAGACAGCATGGCAGCGGTTGGACAAATCAAGGAGTTCGACCTGAAATACCCAGAGCGATGGGAGTCACAACTGGGTCAAGTAGAAGGCTACCTCTTGTTCAACAGAATAACTGATGACCGCATGAAAGTTGCGGCTCTACTTTGCCTCAGCGGCACGGCCGTATACGATGTCGCGGCTGGCCTCTGCAATCCGGACCCAGTTAGTGCCGTTCCATATGCAGAGCTGATGGACAAGCTAAACAAGCATTTCGTGCCTGCCTGATCGGAGCTCTACTGGTGGCTCCGATTCGCCCAGCGCACCCAGAGTTCTGACGAAGCGGCAACTGACTTCATCACAGGCCAAATGACCGTCTGAACACAAACAATGTAAATAGTTAACTGTTACTGTTACTTGTTGGGGGGGAAGGGATGTAGTGTATGTTAACACTGTTCTATATAAGAAACGCGTGACAGCTCCCTTTTGACAGCTGACAGCCTCACACGCAGTTTCCGATGACAGCTCCACATGCGGCTACAGTTGACAGCTGAGTTTGACAGCTGCGCACATGGTCTGCGCAGATTGGAAGGACCTGAAATGGCAGGAAGTATCCTAGGACGGGGATTGGCTAGAGACCCGCTGGCGTCCCTATATAAGGGGGGAAGTGTCACTTGCTTGTTCGTTCCTGTGAGGCAAATAAACAGCTGTTTGAGTTGAAGCCTGCTGTCCTCCTTCTTACCGGGAACCTGCCGTGAACACAACAACTTGCATGTGCAATGTTTGTTGGCCGGGTCTTTTGGCCCGCTCAGCAGCAATTTCTATTGGCTTTTGAAAGCCAATAGAGGGAGTAGCACAGCTTGTGCAAAAGTTGAAAAAATCCATCAGAAAAAGGTGCCGGAATACCGTTCTGAGCATTCTATGAGAAAAAAAGCCCTGCATAGGGATAAACTGCAAGTAAGTTTTGGAGAAAAAAAAACAGGGTTGTAATCTTCACAGTGTTCCAGCTATCAAGCTGAAAATACAGAAGACAGTGCTGTACTTAATTTAGTGCTGGTTAACCAGAAGGTCTTGAATTGCAAAGTCTGCAGGTCACAAAGACATAAGAACAAGATGTTGAGGTAGGACAAGTGATGCCCATTCAGTCAAGAAGCAAAGAGCTTGCCATACACTATTTTGTTTCGGGAAAAAATAGAATACACTAGGGAAACATAGAGATTGGACTGGATTGAAAATTGGTTTAGCCAACCCTTTGGGGACCCATTCTTTCCTGTGTGAACTGATTTCACTATATTATCTGTCTTGGTAATGCAACCAGAATTACTTTTGCCCTCTGGGGGATTCAAGTGCCTGTTGCTGTAACCTCTTTTGAAGTAAAATGGTATCTGCATTACTTATCAGAGAAATCTGTTACCATGAAACTCGCACTACTTTGATATCTGAAGGCTGGTTCCAAAATGACTTGGTTAATATTGCTACTCTGGCTACAAGAAGCCTCACCCTGAAAAGAGAAAGGAGCTGTCATACTTTCCAACAAAATGTGTGAACGAAGACAATAGAAGGCAAAACTTATTATGACTGGAAGGTTTACTTTCTTTGATTAATGAACTGGGTCATCATCATCACTATATTCACAGGAGATTTTGTACTGCATTTTAAAATTTTAATTAAAGGATTATGGTAATGGATGATCCAGCTTGTGATCTGTTTTTTTTTATATTAGAAATGAGGGAGATTTGGATTTGTGAAAGGGAAGAGGAACCCAAAGGCATTGGACCAAATTGAGAAATGTTATGAATCAGAATATTAGAAGAGTTGTTACATTTGGTACCAAAAGGCATTGATCCATATATAAAATCACAGTCTTTTGAAGTAGACAAATATATTGTCAGGAATGAAAGATACAGAGTCTGTATAGCTTAACTGAGTGCACTTGTAAACTAGATGGAACAATAGCAATAGCAATACCACTTAGACTTATATATTGCTTCATAGTGTTTTATAGTACTTTCTAAGCGATTTACCAAGTCAGCATATTTCTCCCACCAATCTGGCTCCTCATTTTACCAACCTCGGAGGGATGGAAGTCTGAGGCAACCTTGAGGATTGAACTCTTGGCAGTGAGCTCAGTTAGCCTGCAATACTGTTTTCTAACCACTGCGCCTCCACAGCTCTTTCTGTATAAAATAAAATATAAAATATATTTTATAGGAGTAGCATTCTTTCATCCTTGATGTTTGTATGGTGGTGTAATGCAGAGGTCCTCAACCTGTTGGGCACCAGGGACCGATTCCGTGGATAAAGGTTTTTCCACAGACTGGAGGGTGCATGGTTTTGTGTGTTGCCTGCATCCCATGGATGGGGCTTTGCTTGTTTGTGCTGATTGGTTGCTGGCGTGCTGCGGCCTGGTACTGGTCCATGGCCCAGGAGTTGGGGACCCCTGGTGTAATGCCTACTTCTGAAGCAGTACTGTAACTGGGGACACCACTACATCAACATTTCCCAGGGTCACATATTTGGCACCACAATATACAAACAGGAGTGTAAAAGCACTTACACAGATTCCACTTTCTCTAAATCCCACAAAAGGGTCAGAATTCATAGGATTTTATTAATACTTCCCTGTGCATACTTGTAAACCCAGCTGATCTTTTCGACTGTGCCCTCTAAAAGCATATATTTACCCTATACTGTAATTCTAGATTAGACTCCCTCAGAGGAAGTCAGCAGGGGACAGATGGGGAAGTCAATATTTCCCAGCCTTAGAAAACTCCTCTATGATTTGGTTTAAAGAGGGAGAAGAAGTGAGATTTATCTTCTACCTGATTGTGGCAATTACAAAAGATACAATTGCTGTTTCAGGTTTCTCCGATTATGCTCATTGTCTTTCTTACAGATCCCCACAGTGACTCCATCAAAATAGTTTGTTCAGAAGACTGTGCAGGGTAACAAAGAGGAAAAGAATACAAATGATAATGTGTGAAATACAAGAACCTAATATATTGAAATTTTATTATTCCTTATCCTCTGTTTTAATGGAATTTGCTAGAATTGCCTTTTAACATATGTATGAACTCTAGATAAAAGCTGTGACTTTCCTGGGAATCTACTCAGCACCCAGTCTAGCAATACATGAGGTAATGTATAATTGGCCAATGAAGATATATTATCTAATTATACCATATTTTCAGTTCTAGATATACTATTCATTTAAAAGACTACTGTAGTTATTTTATTCTATCCACAGTTACCTAAACTGGTCCCTTACATTGCCATGCATACTTAAATAGCTAATCTAAATTCAAGCATATGGTATTTATTTTTTTATTTTATTTCATAATATTTAAAGCACACCTTAATCCTAATAGATTCTGGGTGGGACATAACATAGTCCAAGCTAATGCACTAAAAACTAATAGAAATAATAGAAATCATGAATAAAACGTGCATATTTGCTTAACCTAAGGGCAACATATTCTGTGAACAAAGTCACAGTATTATAATTATGGATATATAGGAGGCATAACATTTAAGAATTGCTGGGTTTAAAGTCAGAGCTAGACCAAGTTTAGGCCAAGATAAGCTAAGAGTTAGGCCAATTATAAGCCAAAGACCTTTTCAGTTTAGGCCAAGATATGCCAAGGCTTAGACCAAGCTATAAACCAAAGCCTTTAATGAGCATACATATCAGTAGCTATGCTTACTATTTATTTATATCCTTCTTATCTCGTTGTCTTGTCCCAGATTCATTCTTTGTTTTAAATAAAGCATCAGCATAGTGACATTCTTTAACTGTTGGAATTGAATTGGGGAAGTTCAACCATTGAATTCAGTGATTGGGTACAGAGCTACTTACTCTGCACCCAATCTCCCTCACAGTTATTGAAATGAAGGTAAACTTAGGGAAGATGCTATGTTGCTTTGAGTATCTTTAAGGTGCTGGTACTTACCTTTAAAGCCCTACATGGCCTAGGCCCGGGATATTTGCAGGACCGTCTGCTGCCGGGAACGACTTCACATCGCCCAGTGCGCTCACACAGAGAGGGCCTCCTCAGGGTGCCGTCGGCTAGACAATGTCGGCTGGTGACCCCCAGGGGGAGGGCCTTCTCTGTGGGAGTGCCAGCCCTGTGGAACCAACTCCCCCTTGAGCTCTGGATGGCCCCGGATCTCCGTTCCTTTCGCTGCGGCCTTAAAACTTTCCTTTTTCATCAGGCTGACCTGGATTGACGACAGGGTTTTTTAAAATGTTTTTTAATTTTTAATTGTTTAGTTTAGCTTATTTATTGGGGCTGTTTATTTAATTCCTTTTAACTTTTGTATTGTTGTTTTTATTGTTGTTAGCCGCCCTGAGTCCTTCGGGAGATAGGGCGGCATATAAGTCCCAAAAATAAATAAATAAATAAATAAATAAATCTAGAGCAGTGGTGTCAAACTGCCAACCCATGGGCCAGATGCATCATAGACAAACTGTGCCCACCCCACTGCTGGCAATGGCAAAAAAGTCGCTATACGTCGTGACATGTCACGTGATGTTGTGAGTTTGACAGCCCTGATCTAGAGCAAAGGCTAAAAATGTAATCACAGAAATAATAAATCGTCCTGGTTTTTAGTCAACCATCCAAGATGGCCAAACCCAATCATACTCAAAAATACAATATGCATATTTTAAAAATATTTAACAGTATTGAGGTAACAAAATAAAAAGAAGGTACTGTATACTTTGGATGCTCCTGCAAAAGCAGAGGCAGTGGAGACAAAACACAATTCTTTGCATTTCAAAGTTTGGGACTGATATAGGAGAACCATCTCCATTGATAAATGGGTTTCTGAATACAGTCACTTTCAGAACAACCTTTTCTGCAAACCTTAGCATCTGGACCTAAACCATTTAGGGCTTTAAAAGCTAGTATCAGGTCCTTAATTTCTTGAAAAGCAATTAGTAACCAGTACTGATTTTTTTTATCATGGATATCATGTGATTTTACTGGAACACTTACATGTTTCCTGTTTTCTTCAAATTACCGTAGATAAGATCTCTAGGGAGGAGTTTCCACAACATGCAGGGCTCCAAATAATCTTGCTTTCCGTTTGGCATTCCAACTGATGCCTTTACAGGAAAACAGAGCATCAGAAAAACTATTCTCTCCCATATATAATCTCTTTTGTATTACTGTAAATCTGTGAAAAAAACCTGTGGGATTTAGGGAATCCATATTTTTGCCCTATGTGAATTTTCCAAGGATTGTAAACAACTACAATATTGGTTTGATTTATTATATATGTATAGAAATATATTTAGAGGCATATGTGAAGACTCACAGTTACACACAGAGGTTATACTATTACTTTCAATGTTTTTACCACCCAAGCCCAATTTTTAGCATGAAATGTCACCCCTGGCCCATCTTTGCTTTTTTGTTTTTGTTTGTAGAGCCTTGTGAGTGATTTGATCACTCTATGAGTGGGAAATGCTTCTTTGTCCAGTCTGCACAGGTCTCTGAGCAATTCTTCAACCACTACTGTTTTGATCTATGAGAACAATATATATTGATTAAAGACTGGACATGAAACTCTGTAAGGCTGAAGGACGCTTCTTTTATTGAGAGCAGATTCCCTACTTGCTTCATTTTCTTGTTATGAGCCTCACAAGCAAAGATTAATGATAGCCGTTCCACTTGTTTAAGCAGCCGATGTCTCGGCCCTGGATCCCACCTGAGGCTCCCTGCTGGACAATAACAACAGACCTTTACAGAAACCAAGGAAAAGAGCCCTGAGAATTTGCAAAGCTCAGATTTTTAGGCAGGTAAACAAAAAGTAGGATTGCAAAGACTTTCAAAAAAGCCTTTGAAGATATTGTGAAACCTCTCTACCTGTGCATATCAGAAAACAATGAAGTAACATAGATTGGAAAATTAAAGTATTCTCATTTCATATAAGATAGTATATAAATACTCTCCATAGAAAACCAGGCAAGAAAACTATAGTTTACTGCTGTTACTTCTAGAGCATTTATTAGATTGGCATTTCATCTGAAGGAATGTATTTATAGTATATTAATATCTAAATAGGGACGCGGTGGCTCAGTGGGTTAGGACGCTGAGCTTGTCAATCAGAAGGTCGGCAGTTTGGCAGGTCGAATCCTGAGTGCCGCGTAACAGAGTAAGCGCCTGTTACTCGTCCCAGCTTCTGCCAACCTAGCAGTTTGAAAGCACGTAAAAATGCAAGTAGAAAAATAGGGACCACTACAGTGGGAAGGTAACAGTGTTCCGTGCGCCTTTGGCGTCTAGTCATGCCGGCCACATGACCACGGAGACGTCCTCGGACAAGCGCTGGCTCTTTGGCTTTGAAACAGAGATGAGCACCGGCCCCTAGAGTTGGAAACGACTAGCACGCATGTGCGGGGGAACCTTTACCTTTACTTTTTAATATCTAAATATTAATGTTTATTTTTACCAAATTGCAGAAAGGGTATTGAATTTTAGCCCTGTGGCCTACAGCCAGAATAAGTTGATTACCAACTTAATTGAATCGGAATATTTTGAGAGAAAACATGGAAAGATTGCTTGCAAATAATTTGGAAGTTATGCAGAGGCCTGCAAGTAAGATTTCATACTGGGATAAAAACATTATATAAGAGAAACCCTGAAATCTGCTGATCAGATACAGATCAGGATTGAGCTTTATTCAGTTTTCATTACACCATGGAATAGCCTTGGCACCAGAGTACCATATATAAGTATGAATCCACAGCCAACTAAGGTTGAGAACTCAAGAGACGTAAGCTTAAAATGGCAGGCAGCTTAAAATGATATCAATCCTCAGAAGCCATGGTTCAGAGAATAAATTGTTTGTTCATGCTCTCTAGCTTATTAGGCTATGAATTTGCAAGCACAACAGATGAAGTTCTGGGCAGCAAAAATTGTGAACTGGAATGTCTTTTTGGAATCAAATTTCTCAATTAATAGAATTTGCTTCTACCACAAAAATGCTATGAAAATAAAAGGGTGTTGGTAAAGCCACTTATCGCTCTCTGCCAAAGCAATTGTTACAGATCGTTCTAGATTAGTGACATAAAGTATTTTACCACTGTCTATAGGTTTTGGGGATTTTCTTATAGCAAATGTACAGTTGTAAGAACAGCGTGTTCTTGAATGTTAGACATAGTAAATTAGAGAACAACCAAGGTGGTAAAAAGTCAATACTGATTGTTTTTGTTTTCTTTTAACTTCAGTAGTGGAAATAATAGCATTCTGGACAAAATGTTAAAATGATGAAAGAACAAGCAATATAACAAAGTCAGATTAGTGTCTTGGACTATAAGAGAGCTGATTTCAACAGACTTAGAGCTTGGGAAGGATTTCATGGATGGAAATCTCAAGGGAAAAAATAACCAAAGAAACTTGGGAAACTCTGAAAAATGAGATCATAAATGCCCAGTCTGCTTCTAAATTAAAAACTAACTGTTCTATGGCATTTTGCTTACCTCTGGTATCCAAAATGTCACAATTGTAATACACTGATCTTGAATTCAAAAATGTAAAATTATATTTATGCATCTATACAGGTATAGCAGGGCTGGCTGAAAGGCTTTGCAGGAGCCTGCCCGGGGAGAGGGAAGCTTGGACAGCTGTTGCTGGCTTTCGGTGCAGTGGGCATGGATCAGGTGGAAGGAAAGAAAAAGGAGGAAAGAAAGGGGGTGGGGCTGGTTGCTCTGGCTGTTGGTTGGAGAGAGACCAGGTGAAGTCGAACAGGGATTTTAGCTGATCCCTTTCTGTGAAGGAGAGGGAAGGAGAGAGTGAGAGTGAGAAGGTGGAATTTTACTGCTTTCTTTCACGGGGCGGGGGGATATCCTGAGTGGAGGCAAGAGAGAGCGTAAGGGGAGAGAAAGTTGCCGGGGTTGCTAAATTCAGATTTTAACAATAAAGGAAAGAGGGGAGGGGTTTTGACATTGACAAGATTTGAGACTGTGAGCGATGACAGAAGAGAAGGAGAGGCTGGTCGTTACTGCCTTGGAGACTAGCGGCTATCTGAACTTTGATTATTGTTACTTGTGCAAGTTATAGACATTGTGGGGAATTGCCTTTGAGGGCTGAGCTGTTATTGCAGAATGCTGACTACCTTCGTTCATGTTCCTATCGCTGCCTGGAGTGGGGTTTTTCCTCACCCTACTTGCTTCCAAACGGTCGCTGTGAAATCATTGACTATTGCTGCTATGACTGCCTGGGGCTGTTAAACCTTGTCACGCAATGACTATTGGGGCTAAGGGATGGTCATCTTTGTTCCTTTGATGACGAGAGTCTGCCACCTCCTCACTTCGTGTGAGCTTCTGCTAGAAAAGACACTTTACTAACATCTAGAGAGCGCAGCTGCAGAGTGCGATGGAGGGGAGTGGGGCTGTGTTGAACAATACAAGCTTCAAATCATCCAAGCTTAAGTGCCAACAATAAACTATAGTAATGATGAGGTCAAAGAATTTTACAATGATGTATCCCACCTTAAAGACAAAGAAAAATTCTAATACAAAATACTAATGGGTGACTTTAGTGCAAGAATAGGAAGAATAATACCTGGAAAAAAACCACAACTGGCCTGTAAGAAAATGGTGAACAAGATAACAGAGGCAGCAGACTAGTAGATTTTGCGGAAAGACAGGAACTTTACATCATGAACTCATTTTACAAGAAAAAAGCTAGCAGAAAATGGACATGAAAGATTCCATCTGGGTACAAAAGTGATATTGAGTACATCACGTCAAGTGATAAAACCATATTCTGCAATTGTACTGTCATCAATCGTTTTAACGCTGGAAGTGATCCTAGAATGGTATGAGCTAAAGTGAAGATACTGTTAAAAAGAACATATGAAAATAATAAAGACTACATGAAAAATAAAAAAAGAGGGATAAATTGTTAGAGAACAGTGATTTTGAGATTATTCTGTCAAATGTTCCAATATCTCAGGGGCTGCCACAAAGAAAAGGGAGTCAAGCTATTCTCCAAAGCACCTGAAGGCAGGACAAGAAGCAACGGATGGAAACTAGTCAAGGAGAGAATCAGCCTAGAACTAAGGAGAAACTTCCTGACAGTTAGAACAATTAACCAGTGGAACAACCTGCCTCCAGAAGCGGTGAATGCTCCAACACTGGAAGTTTTTAAGAAGAGACTGGACAACCATTTGTCTGAAATGGTATAGGGTTTCCTGCCTGAGCAGGGGGTTGGAGTAGATGACCTCCAAGATCCCTTCCAACATTATTATTATTATTATTATTATTATTATTATTATTATTATTATTATTATTATTATTATTATTATTATTATTATTATCTTTGCTCAATTGCAAGATTTGGAAGATGAACATTATGGACCAAAATTAACAAATAGTCAAAAACATCCTTGAATCTGCTACATCTATAGCATCGTCAAAAAAAAAACTTGGTACAGTCAAAAATCTCTGAAGAAACTATAGATTTAAAGCAAAATGATGGACAAAGAAGAATACAGGAATTTTCACTAATAAACTGAAGTTCATTGAACTTTGCAAGACCATAAGAAGATGTATGCAAGAAGAAACATGTCAGTTTAATGTGAAGCTTGTGAAAAATGGTACTTATGTACTCAGTAAACTGAAAATGTCTCTGGTGACTGACAATATTGAAAAAGTTGATTTGGCCTACATGTGATTTATTTCATAGAAGAATGTGGCCATTTTGCATGCACCAACATGTTAAAACCACCATCACTCCTTCTCAACCATCAACTAAATGCTGCATTTGGTTTTTTAGATTTTTATATTTTTTCATCCTACCTTCATTATTTTTACAAATAACTCAAGGTGGCAAACATACCTAATACTTCTTCCTCCTTCCATTTCCCCTGCAACATTGTAACAACCACTCTGTGAAGTCAGTTGGGATGAGAAAGATTGACTGGCTCAAAAGTACATAGCTGGCTTTTGTGCTAAATTTTTCAAATGTGGCTTGTTGGGAAAGTTCTCAAGGTCTCAGAGACCTGAACATCTAAAAATTAAATAGAGGAATGGGCAGCTGAATTGTAGCTGTTAGGTCTTAGGTCAGTATGTCGTCTATACCTTTTCCCAAGCAGATAATGGAGCCCACCCAGCTGCATAAATTGAACCTCTGAAACATCAGATGAAGGAGGATGGAAACAAGAATAGTGGAGTCTTCCGTTTCTGCCCATGTTTTTTTGCAATTCTACAATACTTCCATCACTGCTAAATTAATGCTGGCATAATCTCTGGGTGCTGGTCAATTAAATTGTTATCATTCCAGCTCAAATCCCAAGCTAATAGCTAAAATCCAGTAGCATATTCCTATACCAAAAAATTATCCAATTGTAGATGATTTATTTCACATTTGGCAATCACTTACTTGTCCAACTGCTCAAAGCTAACTCTCAGGCACACTACACTATTTGCTTAAATGTCAAACTTTGAGTTTTTTTGAATTAACTCCCTCCATCTTTGGTCTAATTAAAGGCCACATGGGCTTGGTCAATGGAGGAGTAATTTGGTCTGAAGATGCATAATTCGCATTAAATGAGGGACCACTTTTGCTTGGATTTTCACCATATTTGTGAGCCAAAGAGATTGTATTCTGGTGTTGGGGGCCTGTAACTGCTGCAGCAATAGTTGCAAGGAGTTGGAACAGGATCATGCCAGTATGAAGAGTAAGGGTTGTGGTAGATTTTGTCCTATTTGATAGGCCAGCTGGTCATCACTACTTCCTTTCATGTGCAACTTATGGACATCACCTACTAGTTATCTAATTTAGCTATCTAAATTTATCACTGCAGCAGTTAAAACTAGGTACTAGTTTAGCAACTTAATCTGATAGCTCAATATCCTTGGACTATTTTATTTTTGTTTCCCTTCTCTTTCTTTCCTCTTATATATCCCTAAATTATAATTATAATAAACAACTAAATTTGTATTAAACAATCACATCAAAATATTCCAGGTAGAACTTTCTTATTTTAGTGAATGCCTATATTTCATCACATTTTTAATTGCTAAATATTTTAATAATATCAGACTGTTGTGCAGCAATATAGCATTGCATGTACATAACAGTCAAACATTTGTTACAATTTTTTTCTGCTTTACATACTTTATATGTGGCCTGGTATTCTAGTTCTTACCAGCTATTTTTACTTTTCTTTCTCTCATCTCCTTTCTTTTCTGTAAATTGTTCAGCTCAGGATAAAATTCCTTTATCCTACTCCCCTTTCCCCTTATAATATTGTTACCAGATTGTACCCACATCTGGACATTGACCATACAAAAGGCTTTAATTTGATTTAGGATGTCTAAATAATCAGATTGAATCCAGGGAGTTCAGAAACTAGGAAACCTAACTTGATTTGATGTAAAAAGTAACAGAACCAAGGGCAGAAAAGAGTTTTGAAACAGTCTTCAATATGGATAAATGATTAAGGCAGGCTGGAGACCTGAACTGGGATTTAATATTTCCAATGACAATGGAATATACCTTGGTCTTTCCAGAGAACTATGGTTGTTTTCCTGGTTTTGAAAATGTTATCTTTTAAATAATCATGTGATAACGGCAAATTCAGATGTCACACAGAAAAAGACGTGTCAAACTCGCAACGTCACGTGATGTCGCGCGACGTATCGGAGCTTTTTCCCCATTGCCGGCAATGGGGTGGGTGCGGTTTCATTGCAACGCATCCGGCCCGCGGGCTGGCAGTTTGACACCCCTGCGAAACATGAATCGTTCAACTTTTCTTTCTTTTAAAAATACTTTTAATTAAACGATTTTACCTTACCAAAGATAATACAAACTATAGTCAGAAATGACAAATAGAAAGGAAAGAGAGAAAGGATAGAAAACTGAATATTTAATGAAGTGATTCCTGATCCTCCTTGCAACAAGTACAAGCAAATTAATATTTTCCCATCCCTATAATGTTACATAATCAACCTAATTTAGAAGTTCTGAAGGAAAATATGCCAGAGCAAATGAGTCTGATGAATTCTTTTTTCCTGTACTTCCCTGTTTCCTTCTGCATATTTCTAATGTTTTTTTTCAACAACCTCCAAATACAAGTGTGCTGGGCTTGTCATGAAGGGCAATTTTCTGGAAATAATCAACATGATTGGTAAGGGTTGGGAACAATTCTGTTGCTACAGCCCTGAAACTTAATAAGGGTTTAGAATTTCAGATTTTATGTCAACTCACTTTAGCTGCTAAATTAAAGTGTTGGTCACAAGCTACTCATTATTACACATGTAGAAGCCATTGTTTACATATTGTCTGAAGTCATAATCAGGATTTTTATTCAGTGTGGATACTGGAAGTAAGAGCAGCTACCAACACAATCCAAGATTTGAATAGTGAAGTTGGAGTTTTACAGTGCAAGTTCAGAAAAGGTAGGGAACATGTTCATCCTGAAAATCAATAACATAATCTAGAATAAGGTTAACAAGGCATGGATAATACAGAAATTATTTTAATATTTCTCAATCTCAACCAGAGATTTTTTTTTTAATGCAGGACGTACCACTCTTTTCCTAAGCCAGGCCAGGATACTCATCTGCTTGAAAATAATTCTGAGAAATTCTCCTATTTTCTTCTCATCTCAGATCTTTGGCTCTTGAACTAGGGACGCTTCTGCTTTGAAGACCTGGGGGACAGATCTGGACAAAATTAAAGCAGCAGTCTCACTAGTTGCTGGTGTGAGGTCCAGTCCCGACTTCCATGCTCAAACTTAACTCTTTAATTTGAGAGAGGCTGCAGGCAAGGATCATTTGAGGTAGACTTAAAATATTTCAAGGTGCTTTCTGGTGAACAGTGCTAGTTCTATAGTGCAAAAGACATTGTGTGTCTATTCTTTCATGGATATTTTTCAGGGTAAGAAAATGTGAAGCTTTTGTGGAATACAAGCAGAATATTAACTGAACTCTATTTACAATTCAGTGAAATAAGGCAAGGTGATTAGGTTATAAAAACCACATCTGAAACACAGCCTCTCTCTTCAGATCTCATTCCATGATATGGGATAATAAGGCTAATCCATTTTGCTGCTGTAGTTTATCTGAAATGCATCTTGAGAATACCAAGCATTATTATTGTTCATCAGTATTTTTACAAACCAAAAAAAGCAGGGGTTTTTTTTGTATACCGGTATGTCAAAAGCATCAGACAATTATTTGACTTTCTTTTTATAGAATATAACAATTATATTTATATGCACTCTACTGATTCCCTGTCAGAAAACAATTTTGATGGAAGCAGTTCCGATACTGAAGTTGAGATTCTCTAAAATAAAAGTTTTTCTGGTTTCTTCTGGGTTTTTTCAACCAAATCTAAACAGCTTTTAAAAATAGGTTTCTGAGAAAGCTGAAAATAGGGTTTGGGTCTGTTCCAGTCCTGCTCATTTTGTAACATTGCAAATGTGTCAGAATATATTTATTGGCTTTAGTAAATGCTTCTGAGTGGGTCCTAGGAGGTAGAGAACTATTACTTGAAAATTGATCAGAGACAGCTGCCTGTCTTTTCAGAGGTCTGTCCAAGTAGACTGAAAGATGTAAAAAAAGTATTTTCAAACTATGCTGCTTTCTGTGATAAAGAAGGATAGAAGGAACTGTTCTGTTTTGCACTTTTTGTCCCTAAGCTATATCAGTCACATAGGAATTGGGTCACTTTATCAATCAGGGTGGTTTTTTTTTGAGTACTCTCCAAGCATGGTTGGCTGCTTGAAGATGTTTCATTATCCAATTAGGTAATATCATTGGAGTAGATAATAACAGTGTAGTTAATAGTCTAGGTAATTGTTGTGTACTGGGTGAGTTCAGCAAAGAGCATGGTTTATTTCTTACAGGATCTGAACTGGAGAACTGAGCTGCAGCTGCAGCAATTTATAGCTTGGCCCCTAGGCGGCGGCCAATAGGTTTAAAGCAACCTATTGCCACCTAGGGACGGCCAATAGCAGCACTGGAGACAGGGTGTCTGAGGCCCTGGGAGCCGTTAGCTAGCTCCAGCTTACCACTTGGTGTTACACTCAAGCCCAATACATTACAGTAATGTCATCAGAATTAAATATAAATTGGAAATGATTTTGTGAGAAAATGAATTGATGCGTTGTCAGATTGCTGTTTTTTCAGGTGTTGTTTATCTGGACTTCATATGCCAACATAAAAAGAAAAAGGCTCCCTTACCTCAAGTGAAGCTTGATTCCTTTAAGTCTGGATAGTTTTTTTGGTGGCAGTAAATATTTGGTCATTATCTTTTTTATTTTTTACTAGGCTTCTCAATGCAATATATGATATATAAGGCTACAAAAGCACCACAATATAAAACTATGCAGCAAATTGCTTTGGTAAAAAACCATCATAGCGCACATTCATTTTATTGGTTTCCTCTCCAAAAGTTTTTAGAAGTAAAGGGGGGGAAAGGCATTGGATTCATAAACTACTGCACATGAAAGATTGTCATATGATAATAGGAAGTTTGTCAGATCAGTTGCCTTTTTTGGGCATTTGCAAAATTTCACTGTGGATTGGAAAAAAAAAAGAAATGCAACTCTGAAGAGGCTGATCACACTTTATTGAAACAACAATTGATGAACTTCAGCTTACAAAAGAAGGGGAATAAAACACTGGAAAGGAAAGATCTTTTATAGGATTTTTAAAATGTGGAATGAGAAATTCTGGGGGCTGTAATATGGTATCAGAATTTTGGGACTAAACTGTCAAAGGAAAAAACTGGATAGGTTTACTTGTGAAAAGATAGTTCTTAACAACTGTTATGTCAGACTTTATAAAAGCTACTTATGATGCATTCTTGAAGTTATGGCTTCTCTACCTTCCTGTGGTTACATCACTACATTTCAAGAACTTGGCAACCAGCTCACATTGATCACTGTGTGTAGCACCCTGTGGTCACATGACTGCAATTTGTGATGTTTTGACCATGATTTTCGCATCAATTAGATATACTGGATTCATTTAACAACCATGTGATTCACTTAATGACTATGGTGACTCACTTTATGAACATTGAAAAAATGGTTGTAAAATGGAGTCTAGTCATGTGGTCCCTCGAATTATGACCCCAGCAATGTATGACTGAAATTTCAGGCTCTGTTGTGGTCATAAATTGAAGATTATCGGTATTAAACAATTACTTGAAGCTGGATTTCCACAGCCTTGAGTCAGTTTCATTCTGCTATTGTTAAGATTTTTTGTTTCTTTGTTTAGTTGGAAAGGTAACAACAACAACAACAACAACAATAATAAAGTTGGAAGGGATCTTGGAGGTCATCTAGTCCAACTCCCTGCTCAGGCAGGGAACCCTATACTATTTCGGACAAATGGCTGTCCAGTCTCTTCTTAAAAACTTCCAGTGTTGGAGCATTCACCACTTCTGGAGGCAGGTTGTTTCCGGTTCATTGTTCTAACTGTCAGGAAGTTTCTCCTTAGTTCTAGGTTGCTTCTCTCCTTGATTAGTTTCCATCCATTGCTTCTTGTCCTGCCTTCAGGTGCTTTGGAAAATAGCTTGACTCCCTCTTCTTTGTGGCAGACCCTGAGATATTCAAACACAGTTTCTTTAGGTCTTATAGGATTATGTAAATAGAGAACTGGACCTATCTCTTTCATGCCCACAGAAGTAGAGACATATGTCCTATTTTAAGAACATCTTTTCATTTCAGCCCTAACAAGCTCTTAAACTGCATTTATTGAGGAGATTTGGGCCTGTTGGTCCCACCCATCTACTCTGGGCCTTTCTGCAATGACTGGGAATTAAGATATTCTGAAGGATGATGTTGTATTCTGCATTCTGCTGAGTGTCATTACAGTTATAAATAGAAATTATGAGCATAGCCTCAGCATGAAATTGGAAGACGCAGATCTACTGTAGTATGTGCAGCTCCATAATATCTCCAAAGGCTATAGTTTCAGATACCTAGATAGGGTTAAGTAGAGTTAAAGTGTAATAGTAGAAAGGTTTTCTGATCTTAATACTCAAAACAAGATGGTTAAAGTATCCCAATCAGGAACCTTTTTCCGCACTGCTTAGTAATAACTGGTGTGCACTTCATTTATGTTTGGATTTTTATCATTTGACAATGCAGACTTATTGTCTTGCATGTAACTGTCCAAATACCGATTGAAAATTTCCACAAACCCTCAAACTTAGTTGAATTCAAATGTGGTTAATCTGACAGCAAATAGAAATGACTTGTGTTTACAAAAAAATCCATAAAGCTTCACAGTTTACCACTGAGTTATAAAAGTCTGTGAACCATTCAGAACAGTTCTTGACTTCACAGGTCAAAAGGCTTCTCCAATTCCATATGTAAGAATAAAAGAGAGGATTTGTTTATATCCAATGTCCTTATCTCACTAATCAATAATGGAATGGAAAGGCAAACTTCAGTAAACAGCTTTTCAAACCACAGTGCTAGGAAGATGGTCAGAACTAGATAATTTTCTCCTGGCATTCTATCAGTGCATGATATTTTCTGTTAACTTGTAATCTCCAAGCAATTATTCAAAGAGAAATTGAGAAAAGGATAAAAAATGTAGTAGCTGTATGTTCAACATTTTTTTAAAAAAAAATCTAATTAAAAATGTCTGGATGAAAATGTAAATAGCAATTATTTTCCTACAGAAAAAGCTAATATGCAGGCTTCATCATATGGAGAAAGAAAAGGGCTTTCCTCTCCATTTGCTAATGCAAAATTGGGCTTTTGTGATTCATTTATGTGAGAGAGGCTGGTAAATATAGGGCTTAAATATTCTAATATGCTATCAGGCTTTTATAAAGATTCACTAGAGAACAGTTAGGCACTGGATACATTCTACCTGCAGCTTTAGGGGTAAAAAGGGCCACATTATCTGTGGAATTACTTCTTGTTGATAATGATGAAACTGACCTCATTACCTTTCCTTTAGTCTCTGCAAACTCTCTTTATTGCCTTTGAGGATTTTTGCTTGCCTGCTACAACTTTTTCAATCAACTTCTTGTTGATTAACTTAATATTAACTTAAAATCAACTTAATATTAACTTAAAAGTAATGACTCATTCTTATATGTGCAGTAGATACCAAATACTAATGATTCCTCCAACAGATTTATTTAAGATTTGATTTTATCACTTTGGGACTTCAGCATTTAAAATGTTTCCATCTTTCATGAAATGGAAACTAAGAACATTAATTCAAACAATATTTTAAAGGCTATCAACGATAATTGGAGATTCTTTATTTTTAATTGTTGATCTACTATCTTACTTGAACCATGAATACAAACGTTTCTCTTTCATTCCAATTGAATTTGCATTGTGTTTCCTCTACTAGAAACTATTTTTTTAAAAAATAAAAATGGTCCCAAGAGCTATTACTGGTCCCAAAAGTTGCAGTCATAATTCTATTGATACATTTTGGACAACCACAAAAGCAGTTTTTTTTTAATTTAGGACCATACTCATGTTTAACTCTGCTTTTGGAAAGCAGTAGTACAATAATTGTACCATTGCAATAGAGCAGACATGTCAAACACAAGGCCCGGGGGCCAGATCCGGCCCGCGAAGAGGTTTCATGAGGCCTGCGAAGCCATCTTGGAAACAGTGAGGGAACGGCCCCCTCTGCCTTGGCCCTGGCCCAGAGACCCTCCTCCTGCCAGAGACTCTCAGATCTGTCCCACTCCTGCCCAGGCCCCCCTAGGCACCCTTGATGCGAATGATGTAGAGCTGGCCACCCCCACCCAGTAGGCCATATGCATTCTAGCCACACCCACCCAGTAGGCCACGCCCACCCAGGCCATACCTACCCAGCCCCCTGAGGGCAACTGCAAAGGTACCATTTTTTTCTGAAATTGTATACGGTTTCCTGCTTGAGCAGGGGGTTGGACTAGAATACTCCCTTCCAACTCTGTTATTCTGTATATTTATTAATGTCAGTAGACTAATATTTGACAGAGTACACATTTTACAAAAAGCTAGGCAATGCTGAGGCAGAAAGAAAGCCTTGGGGTATCAATTTTCAATTATAGCAAATTTTAAAGCATAAATAATTATGAAAAAATAAACATAATTATTTAACAAGCAGTATGAACATTATGCTGTGTATATAGTTGCATACAGTATATTTGCTGGGTGAAAGTTTTTTGTTTCTTAGTAGGAAATGTTCTCAGTGAAATATTTATGATAGTTGCACAACAAAGTTGGTCATGTCTTAGCTGGAAAAGAATAAGAATAATATTTTTTCAACAAGCATAGTTTTCAGTTTCAGTGTTCAAAAGTCACACTTTTGTGTGTATGTGTGTGTGTGTGTGTATAATCCATTCAACTTCTCACTTTAGGCACAGGCAAAGGTCTCTTGCCAAGGAATGTAATTAAATCTGTGATGATGACCAAATGACAAATCTGTCCAAAGGAAGGGTTATCTTGTGAATTGGGCACAAATTATTAGCATAGTAAATGGCAGCTGACCTAAAAAGCATAAATATGTTTCAATGTATATAGAAAAGGAATATAACCATTACCAAAATATGATTTAAAGTCAGGAAAAGATTAGAAACAAACAAACAGCCTTTACCTAAAGTCTCCTTAGTATAAAAGGGAGGATGGGAAATGTTGTTGGGTATTAAAGATTTTGTTACATATCAATAAAATAAAATATTAGTAGCATTACTAGAAAATTAGCATCTAGTATTTTTGCGAGTCTGTTTCCTGATTTGACTTATTACAAAGGGCTGCCAACTTAAGCAAGGGTCTCTTAAAAGTAGTTGAAGTGAGATTATGAGCAGATATGCTGCACAATGTTTGGTATAAATTAACATCTGTCATCCATGATAATATGAAATTATCCTGTTAAGTCAAGAAAGCAAGAAAGTTCTGAATGGAAATTAATTTAACCCCAAATTTCAGTGGCAAAACTACATATTTGCTCTATGGAAATTAAATGGGGTTCCAAGGCATTGGGAACCCACTGAGGATTCCCAGTAGAATTTGTAAACTTTGGGATTGGACCTAATCAGGAAAAATCAAATTATAGTAATTGCAGATCAGTTCTGGGTGCAATAATCAAAAGGCTCAGAAACTTTAATTAATATATTTTTATTACTATTATGATTTGTATAATGTAGAACAGCAGTGAAGTATTATTAATTCACAAGTACTCCGTAACTGTTTGTTCTGAACTGCTAAAATGTAAAAGCAGACATCTGGATGTTTGAATATATTGAATGTATCAGTCCAAGCACCAGTTTTCCAGGAATCAGATAGCAGATCTTCTGCAGAATATAACACCTTTTGCTTTGTTATGCTTGATGACTAGGCTTTCCTCTTTTTAGTAGATGTTAGTAGTCACCTGAGATTGAGAGAAGACAGCGCTCTCATCAATATACCAAAGAACTGAAAGAGATGTATTGGACCACATACAAAGTGAAATTGTGGTTTTGATAAAGCTGATAAGAGCCTTGGTGGAGCAGCGGGCTAATGCCTCCCTAAGTAACACCAGCTGCCTGCAATTATTGCAGGTTCGCATCCCACCAGGCTCAAGGTTGACTCAGACTTCCATCCTTCCCAGGTAGGTAAAATGAGGACCCAGATTGTTGGGGGCAATTAAGCTGACTTTGTAATAATGCCGCTTGGGGGGCCCCCGAAGCCCTAATAAGCAGGCATATACATAGAATGAAGGCTATTGCTAAGCACATTTAATTTGTGCTTAGATTGTAAGCCGCCCTGAGTCTTCGGAGAAGGGCGGGATATAAATGGGATTAAAATAAATAAAATAAATAAAAAATAATGTGATACGTAGCAGAAATGGAAAAAGGCAAGGTATCAATGTGCATCTTCGTTTTATCTCTTTTTGAGTAGGAATTGAAGAGGAGAGAGAAAAATGCTCAGAATGATGGAGAATAATGGAGAACCAGGCATTGATCAAATGTTGATCACCCTTCTTTGAATTCAGCTTGCTTTTCTGTGAAAAATACTATCTTGTATTTATTTACAATACTCATAGGCTTACTGGATGGCTCTTTGATGAAGCATTATCTCTGTTTTTACGTAATGTGATAGTAATGAATCTGCTCCAGTCTGCTGGGATCTGAAATGAGCAATCTATATCTGTAAGCAACATTGCTGTTAGAGTTTCTTGCCAATCACCACTTGCCTTTAGCAATTAAGGTTAAATTAAGTCACTCTGTGTGGCTTTGCCATTCCTTAACTGTAAGACAAGTTTGGAGGCCCAAGAAGGAAACACAGGGGCAAGTGTGCAGTAATTTCAGAAACAAAGATTGGTAAAGCCACAACTCCTATGGCATCACTAAATAGAGTGCTGAAAGATTCAGTCAAAATCTAGGATAAGCAGTACAATGTGACTCAGTAGGAGCTTTTGGAAAGACAGAAACTACAAGGTACCAGAAAGAAACGGAATCATTTTCCTTTTTGGATAAGCATTGTCCACTTTTTAGTCTAGACCATCTTTTTTCTGTTTAAAAAGGCTGTATATATATATATATATATATATATATATATATATATATATATATATATATATATATATATATATATATATATATATATATATATATATATATGTGTGTGTGTGTGTGTGTGTGTGTGTGTATACACACACACACACACACACACATATATTTCCTTAAGACAATATCCTGATAAAAAGGTCTTTGAAGATACAAAGTTTTTCAGTTGAGCTAGCCCTAGTTTCAAAATATTTGCTATCAAACATAACCATAGTATTATGTTTAGTGCTGGGTTTTTCATTGGAAGCTTTAGTTAGAGATTCTTAGATGCTAGAAATTAGAACAGAACAGAATAGAACTGTAAATGACCTTGGAGGTCTTCTACTCCAGCCCCCTGCTCAAGCAGGAGAACCCATACCATCTCAGACAGGCAATTGTCTAGTCTCTTCTTAAAAAACTCCAGTGATGTAGTGTCCACAATTTCTGGAGGCAAGCTGTTCCACTGGTTGATTGTCCTCACTGTCAGGAAGTTTCCCCTTAATTCCAGGTTGCTTCTCTCCTTGACCAGTTTTCAACCTTTGTTTCTTGTCCTTCTCTCTGGTGCTCTGGTGAACAAATTGAACCCCTCTGCCTTGTGACAGCCCCTCAGATACTGGAACACTGCTTTTCTATCTCCCCTATTTCTTCTTTTCTTTAGACTAGCCAAACCCAAGTCCTGCAGCTGTTCTTTGTATGTTTTAGCCTCCAGGCCTTTGAACATCTTAGTTGCTCTTCTCTGAATTTTTCCAAACTCTCAACATCTTTTTTGTGATACGGTGACCAAAATTGGCTGCAGCATTCCAGGTGTGGTCCTACTAGGGCTTTGTAAAGTGGTACTAGAACTTTGCATGATCTTGATTCTATGCCTCTGTTTATACAACCCAGGATTGTATTAGCTTTTTTGGTTGCTGCTGAACACTGCTGGCTTATAGTCAAGTGATCGTCCACTAGGGCGATCTGATTAAAAGCTGAAAACCCAACTGAAAGCTGAAAACTGCCTATTTCAACTAAAACATTTTTTTGTATAGACAGTATGCTAAAGCTGCATTGCTTCATCTAAACTAAGTGGAAATGAAATAGATTTTTCCATTTCCTTAGTCCACACTATTTTCAGATCCTTTTCCAAATTGGAATTAGCTTGGCAGTGTAACTCTTGTAGACAAATACATGAATTTATAGCTATGGAAAGTTTATGACAATATGGGACACTGCCATCTTTTAAAAAAATGATATTCAGTAAGGGACTATAACATGAGAAAGTTAGTGCTGTAAGCATCATACCCAACCCCATAGGTGAGCTCCCCTTCACAAACCCTCTCTACTGATCCGTATAAAATGAGAAAATTAAATTTAATTGTCATCTAAGACAATCTCAATCCCTTATGATTAATTCCTGAATCTTTGTCTCCTATGCAAGCCTCACATTGATGCAAACAAAAGGTAAGGCAATTACAAATGGGAGATCATTTATTAACATGTTGTAAATCTTCCAGCAGTAGCTGAGAGATAGCTAAGAGCTGGTAATTTAGACAAAGTCTTTGAGAGTTCAAAGAGATGTTGCTTGCCTTGTAAATTATGCCAGTGAAAGAAAGCTGCTGTCTCAAAGAGTTTAGGGACAGGAATGTCAGAAGAGTCTAAAGCTATGCCAAAGAATTCCACATGGAACCAGTCCACATGTCAAATCAAAGATGTGATTGCAGCAAGAAATAGGAGGCACTAATTCCTCTTCTTGAAAAACTGTGCTGATCTCTGCTGCTTAGCCTTCTTTAGCTGACTAGCAAATGACAAACTTCATATGGCCTAATAAAAAACTTAAGATTAAGCTTAAGATTTAAAATAATGAGGTGATCTGATCTGACAATCGTGACCTTCAAACTGTATTATAAAATTAACTGTCTAATCTGGATTAAACATCACATGAGTTACCTCTACTGAACAAACAGGATTCACAGCGGGCTTGGAGTCTCCTGGATTTTCCTCTACATCCACTTTGAAGAAACAGGGATGGAAGTTTCCATACCCATTACAAAGAGGAAGGAATATTACTGAAGCATTAAGCAACATTTAATTATTTACATAATAAAATATTTAATCCCTATTAAACAATCACATGAGTGAGCTGAAAAGCCAATTCTGATATGTATTCTTCCAGATTATCCCAAGCGTCACTAATAATTTGTCATAATAACTGCTAAGGTATAATAAGTATCAATAATAAGGATTTATGCTCATCAACTTTCAAGGCCAATATAGGCAGAACTAAGAACATGTTAAATAGTTTGTCTGAAGTAGGCAGTCTAAAGATGCCTTGAAAAAAATATGATAAAGACTATCAAGCATTCCTAAATGTATTCTCCTTTGACACTCTAAGCCAGGAGTGTCAGACTGCTGGCCCATGGGCCTGTTGCATGATATGGAGGCCACACCCACCCCAGCTCTGGCAATGCAAAAAAGTCTTGATACATCACGACATGTCACGTGACATGGTGAGTTTGGCACCTGTGCTCTAAGGCCCCAAATAAGTGGAACGGTCAGGTTCTTGGTAGTCAATTCAGTCAAAAGCAAGATTCCCACAAAATGTTCTTTAGCTAGATTTATTGAAAGCAAACAGAATAAGGTTGTAGAATTTTCAGCATCTGGATTACTTTCACTTTAGGGTCCAATTTATTTCACAGTGTGTTAGGGTAGAAACTTCTTCAGTTGATCCAATGAGCAGGTTGCTACTTTCAAAATAAGGCAGGAATTTGCATTGTTGATTTTTTCAAACTATCTCTGAAATCTTTAATCAGTTCCAAACATCAATACAGGGATGCAAAATTATCAAGCTGCAGGGACTCTTACTCTGAGGGTCTTGTACAAAATAAAATAACAATCCAATTAAGTTTTGGAAAAATGTGTTGTCCCTTTTACATGGCCACCAAGCAATGCTCAAGAGATCAATGAGATTTCCTGTTGATTTTTCACAGTCAATCAGTTGGTGACAAGCTTTACCTTTCTTCCAGAGAAAAGAGAATATTTCTACTTAATCCTGAGAATTGTTTAACAATATGTTGCTCTTGGCAGTTTTTCAGAATTGTTTAATAACTTAAAGAACACTTTATAATAGCATCAAAATCACTCAAAGCTCTAGTAGGCATTTTTTTACTTTATTCAGTTACAAATAGGCAAGAAGTGAAAAAAGGTGAAGATGAAAAGAACCATTTAAAGCAAACTAATAGTGATAATACTTCAGACAATGTTTTTTACTTTATTAAAAATAAACTAAAAACATTGGCTGAAGTATTATCAGTTCAATGACCTTATACTTATCCTCAATGATTCTGAGATGAATTGCTCTTCTGTTTCAAGGATAAAAGATTGAGATTTTATTATTTCTCTCATTATGGGTAGAATTCTTCTTGCCAGATATACCTTGGCAAGATCATGAACATATTTTTGAAGAATGTCAAATAATGATAGAATTGTTCCAGATACTTGCCAATTACAAGGGCAAATCCATCCATGTCAACTACTCTTTACAAGGACACATTTGTATTTTCACACTTAGATCATTTTGAGGCCTAGTGAAAATGGCAAATAGAATCTTGACTCCTTCTATTCTGAGATAAAAAGTCTAATCCTCAAAGAATTTTGGCCCCAGAATTTGGTTTTGAAATTTCTGGAGATCAAGAAAGTTTCTTCCGTAGTAGTTTTGCCAATATTGTTAATATAAACGAGTAATTTTCAATTGAATTGAATTCAATGCATAGACCTATGGATCAATTCAGGCATATGTATGCTGGGGGTGACAAAATATGTATTCTGACATTTCTGGAGAGCATATTACAGTATTTTGTACAGTACAGTATTTTGTTATTACCTGCTCCAGTCACAACCTTTCCTATTTCTTATTAGGTTTGGAATAATTTATGTTAGACATGTCAAACTCGCGACGTTACGTGATGTCGCGTGACGTATCAGAACTTTTTCCCCATTGTTTGCTTTTGTTTGCTTTTCATTAATCCCAGTTCTTGTATGGAAATCAAAGATAATCTCCAGCAGATTCACATCGGGTATACTAGATGTATCACTGCTTTTTAAGACTTCCTAAAGAATAATCCCAGAAGTACTGCAGACAACAAAATAAATAATTTTTTTACTGGGTTTGTGGGGGTAGTTGAGGGAGTTTCATGCTTAAGTGCCTTTTGGGAAATGTTAATGGGAATTTGGGATTTAATTATGGTGTAATTAATACAGTTGTCCTACTTCTACCTCTGGGATAGAAGGCAGAAGAAAAGCATTTTAATGAGCTCCCTTAGGTCTTAGCAGGTATGTTACAATATGCAGAGCCAGAATTAAACAAAATGCGAGACATGTCTCTAGAGATTGAAAAAAAATATCAGCTATTCAGTTCAACTAGTCTTATAATAACATTGGAACAAAAATGTACTTTGCATTTAGGCATAAAGAAGAGCCATACAATTATGAACTTCAGAAGGTAGGAAAAATGTAGACGACGTTGGCAAAGTAGTTATTCCATTTTTTTCCTGGAAAATATGCATACATTGATAGTAGCAAGTCATTCTGAGCTTTGACAAAAATTGATAATATACCACAGTCTAGTTGAAGTTTGTAATGCAAGAGAGTTAAGTATGTGCCTAATCAGTGCTTTTTTTGTAAATGAAAAAGCTGCCGGAACTCACACATGTCATACAGCCTGCCTTGCCTAACCTACAAGGTTCCATCCAAAAAAGGTGCCGGAACTCTGTTCTAAGTGTTCTATGAGGAAAAAAAGCCCTGTGCCTAATTCTCCACATGAAATTTATAATCCTTTAATGTGAGTGTCTGAGCCGCTCCCTAAAATAGTTGTCTAATCATGTTTGTAACCTATGTTCTCTCTCTCTCTCTCTCTCTCTCTCTCTCTCTCTCTCTCTCTCTCTCTCTCTCTCTCTCTCTCTCTCTCTCTCTCTCTCTCTCTCTTAGTATCTCACTGTAGTTTTAGATTTTTTTGGTTTTCCTTCCAGTGGGGTAACCATAACAGAACTGTAAGCACATTAAACAAATTACGCATCCACTCCATGAGCAAAAGATATCCATATGTGAACATTTCTGCAGTTATGTTATGTAGCATTACCATATTTTAACATTTTTACAGCATTTGTGGTTTCTTTTTAGTTACATTTTCTTTAGTGCTGAGATCTATAGCATTAATTTCAATTCCTTTCTTCTACGTATTATTCTCATTCTCATAAAAAATCCCTAAAATGCTCCTTCTGATATTCCCTCAGCCAGTCATGCTAAACAATTTAAGTGATTTTATTTTTAATTCTATAAAGTGCTTGTTTAGATTGTTTAGTGCTCCTTAACAGCTGGGGAGCGCGCGCATGCGCAGGACTGCCCTGCCGGCTCCCGCCTGACGCCAGACGGCTCAGCCAATGCTGCTTCAAGAGGGAAGAGCATGAGGTGCCTGCCATGGCTCCCCGAGGACTCCTTAGGAGCCGGGGAGCGCGCACGTGCGCAGGACTGCCCTCCCGGCTCCTGCCAGACGCCAGCCTGCCCTGCTTCCTCCACAGTGAGAGGGGAGGGCGTGCCTTCCCGGGCTCGCTGATTTTCCGGCGTATAAGACGAAAAATCTTGAAAATCATCTCAAAAGTCGTCCCAGTCGTCTTATACGCCGGAAAATACGGTATGTACTTTTCTTTATCCATAGTCATCATTTACTTCCATTCTAGCTTTATCTCATCCATGAAAACATTTTCCCAAAATCTAATCATGACATTATCAAACAATGGTCTGTCTTATAATCAGAAACTTGTAATACTTTTCACTATTTTTCTTCACTTTTCATCATAAACAAGCAAAGCAATGATGTGTTTCAATAATTCCTTTGCCATATGTGCAGATTAACAATTTTATGTTTAACTCATATATGTTAAAGAAACTATTTAAGAGGATTTATTTATTTATTTATTTACAGGACTTATATATCTGCCTAGCTCATATAATGATTCTAGGGAAGTCACAATAATCTATAACAACACAAACAGAAATAGCTTTCTGTGCCATATGCCAGACCAAACATCTTCCCAGCTCAATCCCACCTTAGCCAAATGCTTGGGAAAAACAGCCAGGTCTTCACATACCTCTGGAAGGCTAAAAGGTTAAGAATCCCTCCAATCCTTCTAATGATTGGGATACCAAGGGCTGGGATATATACCAGCCAATCATCATTTTCATTCATTCTTGAATGTCAGAAATAGTTCAATATTTTTTTCCTGTAGTTTCTCATCTTGTTTCCAACTGTCCATTCCTTTTACCTATCAGGATAATTTTTCCCTCAGATTGTATTCATTTAGAATGGTGTGTAATATTTTTCCAAAATTCATCCTTGTTCATTTCCCCCCCTCATTACTATTCATTTAGCATGCCACTGTCACTAGCTTATGAATTTCTATGTTCACATGCACCCACAAGAATCTAGATGACATCATTTCATACTTTCTGACATACATTTAGCCCTTTTATTCATAATAATAATTAGACCTATATCTTCACCTCCATGCAAGTATCTCTGTTCCATAATATTAGATCACCTTCATTTATCTATATTACATTCTTTCTTTTTCATAAACATATTATAGATCTGTTATCGTTTCTTTAATTAGTAAAGCTCTATTACATTCTTTCTTTTACATAAACATACAATAGATCTATTCTCATTTCTTTAATTAATAAAACTATGCCATTTACCATTTACTCCTCTTATATTTCAAGTTGACAACTTCTATACAACATAGTAATTGCCACATGGCAGTGTTGATTTCTGCCACCCATTTGTCATTATTTTGGTCAATCAAGGCTTTTGCATATTTTTTTAGAAGCATAGAAACCTATTCCAATATGAAAGGCTCTACTTTTCAAATAATGAGAGGAAAACCCCCAGAATTTCATTAGCATGTACATTTCTGGAAATACTTCAGTGACTAAAGATGTACTAGTACAGGCCACACAGTATGCCAGCAAGAAATCATCTGCCAATTATGTGATTTCCAGATGGTTTTGACAGACGGCTAGGGCCATGGGCTTGTCTGTCTCTCAAAACCCACTGTGGGCATTGATTCCTGCTTTACTGTGCAAAATTAGGAACAATCTCAAAACTTGCTGTATTCTTTCCCTGTACAAGTGTGCTGCAGCTAAAAGAAGATGCAAGTTTTGACAAGTGCTTTTGCCTGTCATAGCCAGAAGAACTTTAGAAAATGTGGTGATCCCTCTCTAAATTGCCCGTCACCCACACGAGAATGCAACCTACACTCTGAGATCTAAGCTATCGAGATAATTTTGAATACTGTTTTTATTTTGTGCCACATTAGTTTACAATATTATTTTTTTATCCTATACAAATTTGATAAAGATTTACTCCACCTCTTCCTACAAGCCTTTATAAGTGAAGAGTATGGTTGAAAACATTCCTCCGCACTTGGAACATTCAGTGCTGAAATCATTTAATAGGCAAACAGGACCAGTTCTTCCTTTTCAAAGCCAAGCTCAGCTTAACAACTCCCTCCAGGAAAAAAAGAGAGGGTTAAGGTTAGGGAGAGAGAGTCAGAGAGAAAGAGGTGATTTTTTACTGTCTAGGCCAGGGGTAGGCAACCTCGGCTCTTTTATGACTCATGGACTTCAACTCCCAGAATTCCATGAGTCATAAAAGAGCCGAGGTTGCCTACCCCTGGTCTAGGCTCTGCCAAGGAATCCAAAGAAAGAATGTTCAGTCATTCAAGCATGCTGAGATCATCTAACCAGCCTGACAAAATTCTAGCAGGTAACTAGTTTAGCTACACTCTGGCATTTTCAAGGATGAGAACAATGCCAATACCAGCTAGGCTAAGCCACCTCATCCCACTTATACTCTAAGGATAAAAAAAATGTTTAGGGTTAAGATATAGATAGTGAAGATTATGAACTTTATTAATGAATTTGCTTCTTGATATTTTTTTTCATTGAATGACTTTTTAGACATCAGTTTAATTATTCAGTCATGCATTCTGCTGGTGGACAAATCCTTATCTGAAATTGAATTCTATATAGATCCAATCCATACAGGATATAGTTTTAAACCTCTTGATTAAGCTCAAAATATTTCAGCCAAACTCATTTTTCCCCATTCTTTGTGTGGATTCAATTCAGCTCATTGTAGCAGCTCATCAACTTTCTAACCCAGGCCTTGATTCCAGAAAGCCATTTCTCTTATCAACATCATCTCCCTAGCCAGCTTTTCATCTACAACATTCTTCTTTCCCTTTCTTTTTCCTGGAATTGAAAAGAAAGATAGATGTGCCACCTGATCTTCCAAGTGCATTACCTCGCTTCCTTGAGTGTTGAAGCCTAATATGACATGGTTCTACGTGGATAAGCAGAATAGGCATATCTGTCATCTGGCTTTATGAGTCCTGGCAACTGCTGCATCATATCCCCCTTTGGTGTTTTTAGGGTTAGGGTTAGGGTTTCAGTTCCTGGTTAGGCCAGCCCCTTATTCCATATCTGGAAATGCACTTGCTTCTTTTGAAAAATATGCAGAATATTTTGTGTCTCTGAATTCTGGTTGTGTCTCATGTCCATTTTGGCTGTTCATTTGTTTGATCAATGTGAATAGTTGCTTCCTCTATATCTGTTGTAGTGTCCCCTTTTTGGTCTAATAAAAATTCAGTGTTGTCTTGTTAGTTGACTTTGTCTGCTCATAGCTTCAGTGCTTTTTCTTCAACCCCTGCTGCAAGCAGGCACATACCACAAACATGTGGCAGGTTCTAGTATATTCAGCAGTTTGGATGGGAAGCAGGAGAGAAGTTTGAATCTAGCTACACGTCCCTAGCCAGGTTCTTTTTTAAGCAAGAATATGAACAAGCCACATGAATTGTGAGTCACAACCACATCGTTCTGTCTGCTAATCTTCAGTTTTATTACTTAAGGTACCATCACTGGAAGGCTTTTCTTTTTGTTCTCTTCCCAGGATCCCATATTAGCTAAGTATATATTGTTGATTTAGAAAGAAAATTTGCTAGGCACTTCTCCTTAAATTTCCCCATTTATTTCACTGCCAAATTTCTGTTAGGTTTCCCTATTTGCTTCCTTGATGAACTTATGTTTCTGGAAACTGGCTGCCTTATATTCTACAGAAATGTATGCTTCAGTCTGTTAGTATGCATTGTATCTATGTATATTTGTGAATGTATGTGTGTGTGTGTGTACACACACACACACACAAAAAAAACTAAGCGAACACTGGGATGGAATAAGAAAAACTAAAACAGTTTTTATTGTTAAAAGATCAAGCTTTTGTTAGCTAACTGCCAATGTCATCAGGATGGAAACGCTGGGGTGGGGAGATTGCGTTTATACTGTTGGTGTCTCTGTGCTCCGCTCATGGAGCGCATCAATGGTCTGTTTGTTGAGGCCGACCGTATTCCTTTGAGTTGTTGCACATCTGTTTTTGGGGGATGTAGCTATCTCTGGATGTCTGTTGTCAAAAGTGGATTGTTGACACAGGGAAGAAGAGAAACAACTATTGGTATAAGAACATGGGCAATGACTAGACCTATGGCTATAACACACAGAACTGTCAACAATCCGCTTTTGACAACAGACACCCAGAGACAACTACATCCCCCAAAAACAGACGCGCGACAACTCAAAGGAATATGGTCGGCCTCAACAAACAGACCGGTGACGCGCTCCATGAGTGGAGCGCAGAGACACCAACAGTATAAACGCAATCTCCCCACCCCAGCGTTTCCATCCTGTCGATGTTGGCAATTAGCCAACGAAAGCTTGATCTTTTAACAATAAAAACTGTTTTAGTTTTTCTTATTCCATCCCAGTGTTTGCTTAGTTTGTTAATTTTAATATGCCTGGGATTTGCATTTTTAATCTTATCAAGGAATATATTTATATGCGTGTGTGTTTGTGTTTGTGTGTGTGTGTGAATGTATATGTCTGTCTGTCTGTTTATCTACCTATCCATCCATCCATCCATCCATCCATCCATGGACACCAATGGCATAAGAAAAAGAAAATAAATGGGAAAGTAATTTGAAATTATAGATGCTTAGCATACCTTCATAGAATATTTTCTTCTCCCCACCCGCTCCAAATAATTTTGAGGCCCTGCCCCTCATGATTATCTTCACTTCTACTAGCTTCAAAACACTGAGAACATGTTAAAATTAATATAAACCAACCAGTGTTCTTTTTAACTGACCAATAAGAGAATATTATGAACATTGTTTGATTGATTGCTCACTTGGAATGGCTTTGCTGCTATCATGTGGCAAAGTTTTTCATCCTATCATTTTACACAAAAGGGAAGCCAAATGAGTCACTAAGACACCTATCACATTGTATAGTTTTTATGTTGTGTACATTTGCAAACAAACAAGTGAATGGTTGCCATGGGGTGGGAGATCAAGTAATGGGCCAGGCATGAAATAGAAGATAAGAACTGTAGAACTGGAAAGAAAGAAGCTATAGCATTGTAATCTTTGCAATTGCTGAATAATTCTGTTTTTTATTTACATTGTACAAGCTCTTTAGAGAATTCAAGAAAATTAGATGTCAGGGTTTCATAATTTTCGATAGCTGTTGTCAGGACATTGAAAGTGTTTGTCCTACAGTGACAAAACAAGTTCCCATTTGCTCTTTCCAGTAAGGGACTGGGATATTTTCATTCTTAGGAAATGACCGAATGAGAAACTTTGCTTTCCCTCTGCTTCTTTTCTCCTGTCTCTCATGCCGGCTGCTACGGTGGTTGGGTTGATTAAGTGCCTCTTCCTAGGCTGTTGCATCTTTGAACCAAGTATTTGGAGTTGATGTGGCACCTAAACTGTTCTGTAGGCTTTGATGATATTAACAAATTGAGTTGCTGCAGTAGATTGACTTTTCTCCTCCCATATTTCAAAGAGCTTTTTGGAATGAAATCACCAAACCCATCACAGCTGCCATTATAAATCAAGCTGACAGTCAATTACAAGGCCAACAATGTATTTGAACAAGCCTAGCATTGGAAACCTAGCCATCTCAAACATGCTTATGGAACTGCAAATAGCTCTTATTTTGAGGTCACAATTTACTCTCTTCCAGCAAAATCCTTTCCTTTCCTTTCCTTTCCTTTCCTTTCCTTTCCTTTCCTTTCCTTTCCTTTCCTTTCCTTTCCTTTCCTTTCCTTTCCTTTCCTTTCCTTTCCTTTCCTTTCCTTTCCTTTCCTTTCCTCTCCTCTCCTCTCCTCTCCTCTCCTCTCCTCTCCACTCCTCTCCTCTCCTCTCCTCTCCTCTCCTCTCCTCTCCTCTCCTCTCCTTTCCTTTCCTTTCCTTTCCTTTCCTTTCCTTTCCTTTCCTTTCCTTTCCTTTCCTTCTTTCCTTTCCTTAATTTTGCCTAAGGTGCCAGCAAACTTCAAATGCTTATGGCAAAGGAAATGTGTCTACTTGTCTTCTACAGTAGAAGAAATGGGTCATTGCTGTAGATACCTTTTTAATCTACTGAATTTTGCAAATCAAGAACCTAATTACTGCTTTGGAACTTTCATTTGAAATCTGACTTTCTGGATCGTCAATGTGTTAATTAGCACAAGTGTGCTATCCAGATATACAGTATTATATCTGGCATCAGGAAGGAAAAAGATTGCATCTAAAAATGGATTTTACATTTCTTATGGGGAATCAACTATTATTTGTTTTTTCTTCCTAGCATGTGTTGGATGAATCCTAGATATTGCTGTTCAGGGGCAAAGCACAACCTTTGCCTTGGACATTCTTAAAATCAATCCCTGCATCTCCTGTCAGGCTGGGAAACTGAAAACATGGAGAGATGCTGCTAATCATTCTAAACATTGTGGGGCTTTATGGACTAATGATTTAAGGCAAATTTCTTTACTTCCTAATCAAGAATTACAGCTTTACTTGACAGGAGCTATTTCCCTTCCTCCCACCTTTCATTCAAAAATGGCAACTTCCTCCCATTCTATATCTAAGATTTAAATGTTGTAGACATGACATAATTTGAAATTCTGTCTTATATCTAAACAGCATATTTATTTTTCTTCTTCCATTCTTCCTTCTAGTTGTTTTGCAGCACTTTGTCTGCTGAATAATTTTGGGGAAGTCAAAAGCATGCTTATGATTTTCTAAACCTTAAGCTGATCTAGAAAAGGTACTATTTAATAAGGATCTGGGATTCCATGCAAACAGATCCAGCTCAATAATCTATGTCTGCACTATCTCACTTACCTTTTTTTCCTGAATTTGACAACTTTTTCAAAACAGCTTGATTCTTCTAATCCACTTTTCTCCTGTCTGAGCTGAGGTATTTTTTTCTTACCAAATCTCTGATTTTGCTAACAAATTGTGTTCTATGACTTCTGTATCTCAGGAAAAGCCCATAAATAATACTATGAAGACTTCTGTTTTATTTATTTTTTACAGGGAACTCCATATAATTCCTTATCCATTCTCCTTTTTAAAATGGGTATCAGTTTATGCACATCCATGCTTTTGCTTTAAGTTTACTCATGAGTCACATCATTGGGCTTGCTAGTCTCACCCAACCTCAAAAGCAAAAACAATATCCATATCCATATATCCATAAATCCTTGATCACATACAAATGCACAAGTATAGGCATGTGTAGAACACGACTCCCTGTGGAGCAAGCGACAGACTCAAGCTACTTGGAGTAATAAGATTAATTTCTGAGGATTACACCTGCTATGTATTGTACTAGATATGAGTATCTATGTCTTCATTCATATGTTAGATGGCCTAACAAGGCCTATTTATTTTATTTATTTAGTGTATGACATGCAATGTCAAGGAAATCTACAAATGCAGGATACAGCGTAGTACTGACAGCCTAGATTGCTAGTTCATTCTGTTTGGCACTTGCGTGCCTGTCTTTGATACACTGGAGGGGATGAACTAACTTACATCAGCTGACTAGCAGCACTTGGATTGCTGGCTCTTCTTGGCTCCTCCATCCGTCTTGTCTAGCCTTTCCTTGTGTTGCATTGCTTCAAGTCCGGCCAGGTCCAGTGCTGGCTTCCGCCCTCTGCACAAACAAATTTAGCTAGCTTTTTCCCACCAAGGTGGTACACATTTATCTATTCGCAATATTGCATGCTTTCGAACTGCTGGGTGGGCAGGAGCTAGAGTTTGAGAGACAGGAGCTCGTTCCATGTTATGGAGTTGAGCTTGAACTGCTGGAGTGCAGTTCCAGCATCATTAAACCATTATGCCACTGCATTCCCTTGGGCTGCTATTTTAGGGACAGAAACCTGCAGTCTGGTGCGTTATCAATTACGAACAATGTCAGAATTTTAATGCTCATTATTAAAAATATCACTAGAATCAAGTGCAAAGTATGAATGAACCTTTATTATCAAAGTACAACATGTGTAGCGTGAGATTGGCTGAGCCTCCCTTTGTGCCCTCCCCCAACAACTCACAGTGACAACAAACCCATCATCTTGTTACACCATGTGAGCTAATTGCAAAACACACCAGCCTCACAAGTCTATCATACATAGAGTTATTTCCCATTCAGGAGCCTGACAGTCTATGGATAGAAGCTGTTCTTCAGCCTGTTGGTACGGCTGGCTATACTCCTGTATCTCCTACCTGATGGTAGGAGTGTAAAGAGGTACCGACCAGGGTGTGAGATATCCCTGAGAATTTTCCTCACTCTTCCAAGGCAGCGAGCCCTGGCGATGTCATCCAGTGGTGTCAGGGGACAGCCCACAATGTTTTGTGCTGTGCTCACCACCCTCTGTAATATCTTCCTATCCGTGGCTGTCAGGCCAGCATACCAAACCACAATACAGTGCAAGAGGATGCTCTCTATAGTAGACCGGTAAAAGAAGGTCATTAGTCATTGTTCTACCCTGTTCTTCCGCAAGACCCTGAGGAAGTGGAATCTCTGTTGGGCATTTCTGGCCACCTGGGTTGTATTGACTTTCCAGGTAAGATCTTCACAGAGGTAGACTCCCAGGAATTTAAAGGAGGAGATTCTTTCCATAAAGCCCCCCTGATGTAAAGTGGGGCAGGTTCCTCTCTTTTCCTCCTGAAGTCTAGCACCATCTCCTTTATCTTGCCGATGTACAGGTGCAAGTTGTTCTCTAAACACCATAAGGATACATTTTGTACATCCCCACTGTACACTGTTTCATCCCCACCTGTAATAAGACCCACTATGGTGGTATCATCTGCGAACTTGATGATCGTGGTGGATGGGTTGGACGATACACAATTGTATGTGTACAGTGAGTACAGGTAGGGGCTAAGCACTCAGCCCTGTGGCAAGCCCGTGCAAAGCTTCAGGGAGGTGTATGAAACAGACCTCACTGTTTGTAGCCAGTCCCTCGGAAAGTCTTTAATCCAATCAGAGATGGAAGGGGGAAAATTCAAGTCAGTCAGCTTTTCAATAAGGATGCTCGGCAGAATAGTGTTGATAAAATAGCTCATTGTTTTGGGGGGTTTTGGCCTCTTCTTTGACCTTGTGAGATATCTGCAAAGTACAGATATTTATTTATTTATTTGTTTGTTTGTTTGTTTGTTTGTTTGTTTGTTTATTTATTTATGGAGGGATAGATGCATCAAAGAGCGCATGCATTTTCCTTACATTTACAAGGAGCTTTGGAAAAGACTGCTTAGTGTACCTTCTTCTGGATGTTCAACCACATGGCCTTGGAGAAAATGTACCTGGCTTCAAAGTTTTTGGAGTGCTTTTGTTTTTTCTTTTCCCCCCTTCTTTCTCATGATAATTCTGTGCAATAAGCAAGACACCATAGGAATAAAAATAAAAGAGTACATGGAAGGATTGTTGAGGGCAAAGAGTTATGAGATAATAGTTTTATTTATGTCAAGTGTTTGTACAGGAGATGCTGCTGGATATCCTTCATTTTGACATTAAACTGCTATAGATTCCCCTCAAGCACAAAATAAAGACAGAAAGGCTAATATTTTTTTCTGACTGTATTAGGGCTTATCTTGTCATGAAACCATTGTAGTGAGTTGACTTTCCCAACGAGCTGTTCTTCAGGGTGCTCACAGTTTCTAATCCAACAAAGTTAGGCAATGCCAGATTGGAGAGGCTGCATTGTGGGATTATTTCCAATTGATTAGATTCCATAATAAATTTTAAAATTTGCACATATGAATGGACTTAAGAAGTTCAATTTGCTCTCATTCTGTTTTCTCATTCCCTCACTCCTTGTTGTGTTGCCTTTCCTTCTCTTATTCTCTGACCCATGTAGTTGTAAAGGACCCATCCAGAAGCCAGAACACTTTGATGCTTTGTGGCGAAGGCTGTTCCTTTTCCTCAATGATCCCTGTATCGTGAACAGACCAGAATCACTTTGTCTTTAATTATTCCTTCACAGGGAACTTACAAATGCCTTCTATTATTTGACTGTCCTTTACAAAAATGGCACAAAGGTAGAAGAAGAAAAAGCACCAGACTACATTGTGTTACATGGACAGATTTATTATTAGAAACTTTAATCAATCCTGTTCAGTGCAATAAAACCATTTACCCTAACATTCTTTAGCCTCACAAAAAGCACAACTGTATTTCAATTAGCTAGAAACGAAATTAAATTCTTTAATGAGCAGCAACCATTGTCTCAGGATTTGGGTTCACCGTAGTCCAACATTAGCAATGATTTCATACCTCCATCTATCCATCCCTCCAAAGTTTCACAATAAAAGAAACAAAGATGGGAATAAAGGTAAAGGTAAAGGTTCCCCCGCACATGCGTGCTAGTCGTTTCCAACTCTAGGGGCCGGTGCTCATCTCCGTTTCAAAGCCGAAGAGCCAGCGCTTGTCTGAGGACGTCTCCGTGGTCATGTGGCCAGCATGACTAGACGCCAAAGGCGCACGGAACGCTGTTACCTTCCCACCGTAGTGGTCCCTATTTTTGTACTTGCATTTTTACGTGCTTTCGAACTGCTAGGTTGGCAGAAGCTGGGACGAGTAACAGGCGCTCACTCTGTTACGCGGTACTTGGGATTCGACCCGCCAAACTGCCGACCATCTGATCGACAAGCTCAGCGTCCTAACCCACTGAGCCACCGCGTCCCTAAGATGGGAATAGGTAACATTTAATAAACTGCTATACTCTATTCTGAGTGCTCTGAGTCAGGAAATTGTACTGCAGTTTAAGCTGCTTCTCTCTCATGCAGCTCACTACTATTTCTTAAACCAATTTCAGAAATTCCACTCCAGACTACCGTGAGTTCGCAGCAGGGAACTATGTCCATCATAACACTTGGTTGGTTATTTTTTGCTTTTTTGCTTTTCCCATCCATGCAGGAAAGGCCAGCCTCTCTGGCTGGCCCCTGTATGGGCCAGTTTACCAATACCTGTTGTTGTTGTTGTTGTTTTCCTTTTAGGGACTGTTCCTTTTTCACTAGTTCATGTGCCTTTTGTTTGCTTTCCCAGATTTTTGCACATGCAAGTGTTTTATGCTCTCAACCCACATTATCTGTTTTGACACTAATGCAGAGCCCACCCTTTTTTTCCCCTTTCCGTCTTAATGTAGCATCCTTGCTACAGTATTCAAAGCAACGGGGAAAGCTTTATAGAACCAGAATAGCAGTGTTCCTCTTTTCAATTTAAAGATGAATAAAAATATAAATAAATAAAAGGAAAAGAAAGGAAGGGAAACCTTGCAGTATGGTGGGAAGGATGGGAAAACAAGGACCATGTGATTATAAGGTTCATTGAGTTAATGTGCTATTGGTGGCTCAACGTCAAGATGATAAAAATGCAGAGAACATAACAGCCTAGTAGCCCAAGATGAAGTGGGCAGAAATCAATTGCTTGAGGAGAGAGGTCATGCTAGTCACTTTTTAGCCAACTGGAGGTTGGAACTGGACTGGAATGAAGTGCTGAAGACTATCCTTTCTGAAAGACTTAATGTGCCTTGGGTCAGAAAACAGCCATTTTGAATTGAAGCTGGGAAAACAAGCACATTTGCAGTGGTTGGGAATGGAAGGAAGGTGTATTTAAATGCCAGGTCTGTCGCGAATAAAGCTCCTCTCGTCCGTGACCTGGTCGAGGGTGAGCAGGCAGACCTGGCTTGCATCACGGAGACATGGTTGGGCCCAGAGGGTGGGATTCCTCTGGTTGACCTTTGCCCACCAGGTTTCCGGGTGCTACACCGGCCTCGGGCTCAGGGTAGGGGTGGGGGTGTGGCTGTTGTCATGAGGGAGACCTTGTGTCCGCGGGAGGCCACCGTTCCCCAGATAGTCGGGTGTGAGTCTCTCTTTTTGAGATGCGGCCCTGGTGCGCAGTTGGGCTTGCTGCTGGTGTACCTTTCGCCTAGTCACATAGCAGCAGCCCTGCCTGAGCTTCTCGATGTCCTCTCTGGGGTGGTGATTGAGTTCCCGAAACTTATAGTTTTGGGGGACTTCAATCTATCATCGCTGGGAGGATCATCTGAGTTGGCTCAGGAGTTCATGGCTTCCATGACGGCCATGGACCTGACACAAGTAATTTCGGGACCGACTCATGAGGGAGGCCACACTCTTGACTTAGTTTTCTTATCTGGACGGTGGTTAGATGATCTTGGTGGGGGCTCCCCAATTGTTATGCCCCTGTCATGGACCGATCATCATCTCCTGCGGCTGGTCTTCCATTTTGCCACCCCCCGCCATGGGTGTGTGGAACCAATCAAATGGTACTGCCCCAGACGATTAATGGATCCCCAGAGGTTCCAGGCGACGCTGGGGTCCCCACCTGCCTCCCTTGCTCACAGCTCGGCAGACGCCTTAGTGGAAGCCTGGGAAAGGGCAGCCACTGAGGCTCTTGACCGAGTTGTACCCCTGCGGCCCCTGACCCGGTGCAGATCCCGTCGAGCTCCATGGTTCTCCGCGGAGCTCCGGGAGATGAAGCGTCGGAGACGTGGCCTAGAGAGCGGTTGGAGATCCAGCTGATCCGAATCCGACCGATTGCGACTAAGAATCTATACTAGGTCTTATCTCGCTGCGATAAGGGAGGCGAGGTCTAACCACTTCGCCACCCTTATCACGTCCACAGATAATCGCCCGGCCACCCTGTTTAGGGTGACTCGCTCCCTCCTGAATCAGGAGGTGAGGGAGGAACCCTTGCAGGGTCGTGCTGAGGAGTTTAACCAGCATCTGTCGGACAAAATCGCTCGGATTCGGACCAGTCTGGACTCTGACTGGGCAGAGTCTGTCGAGCAGGACACGGGCGGTCTTGTCGATATCACCTGGGAGGAGTTTGATTCTGTGACTCCGGAGGAAGTGGACAGGATCCTGGGGAGGCTGAGCACCACCACATGTTTATTGGACCCGTGCCCTTCCTGGCTGGTCTATGTAGCCCGGGAGAGGACACGCAGCTGGTTCCAGGCAGTTATATCGGCTTCTCTGAGCGAGGGTAGCTTCCCTGCCGTCTTGAAAGAGGCGGTGGTGAGGCCTCTCCCCAAGAAGCCTGCCTTGGACCCAGCTGTATTGAACAACTTTCGTCCTGTCTCCAACCTTCGCTTTCTTGCGAAGGTTGTTGAGAGTGTGGTGGCACATCAGCTCCCTCTGGTCCTGGATGAAGCGGATTATCTAGACCCGTACCAATCGGGTTTCAGGCCCGGGTACAGCACGGAGACGGCATTGGTTACACTGGTGAATGATCTCTGGAGGGCTCGGGACAGGGGGCATTCCTCTGTTCTGGTCCTATTAGACCTCTCAGCGGCTTTCGATACCATCGACCATGGTATCTTGCTGCGGCGTCTCAGGGGATTGGGAGTGGGAGGCACGGTTTTACAGTGGTTCTCCTCCTATCTCCAGGGACGCTCGCAGTCGGTGTTGGCAGGAGGGCAGAGGTCGACCACGAGGTCTCTCATTTGTGGAGTTCCTCAGGGGTCGGTCCTCTCGCCTCTCCTATTCAACATCTATATGAAACCGCTGGGTGAGATCATTCGTGGTTTTGGAGTTGGGTATCATCAGTATGCTGATGATACCCAGCTTTTCCTTTCGACCCCAAACCACCCCAGTGATGCCCTCAACGTGATGTCCCATTGCCTGGAGGCGGTTCGGGTCTGGATGGGGAGGAACAGACTTCAACTCAACCCCGACAAGACCGAGTGGCTTTGCATACCTTCATCCCGGGTTTATTCGGACATTCCACCTCTCGCTATGGGGGGCGAACTATTACCCCCCATAGATAGGGCTCGCAACTTGGGAGTCCTCCTAGATTCACAGCTCACCCTGGAAGACCACATAGGAGCTGTGACTAGGGGGGCTTTCGCCCAGGTTCGCCTGGTGCGCCAGTTGCGGCCCTATCTAAGCCGGGATGATCTATGCACGGTCACTCATGCGCTCGTGACCTCTCGACTAGACTACTGCAACGCTCTCTACATGGGGCTGCCCTTGAGGACCACCTGGAAGCTCCAACTGGTACAGAATGCAGCTGCGAGAGTTGTGTTGGGAGTCTCCTGATACTCCCACGTTACACCTCTGCTCCGCGAGCTGCATTGGTTACCGGTTGCCTTCCGGGTGAGATTCAAGGTACTAGTAATGGTTTTCAAAGCCCTACATGGCAGGGGTCCGGAGTACCTGAGGGAACACCTGCTGCCGGCATCGACTTCCCTCCGCCCTGTGCGTTCCCACAGAGAGGGCCTCCTCAGGGTGCCACCGGTCAGAGAATGTCGACTGGTGGCCCCCAGGGGGAGATCCTTCTCTGTGGGCTCCCCGGAGCTATGGAATCAGCTACTGGTTGAGCTCCGGACGGCGCCCGACCTTCGCTCCTTTCGCCGCGAGCTAAAAACATACTTTTTTGAACAAGCTGGCCTGGCCTGATGAAGGGATTGGGGGGGTTGTTATGGTTATTTTATTGGTTTTAAAGATGTATTTTAGTATGTGGGCATTTATTTAATCTTGTTTTAACTTTTGTAATCTGTATTTTTATTCTTGCCCTGTTCACCGCCCTGAGTCCTTCGGGAGAAGGGCGGTATAGAAATACTATTAAATAAATAAAATAAAATAAATAAATAAGGTGACATCATCT
Source organism: Vipera ursinii (assembly GCF_947247035.1). Taxonomy (NCBI): domain Eukaryota; kingdom Metazoa; phylum Chordata; class Lepidosauria; order Squamata; family Viperidae; genus Vipera; species Vipera ursinii. The sequence continues at coordinate 79,099,869 of NC_139512.1, forward strand.
GTTCCTATACTCAGGAAACAGTGAATTGCCTCTGTTGGTGAAGGGCCAAGTAGAAAGAACAGATCTGCTCTCAAAGGTTGAAGGACCTGATCTAACATGCTGGGAAGTAATCACATCACCTGAAGTAGATCAAGGTGATAATGAACAGGAATAGTGAGGGCAGATTTTGATAATGAGAGATCATGTCCTGGCAGGGCTCCTATCTCCAGTGTCCTGGCAACTTCAATGGAGTAAACAAAGTGGCCTGTTCAGCTGCTGGGGAAGCAAGGATGACAGTGCCCCCAATTGTTTTGGTCAGTTTGAAGGCCTTGGAGTTTGTCTGTGTTTCTGTTAGGTTTTGTTTGGTTTATTTGAATCATTAGACTTTATTATGTATTAACTTTGTCTGTTTGCTATTTGCTGTTTGCTGAGTAGCCTTGGCAAGTGAGAAAGTAGAGAAAGAGGCATGAATTCTTATTAGTACCTGCCTACTGTCATATGGCTCAGATAGTCCCTGAGATTGCTCTCTGAGCTGCAGAGGTATCTCCACATGAGAGGAGTGGTGCATGGCAACAAAACTGAGTAAGATTGGAACTGGAGGCTTTGCTCTAAGTGGACATGGGAGCTACTGCCTATGCCACTGGAACTAGCAATGTTGGCAGCTCCAGCAGAGCCAGTGGAGTCAGTCCCCAGTCACTGTATGCTTCAGTGACTCCTTCATGGTCTGGACCATGTGTTCAGCTTGACCATTGGTGGATGGGTGAAACAGGGCCGATGTTGTGTGCCTGATGAGATTTGCTCTCAGGAAAGCCTGAAATTCAGCCGCAGTAAATTGGGCTCCATTGTCAGATACTATGATGTCTGGCAGCCCGTGTGTGGCAAAGAGTTTCCTAAGCACCTGGATGGTCCTAGCAGTAGTCATGTTTGCAACTGGTATTACTTCGAGCCATTTAGAGTGGCTGTCAACCACTATGAGAAAGAGCTGTTCCTGAAAGGGCCCAGCAAAGTCTATGTGAATTCTAGACCAAGGAGTGCGAGTCTCCTCCCACCTGTGAACTGGTGCATGCGGCATTTCAGGCCTTGATTGTTGGCATGTGTAACAGCCATGCACCTGGGCCTTGATAGCCTTGTCTAAACCCTGCCACCATAAGTAGCTTCTAGCTAAAGCTTTCATACAGACAATACCAGGATGTTCTTCATGTAATGATTGCAAAACCCTGTCTCTAAGTGAAGTGGGGACTATGACCCTGTTTCCCCATAGGATACAATCCTTGTGAGCTGATAGCTCATGTCTTCTAGTGAAATAACTTTGAAATTCAGGGCCTGGGCTTTTATCCAATCACCCTGTATGCACCCAAGAAAGCACTCTACTTAGTGTTTTGTCAGCTGCTGTTTCTGCAGCTATGTCCCCTGCATGGAGGGGAAACTCTGGCAAGTCCTGAATGGACAAAACCTGGGCCGCTGGGGCCGGATCTTGTTCTATTTGTGGCAGTGGAAGCCTGCTCAGGCCACCTGCATGGCCCATTTCTTTGCTGGGTTTGTGAATCAGCTTGAACGTGTAGGCTGATAGGAAAATGGACCATCTCAGCATTCTGCGGGACAGTATCTGGGGTGTCTGTTTGTCTGTGGTGAATAACCCCAACAGCGGTTTGTGGTCTGTGAAGACCGTGAAGTCCCTGCCATATCATGGGATTTTTTTAATTCCAGCTACAATGGCCAATGCCTCTTTGTCAATTTGAGTGTAATTATGCTCAGCAGAGGACAGTTTCCTTGAATAAAATGCAATGGGGACTTGTGTTCCATCCTTCTCTAAGTGACTTAAGACTGCACCCACCCCGTATGGGGACGCGTCACATGCTAAGCAAACTGGTTTAGACTCCTTGAAATGAGTGATAGTGGAACTGACCGACAGAAGTGCCTTCAGTTCCTGAAAACTTTTTTCATGGATGCTGATCCACGTCCAAGAAGCTTTTTTATCTAAGAGCCTGTGGAGCGGCTCTGCCACAGCAGTCTTGTTAGGCAGGAACGTGTGGTAGAAGTTGAGGAGGCCCAAGAATGCTTGCAGCTCTCCTTTGGTTTTAGGGCTAGGTGCCATTTGAATGGCCTTCACTTTGGACTCAGCTGGATGGATGCCATCAGCATCGATGCAAACCCCCAAAAATTTGGTTGAGGGAACCACAATACAGCACTTGCTTTTCTTTAGTTTGAGGCCTGCTTTGTGCAGCCTCTGCAGGACGGCTCTGAGCCTCCTTGCTAACACTTCTGTGGATTCTCTGGCAATAAGCACATCATCAAAATAAGGGCAAACCCCCAGAATGCCCTTGAGTGTGCACTCCATGATTCCCTGGAAATTACCTGGGGCTACACTGACCCCAAATTGTAGGTGCCTAACTTTGAATGCTCCCCTGTGGGTCACAATTGTTTGTGCTGCAGCCATGGCCTCATCAACAGGTAGTTGCTGATAGGCCTGCACCAAATCTAACTTCACAAAAGTGGTGCCACCCTGCAATGATGCCAGGATGTGGCTCACCACTGGGACTGGGTAAGTGTGTTGCTTAAGAGCCTTATTAATTGTGCATTTATAGTCTGCACAGATTCTGACTTCCCCATTGGCTTTGGGGGGTGTTACGATGGGGGTTTCCCACTCCCCACCATCTACTGGTTGTAAAATGGCCTGTTGAACAAGCTTGTCTATTTCCATGTCTATTTTGTGCTTGAGGGCAAAGGGAACCCTTTGAGACATAATCCTGATGGGAACTACGTTGGGGTCTAGTCTGAATTTGATAGGCGGGCCTCTCCTGGTTGGATCATCTGACTGGCAATGCGATGGCCAGTCCCTCTGGTGACCTCTGCAAACTGCTGCGATGTGGCCAGTTTTTCTGCAGGCTGACACGTGGCTGACTGGAACCTGCAGTCCATGCATTGGTGGCGGCCACCACAACCTGGACATCTAGGTAAGAGATCTGCCTTGTAAGGAGTCTCTTGTTGCTTGCTGCTGCGGTGCTGTGTGTCGGGCTGTCTGTGCAGCTTGTTGACTTTGGCATCTTCTTCTGATTCCTCAGTGAGTTTGGTGTCCACGTGGTGTACGGCTTCTTCACGTGATGTCATTTTGGCAGGCTGGATCGTTTGGATGGCTCCACCAGCAGCTTTGTCCACCATAACTTCGTTCTGGGCATCTGCAAACAACAGCACTTCTCTTGCAAAAGGTTTTTGCTGCAGCTCTCTGTTGCAGAGGCTGCAGACGAGCCAGTCTCGAAGTCACTCTTCGACATCTGAAAATTGACAGAGGCGTGCGGCCTGCCTCAAGGCCGTGATGTATTTGGATGCGATCTCTCCCGGCTGCTGTATTCGTTGCTTGAAGGCATAGCACCAAGTAATCATCGACAACTTCAGCTGGAAGTGTTCTTCAAGCTTCTTCTTTAGTTCAGCATAGTAGATGGATTCTAGTGGCGTGGGTGCGAACAGGTTTTTGGCCAGATCGAATGTTGCTGGGCCGCACACACAGAGTAGCGTGGTGGCCTTCAGTCCATCCTCTGCAAGCTGGTTTGCCCAAAGGTAGTTCTTGACCTGGGACAGGTACGAGGGCCATCCTTCTGGTTTCTTGATGTCAAATTCGCACAGACTTCCGACCTTGGGCATTCTGCTGGTCTTCGTGGCTGGCTTCTGTGTCTTAGAATCCTGCTTCTCCATTGCTCAGGGACTGGTCCTCTGAGCACGTGGTCACTAGTGTGGCTTGCTAGCCGACTGTAGGGGGGTAATTGCTTTTTCCGCCAGGCATGCACTGCCTCTCCACTAGTGCCTTCCAGCTCTGACGGAGAAGCAGGATCCCACCTTCATCGCCAGTGTTGTGTACTGGGTTTGTTGTGCAGGAATGAAGACAAGGCGAGTGAGTCCAGCAAAGATCATGGTTTATTGCTTGCAGGATCTGAATTGGAGAACTGGGCTGCAGATGGAGCAATTTATATTGCTGCCCCCTAGGCGGCAGCCAATAGGTTTGAAGCAACCCATTGCTGCCTAGGGGCAGCCAGTAGCAGTGCTGGAGATGGGTTGTCTGAGGTGCTGGGAGCTGTTAGCAAGCTCCCAGCTTAAACAGCCCTCCAGCAGTTACCACGTGGTGTTAACAACAAACCCAATACATTACAATTAGGTCTGATTTTTTTTAATCACACATAAGATCTGGAGTTGTTGTGATGTCAATTGCTATAGTGGCAGATCTGGTGGGGCCATGGTTGGAAGCTAGTGACAGAGGTCTTGTACTGTATCTCTTCATATGTCAATCCCATGATGATCATCTCAGGTGTCAATCTCATGATGCTTCTAGGGTATCTGAAGATTTCTGGGAAATAAAGCACGAGAGATTCCTGAGTTGCTATTGGAGAGAGACAAAGAATGAGTCTGATTGAATGTAAGTAAGAATCCATATTAAAGGTTACACCATGGTGGTGAATGTCATTATTTTTTTTTCTCTTTATTGCATCTGCTAATAAATGGTGGCTTAGGGTGATCATTCCCTGCTGGGCAGGGAGAACCACAGAAACATCTTCCAAGCTCATATGAAGAATTTGCTTCACTCAGAATTGGACACTAACTATGTAGAGCCAATTGAGGCTCTTGAAAAACAGTCTTGTGGCCTAATTTTTGTAGATTTAGTCTTGTAGACTGAGTTTGAACCTGCGATTCATGAGGTAATGGACAAGGTCTTTCAATAAACAGTTAGCTGTTTGTTAGATCTAGTACCTTCTTAGGTTATTAAAGCAGTCTGGAAAGTATTTGGGTCCATGCAATATGTCAGTTTCACTGAAGGAGTGGCTGGTCACCCTCTTTTTGAAAGAGGCAGTAATGTATATCCTGCTTAAGAAGGTCTCCCTAGACCCAATGATGCTGGACAGCTATTTTCCAGCCTCCAACTTTCCTTTTTAGGGAAGAATGTTGAGTATGTGGTATGATAGCAGTTGGAAGAAGCAGATTATCTGAATTTATTTCAGGCAGGTTGTAGCCTGGGGTACTGAGACAGAATTGGTTGTGCTTATTAATGACTTTGGCAGAATCAGGATGGGGTGATACATCCATCCTCATGCTCTTTTATTCCATAGTGCCATAAACTGTGGTAACCAGCTACAGGGGTTATGGTGGGAGGCATTCTGTTAAAGCGATTCTCCTTCTTTTGTCATCAGTTCCAGTCAGCGTTGACAGGAAATTTTCCATCTCCATTGCCAATCCTCCATTTAATGGAAAGTCTCAGAACTTGACACTTTCCCCCTTCTTGTTTAACAACTACATGAAATCATTAAATGTAGCTATCTGTTGATTTGGGATCTGATATGATCAATACTGTACAGTAATGATACTCAATTGTGGGTCTTCACCCTGGGCCATTCAAGTGCTTCTACCAATATCTTGACCTGGTGCCTGGAGGCTATTTGGATCTGAATGGGGAGGAACAGACTCAAACCTAATCATGACCAGATTAAGTGGCTGTGATTATTTGGGCCTGCATCTGAGGATTTTTAGTTTTGGTTCTGTATGGTACTGGACTTCCCCATTCAAAACTGATATGCAATGTGGAGAATTCCTGGATTAACAGCTTCTGCTCAAGGAGAAAATATAGGGGAATCTTTGCACAGATTCATCTGGTATATCAGTTGCTCCCTTTCCCACAGTGAGAAAGGGAAGGGAAGGGAAGGGAAGGAAAGAAAGAAATAAGAAAGGAAGGGAGGAACAGGGAAAGAGGAACTTTGTATACCCTGCCTGACCAGCACCGTCCCATGCATGCTATTCCTGACCCATATAGCATCTCTAGCACACTCTCAAGCTCCCTTTGCACCTGACCAGGAATGCAGGGAGGGAATGCAGGGAGGGAGGGAGGGAGGGAGGGAGAGAGGGAGGAAGGAAGGAAGGAAGGAAGGAAGGAAGGAAGGAAGGAAGGAAGGGAGGGAGGGAGGAAAATTTCTGACAAGGTAACCTAATGGGGAAGTCAGCAGGAAGTTGGAAGTTGTTCCCACTCCTTTTTTGCCCAATTGTTGTCATTCTGTTTCCTGTTTAGGAAAGGAAATATTTGTAAATGATGACCCAACAGGGTATAGGATATCTAGTGTCAGCTATTAGGATTAGGCATTCACCCTTCATCTGTTTCAGATGTCATTAAACAAGTCCTGGAACTAGGGTTAATTTTTTGTCGGTTTGAGCTGTTTTGTTTACCACTTGATAAATTCATGTGGCTTTTTAAATTGTTTGGTTTCCTTTTTATACACCCAGGGTCTTTTGGAAATCAAGAAGGTTCCAAATCAAATGAATGAATGAATGAATGAACGAATGAACGAACGAATGAACAAACAAATAAAACCTGAGATGTTTCTGTAACTGAGGCTACTTAAGAGCCTTCTCGAGGACCTTGCTCTCCATTGAAATGAATTATTAGAAATAAGTTCTGAGTTTCTGTATTACAGTAGCGCTCTGTTTTTGAGAAAAGAGCAGAACACAACCAGCTCAAGAAGAAATGAAGTACCAGCTCAAACAGTAACTTCCCTACTTTAAGTGATAAGAACAAGTCTACTGTCAAGCAAACTCTACAGTTAAATGGAGTGCTTCTACAAATTAAGAGGATCAACATTAATAGAGGAAGATAGAGCATTCTCAATTTTTGGAGACAGCTGTAAATCCCTGCCCAACTAAGCTATATGAATGAAGAAAAGGATGTATTAGTCTTCCTATCTTGGACACTCCAACTATATATTCTATCATCCCAGACAGATGTCTCCAGACCACATTTCTCATCATCTTCAATCCACATAGTCCAGTGGAAATTGAATTCCTCTACAGTAGGAGGATACCTGCTTGAGAAATATTATCATAAATGCTTCTTTAGCTTCTAATACTATAGACATTTGTTTTATAGTTTTGATTATTTTTTTTCAATAAAAACACATGGTGATAATGACTTGAAGTCTTACTCATTTTGGAAGCAGCAAAATCTGAGTTCGTCAGGAATCCAATTTTGGACAAGATAAAAGAGGGAGAACAAAATCCTGTAGAATTTGGTATATTAAATGGAACTGAATATGGTGTCCTAAATCATACAGATTCTTGCTTCATTGTTTGACATGGGTAAAGATTCTATTATATTTCTTTGTAATGCAGTCATGCTTTATGAAGGTGAAATTTGCTAAGCTTTACTGAAAAACATTCTTAGGATCTTAGTCCTTCCTATGAGGATTGCATTTGCTGTAAAAACAATGAACAACTTTGTCTCCTTTAAACTCTAAGTCAAATCTGCATCAATTGATCAGACTGGTCAAAAAGGAAGAGGTGAAATTCAAAATTATGTTAAATGCACAACCTTCAGCTGTCTCCCTGAATTATTGTTTTTCTCACAAATAAACATGTGAGGCTTTGACTTGGAATAGGACCACAGTTGTGTGGAGGAGAGGTTAAAAAATTACCTACTGGTTACTTCTTTCTTGAAAATGATGATTAAAAAGACACCTTTTTTTGAAAACAATTAAAAAGAATGCTGGTGGGATAGGGTGATAATTTTAAGACAGGTACAATTATTTGATATTTTAAACCTCCCCTATGCACACTGCCCCAATTTAGCCCAGGACATGTGGAAAAGTATAGTATGTGTATGAACCATAATGTGAACATAAGGGGAGGGAGGAATAAGCATTGTACCAGTGCAAAGGGATGACTTTCATCTGTGCAGAAGAGGTACTAACTGAATCTTTAAAGCTTTTTTTGGCCCATCTAGAGCTCAGTAAGAAAGCTGTTGAACCCCTGGGCTCAAATAGTTTTGGGCCTGATCTGTCTTTTTATAGATATTGGCATTCTGTTTTCCAAAGCTTGGTCTTCAAAAGCAACATCTATATAGAAACCTCTGGTTCAGGTTTAATATAGAAAAAAAGGCTTCCCAGGCAGGCAACAGAAAAATTGCTTATGCACCTGCTGTGTGCAATTACGTGGCCAGGATAGAGACAAAGATGGGTCCAGTCCTCTTTGACTCCAGCTGCTAAGCTATGTGGCTTTTTATCCTGAAACAGATTCACCTAAGTGTAGCAAAGATTCCCATTAGTGCAAACTGGTTCCATTCTTAAGAGGCATTTCTTTTAGTACAGTCCTGGAGAGAGAAGCTTTTAGAAGCCATCAGGGTGTTTCAAAACATAATTTAAAATCCATGGCCTAAATGTCAGTCAAATCCAAGCACATGACCTACTTCTAGCACAGTAGGTCCATGTATAAAGGAGAGCAGGATCCTAGATGCAGTGCAAGAAGTAAATTTATTTGCCAGTCAAATTTCCTCAGTTTTCAAGCCACATATGTTCATTAAAATAAATGAATAAATAAGCAAAATAGATAACAGCATAGACATAAAAAAATTGGTTATTTGAAATTTGCCCAGTTCCATTAAGTGATTTTCCTCCTAGTATGATATTTATCAGTGCAATTTTACTGTCCTCTCCTCTCCATGGCCACTTATTCCAATTATAAAGAATAATTTCCCATAGGGAAATAAGAAGCAGTCCTTATTTTATATTAAGCAAAGCACTGAATATAGAAAGTTTATAATCTGCCTTGCGATAGAAGAATGATGCTTTAATTGCAGGATTTAAATTCACAGCCAGTAAGTGGAGCTAAAGCTCTTTGAGAGCTATTTGTATATGGAAAAAAATTACAAGGATAATGGAATATTTTCCTCCATCTTGCTTTAACTGTATTTATCTAATTGTTTAGGATGCATCTAAGCAACTGCATAATTTTTACAACATGGCATGTTCAATAGTGTCTTTAGAGCTAGAGAAGTGGAGAGAGCAAGAAGATTGGCATAGCCTGGGCAGCAGTGCACTTTTGCATAATTGATTGTGACTCTTTGTGCACAAACTTCATGGTGGGATAAAAGGATGGCCCTTGTCATGGATTGCAGCTGGTTAAAGAACAGCAAGGATGGAAGAAAGCAAATGGACAGTTTTTACAGTGGGATGTAATATGTAAATGGTTCAAAGGTTATAGTAGCTTGCTGTAAAATAAACTGGTCTTGAGAGTGCGGATAGAGAGAGAAACAACCAAGTTTATGGTATCAAATTAATGAGAATGCTTACAGCTTTCTGCTTACAGCTAAAATGAATTGTGAAAAACACCAACAAGATCTTTCCAAACTAGATAAAAAAGGCAATCAAATACCAAATGGTCCAGTATAAGGAAGTATAAAGTGATGCACATTAGAGCAAAATGAATTGTAATTTCCAATATGCGGATGGCGGTGAACGAAAAATACTGGGGAAAATCAGTGTAACAAAGTTATCTTGTGCATATTTGCCATCAACACATAAATTGTGTGATACTTAGAAGGATTTAGAAGTTTCTGCTAGCTTTGCAATTCCTGCATGTACCGTACATCACACTATGTCACTTTTAAATCTCCTCAGAATGAAGAGATCCAGAATAAATAAGTAATATACAGGGCTTTTTTTCTCATAGAATGCTCAGTATGGAGTTCCGGCACCTTTTTTGGATGGAACCTTGTAGGGTAGGCAAGGTGGGTTGTATGACATGTGTGAGTTCTGGCACCTTTTTCTTTTACAAAAAAAGCACTGGTAATATATATATAGCTATGAGGGAGAATTCTACTAAGGTTCAAATGAACAAGAAGGAAACCTAGAGTTTTATGGATCAACATGATAGGAACTCAAGCTGACAGGGCTGGATCTATATGTCTGGTCCCATGAACCTATTCATTTTCCAAGCTCAGAAGTGCTCAGGTGAATGAAGAGTTATTGCTTACAATGTTTGTAAAGCTTAAACAATTCTAATTTATCTTTCTTTCTTTCTTTCTTTCTTTCTTTCTTTCTTTCTTTCTTTCTTTCTTTCTTTCTTTCTTTCTTTCTTTCTTTCTTTCTTGTAATTTTAAACTATTTTATTATATAATAAGTTTAGACATAATACCCTCACAGTTTTCAGATGCAGCCATCTTTGTTGCATCTGCTTTCAAGCTTTTGGGCAAAGATTCTACTATATTACGGCAATAGATTTTGTTATAATATAAGCAAATGACTGATCACCTATAAATTTAAAACATACACATTGGTGCATATATATATATATATATATATATATATATATATATATATATATATATATATATATATATATATATATATATATATATATATATATATATATATATATATATATATATGGAAGCTGAAGCCACCAGCCTGATGATGATGGATGGGATTTTGTTGAAACGTTGCTCCTACACCTTCAACTCTACGTGGGGAAAAACCCGAATGACCAAAGATCCACATACAAACACCCGCGAAAACCTCAGAATAATGTAAGCATAATCTCTGTTTAACAGTTGAGAAGTCTTGCTTGCTCTGCCAAGGTATTTTAACAAATGGCTTTGGCTCCTGTTGTGCTATCTGAGTTTGGATACTCCATTAGCTAATGCAGATACGTTTGTTTTAAATCTCCAGGGTACAGAATTATTTGTGCATCATATGAAGAATTAGGGTTTGATTCAAAGTCCTACTCGAGTTGTATGTTTAAAGAGAAAATTTATATTTGGAACAAAGACAGTCTAGATATTAAGTTAATGAGGTAGTTTAGTAGGTAGTGGGCAGCAGGCCACATAGGCAGCCAGATAGAATTATGATTACGGCCACCACACTATTGACCTTGGCTCAAGTTTATCCTCAACAGTGGAAACTCATTGGATTACTTTGGGCAGGTATTATCAGCTCAACTTGCCACCTAGGCTGTGGTATGTGTGTGTGTATCACACCAACTAGAGTTATGTGTATTTTTCACATCCCATAATCATTGTACAAAAAAGGAAATGTCAAAAGACAGAAAAACAATGTCATATAAATGAGCACGTCTCCTTTTTTAAAAAAAACCTAATCCAGAAGAACTTCTATGTAAAGGACAACTTTTAAGCTGGGGTCCCCAATCCCTAGGCCACAGTCCACCACCAGGCCTTAAGCCTTTCGGAACTGGGCCACGGAGGTGGCAGGCGCACATTGCCACTTGCCGAGCAGCGGGTGAGCATGTGCACATGTGCTCCATTTGCCCAAACAGCAGGAGAAGCTATCTCCTTTCCCCCTGCTGGTCTATAAAGCTGAAAAGGTTGGAGAAGTCTATTTTAAGTGGTGTTTTGCAAGAGCATAGACGAGTGAATGATCCCACTTTTATATATCCATTTCTGCATAAAATTGAAGCATTGCAGTAATTACTTCAGCTCTCAAATATCCTTCATTAAAGAACATTACACAGAGTCTTTCCATCCTCTTCCTCCCAAGTATTTTGACAAGGTTAATTTGTAGAAAAGTAGTTTGATTTTTTTTTTGCCATAAAGCAAAAAAAGAAAAGAAAAAAGAAGAGTAACATAAAGTACCACAACTACTGACTTCTTTTAAGATATCTAACCAATAAAATTATTGTTGGTATCCAATAGCTTGGTGAGCTGCAATGTAAGATATAAATAAGAATTAGTAGTAATAATATGCCTCTCTCAATTTTATTTATAACTATAAATTTAATACTAATTTGAATGATATTCATATTTTGTGACTATTATATATGCATAGTTTTGTTTATCTAAATATTGAACTACTCAGAAATTTATTATTTCTTTATTTGTCTAGACAATGTAGACTCAATTAAAATTTGTGCTTCTAGTTTATAGGTAATTCTGTAAAGAAATGGCCATTTAAATTTCTTTCAGGCTTCTAGGATGAAGGTTGACCTAGTTTTTGCAAACAAAATCACAGTCCATTCTATACCACTTCAGAATGGAAGAGTCACCTTCATATCATAGAAAATTCTTCTTGTTTGTGAATCACTATCAAGACAGAAAGGCATTTTATAAGCAATGTTTTGGCATGCTAATTTTTACTGCATAAGGCTTTGACTCATGAATTTAAAGCATTTTTTTTCAGGTTGATGTGGTACAATCATAGAAAGTTATAGTTGGTGATTCCATTTAGAATACAAATCAGGCCTGAAAGAGGTTTGTAGCACTCCAAAAGTTTTGTAGTATAATTTTTTGCTTTATGAAACTCAGATCAATGATCAAGTTATTTAATAAACATGTTCTTTCCTCCACATCCCTCATCCTATTATAGCTCTAGACTCCTGAGATAGCAACTGTATAAATGCTGATCCCTTCCCATCTTCATCTTACATAAGAATTGTTTATGAGCTACTGAAGCATTCCTTAACCTTTCCCTGTTAATGAAATGTAATTTGTGTTAAAAGGTTCTGATCACCATATTAGCAAAGGCAGCTGGAATATTGTCTGCTATGCTTAGTAATAAGGAAGTTGGAGCTGGCATAATGTGAAATATATTTATAATCAGGGATCATCATTGCATGGTTTTCTGAATATATCTGTTTCTAATTTCCATAGCAGCCAAAACTCTCAGTTGAATGAAGGCATATATATGTGTCCCAGGATTTTGGTGCCCTACATACATGCCCCACATTCTGGTGAGGGAGAAGTTCCCTGAGGATGGGTTCCAGGACGAGTCTGAAAGTTCAGAAGACTAAATCTCTGGTCCCAGTGATCGACCCAGATTGGATCGTGCAAAACTCTCAGTATTCTTGTTTTCACCATGAAATATGTGAACCTAAAGCTAGAAGCTAGTGTTCTACATGAAACTCTCCTTGTTTCTATTTCTTCTTGAAATAATAGCCATGTCCATTCTGTTTGGAGTGGCTTCAGAAGATAGAAGTGTCAACTTTAAAAATGAGTATGTCTGTAGCCATTTTCCCTACTCATTTTCGGTTGACACATAGAAAAGAGGGAGGGGGGTTTCCAGGTGCTTCGCTAGTCTAAATAAACTTTTATCCCATGGGAACCAAGGTCATTGGCTGCTCCCAAGACTGCAGGCTGGGCGTTATGTAAAAACCTGTGAAGAAGATGTATTGGTGAATGTAGTTGCTTACATAACCTTAGGGGTGGGATTTCTTAACTTTGTGTTGGGGAATTGGTTTTTTTTATGTTTTATTGATTTTCTAATTTTACATTTAAATATTTAAAAAGCGGTGTGGTGGTTGAGTTAATCAATAATTCAATGAGATACAAGCATCTTTAGTACAAGTCTCAAACTATCACATTATATATTTCTTCTCTTTTCCCCTTAGTATTTACTGTCTCATGTTTAAACTAATACAATTCTTATTAAATAAAAATAACCTTCTTACATTTATCAATAATTTTTAACTTATACATATCCTGGTTATTTTAACATTCAGTCTTTATAGACAATCAATGTCCTAATTAGTTTTTCCCAATTTTTTGTTTCCCATTAATATTTAAATTTAACATTTAATATTTATAATTTCCAAGTTTTAAGTAACCAAAGTTCCCTTTATCACAATTCATCACAAAATCTAATATTGAGGATACACATTTTAGCTATTTGAATATATTCTATTTCTCATCATCTTACATCATCTAATTAATAATACAGTATGACATTCTTATTTTCTACCAGTTTCCAAATATCTTAAATTTAGTAACAAAAATTTCTCTTGTCTCAACATCAAATGCTTCCTATCTTTTTTATTAATGTCTACTATCTCATATTTCAGCTAGTACAGTTCTTATATCAGCTAAGTAAAAACATGTTTAATATATATATATACACACACACACACACACACATATTACATTCAACCTTTATAGAAAAATCAGTATTCAAATTTAACTTTTAATATTTATACTTCCAAGTTTTAAATGACTAAAATTTTCTTTATCTCAGTTCATCACAAAATCTAATATTCAAAGTACACATCTTGTGTATTTGAGTATATTCTATTTTAATCCTCACTAATAAGTCAAAACCTCACTTTTCTTCAGCCTTATTCTAGCTTTCTTTCTTTGCCAACTCACCTTCCATATCTGTGCTTTTAAGTCATCAAATAGATCTCCCTCTGTTATTATATATATTATTTGAGATAAAAGAGGCATCTCCATTTTTTTGGAAAGGCTAACAAATTGTCTCTCTATTTTGTGATGTAGTTGTCCTGAAATGTTTATCTTTCCCTTTGGTCTGTTTTTCTTCTTGATCCTCAGGTTTCTTCTGGTTTATACAGAAAGTCTTTTCCATTTTCAGTGTTGTCAGTCCCTTTTCTGGGTTTTCTGTTAACTGTGTTTGTTGATCAGTTGAATCTTCTATCATAGTATTTAATTGTTACCACTTCTTCTATTATAATCTGTGTAGCTGATTCTTTAGTTGTAATCAAAGTTTGGGTTTGTATATCTAGGCTGACATCTTGTTCTTTTCTGTAATTTCTTGTTTCATCAAAGGCTGTAAGAATAGTTTCATAAATTGCTTTCAACATCGCCTGGTGCACCAGTTGCGGCCCTATCTAAGCCGGGATGATATATGCACGGTCACTCATGCGCTCGTGACCTCTCGACTAGACTACTGCAATGCTCTCTACATGGGGCTGCCCTTGAGGACCACCCGGAAGCTCCAACTGGTACAGAATGCAGCCGCGAGAGTTGTGTTGGGAGTCTCCCGATACTCCCACGTTACACCTTTGCTCCGTGAGCTGCATTGGTTACCAGTTTCCTTCCGGGTGAGATTCAAGGTACTAGTAATGGTGTTCAAAGCCCTACATGGCAGGGGTCTGGAGTACCTTAGGGAACACCTGCTGCCGGCATTGACTTCCCTGCGCCCTGTGCGTTCCCACAGAGAGGGCCTCCTCAGGGTGCCACCGGTCAGAGAATGCCGACTGGTGGCCCCCAGGGGGAGATCCTTCTCTGTGGGCGCCCCAGAGCTATGGAATCAGCTACTGGTTGAGCTCCGGACGGCGCCCGACCTTCGCTCCTTTCGCCGCGAGCTAAAAACATACTTTTTTGAACAAGCTGGCCTGGCCTGATGAGGGGATTGGGGGGGTTGTTATTGTTTTTACTTGGTTTTTAAGATGTATTTTAATATGGGCATTTATTTAATCTTGTTTTAACTTTTGTAATTTTGTATTTTTATTCTTGCCCTTTTCACCGCCCTGAGTCCTAGAAATATTATTAAATATTATTAAATTAAATTAAATTAAATAAAGAGAATCTGTTCCTGTTCTTCATCCAATGTTTTCTGAGTGGTGTGTTAAATTAAAAGCTTTACAATCAGAGAATGAAAATAATTTTGTCACTGAGTATAGAACACAGCTGGGATTCTCACAGCTGATATCTGTCAAGGTTGCAAAAGTCTTATCTATATTCTGTGCTTCAAGCCAAGTCTCTTTTAGGCAATAACAAGTTGTAATATCAGGTTTAGCCACAAGATGTCGCCCATACCATTTAAGATTTTTTTAAGTCCAAAATTTTTATAATCCTTTTTCCAATTTTATTTCTTTTTTGTAAGTATAAACCCAAATCTTCAATAGAAATAAGAAATCTTTTAGTCCTCAAATTTTAGAAAGATAAAAATCCAGTTAGAATCAGGTTATTCTTTCATCATTTTAAACTCACCTGGATAGTTAGCTGGTGCTATTTTTAGAGGGTGGGATAGAATTTCCCTTCCCTCTCTCCAGAGGGGAAAAAATACTTTGGGCAGCTTATACAGTGGAAAAAATAGTTAGGATTGAAGAGAGATTCAAATCTCAACCAGTCTCATCTGCACTGCTTTATAGGTGCCTGGTGGTAAGTTTGATTTCAGCTGTCTGCAGCCTAGTGACGGACCATATTTCTATGGTCGGTCTTTCGTCCGCTGGTTTGGAGGGCTGCCCCGGATCAAGAGGAAGGGCTACTGCACCGTCCCCTCCTTGCTTGTTGCCCCTACAGGGCAACCTTCAACCCTTTCCAGGGTCCCCCAGTGGTGCAAAATTGGACATGGAAGATGGAGCTTGCCTTCCAGTGTCCATGTCACTGGGCAGTGGGAAACTGGAAGTCTATGTTGAGGAATTGTTATGTGTGTCTTCAGACTTGTTTTCACTTTTGAAGTGCCAATACTTTGTAACTAATAAACATGTTCTTTGAAGAATTTGCAAGCCTCAGAGTTCTGCTTTATTTGTTTCTGTCTGTCAAAACCATGACAAGAAGTCCTTGTGTTATGAGCACAAAAGAACTCAAGTCTTGTTTGAGTTTGGCTTCACTCTTGCACTTGTTTAGTAATTTTTTTCCCCACAAGATGGTGGCGCATTCATAAGCAGCGGCCCTGAGCTCCCGGTACTGGTGTGTGGTGATTGGATTAATGTGTGTATGAATGAGTGTGCACAGTGTAGTGCAAGGGGCTAAATTAGCCTACAAACGTATAGAGCTGCTAAACATTGGGCTTGCAAGGCAATCTGGTATTACCAGTGATTTTCAGCAGTCCCATAACATACTGAACTGCATAGTGAGGCCTCCAGGATCTCTGTGGATTGTCTTTGGGCTGGGGAGGAGACGACGTAAGCGAAAGAGAAAGGAGTGAAAACAAAAACATGGCTGCAGGGCTGGGATACTGAATCAGCTTAGAAAGCAGCCTCATAGACCAGCATTGTCGAGTCTTTTCTTGAGCAATGCCAGATCCCTTGTCCATAAAATTGACAAATTACAGCTGCAGTTGGTAGCAAGCAGGCTTCTCCGTGAATGTTGTGTGATGGTTGTCATGGAGAACTGGCTACATGCAGCAGTGGAGCTGACAAGCTGAGTCATTCACCGCTCTGACAGAGATAAAGGCTCTGGTAAGAGCAAAGGAGGAGGACTCTGTGACTGGTGTGCCAATAGCAGATTAGTTTACACGTATTGTTCTCCAGATGTGGAACTGATGACTGTCATATGTAGGCCTTTTTATTTGCCTGGAGAAATTACTGTAGTAATTATTACAGCTGTTTATGTTCCACCTGATGCCAATGTCAGCACGGCACTTTCCAAGCTGCATGACGTCATCACCAGGCAGCAGCAAACTCACCCAGAGGGTGCTCTTGTCATGGCTGGGGAGTTCAATCAAGCTTGTCAGAAGACAGTTCTCCCCAAGTTTGTACAGTATGTGCAAGTTCCCATCAGAGGGAAGAACACTTTAGACCACGTGTATTCTAATCTGAAACAGGCATACAGAGCATTCTCTCTCCCCCGCCTGGGTACATCTGACCATCTTTCACTCCTGTTGTGCTCAAAGTATGTCCCTCTCAGGAAAAGAACTCAGGCAGTCATGAAAAGGGTCAAAACCTGGCCAGTGGGTGCTCTCAGTCAGTTGCAAGACTGCTTTGAAACCACTGACTGGAGTGTATTCGAAGATCAAGACCTGAATGCATACACAGATGCCATACTCTCTTATATTAGAACATGCATTGATAGTGTAACAACAGAAAAGTGCATTAGAGTTTACGGGAACTGCAAACCCTGGTTGACTGCAGAGATACGAACACTCCTGAGAGCCCGGGACTCTGTCTTTAAGGCAGGGGACAGGGACACATACAGAGAGGCCAGGGCAAATCTCAGAAGAGGCATTAGGATGGCGAAAGAGCAATACAAACACAAGGTGGAGAACCACCTAGCAGACAACAATCCAAGGCAAGTGTGGCACGGACTGCAGCACTTAACCAACCACAAGGGCAGTATGAGGAGCATGGTTAACTCATTGGCTGAGGAGCTGAATATCTTCTTCGCTCGCTACGAGGTAAAAAGACCAGACCCCGTAGCCTCTGCTGGCCAGCCTTCTGATTTTCAGCAACTCACCCTATCTGAAGACCAAGTGAGAACTGTATTGAAGGCTGTGAATCCCAGCAAAGCCGCAGGCCCAGATGGGATGCTGGGGATAGTGGTTAAGAACTGTGCCGACCAATTAGCAAGGGTCCTGACAAGGATTTTTAACATCTCCTTGCAAACGGCATGTGTACCATCATGCTTGAAAGCAGCTACCATTGTCCCAGTCCCCAAGAAAACTGCAGTTGAGTGCCTGAATGACTACAGACCTGTTGCATTAACGTTCTCCAACATCTCAGGACATACCTCCCACTGGATTTCGATAAACATCAATTTGCCTACAGGGGGAACAGGTTGACAGACGATGCCATAGCTACTGCTTTACACTCTGTAGCAAGTCATCTTGAGAAACCTGGAAGCTATGTCAGGATGCTTTTGTTGATTATAGCTCGGCTTTCAACACCATTTTGCTGAGCACTCGCATCGAGAAGCTGACTGACTTGAAATTTTCCCTCTCCATCTGCGATTGGATTCAAGACTTTCTCAGGGACCAGTTACAAACAGTGAGGGTTGGGTCTGCTTTGTCCACCCCCCTGAAGCTTTGCACCGGCTCGCCACAGGACTGTGTGCTTAGCCCCTATCTGTACTCTTTGTACACATATGACTGTGTATCATCCGACCCATCTACTGTGATAATTAAGTTCGCAGATGATACGACAGTGGTGGGTCTTATTACAGGTGGGGATGAGACAGCATACAGGGTGGAGGTACAAAAACTATCCATATGGTGTTGTAACAACTTGCACCTGAACATCGGCAAGGCGAAAGAGATGGTGCTAGACTTCTAGAGGAAAAAGGAGGAACCTGCCCCACTTTACATCGGGGAGGACTGTGTGGAGAGAGTTTCCTCCTTTAAATTTCTGGGAGTCTACCTCTGCAAAGATCTTACCTGGAAAGTTAATACAACCCAGGTAGCCAGAAAGGCCCAACAGAGACTTCACTTTCTCAGGGTCTTGCGGAAGAACAGGGTAGAACAACGGCTAATGACTCTCTTTTACCAGGCTACTATAGAGAGTGTCCTCTCGTACTGTATTGTGGTTTGGTATGCTGGTCTGACAGCCGCAGATAGGAAAGCATTAGAGAGGGTGGTGAGCACAGCACAAGACATTGTGGGCTGTCTCCTGACACCACTGGATGACATCGCCAGGGCTCGCTGCCTTGGAAGAGTGAGGAAAATGTTCAGGGATGACTCACACCCTGGATGGTATCTCTTTACTCTCCTACCATTGGGTAGGAGATATAGGAGTATAGCCAGCCGTACCAACAGGCTGAAGAACAGCTTTTATCCATGGGCTGTTAGGCTTTTGAATGGGATATAATTTTATAAACTTTATGCATGATTGACTTGCGAGGCTGGTGTGTTGTGCAATTAGCTCACATGGTGTAATAAGATGGAGGATTTGTGTCACTGTAAGTTGGGGGTGGGGGCACAAAGGGAGGCTTAGCCAATCTCAGTGTATACATGGTTGTACTTTGATAATAAAGGTTCATTCATTCATTCATTAAAGGTTCATTCATTCATTCATTTATGGAAATATATCCTAATTCACTTCTGATATGAAGTTTGATAGGATTTCTTTGAAAGGAAAAAAGAGAACACACTCAGCATCAAACACGTAATATACTTGCTATAATACAAACCATACTTTTATTATTTATATTCAGTCTTTGGGGATTTGGTGGAAGGACTGGTTATATGGCATGTTAAAATGCATAATAATGGACTTCATGACATCTTTGACTCTTCATTCTTGGCAACAAAGAATAGCCTGTAAACCATCGGGGGGGGGGGAGAGATTAAAGAAGAAGATTGAATGTTAAAAGAATAATAGGTGAGCATTATAAAGTATATAAAACCTGATCATCTAGAGCAGGGGTGTTAAACTCAATTTCATTGAGGGCCGCATCAGCATTGCGGTTGCCCTCAGGGGGCCGGGTGGGTATGGCCTGGGTGGGCGGGGCCTACTGGGTGGGCGTGGCCAGCTCTACATCGTTCACATCAAGGGTGCCTATGGGGGCCTGGGCAGGAGTGGGACAGATCTGAGGGTCTCTGGCAGAAGGAGGGTCTCTGGGCCAGGGCCAAGGCAATGGGGGCCGTTCTCTCACTGTTTCCAGGATGGCTTTGTGGGCCACATGAAACCACTTCATGGGCCGGATCTGGCCCCCGGGCCTTGTGTTTGACATGTTTGATCTAGAGTGTTGAAAAATGAGAAGAAAAGTCCTGTTTCCATTAATACTTAGAACAGTCCTAACTAGGAAACATTAGAGAAGATATTTAATATTAACTATTATTATTAAGATCTATATCAGGATCACTTATTCTTTTCAACTACAGACATGACCTTTACTCAATTTTATAATCATTTTAGAGCAAATACAGATCTAATCTTTTTGTATGAACCAGTTCCTCCCCATCTGTGAAGCTGTTTTTCTACTATTCCATTAATAAGACTAAGCCTGAATTCTGATGGAACTCTGCACATGAATAAATCATGCATCACTGCATAATATAAATAAAACAAAATCCAAATTTTAAGTATTAATTTGAATATTGTGAGGACTTTGTCTTTAATTTGCACTGGGAGCATAGTTTGTTTATATCCTCTTAGAAAAATATTTGGCCTATGTGTTTGTGTGTGTGTGTTTGTGTGATGCAACAGAATTGTTGCAAAATTTATTTTACTTGTAACCATTAATTTCTAAACAATTATAGGTTTCAAGATACAAAGCAATTATAAATAACTTATCACCGACAAAACCCCAGTAGCACACAAATAAAAGATAAATATATAGCTATCCAAATCTTTTAATTTTATGTTTACCACAATTAGTATAAGCAATTACAGACAATTATTACTTCAGTAATGTATTATAATTTTATAATCTTTACAATCTTTATAATCTAGAATTCTTTACGAGTTCTGATTTGTAAATTGAATGCATTTATATTTACTGTTGTAAAGGAAGAAAAAAAAATTCTGGAAAAGAGCTTAATACCACTCATGACTGTATGTTTTTCAAGATTTCCCTACCTCACTCTTATCATTGACTGTCCTCTTGAACTTCAAATCCCCCAGGGGACGATGTGCTCCATGGGAAATATTACATTATGGATCCCCACAATCATCTGAACGGCACGTATGAATAAAGAGATGAGCTTTTCATGTTATCACTATCCTTCCTTTTCCAAGAAAAAAGGCCTTATTGGCCTCATTTTCGTCTCCAGGCTGCTTAAAACAGGAGCGTAGAAAATGAAAGCTCTTATCTTAGGTTGACTTGGAGGTCTGCTAACTGCAAACTAAAAGTAAAACCATTAGATGAACCTGATGATCAATAGATAGGTTATACTGTGCCACTGGCTATTAATGATCTCCTAAAATGGTTGGTAAGTCAAAACTACAGAGATTAAGTGCAGTGCCTGTTTAAAGTTACATTGACACGGAACAAGGAGACAAGATTGGCCCTTGTAATTGTCCCTGTTGCAGTATCCCTGCAGTCACATGATTGCATTTCAGGTGCTTGGTAACTGGTTCACATTTACAACATTGCAATCTCCTGGGGCCATTTGCAACTTTCACTGTTGGCTTCCCATAAGCAAAGTCACTGGGCAAGCCAGAAAGAAACAATAAATACTGATCGCTTGATGTTGTACCTAAAAACCATGTGGATTTGCTTAATGACTGCAACTGGAACTGCCATAACTGTTGTCATAAGCATACTTTTCATAATCATAATAGTAAAGTTGGAAGGGATCTTGGAGGTCATCTAGTCCAACCCCCTGCTCAGGTAGGAAACCCTATACCATTTCAGACAAATGGCTGTCCAGTCAATTCTTAAAAACTTCAAGTGTTGGAGCATTCACAGCTTCTGGAGGCAGGTTGTTCCACTGGTTAATTGTTCTAACTGTCATGACGTTTCTCCTTAGTTCTAGGTTGCTTCTTTCCTTGACTAGTTTCCATCCGTTGCTTCTTGTCCTGCCTTCGGGCACTTTGGAGAATAGCTTGACTCCCTCTTCTTGGTGGCAGCCCCTGAGATATTGGAACACTGCTATCATGTCACCCCTAGTCCTTCTTTTATTAAACTAGACATACCCAATTCCAGCAGCCTTTCCTTATATGTTTTAGCCTCCAGACCTCTAATCATCTTTGTTGCTCTTCTCTGTACTCTTTCCAGAGTCTCAACATCTTTTTTACATCATGGTGACCAAAACTGGATGCAGTAGTTCAAGTGTGGCCTTACCAAAGCATTGTAATGTGGTATTAATACTTCACGTGATCTTGATTCCATCCCTCTGTTAATGCAACCTAGCAGTCTGTTGTCTATTTTGGCAGCTGCAGCACACTGCTGGCTCATATTTAAGTGACTGTCCAGTAGGACTCCAAGATCCCTCTCACAGTTACTACTATTGAGCAAGGTACCCCCTATAGTATACCTGTACATTTGGTTTTTCTTGCCTAAATGTAGAACCTTACTTTTTTCACCATTTAATTTCATTTTATTAGATAGCACCCAGTGTTCAAGTCTGCCCAGATCCTCCTGTATCTTAAGCCTATCTTCTGGAGTGTTGGCTATTCCTGCCAGCTTGGTGTCGTCTACAAATTTGATGAGTTCCCCATCTATCCCTTCGTCCAAATTGTTGATGAAGATGTTGAAGAGCCCTGGGCCCAGAACAGAGCCCTGGGGCACCCCACTACACACTTCCCTCCATGTAGATACATTCCATTGAGGACCACATGCTGAGTACGGCCGGTTAGCAAGCTACGAATCCATCTGGTGGTGATGCTGTCTAAGCCACATTTGTCTATCTTATCAAGTAGTACTTTATCAAATGCCTTACTGAAGTCCAAGTAAATTACATCCACAGCATTCCTCTGATCCACTAATTTTGTCACTTGGTCAAAGAATACAATAAGATTTGTCTGGCATGATCTGTTTTTGACAAACTTATGTTGGCTTTTAATAATGACTTTGTTTGCCTCTAGGTGCTCCCTGCTTTGTTGTTTGATTATCTTTTCCAGAATCTTCCCAGGTATTGAGGTCAGGCTGATAGGTCTGTAATTTCCTGGATCCATTTTTTTTCCTTTTTTGAAGATCAGAACTACATCAGCTCTTTTCCAGTCCTCTGGTAGTTCCCCAGTGCTCCAGGATCTTTGAAAAATATAGTTCAGTGATTCTGAGATCACGTCTGCCAGTTCCTTGAGAACCTTGGGGTGTAATCCATCTGGTCCTGGTGATTTGAACTTATCTAAGCTGGACAGGTGCTCACTTACCAAGTTCTTGCCTATCTTAACTTTCTATTCTGTTTTTTATGGCACTGTTTTGGATAGGTTGTGGACTGTTTTTACCCTTTGTGTAAAGACAAATGCAAAAAATGAGTTAAATAGTTCTGCTTTCTCCCTGTTGCTTGTTATGTCATGTGTTGTCATGTTATGTTATGTGATGTCATGCTTTATGACCGCATCACTTCGTGTCAGAGTTCCCACCCCAATTACCCTCATTAACTCCAACTCAAGTGGATTCTTGTGATTGATGGGATATAAAATTATTGTTAGTTAAAATGGACCCTACAAACTGCTGATCCCCAAGACTGGCCCAGTTGTTTCATTTCCACCATCTTCTTCAGCATGTTCTCTGGCTGCCAGATTGTTCCTGATAGTACAATTGTGTCCAAGAGCCTGTTCTCTTTCAAGTTCACTCGTTGCTGGCTGTTCTAGAGGTTCTGATTGTTCCAGTGACACACTAAGCCAGAGACAAGTAATTAACTGAGTTAGAAGGTGTGGGATTCTTTCCCCCTTAAGTCATGAGTTTTGTTTACAATTTACTGTTCATGCATTCACACTTTCACTTGACATTTCAGGCTTTAATCCAGATGGAAAGAATGGAGTGTTAATGCCTGAAAAGATTAAAAAAATGCTCCAAATATCAACACACAAAGCACCTGAGCCTTCTACAGCTAGAAGAATTGTCCTGTGAATTATCAATAGTTGGCAGGTTTGAGAACTGTAAGACTTTTTTTTGACAATTTGTCTTAATTAAAAGAAGGCTTTTGTGCCTCTAATACCGAGTTTTGCAAGCCAGGCGAGAATGCTTCCCTAGTCTGGGGTGTTGGGCTAAATTCCTTTCAGATGTGTTTCATATTCTCTAACAGAAGGTGTGCCATATGTCATCATTTTCCCTTATGAAGGGAAAGGCTAAGATCCACTTCATATAGATTAATGAAAAATATGTGGTCTAGCAAAAGGACTCCTGAGTGTACTACTCATATTTGTGAGTTCCAAAAACTTAAAAATATTAAAATAGTATCTTAGTCTAAATGAGAATGACTTGGACCAATATGGGAGAGGAAATCCAAATTTACTTACTGCTGCTGAAATGGGTTGGCAGATGTCCTTTTTGCTGCTGCATTGTTTAGATAAGTGAGTCTGAAAATTAATTACTAGAGAGAAATAAAAATGATGTTGGTTCATTCATTCATTCATTCATTCATTCATTCATTCATTCATTCATTCATTCATTCACTCACTCACTGTCCAACCAAGCAAAGTTCTGGTTAGTTTATAATAATCATGATATAAATAGAGATTATTGCCTATGTTGTTAAAAGGCACTGGCTAGATATAAAGTCTAGGACATTTTCATTTGTGAGATTCATCTCCTCTCCCTCCCTTCCCTTTAGTGGAAGCTAAAGTTGCCAGAAGAATGGCAGTAATTTATGGTTGCTTTGGAGGTGTTGAGGTAAAGGTAATCCTTGAGTTCATTCTATGTTGCTTCCTTCTTCTTCCACTCTGTTACTTGTTCCACAAAATGTTTAAAAGTGTTCACTCTTAAAAATGGACCTATAAAATCCATTCTACATTTTTTAATCAAAAGGAATTATAAAATCAAAGAATAAAAGCAAGATAAAATCAAAATAAACTCGGAGAGTACTTAGGCAACATGTGTGCACTCCTTGTCATCCTGGCTTGCCCCCTTGGCTGCATTAATAGAAGCAAAAAATCATGGAAGATATGCATTTCACTTTATTTTGCTTTTGTAGATGCCAATTCAAATATTGTGTCCCATTTTGGGCACCGCATTTTGTCAAGGATTCTGAAATACTGGAACAGAGTGCTATAAAATAAATCTTATGAAGAAAGATTGAAAGAACTGGTGAAAGGGTTTCTGAGGAAATATATGACAGTATTCTTCAAATACCTAAAATGATATCATCAGTTCTCTCTTATACCAGAGTGCAGGTCACAGCATCATAGCATAAGTTACAGGAAGGCAGATTCCAATTGAAAGTTAGATAAAACTTCATAATAGCAAGCACAGGATGACAGTGGCTTCAATTACCCAGGGGGGTGGAAGGCTACTCTTCATTCTTTGAATGCATTCAAGCAGAACCTAGAATGTCATCTGTCTGGGATGCTTCAATTTGGAGCAGGAATTTGGACTTTATAGCTTAGATGGCTTATTCTAACTCTGTGATTCTATGACCTAAAGTTGGATGCATTGAAAGCATCTGATTTCACTATGTGTGCTTATGAACCTTCTTGAAGATCCATGGTAGTAGATTTTCCGTGAATGAATCCTACAGAGATTTATTTTGCCAGGAGTAATTAAATAGAATAAAAATAATTATTGGAGGGTCTCCTAAATAAAAACAATAGGTTTTAGATTATTATCATTTCATACTTAGAAAAGTAGGCAATATAAATACAAAAAACCTCTTGTTTGAAATAGAAATGGGATATTCTATAAACAGGAAGGAACTATACTTTAGTGCCATAATATGTGACTAGCATGATCAAAACTTCCCCATTTTTAAAGATTTACGTTTTAATAAAGTTATTCTATTCTATGCATGACCATCTGAAAGAATGCTAAAGAGAACATTTAACTCATTGTGTGCTTGAACTGCTGAGTTCCTGAGGGATCAGGAAGCAGAACAATCCCTTACCCAGCTATTAGTTTAGTTTAGTTTAGTTTAGTTTTATTTAATTTATATACCGCCCTTCTCCTTGGTGGGGACTCAGGGCGGTTCACAGGGCATATATAAAAAAGACAATACAAAAATTAAAAAAAGATTAAACCCATGCCCAGTTAAAAACAGTGAACAAGTCTAAAACAACTATTAAAACCCATCCCCGTCAGGCCAGACCAGCTATTTCGAATAGGTGGGTCTTCAGGTCACGACGGAAAGTTCGGAGGTCTGGTGCCATCCGGAGCTCCACCGGCAGTTGGTTCCATAATGCCGGAGCGCCCACAGAGAAGGCTCTCCCCCTGGGGGTCACCAGTCGGCATTCCCTGACTGGCGGCACCCTGAGGAGGCCCTCTCTGTGGGAACGCACAGGGCGGAGGGGAGTTGACGCCGGCAGCAGGTGGTCCCTGAGGTATCCCGGACCCATGCCATGTAGGGACTTAAAGATCGTTACCAAAACCTTGAACCTCACCCGAAAGACAACTGGTAACCAATGCAGCTTGCGGAGCAAAGGTGTAACATGGGAGTACCGGGAAACTCCCAAGACAACTCTCGCGGCCGCATTCTGTACCAGTTGGAGCCTCCGAGTGGTCTTCAAGGGAAGCCCCATGTAGAGAGCATTACAGTAGTCAAGGCGAGAGGTCACGAGCGCATGAGTGTCCGTACACAGGGCATCCCGGTTCAGATAGGGCCGCAACTGGCGCACCAGGCGAACCTGGGCGAAAGCCCCCCTAGTCATGGCCACTATATTAGCGCAACTGGTTCAGAGCCTTGAGGTTGGAGACACTAGACAGATTGATAAAAGTGAAGATCCATTTCATGTCCTTTTCTGTGCCTAAAACACACATAACATTTAGGCATTAGCTATGATTGTGCTAAGAAATATATTTTTATTTGTATGCAAAAGGGCATTTAGAAAAGATGCAATAATTTATTGTTTAAAGAACGAAGTGAAAATAAGAAAAGAAAAGCTGAATACTACTGTTGTTCCTGCCACCAGTTTCATAAAACCCTAGGGACAGAAAAAAAGAGAGGCTAGCTGGCTGTTTTCTGTATTATCTCCTAACAGGTGAACAATTAGTTAATTGGTATTGCTAATTACTGTATCCATTAAGCAATCCCAGGTGGCAATTTTATCCCTTCTATCTGTATCACTGAGACATTTCAGCTACAATCGTCACACACAACAGGAGGCAATAGCTTGTATACTGTATGCATACACATATAAATTGAACAAATAATAATAATAATAATATAAATACAACTTGGTGCAGAGCAGTTTTATCAATGATATTGAGCCTCTTTTGCCACAGGATTTGATTTGTGTAGGAAATTTCTTAGAAGAGTCTCTGACACTAGTTCATAGGAATAAACATGTTTATAAATATGTCATATTAAAATTATTATATAGTTTAACATCACTATAAATGATGATCTGAACTGTATGCTATATTGACAAAGGTTCATATATTAAGAGAATATGATGCTTTGAATCAGGTTGACTGCTACCAGAAAACAGAGACTAATTAAAAGCCTCCAAGCACAATGTTGAAACAGAGTCAATCAGTAAACTAGACATTGATTGATTGATTAAATGCCGTCTAGTCTGTGATGGTTCTTAACAACCATATAGATAGTCTTTCTCCAAGGATGTGTCCTCCTCCCAGCCTCTATGATCTGTCAATGATGTATTCACTGCTATTGTTATTGAGTTCATCCCCCTCGTTGCTGGCCATGCTGTTTTTTCCCTTCCATTATTTCCAGTTTTAAGAAGTCCTCAAAGGATATGGGCCATTGCAAAATGTATCCAAAATATTGTAGTTTGAGCCCAGTCCTTTGTGCCTCAAGTGAGACTTCTAGGGCCTAGGCTGATATGTTCTATGGTACATTTGTTTACTTTTCTGGCTATCCAATAAGTGGTTATAAGTCCAATATAATAAGTCCAATAAGTCCAACTTTTACTTTCAAGGAGTGTCACATTGTCTGCACAGTACTAATCTTTTAGGTTAAGAAAGCATCTGAATATCTTCATAGCTAGTTTACCAAGTGCTAGTCTGTGGTGTATTTCCTTTAATGTCAATAGTTGAGCCTAAAAGGCATAATTTAATTTTAATTTAATTTATTAATATTTCTATACCGCCCTTCTCCCGGAGGACTCAGGGCGGTGTACAGGGCAAGAATAAAACACAGAAATTTACAAAAACTAAAAGATAATTAAATGCATGCCCGATTAAAATACAATTGATACATAGTAAAAAACCCCAATAAAAATAATAAAAAACCCCACCAATCCCCCCTCAGGCCAGGCCGGCTTGCTCGAACAAGTATGTTTTCAGATCGCGGTGAAAGGAGCGCAGATCGGGCGCCGTCCGGAGCTCAACCGGTAACTGGTTCCATAGCTCCGGGGCGCCCACAGAGAAGGATCTCCCCCTGGGGCCACCAGTCGGCATTCTCTGACCGGTGGCACCCTGAGGAGGCCCTCTCTGTGGGAACGCACAGGGCGCAGGGAGCTTGATGCCGGCAGCAGATGTTCCCTGAGGTACTCCGGCCCCATGCCATGGAGGGCTTTGAACACCATTACTAGCATCTTGAATCTCACCCGGAAGACAACTGGCAACCAATGCGGCTCACGGAGCAGAGGTGTAACATGGGAGTATCGGGAGACTCCCAACACAACTCTCGCGGCTGCATTCTGTACCAGTTGGAGCCTCCGAGTGGTCCTCAAGGGAAGCCCCATGTAGAGAGCGTTGCAGTAGTCTAGACGAGAGGTCACGAGCGCGTGAGTGACCGTGCATAAATCATCCCGGCTTAGATAGGGCCGCAACTGGCGCACCAGGCGAACCTGGGCAAAAGCCCCCCTAGTCACAGCCACCATGTGATCTTCCAAGGTGAGCAGCGAATCTAGGAGGACTCCCAAGTTGCGAGCCCTATCTACGGGGGGTAATAATTCACCCCCCATAGAAAGAGATGGAATATCCGAATAGACCCGGGATGAAGGTATGCACAGCCACTCGGTCTTGTCGGGGTTGAGTTGAAGTCTGTTCCTCCCCATCCAGACCCGAACCGCCTCCAGGCAACGGGACATCACGTTGAGGGCATCACTGGGGTGGTTTGGGGTAGAAAGAAAAAGCTGGGTATCATCAGCGTACTGATGATACCCAACTCCAAAGCCATGAATGATCTCACCCAGCGGTTTCATATAGATGTTGAACAGGAGAGGCGAGAGGACCGACCCCTGAGGAACTCCACAAACGAGAGACCTCGCGGTCGACCTCTGCCCTCCTGGGTGATCTCACCCAGCGGTTTCATATAGATGTTGAACAGGAGAGGCGAGAGGACCGACCCCTGAGGAACTCCACAAACGAGAGACCTCGCGGTCGACCTCTGCCCTCCATCCCTTCAGTATCTTTATTATGTCTAAGGCTGGTTGCTGTATTTGCC
Source organism: Vipera ursinii (assembly GCF_947247035.1). Classification (NCBI taxonomy): domain Eukaryota; kingdom Metazoa; phylum Chordata; class Lepidosauria; order Squamata; family Viperidae; genus Vipera; species Vipera ursinii. The sequence goes on from NC_139512.1 coordinate 79,128,941, forward strand.
ATCATTAATTTGGACTTCTTTATATTTAATAGTAGGATAAAACTCTGACCACTAGAGTAAGAAACAAGAGCCATTTATACTGCTAAGCTTGTAAGCCGCCCTGAGTCTTCGGAGAAGGGCGGGATATAAATGGAATTAAAATAAATAAAATAAATAAATATTGAAGGGCTGTTTATTTGTTCCCTTGTTATAGAACTTCTATATTAATGACATTGTAGTGGCCATAAAGTCTTTTCCCTCTCATTTAATGGACAGAACATTTAATGTTTAAAATTTTACAGGAACCATTTGTGCTTCAGTTTGAGATGCATACAACACAGATTCTTCCATAACAGCATGTGTCTGTCTTCAACGGTGAAGGGATAAAGAGCAGAAGACATCCTGCAGCCAAGAGGCTCCACACACATTTGTACTACTCAGATGACCCTGAGGACACAGGCAAACCTCCAAATGGCCTTAATGACTTTCTAAAAGAATGCAAGTGACCAGCTGTCTGCAAGGAATATAAATCCTTCCATTTCCCACCATCCAGTCAGAAGTGAAGAAGCTTCTTGGATTGGAAGTGAAATGTCTTCAAAGAAAAACAAGAAAGTCCAGTTGCACCTTTGGGACAACCCTGACCAGGATGACTGAGAACCTCCATAGACATTTAAAATTTAACTTTTAATTTAAAAGTTAATGTATGTTGATGACCTAGCTCTTATTTCCTATATTCTGTATTGGTAATTAGAGAATTACTAGTATCTATTGTGAAAGGGACGTGGTGGCTCAGTGGGTTACGACGCTGAGCTTGTCGATCAGAAGGTCGGCAGTTTGGCGGGTCGAATCCCGAGTGCCGCATAACTGAGTGAGCGCCTGTTACTCATCCCAGCTTCTGCCAACCTAGCAGTTCAAAAGCACGTAAAAATGCAAGTAGAAAAATAGGAACCACTACAGTGGGAAGGTAATAGCGCTCTGTGCGCCTTTGGCATCTAGTCATGCCGGCCACATGACCACGGAGATGTCCTTGGAGAAGCGCTGGCTCTTCGGCTTTGAAACGGAGATGAGCACCAGCCCCTAGAGTTGGAAACGACTAGCACACATGTGCGGGGGAACCTTTACCTTTACCTATTGTGAAAGGGCAAAACTGAAGACAAAGTATTATAAAACAAAAGTAGTAGTTTTTGGCAAAAGTAACATTACCCATATATGGGAATTAATGCTCAACAAATAGAGCAAATACTCTCTTTTAAATACCTGGGCATCGACTTTCTTTATCTGCTTTTATGAAAAGTGCACTTATTTACTGCCTTAGCAACAGTTCAGAGTTCAGTGGGTGCTATTTTTTTTATTCCAAAGGGGGGCATTTAGTAGCCCTTTCACTTAAAAAATTCCAAGGCAAAGTGTTAGTCCAAATGCTGTATGGAGTTGGGGTTTGGGGTGGAATAAGGGGGTCATTGCTGAATTGGAAGTACAAGAAGTCCTCAACCTATGACCGTAATTGGGACTGAAATCTCAGTTTTTGAGTGAAGTGGTCGTTAAGTGAGAAACCTATGTGATTGGTTTGCTCTGGGACTACAATCCTAGTATTCTTGATTGTGGTCTTTAAGCAATCTCTTGGGTCATTATGTAGACAGAGAAAAAAGATGCCCTCTATGTGTGGAAGGGAACTTAGAGCTTAGAAAAGACTGGAGTGCTAATCTAACTTCATTTTCTACTACTAGCAAATATAATGGTATTTTTAAAGTATAGAATTTTAGCACACTCTTATCTTTGTTGGATCTTCTTTGAATCAGTTGCAGTTTGAGGTTGGAACCACCTCTGAGTTTGGACATCTTTTAGAAAAACCTTCCCTATTTTTCTGTGTCTATTATCGTTGCATATGCTATGCTGCTCTTCTTTACCATTTCTGAAATTCTTGGTTAACTTGTTCCTGAGGTGGTGATATGGTTTGTTTGCCCCTCCCTTTTTTGGCTTTAGTTTTGGCTTCTTGATAGGTTGATAATTTCTACCATATATTGACATTCAGTTTGGTTTCTTGGCTTTGGAAATCTCTTTCCCCATTGATCCTTAATAACTGCTTTGATTTTATTCCATAGTTCCGCTGGTACCTTATCAATGGGACTCAACACTGCATAGCAATTTTCAATGATCTCCTTGAAAATACTGGTCATATGCTTAATATTATACTGGTTGGCTTTATACTTTTGCTTTAGCTTGATTTAGAACTTGCACATGAACAATTCATAGTTTATTCCACAATCAGCCTCTGCGTATATCTTTGCTGTTATAACCAAATTCTTCTACTTCCTTTTCCTTTTGTAATATAGTCATTTTGATTTCTGTGTGCTCAGTTAGGTGATCTCTATTTATATAGATGTATATAGCTCACCTGATTGTGAGACATAAACTTTGCAGGAATGTGGCTAACATAAGAATGAAACTTTTAGCATCTTATCTTCTAAACACCCTGTTGAAAGAAAAATCTTCATCAGGGTCCAGGCCAAGCTGGGAATAAACAAAATGGAGACTGCTTTAGAAAGAAGGTTGTAGTTTATTGAAGAGCAAAGCCAGACACAAGTGTGGCTCTGGAAAAGCTGACCACATGAAGCAGGGAGTGGTGGGTTTTTATACCTTCTTGGGCTTTTGTGTTTGGGGTTGTTCCTGTGGCATTAACTTTGACCTGAGGTTCATTGTGCCTTTCTGATATTCTGATGGTGGTGGGTTAATCCTAAAGGTCATATCCTGTTTCCCTGTGGCTATGGCTGATGGCTATGTCCTATGTTGGATTTTTTGCGGTGATGGGTTTTTAGTTGTAAGGATTTTGTCTTTCTAATCCCATCAGCTCTAAGCTTCCTGGTGCCAGTCTTTCTGAAACAATGATCATATCTGCATTTCTACAGAGCTGAAGGGAGACTTGGGGCTATTAAGAAAAACTGGGGATGCTCTTCTGCCTTTTAAGATCCTTTGAGGAAATTAATATTCTGCTTTTTTGATATTTTCTTCTCTGGGGGGCTGACTTTCCAACACATTTTGAAATAGGTACCAGTATTACACAAGAAACTTTTCTAAGTATTGCTCATAGAAGAGTCAACACAAATCATACTGAGTTGTGGATAGATACTGGCAGCTTCATTTTTTTAGCTCTGTTAATTAATTTGCAAGGCTCACCAGTGCCTGAATTTTATTTTTAATGGTCAAGCTAGTCTTTTCCTGCCTCTTCTTTCAAGGAAGTCCTGCTGCCAGGATCAGAGGATAATGAGCCTGGAGCCTCTGCTTTGACAATGTAAATAAACCTTTTTACTCTTACTAACAAAGAAATTAACTCTTTGTTCTTTTTGGTCACATAACTAGTTTTCATGCCCATAAATAGATTTACTGCATGCAACTTGTGGAGTAGGAACTACTCCTCATTTCCCATACTCTTACTTATATTAATACACAATTGTTAATACTAAAATCACCCTGCCACTCTTTCCTGATGCTAGATGGAAACTAGGGGTGGAAATGCCAGAAGTATAAATCTGAGTGCTAAAGAGTCCATATTAGAGACATGTCATGGTAAAGTATCCCTCCCCATTATTTGATATGGCTGATCAGGACTAGAGCTCTCCTGTGTAATTTGGCTTCCACTACTTAGTAAATTTTTGCACAGTACAATAGATCAGGTATCTATTGTTCATTATATCTCTGGGATCTTCCTCACAGTTTCCCAGACACAGTGACAGATAACTCTATTGAATTCCTTCCTTCCTTCCTTCCTTCCTTCCTTCCTTCCTTCCTTCCTTCCTTCCTTCCTTCCTTCCCTCCTTCCTTCCTTCCTTCCTTCCTTCCTCCCTCCCTCCCTCCCTCCCTCCCTCCCTCCCTCCCTTCCTTCCTTCCTTCCTTCCTTCCTTCCTTCCTTCCTTCCTTCCTTCCCTCCTTCCTTCCTTCCTCCCTCCCTCCCTCCCTCCCTCCCTCCCTCCCTCCCTCCCTCCCTTCCTTCCTTCCTCCTCACTCACTTTTTACAAATTGCCAGATTCTGCCTCCTTTTTGAATTTGAAGTTTTGTATTTGAAAAAGCTCTACGAATAATTTATGAATACTGGAAAATCCTTAACCATGGGAAGAAGCTCCATAGATACTGAAGGCTCCCTGCTTGCAGGAGTTTACTTTAATTATATGAAAAGTTTTAAAGGGCAACACAGCCTATCTGCATTCCCCTCAGCGCTTCTGTGAATAATAAAAAATGTTACATCTCAGGCACTGTTCAAATTAAAAGCAGGACATTAATGCAGGACAGCTGTTTTGTGTTATATCTGCAGACATATTCTTCATATAGTTAATAAATAACCAACTGTGTTTTAATGCAGAACCTATTTTTTTGCAGTCCAAAGCTTCTGGTAAGCTATGTCTCAGATGGCAGTAAAAGCTGCACCATTTTCAAGGTGGATTGTCTCCAAAGCTTTTGTTTGTCAAAATAAATCTGGTCTTTCATTACTGTTTTTTAAAATCTTTTCCCCTGCCCCTTCTCTTTAGCTGTTTTTTTTTACCTTTGAGCTTTAGATCAACTTTCTCTTTGCTTTTAACAGATTTTTAATTATCCTGGTGCCACACTGAGAAGAGACTGAGATGCTTACTCTGGCTGCTTTTGAGTCACATCTGCAAATCACATAGGTATAATCTCTATGGCAACTGACCCATGTTGAGAGGAGGAAAATAAGCTCAGTACTAAAGGTTAATTGCTGTTTCATTTATTCATTTTTGTGCAGTTCCAGCAATGTGAACTGAAGTTCTAATTAGAATTAAATTATCAGCAGATTGAACATCTTCTTTGTTATTAGAGTAGCAATAAAACCAGTCAGGCTTATTTTGAAAATGACTGAAAGAAGATAGTAAGCATTCCAGTCTGTGCCACAGAATTCATACTAGGAGCTCCAGCTAGGCTTTCTTAATGGGAGAATAAGATTTTCTGTTTTTACTATGTGTAACTTCTCTTTTAGTTCTAAAGAAGACTTGTCCTTTTGGTCAGAGCTTTTCCTGATGGGCCTCTCAGTCAAACTCATTAATAGCCTGATTAATTTACATTGCTAAATATCTATTTTTAATTTTTTTTAAAAAAATATATTACTTACTCTCTCTATATGTTGTTTGAGATGTTGGTATCTACAGCCAAAAATTGTGTTATCAGGAGTTTATAGATATCTTCTTCCACTTAGTTTGATCCAGGAGCTAACCATAATGGTCTTTCTTACAGTTCAATGTGACAATACTGATAAAATTATTCATTATTGTAAAATATTCAGCCAAAAAACATTAGAGGGAGCATGTTGGAGCAGCTCAGAGGCCAAGCTACACTACTACTCTGTTTTCATAGCAGTTGACCTATAGACCTTGGGAGTCTACAGAAAAGGCTAGGAACACAAATCAAATCTGCGTATGTTTCCAGGAAACTGGAATTCAGAGCATGTTGGTCTCCATATTGAAAGTAGCTAGTAAACAGGGTTATCCCTAATGAACCATATGAGTAAAAATGGGATAGTTAAGCACAAAACAAACACAAAACAGTAGTCTGAAGACCTTATGTTATGTCTATTCTGATGCTCTCCAAATTTAGGATTAGTTCAGAAGCACACAGTCAGAAATCAGGGTAGTTTGCTACCATAATAACTGGCAACCCTTCCATATAAAGCAGCTACAAGCCCATTGCACTGCATAAACAAAAGAAAAAAGTATATCGGAACCTTGATATCACCTTAGCATTCTACATAAATCCACAGAATGCATATTTTTGTCATGGTTGCTGGGTTGCTAACCTTTGTAATACATAAGAACTACCAATAGAGACCAAGAATTTGAATGGAGTAAATTGAGACTTCTCACGTGAATGAAAAATTGTTTCAAGTTACATTTTCTTTTAAACTGGGTATTGACTAAATTCAGTACAACCCTCTCTTTATAAGTAAGCCCTCCTGATTTCAAAGGGATTTGGTTGCTATTAGTCATTCATTTGCTCCCAACTCTTTATGACCCAGTGGACATCATTGCAGAATTATCTCTCAGTAACTATTTTTTGAGCTCTTTTAAGTTCATGGTTGTGTCATGAGTGAAAGCATCTAGCTATTTCTTTTGGTAAATAAATCTTTCGCCCTTCTTACTTAATTAATCCCTCTTGATTTCTTTCCATTGTTTATTCAGATGTAACCTTTTGTTTTTCTCCCTTTCTTATATCCACTCCTTGTTAAGGTTTTTGCCAAAAGTGTTTAAATCTTTAAAACCTTTTTTTAAAAAAACAAAACTTTATAATCCAGAAATAATCTTCATTCACCAAGTGGAATTATTTTATCCTTTGTTCAGAAAATGTCTCTTTAGCTATAATGCTTAAATGTTTAATGCTTTTAAATGCTTAAATGCTTAAGCATTTAAAAGTGCGCAAGCAGTAAGGCTTGTGAGAACCTTGTGACAAGCATTATGGCTGTGAACTTGATTGAAATGATTTGAGTTTTAGCCACTCAGCTCATGAGCTGACTGCAAAGAACTCAGTTCCTGCAATCTCTTCCTGAGGAGCAGATGTCTGAAGTGGAAGTGGGTGATCTCACAATCTTTCCTTTATGTGGAAAGACTGTGGTGACCAGAATTCACATTCTGGCTTCTAATATCTGTTGCATGCAGCCCCAATGTTGCGGTCAATTTCTAAATAAACTTACCAATTGATTGCCAATTATATATTTTATTGGTTAATTCATTATGGGATAACATAATGCATTGCATAACCATTTTCTCCTGGTGGAACAAGACTCTGACCAGGCAGTAATGCAATATTTTCAAGTTTGAGTAAGTCTTTTACTGGGACTAACCAAAATGGCACAAAATGGTGTGCAATGTCTTGATTTTCTAGAACTAAAGTTTAATGAAAATATAAGGAGTGAGGATGAAACAAAAACAGTCCAAATAAATAGCCCAAATATTTTCAAAATCTAAAGCTAGGATGTTCTTTTGTATCACTTTAATTATTTACAATAAGCATACTACCCAATTACGTATATTTCATGTCTATAGATTTTTTTTTATAGAACTTTTTAAAAATTTGTATAATTTGGTGCCATACTCCTTCTTGCACACTATTTGCATTCTGAAGCTCCAGTCCAATTTTGTTAAGGGACCCTTGGTCAATCAATTTTATATTCTTGAAGAAAGAACTATGCTAGTTAGACAATGAACAAAATGCCCCGTCCCACATTTTATGAACACAAAAAGATTGCAAAATGCATTATCAGTGAGCTGATAGATTGGTGTTCTTCTAACCCATGGCATCGACTTTGGAGGAGAATTTCTCCAAATGTATTTTAACTAGAAAAAAGGACATATTACATTCAAGGATAAATTGGATTATTAACATCACTGGAACAAAAGTCAGAGGCCTAAAGAGGAGAGGATTTACATCCCATTTTATAGATTTATCAAATTTGAATATGTCTGTCACAAAAGCAAGTATTGACTGAATATAGCACATCATGATATCACCAAGCAATTAAGATGTCACAATGAGACAATGGGGCAGGACTATGAAAATAATGGGGTTTGAAAGGATAAAGAAGCAATATCTATGGACATACTTTTTTTCTAGGGAGTTACTTCCTTTTGCTTTCCCAGATAAAGCAAAGAAGCACTGTCTACTTTTTAAAAACTGTAAAATTCCATTTTACATTTTACTTTAAAATAAAGTGTTTAATGGCATATGTAATATGCCTTGGAGGGATGCGGTGGCTCAGTGGGGTAGGACGCTGAGCTTGTCGATCAGAAGGTCGGCAGTTTGGCGGGTCGAATCCCAAGTGCCGCATAACAGAGTGAGCGCCTGTTACTCGTCCCAGCTTCTGCCAACCTAGCAGTTCGAAAGCACATAAAAATGCAAGTAGAAAAATAGGGACCACTACAGTGGGAAGGTAACAGCGTTCCGTGCGCCATTGGCGTCTAGTCATGCTGGCCACATGACCATGGAGACGTCCTCGGACAAGTGCTGGCTCTTCGGCTTTGAAACGGAGATGAGCACCGGCCCCTAGAGTCGGAAACGACTAGCACGCATGTGCGGGGGAACCTTTACCTTTACCTTTAATATGCCTTATTTTCTTCATTTTGACTCAGTAGAGACTGTTGTATCAGTGGTTTAAAGGTTTCAGTGTTGCAAACCTCAAATTAATGAACTGGTCCTCATAAAGCACTATTAATAATTTGATCCTGAGGTCTCTGTTGTCAGTGGTTTTTATTTTTCTCTCTCCATGGTTTTTAAATTTGTTATGTGAAACAGTGATTCTGGCTTCCTTCATTTAGTATAAACAGGAGAAAGCAGTGTTTTTTTTGTAAAAGAAAAAGGTGCCGGAACTCACACATGTCATACAACCCGCCTTGCCTACCCTACAAGGTTCCATCCAAAAAAGGTGCCGGAACTCCGTTCTGAGCGTTCTATGAGGAAAAAAAGCCCTGGGAGAAAGGTACAAGAACAAACTACACTTATAGCTGCTATTGATTTGTTTATATTGAGGGCAATAAGCAGGCCTATGGTTTAAATTATAAGGCTAGCAAACTATAAATGGAGTTATTTTGAATTTGTTAGCTGCACCTGCTCATTTGCTATTAAACGTGCTCAGAATTATTGTGCCATTTATGGACACTAAGTTTATAAAGATTTTTAAAAGAAAATTAGCTGAGTTACAGTAGAAATGTACTAGATATTAATTCTTTCACAATTGACAGATTGGAATTATCTAATTCTTCATGTCTGATTTTATGGACTGTATCTGTTTTATTGCAGAGCAAATGTTTGATCATTTGGGCACCAGAAGAATATTTTAGATTATTTATATTTCTTTGGTTTGCAAGCTACTCAAGAAATGTAGTTTAAAACACTGTTGCTTCAGATAAACTTGCAGTTTTATGAAAGGGATAAGCTGCTTGTATTAGGGAATACACATGGCATGATGTAAAATGAAAACAATTAGGTTTTTGTCTCTTCAGCCAAAAAGAAAACATAACCACATTATTCTTCTTTGCAGAGATTCTTGACATTTTCATGGACATATTTGGAAATATAGTTAATTCCTCTGTATGAGCTGTATATAACCAACAGTATTCTTTATTCCTTTTCTAGAATGGATAAGACGTTATCTTTCTATGCAAACATTTTAATAACAGAAATCACACTTCTGGGATCATAGGATTAGAATGCCTGAAATGGTTACCTTTATTTTTTATATTACTTTTAAACATTCTATCATAGTTCTTAATACATGTTGACCTCTGTTTTCTTTTCTAGGAATGCTCACATTTTTGATGGTACCTATGGAAATCTATGGGTGACAAGAAGATGAAAACTCAGTTCTAATATGCTAATATATATGCTAATATAATATGCTAATATATAACAACGTTTCTGTATTGTTTAAAATCGAATTGTTGGTGAAGTTCCTCTTATTTTTCTGCTCCAGAAAATGTAGGAAATGCTAAAAAATATTAGCTATTAATTCTTTTCCCAGATGACCAATGCCCATTAGATATTTCCAATATTACATCATAAATTTCTATAAGGAGAAATAACAATACATAACATGATTAACAAGTCATTTACTATTTACCATGTCGAAGAATTTACCTTTTGATCAATTGAAGAACAATCAACTCTGTTGGGCAAAAAATAAATTTTCACTAATAAATGTTCTGGGCATTTTTAGTTGAGAAAAAATTGTTCAGTATTCTTTTTTCTTCTTTTTTGATATTTATAATTTGAAATGGCATACAGTTTTCAATGTTTTTGAAGGCTTATTTTACTCACTCTATGCAACATCACATTAGGCATTCAAGTTCTTCATTCCAGATCCTGAGTTATCTGACAATTATAATAAAAAGGTTTGCTAAATAATAGTCTGCACCACAATTCCTTAAAAGCACCTTACTCACTTTTCTGAGTTTACTAATTGAAGATACATATTCATAAAGATAGATTGACTGGAAATAAGTTCTTAAAAAAGAGGGCAGTTTTGCACTGTGAGATTCAGGTTAACTGTTAAGCTATTTCCAAGTTCTTGATACAGAACTAGATTATTTGAAACATAAATATCTTTTAATGTTTTGGAGAGGATATCTCAATGTTGATATTCATGTGATATCATTTTAGCTAAAGTATGGAAGCAGGCATTTCTGTTCCAGTGTTCACTGTGTGAAACAAGCTCCAATCAGAGGTTATGTGGGCCTCCATGACTGATGGTTTGCACTATAAATTAAAGATGTGTCTGTTTCTCAGATCCCATGTATATTCTTGTCAGTTTCCCTGGAGTTAATTAGTGAAGAAAACACTTTAATTGCTCTTTTAAAAATTATATTTTTGTATTTTATTTTATATTTTGCTGTATTTATAATGTATTCTGTGATATAAGTTTTAAAATATATATTTAGTGCATAACAAGGTCAACAACATATAAATTCATTAAAAAACAACCAAAAATAAAGGATTCCCTCTCCCACTAAAGCACTTTCCCAGCTTTCATGTGCGCAAGCTTGATGTAGAGATGACCAGGCTGAGCACAAAGGGAAGGGTCAAACACATCATCAGTCTCAAGTCCCTTCACACCCACAAGAGATCTAAGTCCAGCAACCTTGAATTCTATTGACTCTTATCTACCGCCAATTTCCTTGGACCCTTAGTAGTTCAGATTCTTGTAGAGTGTTGGCATGCAATAAACCTATGTTTATTTGAACCACCTTGCTTCCTGATTTTTTTTGCACCTGACATTTGACCTACATTGAATCAACCTGGAGACATTGTTTTATTTATTATCTCCAGTATTGTATATTAAAAACTATTCCAAATTATGTTTCTCATTATCTTGAATCAGAATTTGAAATTGTTGGGGGAAATAAAATGATTTTTTCCCCTCTGAAGTAGCTTTTAATAGTAAGATTCATCTGTACCTGAATAACTTCCAATCATCATAATGTGCTTCTTTCCTTTGTTCCCCCATGACAAATGTTTCTATTATTTAATCAAAGGGCCAATAGAGAGAATCTGGATATTCATGACTTGAGTTCTATTTTTCCTGAAACATTCCAAACAGAACACATCTTGAACCTGCTGAAAGAATCACACAATGGTTGTATCTATAATAGTCCCTCTAAGTAGAGAAGGCCATGAATAATTCAGTTATGGAGAATACTTGACTTCTAGTTTTTCCCCAATACGTCAAAAATGAGTAAGTTCAGAAGAGAAGTGTCTTTCCTCTTTGAAAGAGTGAACTACAACACCAGCTGCCTGCAATTAGTGCAGGTTCGCGTCCCACCAGGCTCAAGGTTGACTCAGCCTTCCATCCTTCCGAGGTAGGTAAAATGAGGACCCAGATTGTTGGGGGCAATAAGCTGACTTTGTAATAATGCCGCTGGGGGCGCGCGTGAAAGCCCTAATAAGCAGGCATATACATAGAATGAAGGCTATTGCTAAGCACATTGATTTGTGCTTCTTAGATTGTAAGCCTCCCTGAGTCTTCGGAGAAGGGCGGGATATAAATGGGATTTAAAAAAACAACTGAATTAGCACTTTGCTTTATTATTGCACTTCGGAGCTAAAATAGTTCTCAGGTTATGGAACAAATGTATTATTACTAAATGCCCCGGCCAATTATTAATACCTTTTGGCTTCCTTTTTATGGAACATTTGTATATCAAGAAAGTGCAGGTTATAGGAAGATGGTAAAGCCCATTTGCTAGAAGAAGTTAGATTTAGTACACTGAAAAAAGGTATGGAATGACCATATTGGAAACTTTTTGTCTGCACTATCAATTTAATAGGTTGAACCCACTTTAGGAAGGATTTAGAGGAATTTCATCAGGCTCAGAGAAGAGTAAAGAAGGTGATTGGGGACTAGAAACTATGACAAGAAATTATAGAACAAAAAATGACAGAGGGGCGAATACCTGAATTCCTCAAATACTTAAAAAGATGCCAGAGAGAATAAGGTAAAGACCTGTTCTTTCTTATTCAGAATTTAAGAATAATGGATTTAAATCAGATTCTGACTGAGATTGGAAAATGGTCCTCATAATAAGAACAGTTTAACAAGCGATCCAGTTAATCAGAGAGGTGTTGGTCATCTCTCAACCCCCCCCGGATATTTTAATTTGGATTCCAAGAAAAGGGCTGAGTATGATGACCTAAATGGTCCTTTCTAAATCTATAATTTTAAATATTAGAATATAAATTCAAATCTCACTTTTAAATTCTAGTTAAATATTATCATGAGTTGAGAGGTTATGTGGAATAGTGGTTAAGCTGTTGGACTAGGAGAGAAGGGAGCTAGGTTTAAGTCCACCCTCTGCCATGGGCACTCAGTGGATAACTTTGGGCTAATCAGTCTTTCTCAGTCCAACCTGTCCTATAGGATTGTTATGGGAAAAATGGATGAAAAAGACACATTATAACAAACTGAAATAGAAATGAAAAAAGTATGTTACACTTATGTCCAATAGTTATAAATTAGGCCCAAGCTACACCATGTTGTAGTGAAGTAATAATCACATGTTCTATTTAGTGCCTAATCAATTATTCTATTGATTTCTTACTGTACATTATACTACAGTCTGCTGTCACCCTGGACACCCAGAATGTTTGGCTTCTTCTTACTCTTTTGCTATCTCTCTAACTTGCCACCTTCCTTCCAAGCTTTGTCGTCTCCATTTCACATCTCAGCCTGGATGTATCTGGGCAGAAATGTGTTCTGTTAGTTCAAGGACTGGGAGAAAAATGAGTTTGTAGAAAATCTTTCTACAAAGTGCCATAAAGCTTTTTCTATAACCAATAGCAGCATTAAATAAAAGATTATCTTTTGCAGCATGGATGGAAGAGTGTTCACATGAGCCCCTTTTTTGACAGGTGGTCACAATGAAGCCAGCCCTGGCCCTGTTTTATTATACCTGTTATGTATTGATATTGACCGTTAATGTGTTTTTGTTTAAATATGTCTCCAACTGTTTTGGAGGGAAACTGAAGTTTACATTGGAGAGGGAAAACCAGCTTTAAATCTGATTGGTTGCGGCATGTATAAATATCTGTCAGTTTGTCGGTTGAGTTCAGTTCTGTTATTCTTGCAATAAAACATGTTGCATCAGATCGGTCTGGACAATGCCTACAAAACTCACTACATAACAATACCAACCTCCTTTTATTTTTCCCCCAGAAAGCTAAAAGAGTGATAAGCCAGGTGGGAGACATTTTAGCAAAGGAGAAAAGCCAAATATATCAAAAATCTCTACTGAGCAATTCACTGAACTGTCTTGAGGCCTGCAGCCTGCTGATACCCTTTTTAATTCGGAGCATTGAAGGTCTCAGAAAGAGGAAAGATGTCTACGCCAGCTCAATTGAGGACCTTTGAATCACACTGTTTGTATGCTCTTAGGCATTTGATGCATACATATGCAAAGTAAAAGCTGATTCTGCAGTAACTCTGGATATAGAAACTATACAACATTGTACTATTCATGACCCAAATCTCTGCTTTTATTGAACACAGTCTCATTTTTTATTATTATTTTGTTAAGAGTACCCTAGAAGAATAACCTCTTAAAGATTATACTGCATGCTAGTAACAGCTGAATTTAGCCAAACGTGTATGGGACTATTTATTCTTTTTCTTTGACATTTTTGCAACACAATATGCTGCTAGAGAAGGGACAGATGACTTTGGCCAGAATTCCAAATTGCTTGCTCAGGGCTTTTATATTAAACTAAGAATATATGAAGCTAGATATCACATTGATCAATCTGGAAAAATAAAACAATACTATTTTATTCTCACTGCCCCCTAACATTTAGGTTTACTACTGTATATCTAACTTCTACAAAAATCCAGAGGACCATTCAATCAGAGTTCCCCAACTTTTCCAAATCAGAGGGGAGGGAGGGGGGAAAGAGGGTGTGGTTTTTGTAGAAGACACTCATGCTAGTGGGGCCCTGACCACTCATGATGCTCATGCATGCACAGCCAGCCACTCATGCAGCTCGTGGGCCGTGGCCCATAGGTTGGGAACCCCTGCATTAGATGACAATAATACGATACAGCAAACTCTAATTATTCATTATTGGCATCCAGAGGATACACAAAGTTCCACAGCAGCTTGCATAACCTTAAAAAGCTTTTACAGGGAATCTAATTTTTAGCACATACTTAATAATATACATTTGCACATTTGTCTGGGCATTAGTTGATTAGTTTCCTACATGACACACTTGATGCATAATGGTTGTTTAGAGGGATCTTCTTCAAAGCCCAAAGCATTGACAGTCACAGCTTTAATAGTTAATTAGCAGATCCACTGTTGGGAAGGGTGTGTGTACAGGAATGTGTGAGAAAATATTGCAAAGCTGTTTTTCTGCTTGCTGTGACTTTTCAATAGTCTCTTGTTCTTATGCCACCGGACCTTTAAAAGGTGACCACTTTCTTTAGTGTAGGTCAGATTCCTTTTTTAAAAAAAGATATTAAGAAAAAAACCCTAATTGGATACAACTTGGGTAACATTAAGCAATATAATTCTCACCATTAATGGAGTTTCCCTACTGTGCCTGATAAAGTTTTCACACAGTGAAGCATGGAAAAATTCAGGGCACAGCAGGTTGGTTATTGAAGCAGCAGAGTGATATGCTTTTTATCTGACAGGAATTACGGTATATCGGTGCCATGGTTATGATCTGGTCTATACCTTCAGGACTTCAAAGCAATATTTTTGTGGGTAATAACTAAAAGCTGATTTACACATGAGGCCAACATAAACCAAAAGAGGACAGGAAAAAGAAAGTAGCGCTAGGCATAAACCAAATGCAGTAAAAGATTCATCTTCTAAAGATTGTCCTGGATTTATGATAATGTTATGAGAATAAAATATCTGAGGGCACTTGGTTCCCCAGTCTGGATTTATATGCTGCTTTCTGGGGGGAAAGCATATAACTGGCTGGCATATAACTCTACATAATCTTAAATAGCTATTCCTATAAAACAACAGGGACGTGGTGGCTCAGTGGGTTAGGACGCTGAGCTTGTCGATCAGAAGGTCGGTAGTTTGGTGGGTCGAATCCCGAGTGCCGTGTAACAGAGTGAGCGCCTATTACTTGTCCCAGCTTCTGCCAACCTAGTTCGAAAGCACGTAAAAATGCAAGTAGAAAAATAGGGACCACCACGGTGGGAAGGTAACAGCGCTCCGTGCACCTCTGGCGTCCACATGACCACAGAGACGTCCTAGGACAAGCGCTGGCTCTTCGGCTTTGAAACGGAGATGAGCACTGCCCCCTAGAGTCGGAAACGACTAGCACGCATGTGCGGGGGAACCTTTGTAAAACAACATACATCAAGATTTGGATATTGTGAACAGATCTGACACGAGACACGTCACTACTTTAAGTGGTGCTCAAATGATTCTTGAAAGCCAGTTTCTTCAAACCATCAGATTCCCACTACATTAGTGATATTTTTCCATAGATAATATGTAGGGAAAAGCAAATCATTAAAAGAAAATGACGTACACTATAAACAGAAAGTTAAAAAAAAACAAACAATTTAAAAAAGTGTGGGAAGTCTTATAATAAGAAGAGATACAAAACTCTAAAATAAGTATCACTCGACAGGATGCTACTGAAAACTAAAAATGATCAAGAATTTTGTAGGAATGGCTGATAACATTGTTCTATTCAATGCTTATATCTGTTTTCGGTAATTGAAACTCCTACATTTGGGGGTATATGAATATATATATATTCATACATACACACATTATTTATACTATAATGCAATGCACAACAAAATGCAATGAAAATGTACATATTGTGCAGTAAATATCTAAACACACTTGTAAAATGTATTTATTATGAAAGTTCACAAAAGATGTATACTTCAGGAGTAATGTGTACAAGATGCATACGTTTTCTTAATTTGTTGGCAAAACTGAATAAGGTAAATATTTGATTTTGGCTGGATGATGTTGGCTTTGGTGTTATGTTGTATTGTATTTTACTTTTTTTCTGGTTATGATATGCTATTTTTAGTGTCTATGCTGCTTTGAGTCGCATGTTGATTGGGTAGCTATATAAATCAATTGAATAAATTAAAAAAAACCATACTTGACAGATGTACCCTCCACTTGAGTTAAGTCTGCATTTGGAAGCAAATTGAATTGATTTACTTTTCACAACCAATGTGCAGATTGGAATGCAGCCTGTTCAGGCCTCCAAATAGTCTTTTGCTATTTTGAGAATTGAAAGCATTCCAAGTACATATAAATGCATGGATTACTGCCTTGTCACTTTTCGTGGAGAAGGGGCTTACGTAATTCAATGAAGCTATGAGCTATGCCATGCAGGGCCACCCAAGACGGAAAGGTCATAGCAGAGAGTTCTGACAAAACATGATCCACTGGAGAAGGAAATGGCAACCCACTCCAGTATCTTTGCCATGAAAACCCTATGGACAGTACCAAAAGGCAAAATGATATGATGCTGGAAGATGAGCCCCTCAGGTCGGAAGGTGTCCAATATGCTACTGGGGAAGAGCAGAGAGCTAGTACTAGTAGAGCCAGAAAGAATGAAGCGACTGGGCCAAAGCCGAAAGGA
Organism: Vipera ursinii; assembly: GCF_947247035.1. Lineage (NCBI taxonomy): Eukaryota > Metazoa > Chordata > Lepidosauria > Squamata > Viperidae > Vipera > Vipera ursinii. Next base: position 79,145,534 of record NC_139512.1, read on the forward strand.
TGCTCAGTTTAGTTTAGTTTAGTTTAGTTTTATTTAATTTGTATACCGCCCTTCTCCTTGGTAGGGACTCAGGGCGGTTCACAGGGCATATATAAAAAATCTGTGGATGTGTCTGATGGTGAAAGGAAAGTCCAATGCTGTAAAGATTTTTTCTCCACAGGAACCTGGAATGTAAGATCCATGAATCAAGGAAAGCTGGACGTGGTCAAAAAAGAGATGACAAGACTGAACATCGACATCTTAGGTATCAGCGAACTAAAATGGACAAGAATGGGTGAATTTAATTCAGATGACCATCAGGTATACTACTGCGGGCAAGAATCCCTCAGAAGAAATGGAGTAGCCTTCATAGTCAATAAAAGAGTAGGAAAAGCAATACTGGGATACAATCCTCAAAATGACAGAATGATCTCAGTTTGAATCCAAGGCAAACCATTCAATATCACAGTAGTCCAAGTCTATGCCCCAACCACCAGTGCTGAAGAGGATGAAATTGACCGGTTCTAGGAAGCCCTACAGCACCTTATAGAACTAACACCAAAAAATAATGTCCTTATCATCATGGGGGGTTGGAATGCTAAAGTAGGAAGCCAAAAGATAACCGGAATAACAGGCAAGTTTGGCCTTGGAGTACAAAATGAAGCAGGGCACAGGATGATAGAATTTTGTCAAGAGAATATGATGGTCATAGCAAACACTCTTTTCCAGCAACCCAAGAGACGGCTCTACACGTGGACATCACCAGACAGTCAACACAGAAATCAGGTTGACTATATGCTCTGCAGCCAAAGATGGAGAAGCTCTATACAGTCAGTAAAAACAAGACCAGGAGCTGACTGTGGCTCAGACCATGAGCTTCTCATTGCAAAGTTTAGGCTTAAACTGAAGAAAGTAGGAAAAAGCACTAGGCCAGTCAGGTATGAATTAAATCATATCCCTGTTGAATATACAGTACAGGTGACAAATAGATTTAAGGAATTAGATCTGATAGACAGAGTGCCTGAAGAACTATGGACAGAGGTTCGCAACATTGTACAACAGGTAGCAACCAAAACCATCCCAAAGAAAAAGAAATGCAAGAAAGCAAAATGGCTGTCTGAGGAAGCTTTGCAAATAGCTGAGGGAAGGAGGGAAGCGAAAGGCAAGGTAGAAAAAGAAAGATACGCCCAATTGAATGCAGAATTCCAGAGAATAGCTAGAAGAGATAAGAATGCCTTCTTAAATGAACAGTGCAAAGAAATAGAAGAAAACAATAGAATAGGGAGGACCAGAGATCTTTTCAAGAAAATTGGAGAGATGAAGGGAACGTTTCATGCAAAAATGGGCATGATAAAAGACCAAAATGGCAGGGACCTAACAGAGGCAGAAGAGATTAAGAAGAGATGGCAAAATTACACAGAAGAACTATACAAGAATGAGCTTAATGTCCCTGATAATCACAATGAGGTGGTCACTGACCTCGAACCAGACATCCTAGAATGTGAACTAAAGTGGGCCTTAGAAAAGCTGAGCAACAACAAAGCTAGTGGAGGTGACAGTATTCCAGCTGAGCTATTCAAAATCTTAAAAGACGATGCAGTAAAAGTGCTACACTCAATTTGCCAGCAAATTTGGAAAACTCAACAGTGGCCACAGGATTGGAAAAGATCAGTTTACATTCCAATTCCAAAGAAAGGCAGTGCCAAAGAATGTTCAAACTACTGCACCATTGCACTCATTTCACATGCTAGTAAAGTTATGCTTAAAATCCTACAAGCTAGACTCCAGCAGTATGTGGATCGAGAACTACCAGAAGTACAGACAGGATTTTGAAGAGGCAGAAGAACTAGAGATCAAATTGCCAACATATGCTGGATCATGGAGAAAGCTAGGGAGTTCCAGAAAAACATCTACTTCTGCTTCATTGACTATGCTAAAGCCTTTGATTGTGTGAATCATAACAAACTGTGGCAAGTTCTTAAAGAGATGGGCATACCAGACCATCTTATTTGTCTTTTGAGAAAGCTATATGTGGGCCAAGAAGCAACAGTGAGAACTGGACATGGAACCACTGATTGGTTCAAAATTGGGAAAGGAGTCTGGCAAGGCTTTATACTGTCGCCCTGCCTATTTAACTTATATGCAGAGCACATCATGAGAAAGGCAGGGTTAGAGGCATCAAAAGTTGTAATTAAGATTGCCGGAAGAAATATCAACAACCTAAGATATGCAGATGATACCACTCTAATGGGAGAAAGTGAAGAAGAACTAAAGAGCCTCTTGTTGCAGGTGAAGAAGGAGAGTGCAAAACTTGGGTTCTTAACTTAACATTAAGAAAACCAAGATCATGGCATCCGGCCCTCTCAATTCCTGGCAAATAGATGGGGAAGAAATGGAGGTAGTGACAGATTTTATTTTCCTGGGCTCCAAGATCACTGCAGATGGGGACTGTAGCCAAGAAATTAAAAGATGCTTGCTCCTCGGGAGGAAAGCCATGAGAAATCTAGACAGCACACTAAAAAGCAGAGACATCACCCTGTCAACAAAAGTGCGTATAGTCAAGGCTATGGTCTTCCCAGTTGCAATGTATGGCAGTGAAAGCTGGACCATAAAAAAGGCTGAGTGCCAAAGAATTGAAGCCTTTGAACTCTGCTGGAGAAGACTCCTGAGAGTCCCTTGGACTGCAAGGCGATCAAACCGGTCAGTCCTAGAGGAGTTCAACCCTGACTGCTCTTTAGAAGGCCAGATCCTGAAGCTAAAACTCAAATACTTTGGCCACCTAATGAGAAGGAAGGACTCACTGGAGAAGAGCCTAATGCTGGGAAAGATTGAGGGCAAAAGAAGAAAGGGACGACAGAGAATGAGTGGCTGGATGGTGTCACTGAAGCAGTAGGCGTGAGCTTAAATGGATTCCAGAAGATGGTAGAGGACAGGAAGGCCTGGAGGAACGTTGTCCATAGGGTTCCGATGTGTCGGACACGACTTCACAGCTAACAACAACAACAAATATGTATATGTATGTGTGTGTGTGTGTGTGTGTGTGTGTGTGTGTGTGTGTATGTATATGTATATGTATATGTATATGTATATGTATATATAATAGATGAATTTTATGTGGATTTTTATTCTTAAGAAATAATGTAAGATGGTATATAATGGATTTATCTGTGAATACATACAGTATGAAAGTGACATAGATAAAAAAATTAGTCCAATCTATCCCCACCTTTAATTTTTTTTTAAAAAATGAAGCCTTTAAGATAGTGTAGCAAATGTTGAAGGGATGTCAACTAATAAAAAAGAATCTTTAGTTATTATTTCTTTCAAACTCCCAGCTCTTGATGTTGTAGTGTTACAAAATATTTTCTGCTGTTCTTATTGAAAAGGTGATGATCGAGTTGACTATTATTCCACCTGAACTCATTTTTAATTCTTATTTTTCTTTACATTTCTGTAGACCGTCTTTTTTTAGTAACTACCATTTTGGAGCAATTATTTGCTTCTTAAATTCAATTGTGTTGACATTTGAAAATGGAAGGTCCACTGCTCTGTTGGATCAATAAAGCAAACCTCAAGGTGTTTATTCTACGGTTTTTGATCAATGGTGAAACAAACACTGGCTGATAGTTTAACAGCCAACTAACTCTCACTGAGATCTGTTTGTAAGATTTCTTTACATAGACCAAGACAACTGTAATGAGCAAAATTCTAAGCCTTGTGGAAGTAGGTGACAAAGCAATATGGAAGAAATCAAGAGAAACGTTGAGTACGTTAGCCAACATTCTGAGGCAAACTCTAAATCTGTTATCAAATTATCTCAGTCAACTATTTTTCTCATGACAAATGCATGCATATGTGCAAACACATTACCTTGTGTATCTAATCTCATGCTGCTCCTTGATTAAGATTCTAGATTACAGATAGTTCTCAACCTATGACCTTTTATTTAGCATCATGGTTATGATGGTGCTGAACAAATGGAGCTTATGACTGGTCCCTGGAGTTCTGGCCATCCAGGACCTTCACAATCATATGATTGCCATATGGCATCCCAGAAAGTCATAGGGGAAGCCCACAGGGAAGGTCACATTGGAGTAAGTCTTCCCCATCCATGCACTCGCCCCAAGCCCCTTTCCACTAACGCTGCAAATACAAAGTCTCACATGCCCTCCCTGATCCTTGCCATGACTCCCTCAAACTTCATTAACCGACTTGCATCCCTGCACTCCTTCTCTGACCTGTCTCACATCCTTGATCACCCTCACTGAATAATGTCATTCTTCTCAAATACCCACTCACACCATCCTGCACTCTGATTTGCACTGTGCCCTTGCATCCTTGTACCCCCTGCAGGCCATCTTCTTCACCTTCACACTCCTCTTCTTTCCACTCCCATCCACCAGCAGCCTCTTACTACCTGCTGGCTTGGATCTTGCCACTTCCTGCCACCTTCCCCATTGATTTTGGTTGTGGGAAACTGGCAGGAAGCTGCTGCATCAGATTCAATTAATGATGGCAACTGGGACTGTAGGGATTGATGTCTCTAAGCGATGCAATTGTGTTTTACAGTTGCATTGTTTAGCAACAGAAATTCCAGTTCCAAGTACCATAGTAAGTCAAGGACTACCTGTACCCTAAAATATTTTGGAACATACTTTCAAGCCAGCATTTGCTGGTGTATTAGGCTAATAAAGGACTTTTAAGGTAAACAATGCCTCAGAGTCACTTGAAAAGCCCATACGTTGGAAACTTGACATCAAGCTGGAATCTGAAATCTCTGCCACTTGCACAATATATTAAAACACAATTCTCCATCTTTCTAATTTTGTCATTAATCATATTCTCCAATTAATTTAAAGAATCAGTTTCCCTTCCATTAGAAAACCCGCCAAGGTCCTATCTTCTCTAGTTAGAGATGGCCTTGAAAGGTGCAATCCTACTCATCCCCCCTCCCAACCTTAAACTAAATCTCTTGTCAAGCAATAACATTTGATGTTAGCAGCATTGACATTAAGATGGCCGATCATTAAGCCATTCCCTGCCGAAAACCCAAAGCACCATCTAGCACAACGAAGCAATCTGGAGACCTGGGTGAGACCTAACCTTTCTTATTCACCTAACTACTTTCCTATGGGACTTTTCCGAAAATTTTCTCCCCCTCTTTTGAAAGACCGGTGACTGCATACTTGGGGAATAAACTTTAAAGCCTTAAAGCCTTAAAAGAAATCAAATGGCTATGCTAAAAATTAAGCAACCCTATTTGTACTTATTAAAAAGTTTTTATTTATGTGGGGATCTACCACCCTATTTTCTGCTTAAGCTGTGAAATAAGGGAAAAAGAATGGAATAATTGAATAAAAGCCTCATATTAGTCTGGAAAAAGATTTTACATCTTATTCTATATGCTATTGATGACATCTTGTGGTGAAACTTGGTATAGCAAGTAAACCTTTCTTTTTATTGTGAGAACTGACTGAATAACAGAGCTTTCCTTGACATTATCTTCAAAGATAAGAACTGAAAACACCTGGCACTGAAAACAATCTTTAGGAATACTGGAGGTGGACAATCATTAACTTTTATTAAAATAGCCTCCATGAAAGACCTATCTGTAAACATCAGCGAAATGGAGGATTATATTCTACCACTTAACTACAAACTGATACTTGAAACAATCTTTGCAATGACTGAGCAAATCAAAGCCAGACTGCAAGATAAACATGACAGCTTAAAGGTACCAAATCAAACTTTGACCTTAAATGATAAATTGACAATCCAAAAACAAACAGATTAAAATAGGAGACTCTAAAGAACAACAAATAGAATTTATTGAGAACCTTGAAGCCCAAACTTCGACTTCAACTATAAAACCTACAACTCAAAAAACAATAGTAGCCAAAGTAAGCAACATCAAGAGAGAAGATATTAAAGGCCTTCAAATACAATACATTGAGGACCCAGCCAATCAAATGATAACCATAACACCATTTACTTCTTCTTACCGAAGGCAGATGGAATTGAAAGAAGAAAAAGACCAGACCAAACTAATGACAATTATATCATGCCAAACATAAAAATTGAGCTATTAAAGCAACACTTCAATGATTACAAAGGGGACACTTTCTTTGCAAAACTGATATTTGGATGGTCTCCCTGGATTCAAACAATGTGTGTAGGAAGAAAGGGAGACACATCTGAGAATCTAAAGGCACCGATATGGAAGCCTGATTGGCACAAAAAAGAAGGCGAGAGTTAGATTTAAAAAATTGAATTTGTCTCTTTGATGGGATTTGTAATGATAGAGCTTAAAATATTTCTTTTAATGGGCTAAGGGGAATCTTTAAAAATATAAACTGATTCTGTACTTAGGTTTTAAATTTTTAAGGGGAAACAAAATTAAGCTATTAGAACATAACTCTGAACTATATTATAGAACTGGAATGATATAATAAAATACATTATTTTAATAACTGATGACATATAGAATATATTTGTTGTAATTATACAGATATGAATTGATTTTATATTTAACTTTTAGGTGTTTAAGGGAAAGGAAAGTTGGCTATTAGAATTGATTTATATTATAGATTTTGGAAGGGTATATCAAAAGATTTTTCTAATAATTGGTGAACTATTAAGATGATAAATAGAATTTACTTGCAAAAAAGAAGAATGTATTGAAATGAACAATGTAAGTACTGTAGGCAGGATAATTACTTTTTAATGAAATAGGGAAATGTGGGTTACCCAAAAATTAAGTTTTCTTTTATATACTATAGGCTATTCTAGAATATTCTATTGCAATTAGGTGAAAATTAAAAACAGGACATGGATATGTATAAGTGAAAAATATATTGAAATTTTTTTAATTGATTATGTCACAACTAGAAATGTATTAATTTGATTATGTTATAACTAAGGGAATTGGAGAGGGAATCTTTGTTGACGTAACTTGAGCTATTTACAAATAATTTGTTATTTGCTATTGTTTACTCTTGATTACCCAACCACCGTATTGTTTCATAAATACCTGAATATATATATATATATATATATATATATATATATATATATATATATATATATATATATATATATATATATATATATATAGAGAGAGAGAGAGAGAGAGAGAGAGAGAGAGAGAGAAAGAGAGAGAGAGAGAGAGAGAAACATTGCTTTGCATTAGTTTTAATATGCTATTTTAATGCATATTTTCAATTTTCTCTTCTGCATTTTAATTTTGTTAGCTACTTTAACTGCTTGATTGAACAGAAATGACAGAGGCACATGAAATAAATAAATGAAATGTCTAAAATAAATAATTTGGAACTAATGAAGCCCTGTAGTGACATTGTAAAATACTTGTGTGGGAAGACTTAGTGTAAGCAGACAATAATTTTCACTTGCTCTGCAGGAATAATAAATTATCTTTATTTTCTTGAAAATATGCAGATTGCTTATTCTGGTCTTTCGGAATGAAAACAGACATTTTTACTCAGCTACTGCTGGTCAGAATGACTTTATGCTTTCTGTATTGCTTTTTGTACAAATATCTTTCTGTTTCTCTTGGGTAAGGATTTAGAGGCGGTCTTCTTCCCCCCCATATCAAGGATGTTAGCTGTATACTTAGCTTTTTAAGTGAAGAGCTCAAAAGTGCTACTGTAAGCTGCTCTTTGGACAAGGCTTTGGAATATCTCATATCAGCAACAATGCCTAAAAATCCCACTACAGCTGACAGTTCCTCATACACCTTACACCAGGGTTCTCCAATCCCTGATCCATGGCCTACTAGTGGTCCACGGCCCATTTGGAACCCAGCCACGTGAGAGGCGGGCATTCATCCACACAGGCGAAGCTCCACCTACCATTCATACAGAACCATCCCCTCTTGCACCCCATCCGGGCTGCCAAGCAGGAATGGTTGGGGACCACTGCCTTACACTACACAAACCTGTTTTGCTAGAACTGTATCTATTTTTGTGGAAGTTTATAGAAGCGGCATATATATTAAAGCTATGCTTTTCACTCTCAGTGAACTCCCTGACAAATATTTATGGAAACTCTCAATCATCCAGGTTGAGACAACTGGACTTTCTTGTTTTTTTTTCCCTTGAAAATGTTTTGCTTCTCATTCAAGAAGCTTCTTCAGTTTTCCTCAGAACTGAAGTTGCCTTTTGGAAGAACACCTTTGGAAGTCCATGACAGTTTGCTAAGACAACCTTTCTCACATAACCATCCCAGTGCTGGAAGAAATGTCTCCATCACTAACAACAACTAAATGTATTTAACTTGGAATTCAGATACTTTGCCCTTGGATACCTATACATTAATAAGCTCCTTCACTTTTTTAAATAAGGAATTTTGATGTTAAGTTTATGTATTCATGATAAAAAAATCCTACTTTGGCATATATTCAGGGTAGATTTTTAGGAGCACATCTGGATTTATGGATCTATAAAATCACCTTTTGTTGCTTTCTCAATAAATACTCTTTAAGTGGATATTTTATACTCTTTATGTTTTTAAGAGGTAGCTTTCAACATTTGTCTCTGTTTTATGAGTCCCCAAATTCAGGGTTGGATTTATTTTTCTGTTAAAAAACTTATTATTAAGAATTTAATGAATTTGACTATAATATGCAAAGATGTAGATTCAAATCTTATATTACTTTGCCATGAATAAGAGAGAGAGAGAGAGAGAGAGAGAGAGAGAGAGAGAGAGAGAGAGAGAGAGAGAGAGAGAGAGAGAGAGAAAGAGAGAGAGAGAGAGAGAGAGAGAAAGAGAGAGAGAGAGAGAGAGAGAGAGAGATGTAGGACATATTGATATGTTTTATGAAGCAACCAGAGTGCCCTTTGATACATCATCCATAAGCCCAGTCAATCAATTCAAGAGCATCTCCATCTGTGCATGAACAGTGGACCACTTTCCATGCAGAAGACCCTTGAAGTGGCTGTGTCAAACCTTTGAGGGGGATACACCATCTTGGGGCTTCAACCAGCAGATAAGGAGATATATTCCTATCATTTCATTAAAATTCCCAGTCAAAGTATATAGTCTGTCTGCCTGTCTTCAGAGTGTGGTTGTATTTTTTATGATTTCATAACATTATTTTTAAACAATTTTGTGAAGTTGGGCAAGTCTAGATGTGATATGGAAGAAGCATGAAAAACACATTGTATTTTTGAAAATACCATAGGTGGTCTGTTTTGAATCACTCCCACAACTCTGAAAACAAGTAACCAAAATTCTTCTGTACAACTTTTTGAAAGGTATAATATGGGTGGATTGTATGCTGTGCATGTGGCGCTGCAAGCTAACCAAAAGTAAGTTTTGGAACCTTTGTATTGCCTATGTATGATTGCTTTCTTTTCATCAGTTCCATTGTGTTGATTGCTATAATTATCCATGAATTTGGACCCGTGAGTAACTTTTTAAAATCTATAATATGGATGGAAGGAATAGATTGAGATTCAGAGATTAGTGTCTCATGCGAAAGCTGATTTATAACATGAAACAACTGAATAATACATTTTTAATTTTATCTCATATAGCACATCTGGCAATAGAAATTTCAGTTCAGGGTTAGCATAGGGAAAAGGGTTAATCCACAGTACAATATCCCAAAGGTGCTTTTTCAAGAAAGTCCAGTTGCCTCTTGAAAAAGCATCTTTGGGGCAACTATGGCCTGGATAACTGAGAATCTTATTTATTTATTTATTTTATTTATTTTTGGGACTTATATGCCTCCCTATCTCCCAAAGGACTCAGGGTGGCTAACAACAATAAAAACAACAATACAAAAGTTAAGAGAAATTAAATAACAGCCCCAAAATAAATTAACTAAACAATTAAAAATTAAAACATTTTAAAAACCCGTCGTCAGTCCAGGTCAGCCTGATGAAAAAGGAAAGTTTTGAGGTCGTGGCGAAAGGACCGGAGATCCGGGGCCATCTCAAGGGGGAGTTGGTTCCACAGGGCTGGCGCTCCCACAGAGAAGGCCCTCCCCTTGGGGGTCGCCAGCCAACATTGTCTAGCTGACGGCACCCTGAGGAGGTCCTCTCTGTGTGAGCGCACTGGGCGATGGGAAGTCGTCCCTAGCAGCAGACAGTCCTGCAAATATCCCGGGCCTAGGCCATGTAGGGCTTTAAAGGTAAGTGCCAGCACCTTAAGAATCTCCATAGAACATGGTGCAATAGTTGCCACCCCGGTCTGGAGTTGCTCACCCACATTTTGTGTCAGCTTAGTTTGTAACTTTCCCTCAGGAGCTAGACCTATTTACTTACAGTACATGCCTGTGGGTTACAAAAATATGATTCACATGGCAGCACCATCCCTTTTTCTGGATGGCAAGAGCCTTTAGAGTACAGAAAGAAAGAAAGAAAGATGGCCAGTCAATTATTTGTCCAGGAGACAATAGATAATATATTGAAGGGCCACTTTTGCTCCTCTAGTTGCCTAGCAATGGTAAGACAGAACTGGAGGTAGATGTTTTGAGGCATTATGCTTTTATTAGGCTTGATAAGATCCAATTAAACTGCTATAGAGATGAGTAAACAGAATGTTTATTTATAATAATTTCCCAAGTCACCAAACAATGCAGTTAATAAAAATATAGCTTCCACTCCATTTTCACAATAATTTAAAACTTACTGAGCACAGCATTAGACAAGTGTTAAGCTCTATGAAGGGAAAAACATGAGCGCCATAATGGAAAAAGGAATATTTCTATAACATGCCCATTTTTAAGATTTAGTTTCAACTCTCTTCCACTTTCCTGTGTTATCAAGTAATTAAAGTTCTCAACTAGTTTGAAAATGAGTCAGATTTAATTTCATTTTGTTAAGCACCTCAATTTTTCAGCCAGTAAAAAAAGACCATTAGGAATTTGCATTATCCATTACAGGCTCCTTCATGATTTGAAATTTATATGGGAAATGCTAATTGGACGTTCATCATCATAAAGATAATGATTTCTGTACTCTTCTCAATGATAATTAAGATGAAGGATGAAAATGATACAGTGAACATTGTATTCTTTATTTGCTCTAAATGGAGTTTGGGAAATAAATTCCATCAGCGTGGGATGACTTGGGAAAATGTAGAAAGTGATGACATAATGAGTTGTTTTGCTTAATTTGGAATTATTATTGTCAATGCAGCTTTCTTTCTTTACAGAAGAGACTTATTCTGCAGGGAATTGGTTTGAAGACAGATCTGTTTACTAATCTTTAGGAATATTTAAAATATTAAATGGTTCAAGCCTTTTATTTAACACTTTGTTTCTCAGCCTCAATGACTTTAATATGGGTAGATGTCAGCTCTACACATCTTAAGCTAACTGGGGAATTCTGGGAGTTGTCCACACATCTTAAAGTTGAGGTTGAAAAACTCTGATTTAACAAATGTGGAAACATATGCTCTGATTTAAAGCAAAATACCCTTTTTTAGAGCAACATAAAAGCAACAAACAATTCATGTAGAGACAACAATAGGAGAGGACCAAACTGCCTGAGACTTTATCCATGGGGGTGCTGCAAATTATGCATTTTGTGGAAAGTGAATTTTAAAAAAAATTCTATAGCAATTGATTATTTTAAATGGACAGCATACATTATTTTACCTTCTCCTAATTGGTATCAATAAATCTAGTGAAGATGGCAATTGTGGCAGTAAAATTGATGCCCTGCCTATTTATGTATGGGTGTGACATTGCTAAACAGACAATACAAAGGTGGGGTTTTAATCATGCTTCCACAATTGCTATCTTGAATTGCCTTACAATATCCTTTGCTCCCTGTTATATCACTGCCTCTTTCTTAATATAAATATGGTATTCAGTCACAAAGTTCATATATTTTCAGTCTAAAGTTGTATAACCTGAGAGTTTCACCACTTTTCCTATTGCCTTTATGACTTGGACATTTATGTGCATATCAGACTGGCTATGAAATTTTATGGTGGGATGCTCACCACCTATAGATGATTGTGTCAATATTCTGTTAATCTCAAAATCCATAGGGTGACCAAGATATTGTCATGGCCAACCCAGACTCTAATGAAAAAAACGACTGTGAGCAGCTACTTGCTGTGCAGCTGTCTGAACTACTGCTGAAGGAGTTTTAGTTAGCCAAAATAGGGAGATGGTTGGGAAGTTGGGTTTACAAAAGACCTAATCTGTCTGAGTACCCAATCCCCATAAAATGATATTACAATGGCTAGAAATTTGTTGTTCCTTCTATTTCTCTTTAGGCAGTAAATACCTCACCCACCTGCTCTGAGGATTCTAAGGTGCAATACCTTATATGCAGGGGTATGGAGGTCTCTTCTTTAGGCCTAAGTTGGAAAATGCAGCCTACTACTGGTAATGGTTATTGTGTATCGGGTTCTGAAGCATAGTGAAGACACCAGGCAGATGAGTACAGTTGCTTTATTGGCAATAATAACTGTACTAGGGTTTAAGAGTGTACATGCATTCTTATATACCTTCATACAACCAATCAGATTGAACCCAACAATTCTGCCACTTTGACTCCCGCCAGAACTGTTAGAGTTCAATACAAGAGCAGGGGAACTGTTAGGTCCCAATATACATGTGCGTAGATGTTTTCCAAACCTCAATACATAACACCCCTTCCCCTTTTAAGGAACAGACAGTATACTCTTATAACATTACAGCTTACATATTTTTCACTCCCAACTTCAATACATAGTTGAATGATTGACCCCATTCAAGGTTATATACTCCTATAACCCTTATTCAAGGATTATAAAGCTCACTCCCAACCACCAACATTTGATTCTGAGTGATTGACCCCACTCAAGGTAAATATCCTTATAACCCATTTTCAGGGATTATGTGCTTGCTCCAACCCTCCAATATTTAGTTAGAGTGATTGACCCCACTCAAGGTAATAGTTCCAAACACGACCTTTTCGGACGTGCAATGTATAGGTTGCTACCAGTAAGATTAAAGACAGACCCATTTTGCTGTTCTGCCAGTAAACCTGTACTACCAAGTAGTACATAATAACCCAGTATGTGTCTATGAATAGACTTCTCCTGTAAGTTCCATTACAATATGCCATGCATATATAAATTAACAAACCCAAAAAACAAGAGGCATGCCACCCCACTTGGTGACTCCTTACATACTTCTTTCTCTTAGTTGACCACATAATCAGTGAGGTGTGCAGGTGGCCTATGAGGCCATGAGGAACGTCTTTGTGGTTCCCTCAACTTGTAGTCTACCAACTTATTAGGCATGCCCTGAGAGCCTGTGTTCTCCTCAGCGGGAGACTCCGAAGAATTGCCCTGGCTGGCCCTGTCCGGTAGGCCCATCCCAGAGTCAGGATTAGCAGAGTGGTCTCTGAAGATTAGCTGATCTGATTGTTCAGAGGTTTCTTGTTGCATTTCTGTGCCCTCTAGGTCCTCCTCAGACTCGAACTCAACTGAGTGCTGAAAATGCTGGTAGGGAGAATAAGGGCTGGCCTGTGTGCCAGCTTGAGAATTATGGAAAGAATTATTACCCATACTCTCACTTAGTGACCATTCTGGAAATCTTTTTCTTAGTTGATCCACGTGCCGTCTTACCAGATGCCCCCCTTCCACCCCTACTGTGTAAGATAGAGGCGCTGATTTGTCATCCACCTTCCCAGGAACCCACAAGTGTCCTGGTCCATAGTTCCTGGCCCAGACCATGTCACCAGGTTGTAGCCCCCTTGGGGGTTTGGGCTGAGCAGTATCAGATGCTACTCTGTCAGTGTAAAGTCTGTCCAGTTTGGTGATGAGGCATTTGCCCCAGCACAGTTCCGCAGGGCTGTTCCCTGTGGCTGTATGAGGTGTGGAGTGCTGACAAAGTAAGAAATCTGCAAGTCTATGGTGCCAGTCACCTGTGATGATGCGCTTGAGTGCATCTTTGGTTGTTCTCACCATCCTTTCTGCTTGTCCATTTGACGATGGGTGGAAGGGCGTGGATGTGGCGTGTCTGATCATGTTAGCTCTGAGGAAGGCCTGGAACTCAGCAGCGGTAAATTGAGCCCCATTATCAGAAACTATAACATCAGGAAGCCCATGTGTGGCAAAAAGTTTCCTCAGCACCTGGATTGTCCTGGCTGAAGTCATACTAGAGACTGGAGCAACTTCCAGCCATTTTGAGTGGCTATCTATTACAATTAAGAAAAGCTGTCCTTGAAATGGACCAGTCTAATCGATATGGACCCTGGACCAGGGCGTGTGAGTTGGCTCCCATCTGTGGACAGGTGCCTGAGGCATTTCTGGCCTAGACCTTTGGCAAATGTAACATCCATGTACCTGCTCTTCAAGAGCCTTGTCTAACCCAGGCCACCACAGGTAGTTTCTGACTAGCACTTTCATGCACAGTATGCCAGGGTGTCCCTCATGTAGGGACTGTAGTACCCTATCTCTCAAGACTAAGAGTATGATGACCCTATTTCCCCATAATAAACACCCTTTATGAGCTGATAATTCATGTCTTCTTAGAAAATAAGCATGGAATTCAGGGCCTGGACTTCTGTCTTGCCACCCTGTGAATACCCATGATAGAACTCTGCTCAGAATCTTATCTGAAGCAGTTTCAGCAGCTATGTCCCCTGCATGGAGGGGGAACTCAGGTATCTCCTGTATGGACAGAATTTGTGCAGCAGGGGATGGGTCAGGATCGTTAGACGGTAAGGGTAGCCTACTTAGGCCATCAGCATGGCCCATTTCTTTCCCAGGTTTGTGAATCATTTTAAAATTGTAGGCAGATAAGAATATGGACCACCTAAGGATCCTTGGTGAAAGTATATGAGGGGTTTGCTTGTCTGTTGTGAATAAGCCTAAGAGAGGCTTATGATCAGTAACCACGGTGAAATCCCTACCATAAAGATAATCGTGGAATTTTTTGACCCCAGCGACTAGCACGCATGTGCGGGGGAACCTTTACGTTTTTACCTTTACTATAGCCAAGGCTTCCTTATCTATCTGTGTGTAATTCCTCTCAGCCTTTGATAGGGTTCTTGAGTAATAAGCGATGGGGACTTGCTCCCCATTTCTTCCCAAATGGCTTAATACAGCTCCCAATCCATAGGGAGTGATACAAGTGATACAGACAGTGATACAGACAGGCTTGGATTCAATATAGTGGGTGACAGTTTATTTATCAGATAACAGGCCTTTAAAGTCTTGGAAACTTTTCTCATGCAAACTGGTCCACTTCCATGCAACTTTTTTATCTAGCAGTCTATGAAGTGGTTCAGCAGTGGCAGCCTTGTTAGGTAAGAATGTGTGGTAGAAATTTAATAACCCTAAGAATGCATGAAGCTCTGCCTTATTTTTAGGGCTGGGGGCCATTTTAATTGCCTTAACCTTGGATTCTGCAGGGTGGATTCCACTGGCATCAATTCAGAATCCCAGAAACTCTGTAGAAGTAACCCCAATGCTACATTTGTCTCTTCTTAGCTTGAGACCTGCGGAGCGAAACCTATTTAATACAGCTCTGAGTCTATTAGATAGAACTTCCTCTGTCTCCCCCGCGATTAAAACATTGTCAAAATACGGGCAGATGCCCAGAATGCCCTTTAAAGTACGTTCCATTATTTCCTGAAAAAACCCAGGTGCCACACTTACGCCAAATTGCAGATGGTTGACTCTGAATGCTCCCTTGTGTGTTATTATCGTCTGAGCTGCTGCTGTAGCCTTGCTAACAGGCAGCTGCTGGTACGCCTGTGCCAGATCGAGCTTTGCAAAAATGGCACCGCCCTGGAGAGAAGCAAGCACATGGCTGACCATGGGGACCGGGTAAGCATGCTGATTAAGGGCTTTATTCAGGGTACACTTATAATCTCCCCTTAGTTTTAACCTGAGCATTCTGAAAATCGGTTAGCAAGATGCTAGAGGGTCTCAATTTTACCCACTGTTTACTGCGGCTGCACACAAATTTAAAAGTCTCGTACTATATAATCGAAACTGCAGAGCCAAAGTCCAGCTCCATCTTACAAGGAATACCTTGAAGATGAATTTCAAGTCTTAACTTAGGTTTTAAGGGGTGGTGGGCCCCGGTTTGGCAGATAGCCCTTCGGCTTTCACAAAACCCCACACTGGTCGGGCTCTGAGGATGTGTGGATGCCACTTCCGGAAGTCCATTCTGGGCCTGGGCAACAAAAAATTACCTACCGGTTCTGCTGAACCGATGCAAACTGGCTGAATCCCACCACTGGTTTGAGTTGAAGGAAGAGTGCAATTTCCAATTAAACAGACTTCTGTGGTAGCAGTCACTACCTTCCTCCCTACCTTTCTCTGCAGGGTCCTTTCTGCAGAGCAACTGTTGTTAATAGCTCTGTGAAGCTAGAGGGAAGGAAAGAATCTGTATGAACAGGCATGTAGGTTGGCTTTTCACCATCCTGCCTGCCATTCTTCAGGAAATTCCACAAGTTGTTAAAAACCTGGAAGGGATTGATAGGAACTGAGAGGGAAGCTTATTAAAGGGAAACATTGCAATCTGTTATTTTCTAATAAATAAAATAATATAGTCATTCAATTAGTATTACACTTTATAGTTTTCTGGTTACTGTATTTAAGCAATTTCAGAAGTAGCCCTACTGTTTTATGAGGCCACAAGACTCTCACAGAAAGGAAAAGTGTTAAAACTACATAAAACAATGGAATAAATGTGCTATACCTGCTGTGATTTGAGAACTTTTATGTGATAGGCACTAAGATGGGAAATAATCAAAGATTTATGTCCTGAATTTCAAGGATAACAATTGTTATTTCAAGAGGAACTTTTTGTTCAGATGTTTTCACTGGACAACAAAGGAAACTTGAAAAATTGTCTTTAATTGTGACCTAGGAGAAGAGTAATCAAGTTTTATCCATTTCAAAATTAGGTTCTGAAAACTCAGTTTTCTCCAAGACATCATGCATACTGTCTGCTAAGAGAAGAAAAGCATCAATTACTATTGCAAGACTGATTTGCACAGGAAAGTTTGAATACTGTACACTCGAGTTACATCCATTTGTGCTTTTCTCAAAATATCCATAACACTCATTTAATTTGCAATACAATCTTATATATTTTTACTCAAGCCCATTGAATTTAAGAAGGCTTATTCTCAGGCAAATGACATCCAAATCTTCAAGAATTATTATTTTAGAATGGAATTGTTGTTAGTTGCGAAGTCATGTCTGACCCATCGCGACCCTATGGACAACATTCCTCCAGGCCTTTCTGTCCATTATCATCTTCTGGAGTCCATTTAAGCTCACACCTACTGTGTCAGTGACTCCATCCAGCCACCTCATTCTCTGTCATCCCCTTCTTCTCTTGCCCTCAATCTTTCCCAGCATTAGGCTCTTCTCCAGTGAGTCCTTCCTTCTCATTAGGTGGCCAAAGTATTTGAGTTTCAGCTTCAGGATCTGGCCTTCTAAAGAGCAGTCAGGGTTGACCTCCTCTAGGACTGAACGGTTTGAACACCTTGCAGTCCAAGGGACTCGCAGGAGTCTTCTCCAGCACCATAGTTCAAAGGCCTCAATTCTTTGGCATTCAGCATCTTATGGTCCAACTTTCACAGCCATACATTGCAACTGGGAAGACCATAGCCTTGACTATACACACTTTTGTTGGCAGGGTGATGTCTCTGCTTTTTAGTGTACTGTCTAGATTTGCCATGGCTTTCCTCCCCAGGAGAAAGCATCTTTTAATTTCTTGGCTGCAGTCCCCATCTGTGGAGATCTTGGAGCCCAGGAAAATAAAATCTGTCACTACCTCCATTTCTTCAATTTGCCAGGAATTGAGAGGGTTGGATGCCATGATCTTGGTTTTCTTAATGTTGAGTTTCAAGCCCACTTTTTCACTCTCCTTCTTCATCCATATCAAGAGACTCTTTAGTTCCTCTTCACTTTTTGCCATCATATACATATCTTAGGTTGTTGATATTTCTTCCGGCAATCTTAATTCCAACTTTTGATTCATCTAGCCCTGCCTTTCTCATGATGTGCTCTGCATATAAGTTAAACAGGCAGGGTAATAGTATACAGCCTTGCCGAACTCCTTTCCCAATTTTGAACAAATAAGTGGTTCTGTGTCCAGTTCTCACTGTTGCTTCTTGACCCGCATATAGGTTTCTCAAGAAACAAATAAGATAGTCTGGTAGTCCCATCTCTTTAAGAACTTGCCAGAATTTGTTGTGATCCACAGAATCAAAGAGAGCCTTGATGGAGCAGTGGGCTAATGCCTCCTTAAGTAACACCAGCTGCCTGCAATTAGTGCAGGTTCGCATCCCACCAGGCTCAAGGTTGACTCAGCCTTCCATCCTTCCGAGGTAGGTAAAATGAGGACCCAGATTGTTGGGGGCAATTAAGCTGACTTTGTAATAATGCCACTTGGGGTGTGTGTGAAAGCCCTAATAAGCAGGCATATACATAGAATGAAGGCTACTGCTAAGCTTGTAAGCCACCCTGAGTCTTCGGAGAAGGGCGGGATATAAATGGAATTTAAAAAAAATAAATCTGATTTCTGTGTTGGCCATCTGGTGATGTCTATGTGTAGAGCCGTCTCTTGGGTTGTTGGAAAAGAGTGTTTGCTATGACCATCGTATTCTGTTGACAAAATTCTATCATCCTGTGCCCTGCTTCATTTTGTACTCCAAGGCCAAACTTGTCTGTTATTCCGGTTATCTTTTGGCTTCCTACTTTAGCATTCCAATCCCCCATGATAATAAGGACATTATTTTTTGGTGTTAATTCTATAAGGTGCTGTAGGGCTTCATAGAACTTGTCAATTTCATCCTCTTCAGCACTGGTGGTTGGGACATAGACTTGGACTACTGTGATATTGAATGGTTTGCCTTGGATTTGAACTGAGATCATTCTGTCATTTTGAGGATTGTATCCCAGTATTGCTTTTCCTACTCTTTTATTGACTATGAAGGCTACTCCATTTCTCCTGACGGATTCTTGCCCACAGTAGTATACCTGATGGTCATCTGAATTAAATTCACCTAATCCTGTCCATTTTAGTTTACTGATTCCTAAGATGTTGATGTTCAGTCTTGTCATCTCTTTTTTGACCAGGTCCAGCTTGCCTTGATTCATGGATCTTACATTCCAGGTTCCTATGGAGAAAAAAAATCTTTACAGCATCGGACTTTCCTTTCACCACCAGATACATCCACAGCTGAGCGTTCTTTCAGCTTTGGCCCAGTCGCTTCATTCTTTCTGGTGCTTCCCCAGTAGCATATTGGACACCTTTCAACCTGAGGGGCTCATCTTCCAGCATCATATCTTTTTGCCTTTTTTTACTGTCCATGGGGTTTTCATCACAAAGATACTGGAGTGGGTTGCCATTTCCTTCTCCAGTGGATAACATTTTGTCAGAACTCGCTGCTATGACCTGTCCATCTTGGGTGGCCCTGCATGGCATAGCTCATAGCTTCATTGAGTTATGCAAGCCCCTTCGCTGTGACAAGGCAGTAATCAATAAAGGGGAGAATGGAATTAAGGATCATTAATTTACAGTAGGTATTTATAAGTTGTCCTTTATCATATTTACTGTATTGGATATGATTGTACTGCACATGATTTACTGTATAAATGTAGGAAAACAACAACAACAACAATACATTTATTCAGTTAAAACAGCAGGTTTAAAACCTATCTGTAGTGTCCACATACAATATACTTCCAATATTTAAAAAAAACTCATAATTTTAAAAATGTCCCAAGAAAAAACAAGCAACTTCCTTGAAACAGAAGTTCCAAAGCCATGACAGGGAAAATGGCTTTCTCTAAGTTCTCAAACAATGAAAGATTTAGAAGCCAAAATTACAATCAGAACTGAGCTTGAAAACAATACATTGTAGAGTCTAAAATTCTTGAAACTAACACCAATAAATTCTCAGTGAGGCTTCATAATCAAAATCTTGGCTGTTGCATTTGGAACTGAACTGCACTCTCTGAACTGCTTTCAAAAGAGACATTGGACAACCATTTGTCTGACATGGTATAGGGCTTCCTGCTTGAGCAGGGGGTTGGACTAGAAGACCTCCAAGGTCCCTTCCAACTCTGTTATTCTGTATTCTGTATCCATCAATACTGTCTTACTCTAAGTCATGTAGGCTTTTGCTAGCACATTGCTGCTTGAGAGAGGTCATAATTGACACTTCCAACTGATTAATAAGGTCCTATGTTATCAGACTTGAGTTATAATTTATTGCAGAGGCATCCATGAATAGATCAAGATGATGATTCCAACTCTGCATTAGTCACATTTAAGTGGGGCCATGTTTTGATCCTGCAGTTGTGGATGCCATATTGAGTTTTTTTTAACTTCTCTGCAGATGCCCCTTCAATAAATAAACTCATAGTCAGCTCTGACAGCACACAGGTTGATTTAGATGGCATGGAGAAATAGAGCTACATGTGAACTCCTAACAATCTGGAGCCTGTTCTGGAGCTGCATACTGTAGGAGATATTAATAGATCTCAGAAAAATGAAGGGATTCTTACTGAAGAGGGAAATATGTGAAAAATAGGAGACCACTTACTTAAAGTAAGCAGAGCTGTTCTTGCAAGGCACTTTTGGATTTGAGCCATTATATCTGGAAACCTATGTGAGTCAGCCTGTTGTTCAACTGAAATTGGTAGTCCAGCCACAAATATATCAAGCATACATTTGTTTCCTGATACAGTAATAACAATCTTATTGAAGACTTGCAAAGGAACAATGGTTTTATCCATGTTTTTACTTTGTGGGTGATGCCTTGTTGGTTTAAGTGCAATTGATTTTCAGTTTAAAATGAGGTCAAGTGAGAACAATGATTGCAACATTTTATCCTTTCCCAAATGATTGATACTGCTGGCTGGCTGGGTGGGGGGAAGTTTTTTCACAGCCTCAGATCTACTATACCTTCTCTGGACCATGAGATATTAGAGATGGATAGTTTATATTAACTATTGCCAGTACAAATGTTGGCAGTTTAGAGAATTTATGTACAGTAATAAAAATAGGCTGGGTCACTGAATCATTTTTCATTCTAATTGAAAATGTTCAAGTTATGTAACTGGCCAGAAATTTGATCTTTTTTTATTAAAAAGTTAAAAGAGAATCACACTTCTTTTGTGTAAAATGCCAAAACAAACCCACCACTTATCATTATTTAAGATTTTATTTTGATTTTTATTTCCATAATGGTGACTCTAGAGTTATGCACTGGTCAATTCCTATTGATAAACTAATTTCTGCTATTATGAAGCTATGTCTATTGATTATGAAACAACTAACAAATCTAGTACTATTTGTTTGAGATTTAGAAATGTTAAGAGCTGGTTCTGAGGACAACAATGACTCATTTGTTCTGCTAAGTGTCTTCTTAGCGGGGAATCAATAATGTCATGGGAATGAATAATTGCACTATTTCATAAGTCTCCTTCTTCTGTACCATGATTCATGGGCATTGCCTTTTGGGGGTAGGATGACTTCCACAGAGCTAAGCAAACTACCTCCCTCCTGAATGCAAGTCTGCTTTTGAATGTATAATATGTCATTTTGTCAAATATTGCCTTTTTTTGGAATAACTGTTAGAAACAACACTGAGCAACTGAATCAGTGTGTTGCCTGTCAATATACTGGCCTACACCTTAAGTTCAGTACTTGTTACAGAAATCTCTTTTCTACTAAGGGATTGCATAACTCGGTTAGAAAAATATGGAGCATAGATCAGGATCAGAAAAGCTGTTGCACATTTCAAAAAGTAGGAAGATGAAAGTATCCTCCTAATTTTTTTATCAATTATTAATTATTCAAGACACAGGAGCAGAATAAGGACTGAACCACACTTTATTGGTCTCAGTATGACGGCCTCAGTATGACGGCCTTAGAAATGTCTGTTTTTATAAGGTCAAGTGACATATATTTTCTTCCCTTACTTAGCTGTTCTTGGACAAAGGGCAAATTGCTATCCTGATCCTAATCTTGTCTCAAGGGTCTCCTTTTCAATGGAATGCTACCTTGAATATTCTATTAAGCCATTATAAGTTTTTATTGTCTTAACTTCCCCAAAGCTGTCCCATGCTTTCTAAACAGATGCCCTAACTCAGGGGTAGGCAACCTCGGCTCTTTTATGACTCATGGACTTCAACTCCCAGAATTCCTATGCTATGCTGACTCCCAGAATTCCTATGCTATGCTGAAGTCCATGAGTCATAAAAGAGCCGGGGTTGCCTACCCCTGCCCTAACTAAATATTTTGCTAATTTTGAATGCATACAGTATTTTCGTTTGACACTTCTTGTTTTTATTCATGGGATGACCTCACCTTATAGAACATTCATAGGAAACAAGGGAGAAAAATCTCCTACTTTATGTATTGTATCCCAATGTGTTACACATACAGCTTTAGGGTCATGAACCTCTGCATTCTGCTTGCCTAATATGCTCTCTGTTCCAGGTTTTCGGTGATGAACATAAAAAAACAACAACAACAAACTATTTTCAGGCCAGGCCGAAATCTATTAAAAATCTCAGTGTGAATAGAGCCTGGTTGCCTGGATATTCATTGCAAGGAGGTTGAAAACTCACAAGAACAATGCTCACAATTATATTAAAGAGAGAGATCCACATATTCCCCCCTTTTCTTGCATGTGCATGGTCACAGAACAAGAAATGTTTACATTAACTTCAATTATTCCATTCCTGTTTATGTTTTCTAGATTGAGAAGCGCCTTATAACCTCCTACATCAATTCTTCAGTACACTAAATTAATGTTTTTAGAGAGTTGCACGCTGTGATGCTAGAAGTATTCTTTTAGCTAGACACCATCAATTTAAATCCCATCGTATGGACTTCACTTTTTTCCTGATCCCAATTGAGCTAACAGTAGATCTACATCATTCTGGAGAGATCTTGTTGGGACCTTCATAATAGACTGTTATTTCTCTACTATGATACGAACTGTAAATTTGGCTGTCACACTGTAGATCAATCATGCGTTATCAATCAGCTTTATTGAACAAGCACCATAGTCCTGCCGTTGCTTATACCCTTAATTTTAGCAACGGCTAACGGCCATTGTAAGTTTTTCCTCAAAAACGTATTACTCTGGTTTGAGATACTACTGACAGTTACGGTGGCAGTCACCTTGTAATGTAGTCACTGTTTTTCTCTTCCTCAGTAAAGCCTCCCTATTGCTCTCAATAAAGGTGTAACCACCTCACTATAAGGGCAGGCATAGAGGCCCTCATACCTCAAGTCTTTTGGACTTCTAAACAAATTTTCAGGCCACCCACCATGGCTGGCTGGCTATATCTGAGCTATATTTGCATCAGTGGAAAGAACTCCATATTCCGCAAATCTGCACAAAGTCTTTTTATATATAATAAAAAGGATCACTCCAATAATATGTATTATGTTTCTGTTCTTTACCATGATAGGATATTCATCTACCTCAATAACAGCCTTGAATAGTTCTAAGCATGGAGTCATTTATTTATATTTATTTAGGTTCTATTGTACAAGAGTTAACATTATATCACTGGCTTACTTTTCTATTTACCAATAAATAAAACTGTCACATGGATTGCATAAGAAATATTTCTGAAGCAACAGCTGTTGGCTTTAGGGCTAGATTCATGAGAGCTGGATATTCATTAGTCAACAGCGATTAAAAATGTTCTGCAAAGAACCTTTTAAGTCTGTTCAGCTGCAAGCTGCTGATTATGAGAAAGGATGTAAAACATTTTTAGTTGAATGGACTAAGATTATAATTTTTTGCCTAATGTGACATGAGGAGAAGACATTTTATTGTAATATCAAGGTCAGAGGATTTTAAACTGCCTTTCAGATTGTTCTCATTTGCCATGAAAGTGTAATACTGCAACAATGGTAGCACCTACCTGACTTTGGTTGATCTTGAAAATTAATGGAAGATCTGATTTGTATTTGGATGGGAGACCATGAGGTAACGTTAGGATTTTAGACTAGACTGTTAAAATTTTAAAAAAGAAATATCCTGGAGCAGGGTTGTCAAACTCAATTTCACTGAGGGCCGCATCAGCATTGCGGTTGCCCTCAGGGGGCCGGGTGGGTGTGGCCTCCTGGGTGGGCGTGGCTAGAGTGCGTATGGCCTACTGGGTGGGCGTGGCCAGCTCTACATCGTTCGCATCAAGGGTGCCTATGGGGGCCTGGGCAGGAGTGGGACAGATCTGAGGGTCTCTGGCAGAAGGAGGGTCTCTGGGCCAGGGCCAAGGCAGCGGGGGCCGTTCCCTCACTGTTTCCAGGATGGCTTCGCGGGCCGCATGAAACCACTTCACGGGCCGGATCCGGCCCCCGGGCCTTGTGTTTGACATGTCTGTCCTGGAGGAACAGATTGCCAAATCAAGTTCATTTAACTGCTAAAATAAAACCTATGTGGTTATGTGTATGAAGTTACCAGGAGTCAAGTTTGACCTGAAGGAGATGACATAGAATTCTGGAGAAGACATTGATTATGTTCTGATGCATAGCAGTTGGATTGCTAAACCTTTTCTATCTGTCTCACTAGTCCTTAGTTCTTCCCTTATTAACTTGGGTTATTCTTTAGCATGCCTAATATGGAAGGTCACATAGCAGTGGCCTACAAGTGCTTTTATCTGAAAAAACTGGATTTTCAGTTATTCTTCTTAGATGTTAGCAAGGCTATATTAATTGTAATGTGATTAAATGGGCTTACCTTTCAAAAGTTTAGAAATTTTAATTGATATAAAATGCATCCACTTGAATACTGGTGGAATTAGACAGTTAAACCATATGACATTTGTACTATGTGTTCAGTGCATTTTGTGCCAATGTTTTAAAGTTTGTATCAGCCTTTATATATGCAGGACTAACTTTCCTGAATGACTCCCATCACCCACATTCTGAAAATCAGGATTAGAGGCTCAAATTGTTTTTTGCCTGTAAGATAATTAGGTTGGCAGGCATAAGGATGGGAACTTCACAGTAGAGACTTCCCATGTCGAACACCGTGCCAATTGATGTCCTCTGGTTGCCATCAATACAAAATCTTCAAAGAGGCTCTGAAGATTCACCTGTTTACCTTAGGCTATAATTGAGTTTGGAGTCTGTTGGGGCATTATATATATTATTCAGTCTTGTCCTAACTGTTAATGTTAGCTCATTAATCTTGCCATTATATTATGTGATTAAATGGGTTTCCATGCCACCTTGAGAGGGTTTACTTAGTGAAACATTTAAGGATGCAAGCCATATTTTGAACAGAATGTCTGATTTTGAAATGTTTTTCCCTTAAAGTCTGAATTCAAATACTGAAAGATGTTAAATTCAATTTGCTTTTCAAGACAATAACAATTTTGGATCAGCATAGAGTATATTAACCTTAAAATTATATTTTTTGGTATTTGTTATGTGTATTTATTTACTCTTTCATGGTGATGGGACAACTTAGAATCACAGGTGACATTTAGCCATTGATCTCAACCTCCTGATCAATGTAGAACTCCAAAGCAAAGCATCTCAGATAACCAATGAAGGAGAAACTACCACCTCTCTGCATAATTGATTTCACTATCAAACTACTGTTACTGTTTCCTCAGCGCTTAATCTCCTTCAGTACGTCATCACAGGAGTTTATTTCCAGTCCTGATCTTCTTCTTTGCTGCTTTCTGAACCTGCTTTTTCTGAATTCCTTTAGTGTAGTGTCCAGAACCTGTTACCTTATTTGAGGTGAGATCTTCTGATTTAAATATTTTGCACATGAATGCACACTTGAAAGGCCCTTGAAATGGCTTAGATCAGTGGTGGCGAACCTATGGCATGGGTGCCAAAAGTGGCATGCAAAACCCTCTCTGTGGGCACGTGCGCTATTGCCCCAGTCCTAGGGCTTCAGCTGGGTTTTATAAAACTTTTTCGATTTAGGCCTCCATCGCCGTGTGCAAAAAAAAAAAAAAAGGTTCAACCAATCAATCAATTTCAACTTCTCGTGGGAAAAAAAAAGATATTGCAAAGTTGGAATTCATTGATTGAACTTTTTAGTCCCATCCAGTCTGCCGTTACCATTGTGGCCATGCCCACCCAATGGGACACGCCCACCCAATTTGCCACACCCACCCGGCACCCAATGATACATAGGTGGGGTTTGGGTTGTAGTTTGGGCACTCAGTCTCTAAAAGGTTCGCCATCACTGGCTTAGATTGAGTAAAAAAAACAAAACCCAAATACCAATTATTAGTTTTGAACAAGAGGTCACTTTGGTTAAAGATAATAGATTCTTGTAGGAGTTTTGTAAACTAAAATAAAGAACCCTTCTCTCTCGTATTCAGAGGCAGTGTGTAGGCACAAATAGGATATTTATTGTGACAGTCTTACTCAAATGCTATTTACTATAATTTTGATGAAGAAAGACAGACTTAAACATCATAGAATGATTGAGGAGGCATTCCTGTTAACACTGGTGAGTTAATAAAATAATATTTTCCATTGGCATGTGTGTTACATACACTCCCAGGTTGAGGTTATGGTCGTTCACTGAAATCATTCTCAACCAAATACTGAGACACAACAGGTTCTTCGGAATTCATGGAGACCAGTGAAGTTAAAATAACAGCAAAACTTTAGTGATTGTAATGTACATTTGCTTTTTCTCATCTATACTTACGTGTGTCCATCCCAACTAAGAAGCCAGGCTCTAGAGCAGGGGTGTCAAACTCAATTTCATTGAGGGCCACATCAGCATTGCGGTTGCCCTCAAGGGGCCAGGTGGGTATGGCCAGGGTGGGCGTGGCCTACTGGGTGGGCAGGGCCAGCTCTATATCGTTCGCATCAAGGGTGCCTATGGGGGCCTGGGCAGGAGTGGGACAGATCTGAGGGTCTCTGGCAGAAGGAGGGTCTCTGGGCCAGGGCCAAGGCAGTGGGGGCCATTCCCTCACTGTTTCCAGGATGGCTTCATGGGCCACATGAAACCACTTTGTGGGCCGGATCCGGCCCCCGGGCCTTGTGTTTGACATGTCTGCTCTAGAGGAATAGAAGCTACCAAGACTGGCTCCAAAGGTGATTCAAAGAATGGGTAAGTTTCAGGATCTCTTTTATCCTTCAAAGTCCTTGCTTTGTTGATTCACAAACTAGCAGTTACTCTTGCCTTGGTAATGTACAAGTATGGTAGCTGTGTGTGCATGTGGACATTTCTATGTGTTGAGGCCCAACTTCCTTTATTTGGTTCAGGTGGCAATTTTTTTTTGTTTCCTTAGCAATTTGGTTCCTTTTTAACTACCTACCCAAAGGGGTCTTTTTAAGACAAGATCTCTGACTTTTGTCTGCTCTGCTTATGTGTTTGCTTCATCTTTAGCGATGGCAGCTTCAACTTCAGCTTAGTCTCACAGACAGTTCTTTCTTTCTATGGTTTTCTGAGGCATTTGTACAAATAAATTAAGCCTCTGAGGGAACAGAGTGCTACCCTTGCTTACCAGAATTCAGAGAAAAGATAGTGAAATGAATTTTCTGTTTTATATCCACAGTTTCATCTGAAAATTAGATGAGATTCATTATGAAGAATGAATGAGATTAATACCTCCTAATAAACTTAAATTTTTGTACTGAGCCCACAGTCATCAACAGATGAGTCTATCATTTATTAAGAAACATCAACTCATCCTTGGCAGCAGTGTCCAAACTAGAAGGTATGCTTCTGTAAGGAAGCTTTCTAGAGCTTTAGTGTCTCCCCTCCACATCTGATTCATTTTTAATAGTAGTACTGGCAAAGGCTTTTAATTTATCTAAAGAACAGATGGCTGGTGAAAATTTATTAATTTTATTGATTTGTATAATATTTAATAATTTCCTGATAGAAGTAGATGCATTTCAGTTTGAAATCAAATCAGATTGTCCATATAAATAACTTTATTCATAGTTACTGAGCACATTTACTGCATTTAAGGGCCAGAAGTAATAATAATAATGAAGTTGGAAGTGACCTTGGAGGTCATTTAGTCCAACCCCCGCTCGGGTAGGAAACCCTATACTATTTCAGACAAATGGCTGTCCAGTCTCTTCTTAAAAACTTCCAGTGCTGAAGCATTCACCACTTCTGGAGGCAGGTTCCACTGATTAATCGTTCTGTCAGGAAGTTTCTCCTTAGTTCTAGGTTGCTTCTCTCCTTGATTAGTTTCCATCCGTTGCTTCTTGTCCTGCCTTCAGGTGTATTGGAGAATAGCTTGATTCCCTCTTTTTTGTGGCAGCCCTTGAGATATTGGAACACTGCTATCATGTCCCCCCTCATCCTTCTCTTCATTAAACTAGACATACCCAATTCCAGCAACCGTTCCTCATATGTTTTAGCCTGCAGACCTCTAATCATGTTTGTTGCTCTTCTCTGTACTCTTTCTAGAGTCTCAACATCTTTTTACATCATGGTGATCAAAACTGGATGCAGTATTCCAGGTGTGGCCTTACCAAGGCATTATAAAGTGGTATTAATACTTCACGTGATCTTGATTCTATTCCTCTGTTAATGCAGCCTAGCACTCTGTTGTCTTTTTTGGCAGCTGCAGCACACTGCTGGCTCATATTTAAGTGATTGTCCACTAGGACTCCGAGATCCCTCTCACAGTTACTACTATTGAGCAAGGTACCACCTATACTATACCTGTACATTTGATTTTTATTGCCTAAATGTAAAACTTTACTTTTTTCACCATTGAATTTTATTTTGTTAGATAGTGCCTAGTGCTCCAGTTTGTTCAGATCCTCCTGTATCTTAAGCCTGTCTTCTGGAGTGTTGGGTGTTCCTGCCAGCTGGATGTCGTCTCCAAATTTGATGAGTTCCCTATTTATCCCCTCATCCAAATCATTGATGAAGATGTTGAAGAGCTCTGGGCCCAGAACAGAGCCCTGGGGCACCCCACTACACACTTCCTTCCATGTAGATGCAGTTCCATTGAGGACCACATGCTGAGTACAGCCTGTCAGCCATCTACGAATCCATCTGGTGGTGATGCTGTCTAAGCCACATTTGTCTATCTTATCAAGTAGTACGTTGTGATCTACTTTATCAAATGCCTTACTGAAGTCCAAGTAAATTATATCCACAGCATTCCTCTGGTCCACTAATTTTGTCACTTGGTCACAGAATGCAATAAGGTTTGTCTGGCATGATCTGTTTCTGAGAAACCCACGTTGGCTTTTAGTAATGACTTTGTTTGCCTCTAGGTGTTTGCTAATTTGTTGCTTGATCATCTTTTCCAAAATCTCCCCAGGTCAGGCTGATAGGTCTGTAATTTCCTGGATCTATTTTTTCCCCTTTTTTGAATATGGGAATTACATCAGCTCTCTTCCAGTCCTCTGGTAGTTCCCCAGTGCTCCAGGATCTTTGAAAAATATAGTTCAGTGGTTCTGAGATCACATCTGCCAGTTCCTTGAGAACCTTGGGGTGTAATCCATCTGGTCCTGGTGATTTGGACTCATCTAGGTTGGATAGGTGCTCACTTACCATTTTCTTGCCTATCTTAACTTGTGTTTTTAATCTATTTTTTATGGTACTGTTTTTGATAGGTTGGACTGCTTTTTCCCCTTTGTGTAAAGACAGAGACAAAAAACGAGTTAAATAGTTCTGCTTTCTCCCTATTGCTTGTCACCTTCTTGCCACTTTCTCCCACTAATGGACCAATCATTTCCTTAACTTTTTTCTTGTTTTTTATATGTTGAAAGAAGCATTTTTTGTTATTTTTGACTTTGGTCGCAAGCCTTAGTTCATTTTGAGCCTTAGCTTTCCTCACTTCATCTTTGCAGGCATGGGCTATTTGCTGATATTCTGCCTTAGTTATGTGCCCCTCTTTCCACTTTCTATACTTGTCCTTTTTATCTTTTAATTTATCAGAGAGTTCTTTATGCAGCCATGCTGGTTTCTTTTGAGAGCTGTTATTTTTCTTCTTTGTTGGTATTGTGATAGACTGGGCTTTTATTATCTCGCTTTTCAAAATTTCCCAAGCTTCTTGAGTAGTTTTCCCCTTGAGGATTCTCATCCATGGAATCTTTCCCAAGCCCTCTCTAGGTTTATTGAAATTAGCTCTTAATAGTCCAAGACTCTAGTTTGACTGTGTTCTATTGCTTGTGCTTCCATTATGTTGAATTCCAATATTGTATGATCACTTCCTCCCAAGGTTCTTGTGGCTTCAACACCTTCTATCATTTCATCTCTGTTAGTGAGAATCAGATCCAATATCCCCTAATTCCCTTCTCTGCTTTTTGGGAGACAAAGTTGTCTGCTAGGTTTGTCAGGAATCTGTTTGATCTGTGCAGGCGTTGTCTCCCCATTGATGTCAGGGTAATTAAAGTCCCCCATTACTATTGTGATGTGTTTCCTACATACCTTAGTTAGCTGAGTAGCAAAAAATTCATCTATTTCCTTTGTTTGGTTGGGCGGCCTATAGTTGGTTGGGCGGCCTATACCTATGGCAATGTCATTTCCCCTCCTTTTATATTGACCCAAATGCATTCAAGACAGTTTTCATCATTGTTGTCCTCTATTTCTGTAGAGATGTAGTTATTTCTTATATAGAGTGCAACTCCACCTCCTCTTTTATTTGGTCTGTTTCTTTTAAATAATTTAAATCCCTCTAGCTGTGGGTTTCATTTGTGGGTTTCATCCCATCATGTTTCTGTAATGGCAGCAATATCATATCTGACCTCATTTACCTAAATTTCTAGTTCACCCTGTTTATTGTCCATACTCTGTGCATTGGTGTAAAGACATTTGAGTCCTTTATGACTGAGCCTGTGTTTACTTTCTACATAACCCGTGTGGTGCCTGAGTTCCCCTATTTTCTTACCACCTGTTTGCTTAGTGCACTTTGTATGGCACTCGCTTTTAAAAGTTTGATTTTGCTTGATAGCAAGGTTGATATTCTTGTCCACACACTCATCTATGTTACATGCAATGCTAACCCTGTAATTTTTTGATTGCTGGGGTCAGGGATGTTCTGTATCAATTAACTCACTGTCCCCGTTGTTTAGTTTAAACATTGCTTCAGAAAATCTGTGAGTTTATTGCCAAGTAACTCAGTCCCTTTCTTTGATGGATGCAAACCATCTCTTTTGTACATTGATTCATTGGACCAGCTACTGACATCGTGACTAATGTAACCAAAGTCTTCCTCTTTACACCACTCTTTTAGCCACATATTGAATTCTGCTATACACTGGCCTTTTCCATTTTGCTCTTTATACACTGGTAAAACCTCTGAAAAAGTAAGCCTACAGCCTATCCTGCTAAGTTCCTGCCCCAAGCTCTGGAAATCATTCTGCACAGATAGTACATCTTTTTGGGAAAGATAGTGCCAAGATGTACAATAGCCTCCACATCACAGTCCTTGCTGGCATTGTTGACTATTTTGAAAATACACTTCTTGTCCCTAATGGCAGTAGCACCTGGAAGACACCTGACCTCTTTCAAAACCTCTATGTCCTTTCCTAAATTTACAGCCCTTATAATTGAATCACCAATCAAAAGGTGGCTTCTCTTTCTGGATGCCTTTCTGTTCTTGCATGACTGATGGGTAATACCTGATTTGCACTTCTCCCTGTCAATAACAAGTTCTTCATCTCAGACCAGTTTAAAAGCTTTTCTCCTCCCACCTCCTTCTTTTTAACTCATTGTTTGTAGCACTTCCCAGCAAGCTCTGGGCAGTATCTAGATTGTTTCCAAGACTCTTCTCCTGGTTGCAAACTATTGCATAAAAACAGGCGATCAGGTATTAATCTTTTAAAATTCTTTATAAAATTCCCCCAAACGTCCATCAGGACCAGGAGATTTTCCATTCTGAATAGTGTTACAGAGATTTCTGAAACAGAAAATACATTCTATAGAGCGTATAACCTCTGGAAATAAATCTGGGAATGTTATTCTACTTAAATATTGCTTGATTTTTGCTATTGATAGATTATTTGAGGAATATAATTGTTATGCAACCTCTTTGTAACCCTGATCAAATAAAGCAAGTTTATATTTCTTCCATTTAGTTCTAACAATCTTTTAATATTTTAATGCCTTCAAATAATAACTTAGAGCTTTAATTATTTTTTTCTTTGTCTCTCTTCATTTTAAATGGTCTCCTTTGTAATATCAAGATTATCCAAATCATCTTTTGATTTTTTTATTTGTGCAGGAAACAATACAATTAAAGAAAGGGGGAAAAAGATAATTAAAGAAGTAACTTCTTTACAGAGATTAAAAACTCATTATCCCCACTTTCTCTTTAACATTACAAAATTCTTATAAACATTACAAAATTCAAATACAGAAATTACCAATTCACTTTTTTCCATTTTGAGCAAAAAATCCATAAAAGATTTCGTCTTTTATAAAAAAAATTCTATCTGTTCATACTATAGAGTTCCATTAAGAAAAACGACAGTCCATGTTTTCTTCTTCTTTTAACTACCTCACAAAAAATTATCCTGTCCTGCAAGCAGAAAAAAAACCCAGTTTCTTCAAAAGTTCCTTTTTAATATCCTGTTATTTAACAACCCCAAACTGCATTTTGGGTCACACATACTGGTAGAGGACAGGAAGGCCTGGAGGAATGTTGTCCATGGGGTCGCGATGGGTCGTACATGACTTTGCAACTAACAACAACATACTATACTATAAACATAAAATTGCTTATTTTTATTTATTAATCCCTTTCATATGGCTGCTACTCTTGTAAAAAGTGACTCTAGGTGGCATACAACAATCAGGTAAAAAGTATATAACATTTGTAAAAAAAATAAAATCAGTATTAAAGGTTAAATCTTAAAACAAAGGAACTCCAGGCAGAGAGAGAGAGTACATCCACCTCAGTAATGAAGCCATTTAAACATGTGTCCAGTTCTCAGGTCTTGAGGGATGTCTGGGACATCAAGAGAGATGAGCTAAATTGATTTTACTGGTGGTGATGGAAGTTGCAACTAGGAGACAACAATTGTTCTCACTTATTTTCCCCTCATATTTATAGTGAAAGACATGAACCATCTGTGCTGTTGCTATGAGATAGCAAAGAAGTTGCTTTTTGCCACAAAAACTAGCACGGCAACTTATTTCCCTGCTGTTGTTCTCCTTCCTAGCATTTGTTTTCAGGATTTTTTTGGACACATTTTTTGTTTTGATTGCTTACATGCAGCTTTAGTCCTTATTAATAACACAAATCCAGGCACCAAACCTCAGAGGGAACAATAATAGCTCAGAATAATTTCCTTCTAGCTACCAACCTAAGGCAGTAAATAGATAAAAGAGGTCACTCTTAATCACAGCGTTATTGTTGAATGTTTATGCCAATAGCTGTAGAGCAGCAAAGCTAAGGCTTTTTTTTGCATTTGGCACAGTCCTACATTCTTGGAAGATTATTGTCTTGTTGTTTCTTGTTGATAGTGACAAAAAACTGTCTAGGTTGGGTGTTTGGCTGTGTAATATGGGCCTTTCACCCAGTATTTGAGAAAGCACAGTGTCATTGTTTAGTATGGGCTAGAGTTTTAAGTGTTTGTTTTCAGTTTATGAACTAATTCTCTATAAATGTAATTGAAAGACTGGTCAGTATAATTTATACAATCAATTCATTTTTAGCCATGAAAACTCACTGGGTGACTTTAAGACAGTCTCACAGTAAAAGCTTTCTTACGATTACAAAAACGAAGAGATATGTTCATAGAATCTGTTGCCGGCCTTTCTTGGAAGAAAGATGGCAAATCTAACTATAATAATGATAATATAATATAAACCCAAAGCAGCTGGAACATCATTCAAACACTATTGGCATTGACAAATTCATCATTAGCCAATTGCAAAAGACAGCTTTACTTGGAACAGGTTCCATCCTGTGATGATACCTTTAACCCCACCAAGGAACATCATCTGCCTAAGACAGGTCCTTGGGAAGGACTTGACACGCGGCTAAAAATGCCAAATCTAGTCTGAACAGCTGGTGACTATGCAACAAACTGTATAATACAATATGATATGATATCATGATATGATATATGATCAGTGGTGGGATTCAAATATGTGAACAACTGCTTCTCCATGGGGATGCTGCTTCCTGGGCAACAAAAAATTAGCTATCGGTTTTGCTGAAGTGGTGCGAACTGGCTGAATCCCAGCACTGTATATGATGATATGATAATATATAAGGTAATGTGTAGTTTATATAATGTATAGTACAGTGTAATATAAACTAATAGTGTAATGTATAGTACAGTGTAATATAATAATATAATAATGCTTGAATGAATGAATGTTAGAAAAAAAATCATGAAGGATAGAAACAAATGTAACCATGATCTTGAATGTTATATGTAGTCCTCGCTTAATGACCGGTTGCTTAGTGATCATCCCAAAAGCTATGTACTACTTGGTGTCAGACTTCTGATGGCTGCACACTGATTGCAGTCACTGATTGCATTTTAGGAGCTTGCTAACCAGCTTGCATTTATGGCTGTCTACAGCATCTTGCAGTCATGGGACCATGATTTTTGACACTTTTTGCTGATTTCCAGCATTTGCTTCTGGTTTTTTTGGGGAAAAAAGGCTACTGAAGAAATCACTTTGGCATTCACTTAACGACTTCTATAAAAAAAGTTTGTAAAATCAGGCACAGTCACATGGCGATCTGCTTAACAACTGCCATGACCTATAAATACAGTTCTGGGCATAATTTTGCTGTAAACCAAGGACTATCTGCATGAAATTAAGATTGTCACAAATTGAATCTACCTTGACATCTTTTTCTCTACCAACTACTCAGGTGTGGTACAAAAAAGCATTATTGTTCAAATAGTGCATGCTGGGTGGAGATTTGTCTTTATTGCCTGTTTAAGTGTGTAATAAAAATGACTTAAATCTGAATGAAATAATGTCTGACAATACAAAAACATTCACAGCTTGATATATCCTAACCCCCCCCGAAACCCCCCCAAAAACAAAAATAGAAAAAGAACTGCTGCTGTTTATTATTGCTGCTGAAAATGTGTGTTGGGGGACTCAAATTAGGGATAACATCCCCTCTCCTCGTCACCACATTATTAAATCTCTTTCTGTCTCATCCCAGATGCCACATAGATGGGCCAATTTGCAGATTGCTCTGGACATCCTAATGTTCATGTGTGCACTTTAAGATAAGTCATCATAAATAGTTAAATTGCCTAGAGAGCTGAGCCAAAATGCATTTCAGTCATGACTGTGGAGATGCCTGCTGAAGTGGGGAGGAGAGAATGTAACAAGTACTATATTGCATGTGTTGAAAGTGACTGTAAACAGAGTATCAAATTCTTGTTCAATGCTCCATGCTAAAGAGTTTTGTCGTTGATAATGATTAACAGAAGTGCTGCTTGATTTGATGGTGGATGGAAGGGAAGGCTATGAAAATTGAAATGTTCTTCCTGTGACCTTCTCATGTGGTTTTTATGTAATTTATCAGTTCTTGGATCAGAGATAGAACTTGGAAACTAGGAATCCACAAGATGCTGTAGATGCAATAAAATGTGCCAAGACCCATTTGCTGAATATTGAAAGAATAACCACTTAAAGCTTAAAAGAAAATGGTTTTGTTCCATTTAGGGTGAATTAGCTCATCATCTAAGTATAAATATTTGTGCCCTGGGATCTGGAACAAGCTAGTGGTAAACAAGAAGAGAAATAGGAGAGGGAACAAGAGGTAGGAGGTGTCTAAATTATAAAGATAACCAGTGGTGGGATTCAAATATGTGAACAACCAGTTCTCTGTGTGGATGCCACTTCCGGAAGTCCATTCTGGGCCTGGGCAACAAAAAATTAGTTACCGGTTCTGCTGAACTGGTGCAAACTGGCTGAATCCCACCACTGAAGATAACCCTTAAGCAGGTTCATGAAATCAAAATAATCACGGGACATAGCCTTTTGTAGCATTTGCTATTTGAGGACACAAGATGGTTTTGCATGAAAAGAACAGGAAGAGCTCAAGGCAAGTTACACAATAAAATAAATGTTTCTAGGCAAGACATTTATGGGCACTTTTATAGGATATCTTGATTATGTCATCCTCCTATTTCTATCTTTTCCTAGCACAAATTCTATTTCTTCTTCTCTTCCTAATTGTTCAGTATCTTCTGACTTGCAGTGTTGCTAGCTGCAAATGAGTGTGGGGTAGCAGAAAAAATGGTTTAAATCCTTTCTTAGCTGACTTGTAAAACCCTAGATAAAGGGGACAATTAAAATAAGAAGGTTCAAGTACAAGTGCAAAAGCAGAAAGGGGACGAGTAGCTGTAATTACCAGACAAGCATGTAAATGAAAATAAACTCTAATTTGACTCATTCTTCAATCATTTACTTCAATTTGCTTCTCCGTCTCTAGCCTTGAAGTGCTATACTAAAAATGCTAAGCATAAATTAGCATTGTTCAATATATAAAATGCATCAAAGTGCTTCCGAGTGTTTTATGTTGCTCTCTGTAGACATAAATTCTCTATATTCAAACACTGTAACAGCAGCACAGGTAATAATTCCCTCAGTATAACTTGAAACATTCTTGTTCACCACCTTTATAAGACAAATTATGTCACATATTCAGATTCTCCAACTTGTAATTACAAACGCTTTTCTTCTTAACCTAAGTTACATATATTCCCCTTACTTATGACCATACAAATGTTAACAAGGTAGCAGAACACACCATCATGTGCAATTTATGGAATGAAAATCAAGAATTGGGATATGTGTGATATATTTCCCTAGCCTAGGGCAGTAATTCTCAGTTTTAAAAGAGCTTACTACTGCATATTACTCCAATTCCTGCTTATTATTCAATTCATGAGTTCTATGATTTAGAAGAAAAATAATAATCTTGAAGCTGTGCTTACTATGTCATTCCAGTGCAAGGCTTTTCTTGATTTAAAAGATAGATTGCAACACTGATTGTATTTTACTTTTTAAATGCAATATAAAGTATATATTAACAGTATACACTAACCATTTCTCTTACATGCCGAAGTTAATTAGCAGAGCTGTGCAATGTTTGGATTGAATCTCTAAAGCCTAAAGCTTGCCTGTGAAACCTTACAATAGCTGCATCTTTCCCAGGATTACACAGCAAATGTGAAGGGTAGCTGTCTGATCCCAGGAAAAGAAATACCGCATAATCTGAACCTACATGCCATTAGTTATTTAGTTAATGAGATAGATAGCTAGACGTGCATGTATACATGCACACAAATACATATACACACATGCACGTGCACATGCATACATACATATACACACATACAGATATATGTGATAATCTATCTCTTGAGTTTGTGAAATTGTTGCGAATGGACCATAAACCTGATCATCCATCCATCCATCCATCCATCCATCCATCCATCCATTCCAATTACATGAAATCGATACCAATAGCACTTAGACTTATAATAAAAAAATATGTCACATATTCAGATTCTCCAACTTGTAATTACAAACGCTTTTCTTCTAAACCCAGCACACTTCGCAGTGCTTTACAGCAGAGCACCCCCCCCACAACATTTTGGGCACCAGGGACTGGTTCCATGGAGAGAGGTTTTTCTGTGGACCAGAGGGGGCGTGGTTTTGTGTGCTGCCTGCATCCCGCGGATGGGGATTTGCTTGTTTGTGTGGACCAGTTGATGGCATGCTGTGGCCCGGTACTGGTCCAAGGATCAGGGGTTGGGGACCCTTGCTTTACAGCATGAGGCATGATTTTGCAGGTCTTAACACAAATACATTCTTCTTCCTGTTATTTTCTTATTTTGAAAAATATACTGCCCGCCTAAATTAGCTGGGTGAATGCACAGCTTATCTGTCCTTTGTCACTGTTATCAGTAAGCAAGTATTTTCTTATTGCAGCCCTCAGTCATTCATAAAGGCTGCATGACAACACATACTCTCAAAGTAGTACAACTGCAAGTGAAGCACTTGAGCGGGTGAAAAAACCCCAAACAATTATACAGACAAACCCAGGACCAAAACCTAGGCAAAACGTATTCATCTTTGAGATGTTAAAATTATGTAGCAGTTTGCGCTTAATCAATATTTTATATTTGCATGAAGCTATTTTATATCATTATGATCTGAAAATAGCTAGTTTTTTTCTAAATGAAAATATTCATCCTGGGAACTTTTGTCATTTCATGCTGCCATGCTAAATTAAGTATTATTAATTTAATTATTAACTATTTAACTAAAATATTAACTATTTAATTATTAATAACTAAATACTTAATTTAATTGTTAAACTGTTAATTTAAGTATTAATAATTCCATGAATATAAACAGGATGTTCAGTGACAGGAGTTCCCTGTGGATTTTATTTCACTAGTCATTGCTGATTAGAGGAGACTGTGCTCCTCAAGGCCATTGAGCCAGGGCTGTCTGAAGACATTTCTGTGGTCATGGGACCAGCATGACATCACAGAGCACTGTTACCTTCCCACCAAAGTGGTACCTATTTATCAACTCCCATTTGCAGGCTTTCAACTGCTAGGTTGGCAGGAGCTGTGGTGAGGATGGGAGCTCGCCCCATCACGTGGTGCTCTGTTCCTGCACCTCAGCTAACAGCTTTCCAGCCAAAAAGCCCAGCATCTTAACCACTGAACCACTGTACCACCTTATTCAATGACAGAAAGGCAGGAAAATAGGGTTTTCCTGTTACTCCAATATCATGGTTTACATTCCTTTTTTATTAGAATATTCTGTTAATTATTTATTAGAATA
This sequence comes from Vipera ursinii, assembly GCF_947247035.1. Classification (NCBI taxonomy): domain Eukaryota; kingdom Metazoa; phylum Chordata; class Lepidosauria; order Squamata; family Viperidae; genus Vipera; species Vipera ursinii. Next base: position 79,184,233 of record NC_139512.1, read on the forward strand.
TTATAAGAACAGCTAATTAAGAATCAAATCAGGTATGAATTGCTATAGTTTTCCCCCCAAAAAATAATCAGGATAATAAAAAGTGGAAGATGATGTTAGAATTTTCTTTAATCTAAATGTTTCATATTGAAAAACTAAAATATATCTTTGTAAAGAGTTAAACATTTTCCTTGGTGGAGCAGTGGGCTAATGCCTCCTTAAGTAACACCAGCTGCCTGCAATTAGTGCAGGTTCGCATCCCACCAGGCTCAAGGTTGACTCAGCCTTCCATCCTTCCGAGGTAGGTAAAATGAGGACCCAGAATGTTGGGGGCAATTAAGCTGACTTTGTAATAATGCCGCTTGGGGGGTGTATGAAAGCCCTAATAAGCAGGCATATACATAGAATGAAGGCTACTGCTAAGCTTGTAAGCCGCCCTGAGTCTTCGGAGAAGGGCGGGATATAAATGGAATTAAAATAAAAATAAATAAATAAATATGTTTTCAAGGGCAGAAGAAGCTGAATTGCTATAGTCATTGTACCATATAAACAACAACAACAACAACTTTATTGTCACTTTGAATGTTCAGCAATCGGCATACATCAAAATGAAATTTTGTTGCATACAGCTCTCAAAAGGTCACCACCTCCGATATACACTCCTTCTTCGTGGCCAGCTCAAGTTTCAGAACGTCGACTTTAGTCTCTACGGAGTGAACAATGGCAAACAGGACAGATGAAAATGGAGCTCCATGTGGATTAGCTCTCAAATTAGCTTGTATTCCTGCACAACAACCTTGCCTCTTTTTCTTTTTCTGATCCTATCTCTTCCACCTTTTCCTTAAAGGGGCTCACTTCTTTTCGCCCCTGGAGCTTGCTGCCACTGCCTCCAACTCCTCCAAAAGCCTCTCTCTCTTCCTCTGGGCCTACCAACAGTCTCATCCAATTTCTTTGCTCCATAAGCCTCGGGACCTCTCCTCCTCTGCCTCCATCGGAAACAGCCCTGTTTTGCAATGGAATCCGTCACTGTGCCAGCAGTCAGATCTTGCTGCTGGCAGAACAATTTCAAACAGCACAAATGACTTTTAACGGTCTCACCAACAGTTCTGAAACAGGCATATTAATATAATAACATAATACAGCATAATACCCTGGTCATTCATCTCTTGATTGGACTACTGCAATGTAATGCAGTAGTCCAAGGATAGGGCTATCTATGAAAAATGCTATTTGGAAGCTACAGCTGGTAGAGAACTAAGCTGCTTGTACAGTTGTATGTAGAGGAACCTTGGGTGGCCCATGTAACACCGATGTTATGCAAGCTGCACTGTTTGCCAGTTTGTTTCCAGGTCCAATTCAAGATGTTGGTTACCATCTTTAAAGCCTTCATGGCATGGGACCAAATTACTTGAGTTGAGGGGCCAAACTTTAATGTTTTCAAATGTATGTTTTTTATTGTATTGTAAGCCACCCAGAGTCACTTTGGATAGTGAGGTGGGGAGAACATATAAATTTAATAAATAGCAATAGTTGATATCTGTTTTTTTCCATAAAATCATCTGCCCATAAAAGTATGTCCACGAAACATGATGTCCTTCATACTGGTCACATTTTCAACTATACAAAGCTTTCTACAATAAAAAAGCATATAAAATAATCTCTGGATGTCTGTTGAAGTTGGGTTGGCTGACAGATTTATTTATTATTAACGATTCATTGGTGTAGTTATTAGAAACCAGGAGACACAAGTTGTATTCCTGTCTTAGGCACAAGGCCAGCTGGATGACCTTGGGCCAGTCATTTTTTTTTAGCCCAAGGAAGGAGACAATGGCAAAATACTTCTGGAAAACCTTGCCAAGAAAACTGCTGGGACTTGTCCAGGCAGCCTCCGAGATCCATATACAACTGGAAAAAAAAAGTCAGTACAAGCCTTTCTCTGTATCATTAATTATTGTCTTTTCCACATAATAAGTTAAAATTGCCAGCTTTTTGAAGCTGCTTTACAGATTACATGTTAGCAAAGGCATTTTTGTTATCAGGTGGAAACAACGATCATCTGTAAATCTACAGAATATATTGAAAAGGGAACAGGCAGTTCCCAGTGGCACACAAAATTCATGAGTTTTGTTCTGACAGCTATGCTAAACCTTTATGAATGTACCTTTCTTTGATTAGAGTAAAAACATCTGCATTTATTGGTGATTGGAAGCTCTTAGGGATTCTTTTTTGTATAAAAATGAAAAGAAATTGTATTTGTGATTTATGCTTCTACGATTAGATAGAATTATAGAAAAAACAATAAATGATGTAACTTTAGAGAGGTTAAGAATATTCTACTGTGAAGAATATTGGAAGTTGTTTTGTATATTTTTTTCTTTTATGTTTTTCAGCTTTTTTCTTTTCTTATATTTTTTCCTTTCTCTTTGACTTCATTTTTCTTCCTTCTTTATATTAGTTTGTCTTAGTTTTTATCTTATTTAAAAATGTCAAAAGTAGGTATGCATGCATGTGTGTGTGTATGTCTATGTCTGTCTGTCTGTCTGTCTGTCTGTCTCTCTCTCTCTCTCTGTGTCTCTGTCTCTGTCTCTGTCTCTCTGTCTGTCTCTCTGTCTCTGTCTCTGTCTCTGTCTCTGTCTCTGTCTCTCTCTCTCTCTCCTCTCTCTCTCTCTCTCTCTCTCTCTCTCTCTCTCTCTCTCTCTCTCTCTCTCTCTCTCTATATATATATATATATATATATATATATATATATATATATATATATATATATATATATTCCTTGATAAGATTAAAAATACGAATCCCAGGCATGTTAAAATTAACAAACAAGTGAACACTGGGATAGAATTAAAAACTAAAACAGTTTTTATTGCTGAAAAATCAAGCTTTCGTTGGCCAACTGCCAACGTCATCAGGATGGAGATGCTGGGGTGGGGAGATTCCGTTTATACTGTTGGTGTCTGCACTCTGCTCATGGAGCATGCTCAGATCTGTTTGTTGAGGTCTGCCGTATTTCTTTGAGTTGTCGCGCATCCGTTTTTGGGATGTATTTGTCTCTGGGTATCTGTTGTTAAAAGTGAATTGTTTATAGCTCCATGTGTTGTAGCCATAACCCTGGTCATTGTCCGTGTTCTCATGCCAGGGATCTTAAATGGTTGTTGCTCTTCTTCCTTGTGTTCGACATTGCAGAGTGGTTGTGTGCAATAAGCAAACCTAGTTCTAACAATGATTTGGTACACAATTTATCATCCAAGACGCTTTCTTACAAACAACTTGAACTGTTACAACGTGATGCAGGTTACAACCTAATGGATGCGCGCCCTGTGGACTTTGTGGCAGCCTTTGAATCAGCCATCCAACAAGTGAACATTAACGAAGTGACCAAGGACTCTATCAGGCACCGCATCACAAGCCTACTTATGACTCATAGACGCTGCCAAACATTATCAGTTACTGAAAGAGAAGCCCTAAAGCAATTACAAGAGGACACATCCATCGTCATCCTCCCAGCTGACAAAGGCAGAGCAACTGTTGTAATGGACCGACCTGACTACATCCACAAAGCCCTCACACTGCTCAATGACACTAGTGCTTACCGGACTGTCAAAAAAGACCCCATGACAACCCTCAAGAACCAAATTTCCAAGGTACTGGATAGATTAAAACGGCAAGGGAAAATTGGGGAGGAGGCTTTAAGAACTATGCGCCCCAAAGATGCGCCCACTGCCAGATTTTATGGACTCCCCAAGATCCATAAGGAAGAAGCTCCCCTAAGACCCATTGTGTCTTTTAGGGGAACTCCAACCTCAGGGCTGGCCAAATGGCTATATGGCAGATTAAGATATCTAGTAATGAACAATGACACCACTGTGAACTCCTCTAGTGAATTTTTAGAGAAAATTAGATCCGTCAGCATAGAGGAGGGGGAGATCATGATTTCCTATGATGTCACCTCCCTATTCACCTCAATTCCACAAAACTTAGCACTTGCTGTAATTGGGGACTGCTTGCAACAGCAGGGAGTGGGGCAACATCAAGATTCACTTAACAACGAAGATCTGCTTCAGCTTACGTCCCTATGCCTGAAAACGTTTTTTACATTTCAAGGCACCATTTATGAACAGGTGAAGGGCACCCCTATGGGGTCCCCCATCTCGGGTGTCATTGCAGAAGCAGTCCTGCAACAGCTAGAGACCCGCGTGATGTCCACATGTCGGCCCAAGTTTTGGGTGAGATACGTGGATGACACCTTTGTGATTGTCAAAAAGCAGGACAAGGACAGGCTGATGAGGAAGCTCAATTCCATCTATCCTGATATCCTCTTCACCGCAGAAGAAGAGACCAATGGGGCTTTGCCCTTCTTAGATGTGTTAGTTAGGCGTCAACCTGATGGCTCGTTACACACATCGGTCTACCGTAAATCCACCCATACGGACAGGATACTTCATTACGAAAGTAATCACCCCACAACCCATAAGGCCAGCTGTATCAGAACCCTCTTTAGACGTATAGATACGCATTGCAGCACGAATAAGGCAAAAAGGGAAGAAAGACGCCACCTTTATCGTGTCTGCAAAAACAATGGGTACCCGTCTAACTTCATCAGACAATACAGCAGGCCAAGTGAACCTACCCGCCATGAATGTAACAACGCCTTAACATCACGGATAACACTGCCTTATATCCACGGTGTATCCGAGGCCACAGCGCGCATACTAACCCCTCACAAAGTCGGTGTTGCCCACAGACCTGATCGGACCTTACGAGCTTGCGTCATGCGCCCTAAAGATCCACTCCCCAATGAAGAAAAAGCCTCGGTCGTATACAAGATATCATGCCAGAATTGCAATTGCAATTACATTGGGGAGACAGCAAAACGACTGAGGACTAGGGTGCATGAACACAAGCTTGCTATTAGAAGACAAGAACAACGTTCACAGGTGTGGACACACATGGCTACACACAACCATGCCTTTAATCTAGCAGGGACTGAGGCTATTGCCAGTGACAACACTAAAGGCGGCCGCCTGTTTAAGGAAGCCTGGTTTTCAAACCATTCCTCCATCAACCGGCATATAGACCTCCCCCCTGCATTCCAGGCACTAAAAAATTGGGAAGAGCAACGACGTGCGCGACATGAAGACAAACAGCGCAAGAATTCACAAATTATCTCATTGCATCAAATCCAAGGTTGCACCAGCACACAACCACTCTGCAATGTCGAACACAAGGAAGAAGAGCAACAACCATTTAAGATCCCTGGCATGAGAACACGGACAATGACCAGGGTTATGGCTACAACACATGGAGCTATAAACAATTCACTTTTAACAACAGATACCCAGAGACAAATACATCCCAAAAACGGATGCGCGACAACTCAAAGAAATACGGCAGACCTCAACAAACAGATCTGAGCATGCTCCATGAGCAGAGTGCAGACACCAACAGTATAAACGGAATCTCCCCACCCCAGCATCTCCATCCTGATGACGTTGGCAGTTGGCCAACGAAAGCTTGATTTTTCAGCAATAAAAACTGTTTTAGTTTTTAATTCTATCCCAGTGTTCATTTGTTTGTTAATATATATATATTAGGGGATATATATATATATATATATATATATATATATATATATATATATATATATATATATATATATATATATATATATATATATATATATATATATATATATATATGTTTTCGTAGATTCTCGCGGGTGTCTGTATGTGTAGATCTAGAGTCTCGGGTTTCTTCCCGCGTTCCTTTCATCTTCAGAAAGTTGTGGCGACGTTTCGACGAAATCCCATCCGTCATCATCAGGCCGGAGTGTTCCTCCTGCTGCTTCCAGGAGCAATGCGTGGTCTGGCTGTTCCTTTCCTTCCAACTGCCGGTGGGGCTGTGTTCTGACTGGGTGGAGGCGTGGCTGCTTTCTGATTGGGTGGGGGTGTCCTCCGATTGGGTGGAGGCGTGGTTGTCTTCTGATTGAGTGGAGGCGTGGCTGTCTTCTGATTGGGTGGATGCGTGGTTGTCTTCTGATTGGTTGGAGGCGTGGCTGTCTTCTGATTGGGTGGGGTGTGTTCTGAATGGGTGGGGTTTTTTGTTGTGTTGTAATATCCTGAGTGTTGTGATTTGGTGTCCTGAGGAGTGGGCTGTGTAGTGGCCTCCAGAGCTTTGGTTTGGCTCCGAGTTCGAGGACCTGCTATGTATCTCTGGTATGGGTCAGTCAGGTTCGTGTGTGCGTTCTTCTGCTTGGGTGATGGCACTTTTGCTTGACTTGTTCTGTCTTCTGTGTGGGGGAGTTTTTGTTCTGGGTGTGGATGAGTCTTGCTGGGGCTGGTGGCATTTGGGGTTGTTTGTTGGTTTTTTAAATCCTTGTTTGCTGAAATTCGTTTCTCTATCAATGCTGGTTTCCAAATGTCATGTAGGCGGGAGGTGTCGTCTCGCTTGTTCATACTGTCTGGGTGTTTTTCTATTTCAATGGCTTCTCTGATTATTCTGCTATTGAGATGTTCTATTTTGGCGATTGTTTTTGTACCTTCAAAATTGATGTTGTGTCCCGTAGTGTTTATGTGTTGTACTAGTGAAGATGTGTGATCTTTCTTCTGTACTGAGTTCTTATGTTCTTCTACACGTACCTCTATTCTTCTGTTAGTCTGTCCGATGTATGTTGCTGGACAGGAGGCGCATGGGATTTGGTATATGCCCTGGTTTTCCAGTTCTATTTTGTCTTTGGGATTTCTCAGGATGGTTGATATCTTTCTGTCAGTGTTAAATGCGGTTTTGATGTTATGTTTGCGTAGTACTTTACTGATTTTGTCGGTTGTTCCTTTTATGTAGGGCAAGATGGCATTCAAAGAAACTCAAACAATTAGAGAACTACAACAACCAAACAACCACATCACAACAACATCTACAACAAGTAGTGCATAACATCTCCCACAGAAGACTAACAACAGCAGAAACAAACGTCCTAGCAAAAGGTTTCAACTTCGCTGTTGCACCAAAGAAAATTCCCACAGAAACCATCATATGTGGAGTTGAAACCAGCTTAACTAAACTCAATGCAGATGAAGCAGACCAAGTCAGACATGAAGTCACCCACATCCTATGCACAAGCAAACCACCCAAAAGCAACCTAACAAAAGAAGAACAAGTAGCATTGCAAAACCTAAGAAAAGACAACAGCATAATCATACTACCAGCAGATAAAGGCAATGCTACAGTGGTAATGGACACATCAGACTATGAAGAGAAACTGTCCAACTTACTCAAAGAAACTACATACAAACCTATATATACAGATCCCACAACCTATCTAGAAAAGACCACCAAGAAAAAGATAAAATCAACTTCTATAAGCCAAGAAATCCAACAAACAATCATTCCCAGGGAGAAGTCATCCAGATGCCCAAAACTATATGGCCTCCCCAAAATACACAAAGATGGAATCCCACTAAGACCCATAGTAAGTTCTATAGGCTCACCACTACAAAACTTAGCTAAATACCTAGCAAAACAACTACAACCTCAAGCAGAAATGGCAGCTTCATATGTCCAAAACTCATACCACTTTATAGAATTAGTGAAAAATCTACAGATAGACCAAAAAGACTTGCTAGTCAGCTTCGATGTGGTATCACTATTCACCCAGGTGCCAGTCCAAGAAGCTCTATCAACAATAAGAAGCAAATACCAACCACCAAACCATATTATAGAACTAGCAGAACACTGCTTATCAAACACATACTTCATACACAGAGGCCAGAGATACAAACAAATAGAAGGCGCACCAATGGGATCCCCTCTATCACCAGTTATCGCCAACCTTTTCATGGAAGAATTTGAAACTAACGCTCTGGAAAAGACTACAAACAAACCAAAACTGTGGCTCAGATATGTGGATGACACCTTCGTGATCTGGCCCCACGGAAGAAAGGAGCTAGAAAACTTCCTAACACACCTGAACAGCCTACATCCCAAAATAAAATTCACCATGGAGATTGAAACAAACAACCAGTTACCTTTCCTGGATGTACTTATATACAAAAAACAAAACGGCACCTTAGGACACACAGTCTACCGAAAGAAAACGCACACCAACCGTTACCTCAATGCGCAATCACATCATCACCCAGCACAAATAAATTCAGTAGCCAAAACACTAATAACAAGAACCAGACGCCTTGCAGATAAAACACATATACAAACAGAACTACACACCCTGACAGACATATTGACAGCAAACAAGTTCCAAAAAAACAAAATCACCAATATGATTCAGCAGGGGACTCCGAAACAGAAAAACATCCAAGAAGAAGAACAGAACAACGGACGAGCCATCTTGCCCTACATAAAAGGAACAACCGACAAAATCAGTAAAGTACTACGCAAACATAACATCAAAACCGCATTTAACACTGACAGAAAGATATCAACCATCCTGAGAAATCCCAAAGACAAAATAGAACTGGAAAACCAGGGCATATACCAAATCCCATGCGCCTCCTGTCCAGCAACATACATCGGACAGACTAACAGAAGAATAGAGGTACGTGTAGAAGAACATAAGAACTCAGTACAGAAGAAAGATCACACATCTTCACTAGTACAACACATAAACACTACGGGACACAACATCAATTTTGAAGGTACAAAAACAATCGCCAAAATAGAACATCTCAATAGCAGAATAATCAGAGAAGCCATTGAAATAGAAAAACACCCAGACAGTATGAACAAGCGAGACGACACCTCCCGCCTACATGACATTTGGAAACCAGCATTGATAGAGAAACGAATTTCAGCAAACAAGGATTTAAAAAACCAACAAACAACCCCAAATGCCACCAGCCCCAGCAAGACTCATCCACACCCAGAACAAAAACTCCCCCACACAGAAGACAGAACAAGTCAAGCAAAAGTGCCATCACCCAAGCAGAAGAACGCACACACGAACCTGACTGACCCATACCAGAGATACATAGCAGGTCCTCGAACTCGGAGCCAAACCAAAGCTCTGGAGGCCACTACACAGCCCACTCCTCAGGACACCAAATCACAACACTCAGGATATTACAACACAACAAAAACCCCCACCCATTCAGAACACACCCCACCCAATCAGAAGACAGCCACGCCTCCAACCAATCAGAAGACAACCACGCATCCACCCAATCAGAAGACAGCCACGCCTCCACTCAATCAGAAGACAACCACGCCTCCACCCAATCGGAGGACACCCCCACCCAATCAGAAAGCAGCCACGCCTCCACCCAGTCAGAACACAGCCCCACCGGCAGTTGGAAGGAAAGGAACAGCCAGACCACGCATTGCTCCTGGAAGCAGCAGGAGGAACACTCCGGCCTGATGATGACGGATGGGATTTCGTCGAAACGTCGCCACAACTTTCTGAAGATGAAAGGAACGCGGGAAGAAACCCGAGACTCTAGATCTACATATATATATATATATATATATATATATATATATATATATATATATATCCCCTTCTAAACAGAAGAACACTGACACTGATGTAACCTAAACTCCCTTGAAGATGTTACCTAGCCTGGTATATATATATATATACACATGCATACTATTTATATATATATATATGTGTGTCAAATGCTTGTTAACTATTTAGATTACCTTGCTAGGCCCCAAACATGGGACAAATCTTTATTTCCTGTTTCAGCCTATCTTGAAGGCCATCGAACAGGCAGTAGTCACACCAGTAGTCAAGATAGGCTGAAACAGGAAATAAAGATTTGTCCCATGTTTGGGGCCTAGCAAGGTAATCTAAATAGTTAACAAGCATTTGACACATATCTCCCCTTGCTTCTCAAGCTAACAAAGCGAGAGAGATCCTGTGGCTCAAAGGTAAAAACAACTGCCTAATGTGTAATCAGCCCAGGTTCGAATCTCAGAAGGGTATGGCTGACTGATGAAAACTAATAAGTTTGAAATGCATATCAGTCTCCCTTAATTCTTTGTTAGCAATTTACACACACACACACACACACACATATATGTGTGTGTGTGTGTGTGTGTAAATTGCTAACAAAGAATTAAGGGAGACTGATATATATATATATATATATATATATATATATATATATATATATATATATATATATATATATGTATATGTATATGTATATGTATATGTATATGTATATGTATATGTATATGTATATGTATATGTATATGTATATGTATATGTATATGTATATGTATATGTATATATGTATACATATATATGTATATGTATATATGTATGTATATGTATATATGTATATGTATATATATATATATATATATATATATATATATATATATATATATATATATATATATATATATATATCCTAGACTCACTTTTAGAAAGTTTCCTTGGGAGCTGCAAATATATCATTGTTCCAAAGCACAGTAGTAAAATAAGATGGTTCCCCAGAACTGCCAACCATTCACTAAAATTGCTTTTGCTGTCTGCGGCTTACAAGGGTTTACACCAAGATAGAAATGGACCCAACAAACAGTTTTTTCAAAGTTGAAGCTAGCTTGCATCCAAACTAGACTTTTTTTTTCCAGTCAACCAACTGAAAATTTTTGGAAAGTTTTGTCAGCTGATTCAAACTCATTACAGTATTTTATTAATGTAATCTTACAATAAAGTAGAATTCGCTGATATGGCCATGTTTTCTGCCTGATTCACCTGTGAAAGTTGACATCAATCTTGCAAGTCTGATAGTACAAATCTCCCACTGCTTTTTTTTTACAGCCTTAGAAGTTAGGGAAGTTCTTTTCTGACTTTCTTTTTCTTTTTCAGGGGGTTGGACTAGAAGACCTCCAAGGTCCCTTTCAACTCTGTTATTGTGTTATTCTCTGGTTATTTTGCTATGTCCTCTTTTATCCAGTTGTTCCCTGGGCAGCATCTACCCCTTTCACCCTTTAAACCTCCCCCCCCCAAAAAAAATCTCCCAAGGTCAATTGCACATATCATTACAAGGTCTTAATGCCAAGGTTGTAAGGATCTGTTTATACATATGAGAGAGATATGGGATGAAGAAATTTTTTTGGTTTTATTTTAAGAGAAGCTGATAAGCTGTTAAAACTGTTTACACTTCTTACAATGAAGGGGAAAATCAGTTCTTAATATATTACTTTTTCTTTGCTATATTTTCATTTTTTTCTTTTTTCTCTGCACTTCTTATTTTTTTGTTTTTATACTTTTATTTTTGTAGTTTGTATTAGTTGTATATGCTTAATGATGTTTAATAAAATCATTATGAAAAATCTAGAATGTATTGCTATCCTAGTAATTACGTTTCTTGCTTACTCCCTCCTTACCCACTTCTTCTGTAAAAGCACTTTATGATTAATCCATTGAATGGATTGTGGTATAATTCATATTTCTATAAATATATAGAATGGAAGTACACTGTGAAAAGTTCACTAAAGTTCAGATATTTTGTATGAATCTGTAAATAGAAATATATAGCCAAATGCACTGAATGAATACATTGAATTAGCAAGCAATAGTCCTTGAATATTATTAATTATAATTTTGTTTGTTTGTTTAATTTATTTGATGCCTAATTCATTGTGAAAGCTAGCTAGCTGGGTAGATAGCTGGGAGGATGGATGGATGGAGGAAGAGAGAGAGAGATGGGAATGGGCTTTGGGCTTGAAATAAATGAAGATTTGTTTAAAAAATAATAAGACATTTTGCTGCTTTGGGAACACATGAGAGGCAAGTGACTGAAATAATCTCCCAAAAGAAAAGAAAGTAAAATAAACATTATGTTACCCTGTTTACTTTCCTTACCCAAGCTCATTCCTCATTTTATTTTTCATCAGTGAAACAAGACTGCTTTGCAGTTCAATTTGTGGTGACTGTTATTATGATTTACAACCACTCTGAATGCCACATGCCTGAAACCATGATTAATAGTCATGAGATTTGAGGTCTTGGCTCCAATGCTGATTAACCTCATGACCACTAAGAACCGGGCTCCAGAAAGCCACCTTTTGCCAAGGGAACCTAATTGGGCAAGCCACAACTTAAATCATTTGTGAAATACATTGGGATTTAAAAACTTGCTTCTTCTAGCTATGGTATAGCTTTTTCAAAGGCATAGATCACAATAATCAACAGCCTCTGCCAGATAAACAATAGGAATGTAGATGCATAAGCATATTTAATCCATGAAGCTACTGCAACTACAGGAGGCAAGGCAGTGTGGAATGGAGATACTAAAGCAGATGCAGCTATTCAGCTAAGCCCCTCATGATAGACTGCGGTTAGGCCCTCTACATCTTCATAATGAAGCACTGCTTATTCAGTGTCTCATTCTGAGGTAAATCTCAAAGCAGGTAATTCCTTTGAGAGTTGTACTGGCTCTTCTTTATGTCAATACTGCAGATTCTCCAGAGCAATGCATCATGATGGGCAGTTACATAGAAGAACCTAAGACCTCATTTTAAGGAATTCTCAAGCTAAAGTAGCAGGTTGGACAGACTTTCTGGTAGTAGGTTAGTTGCAAGGAAGAGAGAGGAGGTCTTGGAGCTAGTATCCAGAATCCCATCGGTTCAGACTGCTTGCTCTGAGGACATCTCAGACAAAATACCAGATTTGTGCCCCATTTTAGAGTCACAGGTATCCCAGTTGATTAGTACTCTAAGATAATTATTAGTTCTTAACATGAGATATTGTAGGGAACTGTCCATAAATGCCCTCTAAATTATGGCAGCCTAGTGGCTACCTCCTCCGTAATGCTTCCTTCCAGAACTCCTCAACCTATACAGGTGAAATTTGAAAAATTAGAATATCGTGCAAAAGTTCATTTATTTCAGTAATGCAACTTAAAAGGGGAAACTAATATATGAGATAGACTCATTACATGCAAAGCAAGATAGTTTAAGCCATGATTTGTCATAATTGTGATGATTATGGAGTACAGCTCATGAAAACCCCAAATCCACAATCTCAGAAAATTAGAATATTACATGCAATCAATAAAACAAGGAGTGTACATAGAACAATATCGGACCTCTGAAAAGTATAAGCATGCATATATACTCAGTACTTGGTTTGGGCCCCTTTTGCAGCAATTACTGCCTCAATGCGGCGTGGCATGGAAGCTATCAGCCTGTGGCACTGCTGAGGTGTTATGGAAGACCAGGATGCTTCAATAGTGGCCTTCAGGTCTTCTGCATTGTTCGGTCTCATGTCTTTTATCTTTCTCTTGGCAATGCCCCATAGATTCTCTATGGGGTTCAGGTCAGGCAAGTTTGCTGGCCAATCAAGCATAGTAATCCCACAGTCATTGAACCAGGTTTTGGTGCTTTTGGCAGTGTGGGCAGGTGCCAAGTCCTGCTGGAAAATGAAGTCAGCATCCCATAAAGCTTGTCTGCGGAAGGAAGCATGAAGTGCTCCAAAATTTCCTGGTAGACAGCTGCATTGACCCTGGACTTAATGAAGCACAGTGGACCAACACCAGCAGATGACATGTCTCTCCAAATCAACACAGACTGTGGAAACTTCACACTGGACTTCAAGCATCTTGCCGTGTGTGCCTCTCCATTCTTCCTCCAGACTCTGGGTCCTTGGTTTCCAAATGAGATGCAAAAGTTGCTCTCATCAGAAAAGAGGACTTTGGACCACTGAGCAACAGACCAGGTCTGTTTTTCTTTAGCCCAGGTAAGACGCTTTTGACGTTGTTTGTTGTTCAGGAGTGGCTTGACAAGAGTAATACGACATTTGAAGCCCATGTCCAGGATCCCTCTGTGTGTGGTGTCTCTTGATGCACTGACTCTAGCCTCAGTCCACTCCTTGTGAAAGTCCCCAACACTTTTGAATGGCCTTTTCCTGACAATCCTCTCTGGGCTGCGGTCATCCCTGCTGCTTGTGCACCTTTTTCTTCCACACTTTTCCCTTCCATATAACTTTCTATTAATGTGCTTTGATATAGCACTTTGGGAACATCCAAATTCTTTTGCAATTACCTTTTGAGGTGTCGATGGTGTTCTGCACAACTGTCAGGTCAGCAGTCTTCCCCATGATTGTGATTCCTACTGAACCAGACTGAGAGACCATTTAAAGGCTCAAGAAACTTTTGCAGGTGTTATGGCTTAATTAGCTGATTAGAGTGGGATAGTTTGACCCTAGAATATTGCACTTTTTCACAATATTCTAATTTTCTGAGATTGTGGATTTGGGGTTTTCATGAGCTGTACGCCATAATCATCAGAATTATGACAAATCATGGCTTGAACTATCTTGCTTTGCATGTAATGAGTCTATCTCATATATTAGTTTCCCCTTTTAAGTTGCATTACTGAAATAAATGAACTTTTGCACGATATTCTAATTTTTCGAGTTTCACCTGTATAGTCAGCAGAAGACAGTGCTAACTAGAGGTTACTGTGGATTATGGTGAGCCACTGCTGGTGTCTTTTCAGAAATAAGCTCAATTCCTTTTGTGGAATGTACTGTCAGATGAGGATGGCATCTCAAATCTTTTGCTCTTTTGTGCATACCATAGGAAATTTTTATCTTGAATTGGCATTGAAACTTTTGCATCACAGCTTTATGATGAGAATATATTCTGCATAAGGAATATGTGGAATTTTTTTAAAGAGCAAGAATGAATTAGAGAAATCAGGTTACAAGGTAAAAAAGATCTGCACCTATGAATATTTAACTTCAAAATGTCTAACCAAAAAGGAATATTTTTATTTGGCATTGTATAGAAAGCAAACTTAGTGTCTATCATCTCTTTCTCTTGTGAGAGAACTGCGCATGTGGGGTGCCAACTACAAAGAAGATTTTCTATTTTGTAAATAGATAATGCATTTTCCCCCCTAATTATAGTACTTGGAAAAGATATTTTCTGAAGATCTTAATATTTAGGTAGGTCCTTTCAGAAAGTGTAAATTATTTCAATCTTTAAAAATAATGAACCAAACCCAATAATTCAAAGGTGCCCATTGGGAATTACACTTTGTACAGAAGTTGGTTCCAAAGAAAAGTTACTTAAGTATCATATCCACATGTTACAGTCCAGGCCCAAATATATTTCTCACCCCTTTTACAAAAGAAAAAAATAGAACAGTAGATCCAGCTATGGCTTTATGGCCTCATGTTTATGTTTAAGCCTTTAGATTAACCATGAGAGAGAGAGAATGAATGGATGTGAGTGACAGTACAGGTCTACAGGACTAGACTTTAGTTAAAAGATTATGGTTGTGATGTGTTCTTCTATTTGACATTACAATTACTTTTGACTTTTGTAAAAAGGACTCTAAGGTTTTGACGTCCTCAATAGAAGTTCCAAAATGTACATTATGTCCATTTCCACTTCATCCTTCAATGCAGTGTGTGAACTTTTCTTTAAGTGTTTATTAAATACGCTCGAGAACATTTATTTATCACATAGTCTCCCAGAGGTGCCTTTTAGCAAGCCACAGTAGGACGGCAGAAAACCCTTTCACATAAAAAGTATACATCAAGTAAGAACACTGCTCAAAGAGACTTTTCTTTTTGCATCTGACTGGTAAATCTTGCATTATTCTCACAAAATTCAGCTTTCTGGGATTATAGGCAATTTAGTAGCAAAGTCACATTTTAGTAAAAAGCTTCCCATTTGAGGGTTTGACATTTCCACCCTGCATATTTTCATATTAAAAAAACACACATCTAAGTTCAAGTTCCCACTAGTGAGGGGGAATTTTTTTTCATGAGCATTGTCCCCCTTTTGAAACATTTTTCTCCTTATTGGTCTCATTGAAATGCTTAAAGTAAACACATTAAGAGGGAAAAAAGAGTTCAGGATTGTATAAAATGTGTCAAATGTACTTCCAGGCAAGCTTCAAATCAGACAAGGCATAAAACATAAAACATAGGAAAAAAATAATGAGCTATCCTGTCTCCTTTATCAAAATGTGGGTGGAATGTTTTAAGTCATTCAGAGAGATGTCAACAAAAATAACCCTCAAACTTCCCTGTTCATTTATGTCTGCTAGTGAGATTTATGACTTTTTCCCAATTATCCACCCTCATGCTTAAACAGCAGCTAGATGTGAATGTTTTAAGGTCGGAGGTACCACAGTGATAGGTGAGATTTTGTGAAGGGGGCACATAAAGGCATGTATTAATTTATTGGGGTAATTAATTGTTTTATATTTTATGATCTATGATTTTAAGCTAGCCCCCCCCAACAACAGAGACTACCACTTCAATGGGAACTAGATAAATGAAAGGTGATGTGATCTATCAATGCACGTAAGCAAGTGTAAATAAAATAGCACCTTCATTAATTAATTATTTTATCATTAATTAATTAAACGAGTTTTGGATTCTGGCTAGCAAACATAAAATATGAATAAGGGGTTTTTGAAACAATAAATTTTCCAGTCTTTCTGAATTCAGTTCAAAA
Source organism: Vipera ursinii (assembly GCF_947247035.1). Classification (NCBI taxonomy): domain Eukaryota; kingdom Metazoa; phylum Chordata; class Lepidosauria; order Squamata; family Viperidae; genus Vipera; species Vipera ursinii. Next base: position 79,200,657 of record NC_139512.1, read on the forward strand.
TGCAAATGAGATTAATCTGGACTGCTTTGCATATATCTTCAGATATGTCAGGAAATTAGCATGCAGAGCAAAAGAACAGTTTGCCAATGAATGCTTATATGTACATTGCAAGAAGAGCAGTGATAATGCTTCCCCCCCAAAAAAAAGTTTTCTATCTGGACCCCTAGAATCTGCAGGTAACACATTTTTATAAGAGTGTTATCTATTTAATTTGAAAATTAGTAAATTAACTTTTTATATTTTGAATTCAAGCCACTTACCAGACAGTGGAGCTCAAGAACCATTTAAAGTAAGTCCAAAGCCTCTCTATGAATGAGCAAAAAAATTATTGTGTCCATGAAATGTAATGTAAATAAAGGTATTAATATATATGAAGGTATTTACATTGAATTAAGTTCATCTGAGTCAGTTCAAATTAATAAGCAAGTGTAAAGGTAAAGGTAAAGGTTCCCCCACACATGCGTGCTAGTCATTTCCGACTCTAGGGGCCGGTGCTCATCTCCGTTTCAAAGCCGAAGACGCTTGTCCGAGGATGTCTCCATGGTCATGTGGCCGGCATGACTAGACGCCAAAGGCGCACGGAACACTGTTACCTTCCCACCGTAGTGGTCCCTATTTTTCTACTTGCATTTTTACGTGCTTTCGAACTGCTAGGTTGGCAGAAGCTGGGACGAGTAACAGGCGCTCACTCTGTTATGCGGCACTCGGGATTCGACCCGCCAAACTGCCGACCTTTTGATCGACAAGCTCAGCGTCCTAACCCACTGAGCCACCGTGTCCCTTACAAGCAAGTGTACTTCATGGCAAACATTTATCTGTGAAAATTTGGATGTGTTGTACCACCAATTCTATGCACCTTTTTTGTTGTTATTAGCTGCAAAGTCATGTCCAACTCCTCGCGACCCTATGGACAACGTTCCTCCAGGCCTTCCTGTCCTCTACCATCTTCTGGAGTCCATTTAGGCTCATGCCTACTGCTTCAGTGACTCCATCCAGCCACCTCATTCTCTGTTGTCCCCTTCTTCTATTGCCCTCAATCTTTCCCAGCATTAGGCTCTTCTCCAGTGAGTCCTTCCTTCTCATTAGGTGGCCAAAGTATTTGAGTTTTAGCTTCAGGATCTGGCCTTCTAAAGAGCAGTAAGGGTTGATCTCCTCTAGGACTGACCGGTTTGATCACCTTGCAGTCCAAGGGACTCGCAGGAGTCTTCTCCAGCACCATAGTTTAAAGGCTTCAATTCTTTGGCGCTCAGCCTTTCTTATGGTCCAACTTTCACTGCCATACATTGCAAATGCACCTTTAGTGTGCTGAAAAATTTATATTTATAACTCATTTGGAGGATTTTTCTATGCAATTCAAGATACTGTTTTTTAAAAAATAACTATGGCCATGCCCATTGTGCCAATTAGATTTTAATATACGAAATTAGGTTTCCTGTTGTGTTGAAGAATAATTTGAATTCAATTGTGCATAGTACAGGAATTTGCATGAAAGATTGTAGTATCCTGTAACAAGCTATAATTGCAGAACATATTAAGCTTCTGCTGTTACTATTTAAAATGCTGGTTGAAACTGAGCTAAATTAGGGAAGGTTTACAAGTCAGGATCGGTGCGAAGTGTATTAATTACTGTCTTGTCTTCTGAAAGGAAAATGTCAGTATGATGAGCTGCAGCAGACAGGAAACATGACCAGATGTGTAATTCTACTTTCTTGTTATATGCTACATTAACAGAATTTTGCAAGTCTGAAAATGCTTCCCTTCCCCTATCACCTTTACAGCCCACAAAACTAGGAAAGGTATCTTCTGAGTCTCTTGCTCTGTCCACATTCCTGCTTGTGGACTCAGTTGCCTTATCTTTGACTGTTCCCTTGATGGTGTCTCTTTGCCCTTTCTCTCAAGGTCATTATCATGTACCATTATAAGAACAATCTCAGAGAAAAATAATGGGGGTGTTGCCCCTGGCAACAGCTTGCCCCTTGCCTCCCATCTTTTCCCATGGACATCACTACTTGAATTTATTGCCCAATCCCAAACTCTGAGATCCTCTGCCTTTGCTAACTTTCCAAAATCAAAGTTCTAAACATCCTTTTTGCTATTTATTCCATTTTCCTTTTTTTTTTTTAAAAAAAACACCACAACTCCTTAAACTTGTATTTAAAACGTACGTTGCTAAGGATGGAAGGAAACTCACTTGGTGCTGTAAAACCTATGAATCCAAAGGTTAATTCTAACAGCTGAAAAGCAATTAACAAACAATATCCAGAAGTGATTAGAAAAGGAAATATGCAAACCCAGTGCCCTTTTTTGAAGGCATGGACTGTGGTTTCAACAAAACGGCTGTTCTCTTGTCCCCAAAAGCTCTAAACTCTTTGGAAAAATGCTTTTCTTAAGGTCTCCTTGAGAGGAGCAATTGTACTGAGCACTTGTGGGTGATCTCAAGTCTTCTCTTTGACTAGAGAGGAATTATGAAGAGCCAATTCTACTTGCCAGTTCTTTATACCACTGCAATAAAAAAAAGTTTTTTTTAAAAAAAAAATCTAGTGGCAAGGAGTGAAATTTTTACTCTAAAAGCAGAAACTTTATCCATGCTAAGTCCATACTCAAAGAAGGCGATGAAGACCCAAACTCTAAATTTTAAATATAGGGTCAATTACTTTGGGAAGATTAAATAGAAAAAGATATCAATAGGAGATTCTGTGCAATGAAAATAAAAGTTAAAGATGATCTTGGCCATATAATTACTTGCTGCTATATGTTTTTATTTCTATACTATATATTTTATCAGTTTTATCTATTTTATTCTAAACTGCCTAGAGTCACATATCTGAGACAGACGGTTGTATAAGCTGAATAAACAAATAAACACATAAATTACAGACACACACAGTTATTAATTTGTACTTTCTGCTTGGTTCATCACCACTAAGGGCCATTAAGGGCCACTCACACTTGATGAGCCCAGGAATGAATAATATATTAATATACTCAATGTATGATCTTCCTCCTACATCCAGCCCCCACATCATAAATGCACCTCACATTTATGTTAGCTTCAGTTCACAACTGCTTTTTCCTCCTGATCTGAGCCATCTTAAGCCATTCAGAGCATATGCTTCCCCATGCTTTGTTTTATTGTAATAGCAGCCTCAGCCCTGATTGGCTGCATTGCCTGACATGCTCCATCTCTCCCAATGGCTGGTTGCTGCCTGGGGCAGCCATTTCATCCTGTTCTCTGCTGGTTGGCAGTGGCTGATTTTGCATAATCTTGCTTTTGTTCCACCGATGGCCTGTTGAGTCAATGAACTATCCTGTCCCCTAGAAGCTCATGCTTCATTCAACCTCACATCTCCCTGTGGGAAGAATGTTCCTACTGTTTCCATGCATCTGAACTGCCAGCTCTTCCTTGCTGTAAAGTTTCCATGGACCTAACTGTAGAATTGAAAAAAAAAACCAAGCTGTTCCACTATTGCTTTGATTACTGTAGAATTAAAGTAATGGCAGCATCATCAGAAAGAAGAAGAAAAAATATTTAAATAGATAATGTGGGGAAGGTGTTGAAGGCTTCCATGTATGCAAAAGTCTGATAAAACAAGAGAAAGTCATGGGACCTAGTGAGAAGGAAAAGGCAGGGGCTGGAAGACCAGTCTACACAGGAGCCAGCAACATACATATTTGCCTTCCCTGCACGTATGGGTAGGACAAGAAGCAGAGGAATGACCAGCCATGTCCTGCAGTAGGTATAATCTGGACTGCTCTAAATACAGCCCCATCCTGTTGCCAAACCACTGCAATCTGCACTGGAATTTCTGAACCTGGTTTTAAAAACAGTTGGGAGAAGCTGGAGAGACAAGCAGCTTTGGCTGCAGTGCATCTCCTTGCCCTGAGGAGATATTTAGGTGGAAGTAACCAGAAAGCTATCACTGAATTTGTTAAGTCAGTAACAGAATAATAGAGTTGGAAGGGACCTTGGAGGTCTTCTAGTCCAATCTCCTGCTTAGGCAGGAAACTCTATGTGATTTCAGACAAATGGTTGTCCAATCTCTTCTTGGTTGTTGGAGCCCCCAGAACTTCTGGAGGCAACTCATTCCACTAATTAATTGTTCTCGCTGTCAGGAAATTTCTCCTTAGTTCTAAGTTGCTTCTCTCCTTGATTAGTTTCCATCCATTGCTTCTTGTCCCAGGAATGAAATATGCTTCTATATTCAAGTATATTTCATGCCAATTATGAAGCATCTTTATTCAAATGTTACAAAGTATTTGGCTGGGGTTATTTCTATAGGATAGCAGGCACCATGCTATTTAAATAAGGATTTGCTTTCATCCAAAATTTCAAAGTTTTGCACAAATCACAGTGAAGGATACAATGCTTTGCCCACTACAACATTAAGCATTTCCCACAAATTGCTGGCATCATCATCCTCTTTCTCCTAACTGTCAAGAGTTCCTTGTACATGTAGTCTTCTTTACAGAAAAGGAATATATGAGGTTCAGAGGGATAACATGCAACACCAAATAGAAACACAGGTGTATAAAATCAGCATATCTAAAATTTGGTTATTAAAAAAATTGACATGTAAGCTCAGCTAAAATTGATCAAGACTGGTCTGGAATTTAAATGGGAATGGAACGATTACTTTTAACAACATGACATGGTTTTCATTTAAAATGTACTCATTAACGATTTAAAAGAGCTATAAAATCGGTAAAGTGATTGACTTGATCATATTAATGTGAGTCACAAATACTTTATGGAAACAAATTAAGCATAACCTTTTTTGCCTAGGGCTAATATGCTCTGTGCTACCAGTGAAACAATAAAGATCAGTCAAATGAATAAATTCATGCAAATTGTCATGGAGAAGGGTTGTAATTGAGTGTTCTGGGTTACAATGCATTTTGTACCATAAAAAGAAATGCAATACTTTTAAACCCCCCCCCCTTTCTTTCTCTCTCTCTCTCTCAAACTCAAGCAGCAGGAGGCATTGGCATTGTGCTGATTTGAACAATGTTGCATTCAGAATTGGAAAAAAGTATGGAATGATTCCTTTTGAGTCCTTTTAAGTTATAGAAATATTTATCCAACTGCCTCTAAATTACAGAGCTTTGATTTTTAATGCACAATTTAATGCTGGTTTTTGACCTTTTGAGATGCCATATGGAGATTTGATCTTTTGGAGCCAACTGTCAGGATGAACTTTGCATAAGCTCAAAACAATATACTTTGGAATTTTGTTTTTTTGATTTACTGTAATTTTTGGAATGATTAAAAAATAATAATAAATGAAAGAGTCTCCTTGGTTTACAAGATGCCAGCTGACAAAAAGCTGCATACATATACTAAAAAGTGACATGTAAGCTTCATGTTTATACACTAGGGAATTTATAAGCTTCTTGGTGACATACAATTGATAAGGTCATAAATGTTTCAGATGAAGAAAGTTGAAGTTGTTATTTCAGTTTGTGCAAAGAAAAAGGAATTTCAGGAAGTATGTAACTCATTTTCTCCCTTCTTGCAACTCATAGTTCACCTTCTTTCTTCAATTACCTGGTATTACTCTTTAATCACCATCCCCGCAGAACACAAAGTATACATAGAAACATTTGTTACCTGAATGTATTTCTTGTTTAACACATTTCTTGATCAGCATTCCTAATTTACATTGTAAGCACTTTAGTCTACTGGCATGCTGTTTATTGATAGCAATAAGAGCCAAGTTTGCAAAAGGACACCGTGTCCAGTTCCACAACAATACATATCTCCATTAGAGGGCTAATCTAACTTTTAAAAAATTGGTTCAACCCAGCTTTAGACAAATTCTAAGCAATTCCCAAATACACAGCCACTAATCTTAAAGGTCCCTGGATCCCAAGAACAGACCAATGTTGGCCTTTTCCATGTTGCCATAGTTAATTTGTAAAATTTATCCCCTGTTCCCCATATCTGTTTAAAATGCCATGCGGTAGAAGATGTCCTAAAGTCACATGCAGTGTCAAAACAGGGGAGAACTCTTCCAACCCTTAAATGTAACATAAATAAGAACTGGCAGCTAACAAAGGAGCCTTTTAGCCCAGCAAATTTAGCAAAATATCCAGCAGCTTTATCATTATACCTCGCTCTCCCTCCAGTGCCCCAGGTGAGACCAGCAAACTTTGTTATTAGAAATACATTTTGACCCTTTGCCTGTGAAATTGAAGCAGGGTCACACAGCCAAAAATAAAATGAAATAAATCACAGAACATCTTACCCATGCCTGGGATTACTCAGTGGTTTTTGGGAGTCAGCAGAGTTCAGTCTAAATCATTTTCAGTGAGCTGTTTGAAATTATGTATGAGCTCTGATTTCATTTTGGAGTGGTGGAAAAAAAGGAAGAGAGATTGAAGGCTAACCTTTCTCCCTTTTGGTTTTGACTGTAGAAGCCTGGAAGTCAGTCCATTATCTATTCACTAACAGCTGTCATTAGTACCATACTTCAGTTAATAACCCGAGTTATGTTTTACAACCCCATTTTAGAATGGGAAATCTGTTTTACTGATCAAATATTCTATACACTATCAATTTTGATTTCTGGACAGCAAACCAGACTGTTCCTTTGAATGAGCAAGGCATAACTCCCTTTGTTACTCGCTGAAGGAGTGGTGGAATCCAATCACAGTTTCCACTCATTGCTAGATGTGTCTGGCAGCCCTGACTGAGATCAAGGGATGACAAGGGAGATTTATTTTTCAGGGACTGAAACTGGCTTTTCAAGAAAGTGCTAGTCCTTGACCTACGACCATAATTGAGCCCAACATTTCTGTTGCTAAATGAGACAGTTGTTAAGTGAGTTTGGCCCCATTTTATGATCTTTCTTTACACAGTTGTTAAATGAATCACCGCAGTTGTTAAGTTAGTAACATGGTTCTTAAGTGAATCTGGTTTCCCCATGGACTTTCCTTGTCAGAAGGTCTCAAAAGGGGATCACATGACCTCAGGAAACTGCAACCCTCATAAATATGAATCAGTTGCCAAGTGTCTGAATTTTGATCACGTCACCACGGAGATGCTGCAATGGTTGTAAGTGTGGAAAACGGTCATAAATCACTTTTTCCAGTGCTACTGTAACTTCAAACAGTCGCTAAGTGAACTGTTGTAAGTTGAGGACTACCTGTACTTTGTTAGTTAAAAAAGAGAGTTGGTGGGACTTTATCAGAAACTCACATCTTCAGAAGGATAAACCATCTAATCCACAAAGGAAGTATTTTCTGCAGTTATAGTAAAAATAAATAAATAAATACATTTCTTTGTGGGTGATGCCATAATTTGTGCTCCAGAGCTTTATGGAATCCCATAACTACCTGAATATGACTCTTGAGCTCATCCTAAAGTTTTCCTTTATTAATAATAATAATAATAATAATAGTAATAGTAATAGTAATAATAATAATAGTAATAATAATAGTAATAATAATAATAATAATAATAATAATAATAATAATAATAATAATAATAATAATAATAATAATAATAATAATAATAATTTTAAGTAACTTTTAAGGGAACATAGTGGAGCAGTTGAACTTCTAGAGGGGAAGACTGGAGGCCACCTCTGGAACACAGATGCCATTTTCCGGCCTGCTGTGCTGCTGCAGTGTGGTAATTCTACCTTCATTCTTTCTCTTTGTCTGAAATTGTATAGGGTTTCCTGCTTTAGCAGGGGGTTGGCAACCAATGACTCTGGAGCTGCATGCGGCTCTTTCAGCCTTCTCCTGTGGCTCCCAGTCCTCCTCTGCCATTTGAAGAGAGAGAGAGAGAGACAGAAAGAGGCACTTGCGCTTCCCTTCTCTCTCTCTCTCTCTCTCTCTCTCTCTCTCTCTCTCTCTCTCTCTCTCTCGTGTGTGTAAAAAAGAGAGTGGCCTCACACTGATCTCTGACAAGCTGACAAGCTTTTCGGCAGGGCTCCTGCCTTTACTGCATCTCCACAGGAAGCAGGAAGCAGCAGAAAGCAAGGCAGGAGAGCCAGCCCAATAAGAATGTGTGTCAGCTTGTCCAAGAAGAGTGTGATGCCAGCTTGCCAGGTGAGCAGAAGATTGAGAGAGGGAGAGAGAGAGAGGGAGGGAGAGAAAGAGAGAGGGAGGGAGAGAGAGAGAGAGAGAGAGAGAGAGAGAGAGAGAGAGAGAGAGAGAGAGAGTGATGCCAGCTTGCCAGGTGAGCAGAAGATTGAGAGAGGGAGAGAGAGAGAGGGAGGGAGAGAAAGAGAGAGGGAGGGAGAGAGAGAGAGAGAGAGAGAGAGAGAGAGAGAGAGAGAGAGAGAGAGAGAGAGAGAGAACTCATGCACAGCAACCTCTATTTCTTTTTAATTAAACTCTTCAATCAAGCTCCCCCTCGCATGTGCGCATGCGTGCATGTGTGCACAAGTTTTGCAGCTCCCAGTGTTTTTTTCCTCTGGGAAATGGGTCCAAGTGGCTCTTTGAGTGTTTAAGGTTGCTGACCCCTGGACTAGATCACCTTTGAGATCCCTTCCAATTCCATTATTCTGTTATTGTGAGGTTTCAACTGTCTTTTCCCAGATGATTTCTGGGTCTTTAAAGCAGGCCCCACCTACTCCTTTTTGGCAGCAGATTGGTAGTTCATACTGCCCATCACCCATCTTCCTTTCACTTAGTATGTATCATTCTCATAAAATGCTGGGGTTTGGCCAACTACAAAATGTTTATTTACTAGCAGGCAAAAAGAGAAGTGACTCCCCTTCCCCCAATCTATTTTGGCCTCCATCATTTCACCTTCCCTCTGTATTTTTGGTTAGATTAGCACACTTTTTGAAATAAAGTATCAAATTGTGGCCTTCTGTAAATTTTATTTTCTAGGAATGTATCTGAGGTAAAGGGTTGGGGACAAAAGCATTTTTGAAAATAAATATTAGATTTGAAGACAGTGCATTGCTTTGTATCATGCTAGTTTTCCTTTTTTAAAAAATCCAAACAATAATGTAAGGTAAACCTGTTGGGTATCCAATTGGGAGGAGTTGAAAATTCAAGGCATAAAGGCACCACATTAATGACTCAAACTATAGGGGTTGGAAGTATTTAACTTTGTCTAAGTCATGTCCAACTTTGCATCTGAAGTATCTCTCAACAAACAAACAAACAAAACAGCCCGTATCTTAATATGGATTCAAAAAATTCAATGGTTCCTAAATTGTTTAATCAAGTATCAAAGTACTGATGTGCCTAGCCAGAGATTGTGAAGTACTATGTAGAAGTAAATTAAAATTTGGAATGCTAATTTCTAGAAACAAAAATATCTATTTCTATATTAAGCAATTCAAATGGTAAATGGAGCTTGTGGGGAAAAAAGTTATCTAATCAGTGTTTCAGTCATCAGATTTAAATTGTAAATCAAATTCTTGTCAGTATGTTATAAGAACACATGTCATGTTTTGTTAACATAATCAGAAAAATGGAACTGCCGCATACCCTTCTCCTACCTGCCAGTCACTGCATTAAATGTTTCTTCATTTTATTAGAATTCTCTCACTGCCAATCTCATTCAGCTGTGAAATTGGAACTGCAAACAGAAATATTACATTTCCATTTACAGTAGTGCTACAAAATACCCTTTTCTCACATAAGTAAAGGAGAAAACAAACTTGTTGTCCTTGTTATGGCAGAAGGACAGTAGAGGACACACTTACAACTCCTTGTGAAAAAGAAGCAACTGAACAACGTTTCTCTACACACAGTACAAAAAAAAGGACTGTAATTCTCACAACATTCTTATGAAATGTTAAGGAGGGAAGAGAAGACATCCATGCCAAAGCAAGTGTGATGGAGCAAATGTTCTTGCCAGTTTGGACTCAGATGACCTCCTTTTCTCATCCTCACGTTAGAGAATTAAATGAAAAAGTTGCCTAGTTGGTTTGTTAAACAGATGCTGTTGTAATGATACTAACTGCAATAGTAAGTGGACATGGCCTTGTGGGAGGTATGGAAGAGATGCTGCCCAGGGAATGATCCACTAAAAGAGGGAGGAGCTCAGAGTTGCTTAGCAGTTAGAGAAAGAAACTTAGGAAGTTTCTTTGATCAGGCTGTTAAGAGAGACTTGTACTTTCAGACTTGGCAGATTCTGTTAATGTAGCCTTACAATACAGTAGAATTAGCTGGTAGTGTTTCCTGCCCGACACTAACTTATTTTATTTATTATTTTCTTACTTGCAGTATTGATTCAGGACTTCATATTTTTTTTTAAAAAAATGTTCTCCAGTAGTGATAAAAGTCTATTATAAAAATACTGTAAAATACAATATTAGGATTATGAAGTGGGAAAGCTTGTAGTTAGGCAGTCTGATAAATCAAATAAACAAGTAACACAATAATAAAACAAGGGTAAAACATATCAGCATTGGGGCCTGGTATAGCAAAGAATGACCCACCTGATAATATTGTCCAACGTAAATCAATGAAGCATTGGACCTCCATGTGATTTTTGGTTCCTGCCTGTTTTCTCCACAGGATCACAGTGTGCCTCTAATAGCCTTTCCTGATGTAGGTTTGACCATAAATGCATTGTGTGTTGGAATGCTTAACAGGCCTTGGGAAAAGTAGGCAAGAGGGAGGAAACAGGAAACAATAACTATGGAAGAGAATCTTGAGTTCAGGAGAGGGAGGAAGATTATCTCCACCTTAACTCCACTAGGCAATTGTTGTGTGGGAGAATTGCCTTGGTAGTGTCAGATGTCAAAGATCCATTCCACATGTGAAGATCCTTTTAAACTGATTCATTGCTACCCATTCCTACACACAGGACTAGTCTCAACTGATGGTTAGCACCTGCTTGGAGTTAGATAAAGATAAATTCAGTGGAATCCAAGTGTGTTTGGGCATATTTTTCTTGTGGTTATGTATAGACTTTAGACTTTTTCAACTCTGCCCCCAGATTCTGCCACTCCTTCCCCAACAGGGTAGGCTTTTATGATTCTGTTCATTTTATCATAATATCATAAAGAATTTCCTAGAAGCCCAAGTGGTTTCTTGTTCCCTGAGTTTGCCAGCACCTGGCACTTAGCAGTGCTGCTATTTTTTCTACTCTTATTCTTTTAGGAAGGAGATTACAAGTAAGTGGAGCAGTATAAGTAGATCACATGTGCCTGAATGAGCAGCAATTGTTCAGACCTGCCCAGAAAGTGGAAGGTGATTCCTTGCTCAATGATACCAAAATGATGAAACCTATGGGGCATGGTTTAGGGGGAAAAAAGTCCTTTGGGGATTGAAGGAGTCATACACTTTGGCACTGGCCTCATGACATAGCTGATCCAGTCAATTTACTTTATCAGTTGTGCTAACCAGATTAAAAAAATCACCAGTTTTTGAGTTACTGGAGCCCTACATGTTGCAGAGAGGATGCTTTGGCATTACTAGTTCCATGCCACTGGTAATATTGGATCCTCTCTGGATCACTATTCCATCTCAACAATAAGGCGGAAGGGGATTCTGTCTGTAGGGAGTGCCTGGAAGGCAATAGAGGCTGGGTGGAGGACCCCTCTTTTGTCCTACAGCCATTTTCTACTGCTACTTTTCCTTTGCTTCCCCTATAATCCATGAAAAGAGGAGCAGACCCAGTCCTTCTCTCCCCACCATGGGTAACAGAGAAATAGGGGAGAAAAGGGGAGAATGTACTTTTTCCTATGGGGTCAAGGCAACTAAATTTCTTCTGTATCCCAGACTTGTTTCTCTATCTGAACTTTACCGCTCTATTGCTATTCTAAGCTTTGTACTGTAGATTCCTTGTATCTCCAGCTGGCTCTAACCAACTTCATTGCTGTCTTTCTTTTTGAATTCTTTTTCCACTTTATCATCTGGCAGCAACTTAATTCAAGTGCTTATCACCATTTTTGTAGCCTAATTTTAGTTCACCTGTTTAAGCCTACCAATTTATATATTCTTATCCTATACATTTTCTATCCTAGCTTTCCTTAATCCCCATCCATCCATCCATCCATCCATCCATCCATCCATCCATCCCTATTCTACTATATTTATGCTATGTATATTATTTCTGTAGAGGTCTGAGACCCATCTACCAGCCTCTCTCTGACAGCTAGCAGAATAGCTGCTCTGGACACAACTCTCTTCTGCTCTTCTCCCTTAATCAGTGCTGAACTAAATGACTTAATCCCACAGTGTGAACATGGAAGAAAGACTGCTGGTTGTGTGACACTTCAGGAAATAGGGAGAAAGGAGAAGGAAAGACAACTTCTTTTTTTTCTTCTTACTCTGCCCCCCACAATCTTCATTTTCCAGTTTCATTTCCTATTGCTGACTTTCTAGGTGCTCCATGACTCCACTTCAAAGTTACTTTTGCTGACTCTCAGGACTGCCTCTATCAATCCTACATCTGGGATACTACCAAAGCCAGTTGGGGATGTTTCCACAGACTTCAGAGGTTTATTCACTACAAATGTGTCTCCTAAGATCTTTGGAATTTTTTTGTCCTTTTTTCATTTTCCCCTTTGTTTTGTTCTTTTCTTTTCTATATTTTTAATTAATTTTTAAGAATTACAATATTTAAAGCTTAGTAAATAACGTGTTGTCTGGGTTCACATATTTAACATTAACTTCTTCAATATAAATCTGTTTCAGTACTGCACAATCCAGTATTTTTTCCCTGATCCTCCTTTCTTCCCCATATTTTCCCATTTTCCCCTCGTTACACAATTACAATTCTTGGTACTACTGTATACAACGTTAGATATGAACATCTTCATCATATTTTACTAATATTATACAAATAACAATATCAATTCATAAACCAATATCCTGTTTTTCATGCTCTTGTTAAAATTTGATTTTCCATCAATAGTTCAAGTATCTTTGTCAGTTATGATTTTCTCAATATTAATTACATTTATATAGCTAAAATTTTATTCATACCAATCCTTCTCTTATTTTCATATTTCCCATATCAAAAGAAGAAAAAAATGCTATTTTAATTCTAAATCATATATTTTTTAAAACAAGTTTTATTGGTTTTTCAGTTAAAATCTACATATTTAGAAAGTATCATAATGACTGGGTAATCAGAGATTCAGTAACAGAGTTTTCAGTACATAATTCAGGTTACATTATCAAAACATGCTTCTCAATTTCACTTAACATTTCATACAACCAGTTTAAACTAATAAATTTCTAGAAATAGCATGGTCAGTTGAAAAATTTGTCAATTCAATTTCATTGAGATATATCTATGTCCTGTTATTAAAGTTTACCTAATTTTAATTTTAATTATATTATTCAAATTTAGCCTTTAACATCCCAAATAATATTCACAACCCTAATTTCCCTTATTTCATTACAGCAAAAACTATAGCATCTAACATGTACACGGTGGCTGAGTAGCTATGTTCTACCTAATAAACATTGTCTGTTTCACATCCTAATACATCACACATTACCGACAGGACCACAGCCTATGTTTATCAATCTAGAACTATTTATACACAACCAGATTCTGTTTTAAATTTTAGCTAATTCTTAATTCTTTTTTTATTGAAAAGTTTTAACATACATTTTGTCTTTAACAGTCCCCCCTCCCCTCCCCCTCCCTCCCTGCCCGTCTCCCCCTCCCCCCGACTTCCCAGAGCTAAGTACAAGGTATAGAAGCAAAAAAAAACACCCAATCACAAACATCCATATGCTAACAACCATAAACTCTAAAATCTATCACTCTCTAGCTCATATAGGATAACTACAAACACTATTAATATTAAATATATATAAAAAAGGAAAAAAGAAAAAGGAAAGGAAGACTTATTCAAATGCTACATGAAACTTTTTAGTCCCATATTTGTTCTGGATATACTCAATCCATTTTCTCCACTCCATAATATAACGTTCTTGCGAGTGATCTTTCAAATAAGCCAAAATCTTTGCCATCTCTGCCAGGTCAGAAACCTTTAAAGTCCATTCTTCTATAGTCGGCAGTTCCTCCTTCTTCCAATACTGACCTATTAAGAGTCTTGCTGCCGTAATTAAATTCAACATCAGCTTAGTGTCCACAACCGTAGCATCTGTAATTATTCCCAACAAAAAAAGTTGCGGACAAAACTTTATCCTTTGCTTGAAAATCTTCTGCATATTTGACCAAATTTTTATCCAAAAGGCCTTAACCTTTTTACAAGTCCACCATATGTGAAAATATGTTGCATCTTCATCACCACACCTCCAGCATTTGGGCTGATAATTCGGATACATACTTGCAAGCTTTTTAGGATCTAGATGCCATCTATAAAACATTTTATAAAAGTTCTCTCTTAAGTTTTGAGCTTGTGTAAATTTTACACAATTTTGCCAGATAGGTCTCCCTTCCCTCCAATACATATTATTGGAATCGAAGGAGGCCATCTAGCCATCAGTGGTCCACAAAAACCAAACCATTTGTAATTATTATGTTGTTGCCCTGTTAGTTCTAGTCTCTGTATTTGCTCTAAAAACTTTATCTTCAGTTTGGTCTGGATTCCCCTTCTGTCTGGGTTCATCTGCTTTAAATAGAGAGTCTTATCCAATTTTGTAATTAATACTTGGCTATCCAGGCTTTCAGGAAACTGTCTTTGTTGATCTTCCACATTCTCTATGTTAACATCACTATCTTGCACATTAAGTTTTCCCGTAGTATGTTGTTGGTCCTTAAGGTTATTTGCCATAGTGATAGTTCCTTGAACTTTTAAAGTTTTCAGTTCTTTGGATAGTTGTTGCTTATATTCCTCTGTCTCAATAGTAATATCTTCCAATTTTATTATATTCTGAAGTGTAAATTCTTTAGTTGCAGTCTGGGTTTCAATTTGTGACTTAAGGTTGGCATGTAAATTATTAAATCTGGAGATAGACATCTCAGTGACTCTGTAGATTGTTTCAAGTATGAGGTCATAATCAAGCAAGGTTTGTGGCTGATCCTTCTCCATTTTGTAATAATTATAAATAGTCCTTGGTGGAGGCTATTTTCAAACAAAAATCAGTAAGAGTCCACCTCCACAAGTCTAAGCCAAATTCATCTCCAGCTGTTTCAGGTTTTTATCTTAATGCCAAGGTCAGTCCAAAATGTGAGCAAGCTTGTTTGCCAATAGTATTCACTAGAAATCCTCACAGTACTTCAAAAGACAGTATCTTTTTATTTATTTCTTTTTTGTCCCCTTTTCTAGACTAATAGGTAGAATAGTCCATTTCTGTAAATATAGGAACTTTGGGCCAAAAGTAGAAATGCAGTAAGTCCAATAAATCAGTATAACTTAGTAGAAGGCTGTTTCTTTTCTCTCCCAATGTAGACAAAGGCCACTCTTGAGGAGGGTGGGGGAAAAAAACCCTTCCCTCTTTCCTCACAGGGGGAAGCAAGTACAAGAAGCTTTTGACAGGGAAAGTAGACACTTAGGAAAACAAGGAGGCAATTCTCACCCAGTTTTTGAGTGCTTTCAAGTGGTTTGTTGTGCTTTTGGCTTCGGCAGGAAACGGCTAAATGATGGGCCATGGGAGTGGCTGATCCTTTCTTCTTCGGTTTGGAGAGTAGCTCCAAGCTGATGGGAGGGTTGCCGCCCTTCTACCGCCAACTGGAGAGACCTCTCCCACACTCATCACCCCTCCTGGGTAACTTTCAACCCCTTTACAGGGGCCCCCCGATGACGAAATCCAGGCGACACGAGGAGCAAATCCCTCGCATGTCTGGGAGCACTGAAATTCCAGAACCAGAAGCCTGAATCATATTTTTCATTACAAGTCTAATTATATCTAAGGGTCATCCTTTCTATTAATCATATGCAACAAGTATTTAAACATATGATGCACCCTCTAATAGGTCAAATCTTCTATTTTTTAAAATCTAACTCTTTCTTTCTTTCTTTGCCAAGTAGCTTTCCAAGTCAAGGCAATTAAATTGCCCAAGAATTTTCTTTGTTTTTATGAAAGTTGCTTGGCATCAGGAAGACAATTTTAGTACGGTATTTTTTTGGGGGAATTCTGTTCACTTATGTTCCTTAAGCAACTCCCACCCTCCTCCTCCCTCAATTTCTCCCATCTTTTGTCTCCCAAACTGTAAAATTTCCCCTGACTGCTCTTCATTCCATTCCCCACAATTGTCTTCCTTGTCATCAGGTGCATCTTGCAGACTTAAAGGCTTCGTCTCAATCCTGACAAGACTGAGTGGCTGTTCATACCGGCATCTTGGGCTGACCAGCCTTCTCCATCATTAACAATAGGGGATGAGGTATTACCCCCCCGTTGATAGGGCTCGCAACTTGGGCGTCCTCCTGGATTCACGGCTCAGTTTGGAAGATCATATAGGAGCCGTGACCAGGGGGGCTTTTGCCCAGATTCGCCTGGTGCACCAGATGCGTCCCTATCTGGACCAAGATGCTCTACGTAAGTCACTCATGCGCTCGTGACCTCCCGTTTAGACTACTGCAATGTCCTCTACATGGGGCTGCCCTTGAGGACCACCCGAAGGCTTCAACTGGTGCAGAATTCAGCCGCGCAAGTTTTGATGGGAGCTTCCCGATACTCCCATGTAACACCTCTTCTCCGTGAGCTACATTGGCTTCCGGTTGCCCTCCGGGTGAGATTCAAGGTGCTGGTAATGACCTATAAAGCCGTAAATGGCTTGGGTCTGGACTATCTAAGGGAACACCTGCTGCTGGCATCATCTTCCCATCGTCCTGTGCACCCCCACAGGGAGGGGCTTCTCAGGGTACCGCCGGTTAATGAATGCCAGCGGGTTATTCCCAGGGGAAGGGCATTCTCTGTGGGTGCGCCTGCCCTATGGAACCAACTACCCACAGAACTTAGGACTGCCCCTGACCTTCGCTCATTTTGCCAGGACCTGAAAACTTGGCTCTTTGATCTGTTTGGTCCAGACTGTGGGGTTGTTAATTTAACTGGGTTTTAGATTTACTCTTGGGGCTTGAATTTAATTTAATTGTTTTAATTGTTTTTAATTTTTTGTATTCATGGTTTTAACTGCCCTGTAAACCACCCTGAGTCCTACGGGAATAGGGCGGTATACATATCCAATAAAATAAAATAAATAAATAAAATAAATAAAGGGTCTTTTGCATTTTCATTGTTATGGGTAAGTCTTGCAGTATTTTATTTGTGTATAGTAGTTTATATTTCCCTTCTTTCATCTCTTCCGTCTCTAGGTCCATTTCCTCTGCTACATCTTCCGATGTCTGGTTTATTTGTTCATACATTTTAGTTGTTGTCTGGGAACTTTCTAGTTGTAGATTTAATTTGAAGATTTGCTCATTTATATTATCTAAATTATTTTTAGTCTCATTATGGTTTCTTTTTATGTCCTCTTGTATGCAACAATTGTTTGGTGAATTAGTTGTAGCGTAGAATATATTTCCTTCTGAAAGGTGTTTGTTTTTTCTTGAGGCATCATTCCTGGAGATCCTATAATATCACCAGTCTCAGTAAGAGTAGAAGAAAGTTTCCTCTAGTTTTCTGGTCTTTATATGTAGCCTTTACAATCTGATAGATTCCAGAGTACAGGTCCAGTCCCAAAACAATATTTTATAGTGTTCCTTTGTCTTAGGCATCCAAAAATTGTCAATCAGGCAAGGTTATAATCCACAATGTTCATAGTGTTCAAAATGTTCAGCCTCCCTGGAAACAGCTCAAAAGTCTCTCCCAGCCAGATGTAATCAAAGGTCAAATTTTTCTTTCTCTCCCACTAGCTTTTGAGATTAAAAGTCCAAGCTCAGTAGGTGTTTATAGTCCAGAAAGGTCAGTGTGATAAGTATGCCAAAATATTTTCCTTTATTGCCAGCTGTTCTCCCTTAAGCTAGGAGTCGACAAGCACCCAGGAAGCTAGTTCTAGCGCTGTACTCAAATACACCACTAGATGTCATTCAAAATCCATTTTCACTCTTAAAACAAAGGATTGATTTCTTTTGTTTCACCTCAATGTTTTTTTTCCAAAGAGAAAATCTTAACAATTATCTCAGTTCTTAAATTTCAAAACTATAGCTTTATGTTACTTCCACTTTAATATTGTGTATTTCTGTCCCCCATAGAAATTAAAACACCACTTCCATTCACATTGGGAGGTTTTTAGCTTTTTGGGAGCCTTTCCCAGGAAATTCAGTTGTAAAATAGTAAAGAAAGGATCAATATTCTCACCCAGTTCTAAACATGCTGTTTACGATGTGTTAATTGGTGCTTTTCTTCTTTGGTTGTCAGCAGCTAATGGCTGGCTATAGGAATGTAGCCAGTCTTTCCCCTGCTGGTTTAGAGGGCTTTTCTCAGATTGAACGGAAAGACCACCATCTCTCCATGATTGATGAGACACCTCTCCTTCTTCATCGCCTCTTTGGGGTGACTTTAGG
Source organism: Vipera ursinii (assembly GCF_947247035.1). NCBI lineage: Eukaryota > Metazoa > Chordata > Lepidosauria > Squamata > Viperidae > Vipera > Vipera ursinii. The sequence goes on from NC_139512.1 coordinate 79,219,004, forward strand.
CTCTTTTTAGGGGCCCCAGGAGTGCAAAATCGGGCACAGAAGGCAGAGCCCTACCTTCCTGCATCCATCTTGCTGTGATACAAAATCGAAAATCCCCCTTTGTTTTGTTTTTACAGTGTTTCTTTTCTTTTCTCTCTTTCTTTCAGTTAGCACTTAAGCTCTGGGAAGGTGGGCAGCTCTGCTGTGGGGGAAGCGTTTCCTTTGGCAACCTCCTATGTGAAGCAGACTTTTTATGGCAGAAGCAGGTCTTTTTGGAGCCAGAAGAACACCAAAAGCTTCCTTCCTCTTTCTTTTTCTACTTTTCTGCCCAAAATGAATTGGCAAAGAAATGTGAGAGACTTTTTTTTAACTCTAGGAGAATCTTGATTCTCCTGCTCCCAAAAGGCAGGTGCCCCCCCCCATGCCCAGCGATCACGGAATACGTAGAGGCAGAATTGTGCCCAGAGAAGCCACAGGTTGCCAATAGTAACAGTGCAGATCTCTATTTCTAAAATGACTTGAAATGATTTGCAGGTGATTGGCTGCTCGAAACAGCTTGTTCTTACAGAATTGGAGAAGAATCACTTATGAAAAGGAGCACTGAAAGACAAGAAGAGTCTGACTTCATGGTAGAAGAATATCATGCATTCATGTCCTCATTGAATGATTAGTGGAACATCTTTGCACTGGCAAATAAGAACATGCAGATGAACCCTTAGAGACAGTGTTCATCAGTTCTGGAAAGCGTTCCAATATTGTGGGTGCCACTCCTTCTGTCAGTTGCAATGTGCAAATTTCCACTTCTTCTGTGAACAACAAATTCTAAATGGTTTCATTATGCTCAGGTCACTTGCCCTGGTGACCACAACAAATGCACTCTTGGGAAATTACATTCTGTATATGTGAAATATAATGTATCAATTCATTTTGCATAGCTGGTCTTGATTTGTCTTAGATTTTCCACAGACACAATGATTTCATCGGCAGAACTGAGCTATTTCCCTGACAAAGATCTTATATTAATTAAATTAATTAAGATGTCAATTAGAATATTTGTTATCAAAATCATGATTCCAACAAAGCAGGATTTTTCCCCTCCTGAAAATACAGGAAGGTGCTTCACTATTCTAGTCAGATAATCACGTTGATTAATGTATAGATAAACCTTAATATTTTCCCTGCCGTAGTAATGCGTGTTTGGTAATCCTATGATAGGTTAGCACTGTTTTTACTACTTTTTTCACTGTATGGCAGAATTTTTATTTTATTTTATTTTAATTTCATTTATATCCCGCCCTTCTCCGAAGACTCAGGGCGGCTTACAAGCTTAGCAGTAGCCTTCATTCTATGTATATGCCTGCTTATTAGGGCTTTCACACACACCCCCCAAGCGGCATTATTACAAAGTCAGCTTAATTGCCCCCAACAATCTGGGTCCTCATTTTACCTACCTCGGAAGGATGGAAGGCTGAGTCAACCTTGAGCCTGGTGGGATGCGAACCTGCACTAATTGCAGGCAGCTGGTGTTACTTAAGGAGGCATTAGAATGTCATCATTTACACCACGATAAGGAATTGTTTGCACAGCTTTAAAGCAAGCAAATCCCATTATGGTATATGAGTGAGAATGGAATGCCCATGTATGATGGCGACTTACATCGTACACCAAACAGGACTCTGCTGCCTCAAGATTACAAAATTATAATGTTGGGGGTGCATCAGAGCCTATTCTGTATATGTCTTCATGAATAGACATTTTAGATTATAAAGCGTAACATACGTTACAACTTAACTGAAACGTCTCATGAGCTTATATTTATGAAAGTGTCTATAAAAATATAGAATATATAGCAAAATTCAAGGAGCATGAGAATAGACTGAAATGCTTAATTTCCATAAAGAATCATTGAATAGGTCAGGGAAAACTAAATTAGAATTCAGACCTCCAATTTTGTAGCATTACTTTCACATGTATAAGGAAAAAATATACCCCCCAACAAAGACCTAGGAGTGAAAAAAACACCACCACATGGTATTGTAAGGTGCTAGAAAAATATACCTGAAGTATTATCCAGTTTAGTCTTATACTGGAATTAATATTGGAATAAAGTCCCTGGCTTCATGCATTTTTAAAAGATCTGAATTTTGCCTCTGGGAAGCATAATCCACACCTTATCCTTGGTGGTGTGGGTTAATACTAGTAATATTATTGCTTTTATTTGTCCCTTCATTGGTTTTAACCAAAATGTTCTCCTATTTCATTTACTTGAAATTCCAAGAAATTGTAGATACTTTTATATTACAGTGTGACTCTTCTCCCCACCCCATTTTTTAATTTGATTTAGTTCCTTTTGAATAAATCCAGCAGATGATGGCATTAAGCAGACTAGATTAGCATTTTACCAGACAAACATAAAACAATTTACTGGTGAAGTGCTTATTAAAGATTGTCTTATGTTAATCAAATCTTTAGATTATGAACTTTATGTGAACAGTTAACAATGGACAGGGGATAATTATGCTACTTAAAAAATACTGTCTTATAAACAATGTTCAATTATTCCAGAGTTTTTACTGAATGTTGTTTCGGGCTGCAAGCTTTTTCCTCCTTAGAAGGAAAGACCCAACCATTTTCCAGACACATGCTGGCTTATGATTTATATTAAGATAATTCTTCCTTGTATACATGGTTGGTTTGTGCATCACTCTGTCCAGTTTACTTTTGCAGTTGTTATTTCTGTTCATAGCAGATAACCAGTAGGAGAAAGTAGGCTTTATGGCTTAAGGAAACACTGAAAATAGTTTAAGAGCACTGATTTCCTCTTCCTTCCATAGGTTTGTGTGTGTGTGTGTGTGTGTGTGTGTGTGTGTGTGTAGAGAGAGAGAGAGGGGGGGAGAGGATTCTGTGCAGAACAAAGAGAGTAAGTAACCCTGACTCCAGCATGGTTGAAGGTTAAGGACTATAATTCTAGCCTTTGCTATCAGATTCTCCCTTCCTCCCTTGTCCAACCCCTGTAGATTAATAAATGACATTTTTATACAAACCAACTCCCACAGCAAATGTTCATCTCAGGGACCCTGTTCTTTAGTGTAAACTACCTTTAGGGAGCAATTTGAATCAATAAATAAAGAATAAAGGCAGCTGCTTAAGGAAGAGCTGGTAACATTTGACTTAGGTCAAATAGCAATCAACCTTTGAAAGCCAATCAACTTTTCAGTTGACATATCTGTCCAGTGTCAGCCCTCCCGGGCAAACCAGACAGGAAACACAACTAGATGAGCTAAATGTTGTAGGGCTACATTAATCCTAAGTTTCTTCCTTTGACTGTTAATCCATTGGGGGCTTCCCTCTTGTCTGATTGTTTCCTAGGCAGCCTCTCTTCCCTTCTTTCCCCAAGGTCACCCCCACATCCCATTACCTGCAGTCAGTCCACTTTCATCCCACCCCTAATCAGGTTGACATTTTGGACCCATCTATGGAAACGCTGTTAAGAGAGAAAATTCTGTATTATAGATTATTGTTCATTCTCTCATTTAAGGAAAGAAACTGATCATAGAAAGTCATCACCTTTTCACCAAAGAACCATGGTTGGGAAAGGGTTTCCTGGAAATGAAAGAACGGAAGCATAATAAAAGAACTAATGAGGAAAAATCTGCCCCAGAAGAAATCAAGCACACCAATTAGAAAAGAAAGGTTGCTAAAGTCTCTGGAGCCCTGCAATAGCTATATTTAAGTTGCTGTCTGAATTTTTATATCTTGGAAGAGAGGGCAGGTGAGTCTCTATGCATTATCAGATTCATATGTATGAAGGCAAGACTTTGTTTGGTATATTTTTCCCATAGAGCTCCTCTGGGAGACATTGAACAAGGTAATAGCTTATCAAAATCTCTCTCTTTGTGAGTTTTAAAAGGAATTTTCACAGTGTTAAGGGAAGGACTGTGGAGAATAGCGTGATTAAAGAAGAAGAAAAAAGCTCATTTACACTTGGAAATGTAACTTCCTAAATAATCAAGATTGCATTTATATCGAAGGATAGCTGACATAAGGTTATTATAGCCAATGAGACTTGTGTCTAAGTATATCTTTGTCCAGGATATTATTCTACTAATGAACTGTTGAGGTGAGAACTTTCACCAATATGAACAAATCTTTTCACAAGTCTGGAGAAGGCAGGCAGTAAAGGGTTGGTTTGAATTATACTTGAGTTCCTAGTTGAATTGCTATGAATGTGTCATGGTCCCACTGGAGCCCGGATTGGAGGAGGAGGAGGAGGAGGAGGAGGAGGAGGAGGAGGAGTTGGAACCGGGACCATCTGACAGGGATGGCACATCTCTCTTGGCATGTTTGGAGAGGCCAGGGGCTGAGGACGGTGCTGTCCTGGGCCCCTGAGGCATTGGGGGAGGTGGTCGACCAGATGGAGAGCTGCCTGCCTGCCCAGACACAGAGGAGGATCAGCTGCTGACAGTGGTGCTGATAGGCAGCAGATCTCCTCTGATGAGGAACAGCTGCCTCCTCCACTCTATCCAAGGGCAAGGAGAGCAGGGCTTAGGCAAACCCAGAGAAGGTCTGCAAGGCTACTCAGGAGGAACTCACCCCACCCCACCACACAAGGAACTCCTGTGATGGAGTAACTTAAGGGTAAGCCATGGGGAGTTAGTCTTTGCCAGAAGCAAATGTTTGTTTTGGATTACACTCCCCTGGCTTTGACTCGTGCCTTTTTGCCTTGCTACGAAGACTGCCATTTGTCTTACCCTAGCCCTGTGGACTGTACTTTCAAAACTGCCTTTGCCTTGTACCCTCTCTTTGCTTTGAGGACTGCCATTTTTTTTATGCCTCGACTTTGCCTTGTGGTCTTTCCTGGTTAATATATGGGAAGTTGTTTGGGGGACTGAGGGTAGCATGGGGTGAAGCCTTACTGCCTTCAGGGTAGCATGGGTAAAGCCTTACTGGTCATTGGTGGACAAGTTGTTGAACACTTCTTGATGGCAATGAAGGACTCTCTAAAGGGCCTGCTTTGCCTTGGTCACCTGGGTCATAACATGAATGTACCCATTTGTGGTGTGTTGTATTCCAGATAGGTGTCATAAATTGATGATCTAGGCAGTGGTGCTTTCAGTGAAAGCATGGGTTATCCAAATCCAGATTACTTAAATTCAACAGGCCAAGATTTACCTGGTTTAGAGTGAATCAGGTAAAGAAATGGTACATTTCTTAATAAAATCCAAAAGAATGCTAGCTAACAAGGAAAGTGATTAGGCTGCTCCTTATTCCTGAGACAAAAGTGATTCTTTATAGCTTTCACCCACAGTATATGAAGCCAGCAAATAAAGACAAACAAAAATCACCCCCCCCAAATGATAAATACATTTTCTGATTTGCTTCAGAATAAAAGAAGCAAGCTTATGTTTGGCTCTAAGAAATACACCCCAATCTATATTAAATATTATTAGGTCAGCTCAGGTTCAGATAATACCACAGAAACATTTTGATTTCTCTTTTTCAAGCAAGTTAATAAGCAGAACAAGAGGGGTAGAGAAAGGAGAAGAGGAAACATGGCTGAGGCTCAAGGCATGTTCTGTTATCAGCCATGTTTTCTCTCCCTTCTCCATTTGCATTGTTTATTCTCTTACCTGAAGAAGAGTACTGGAGAGGGTAAATATTAGCCTAACATGGTGCGATCCTAAGTTGGCTTTGGGAAAAAGTAGTTTATTTCATTGAGAGGAAGCTATAAAAAAGGTGAAAAGTATGGTCTGCTTTTTCCACATATATATTCTGTTGGTCTCCCAGCCCAGTGGGCTTATGAGGTATTTTTGGATTCAGAAGCAATGTTTACAGCAAAATGAGGACTTAAGGATTTATCCCAAGGCTGTATGAGAAATACAACAATCAAAGAATATTCAAGAATACTGAAGAGCAAAAGAAGGGCAAAAGATCTTAGGGACTTCTGCCTGCCAGAGAGATTACAGCTGACAGACCCCATTACCCTTGGTCGATATGTAACACCTTCCAGCAGTGAGATCTGCATGGAAGTTCTGTCTCATGGGAGTTTCCAACCAGCTTACATATAACCTCCAAAGCACTTTTAGTCACATCTGTTTTCAAGAGAAACACCTCACAAAAATGTTTCTCTTATCTTGCTTTTGGAATCCTTCACTGACTCCTGTAAAGATGAGAGCACCCCAATTTTAAGCGCTACCTCTTGACGTTAATGCAAGCACCCCACGTTTAAAGAGCATTAAAGAAGAGAAAGATCATGTCATCTGCACTGGTGTCCCATGCCAAGAACAAGACAATACAGAAAGTAACCTTTGGCGATTAAAAATAACTATTATGTACTATCTACAGGTAGTCCTTCAGTTACAACAGTTCATTGAGTGACCTTTCAAAGTTGCAATGGCATTGACAAAAGTGACTTATGGTCATTTTTCACACTTGCAACTGTTGCAACTTCTCTATGATCATGTGAACGAAATTCAGGTGCTTGGCAATTGACTCATTTATGATGGTTGCAGTGACACGGAGTTTTGTGACCTCCCCCCAGCATACAGTTGAAAGAGTGAAGGGAAAAAAAGCTAGTTTTGTGGATGAGGGAGAGACCTAGCTCAGAAAGATATGTAAGTCCCCTACTTTGGGTTTGGCAAGGAAAATATGGAGAAAAACAAAAGATAAAGGAAGCATGTCTTGTATTATCAGGATGGGAGCCCCCCCTCCACCCAGTTGACAGAAAGACTACTCTTGAGCAAGAGAATAAGGCATGAGCCATTATGTGAAGGAGTGCAGGACACTGATTTGCAGCTGAGCTGGTGTAGAGATTAAAAAGCCTCTCCAGTGATGTGATTGCATGTTGGACTCCGAGCCTGGACAGCCAGGGAGAAACATGGAGAAGCATAAAGCAGATGGAAGATCTGATCCCTGAAGGCAGAAGCCAGCAGCCAGCTAGGTGAGACATTGGCAGGAAATAAATTAGAGAGTACTGTATACAGTATTTGCAAAAAAAGAAAGAATTGGTCTTAAGAAATCTCCTGCATCTCTAAGGAGATCATTAATAATTTAATATTGTAAAAAATTACTATTGTTTCTTGTACTGTTCATTTGTCTGTCTATATACTTCTTTTATGATATAAGCAAAGTTGGAAAAGATCCCATTTAAGAAACCTCTGGAGAATTCAGCTGTCATACTCAGAATTGACTACTTACTATCTTTCTTTTTGTTTAGAAGACAGATGTAGTTTTCATGCACACATTAAATAAGCCAGACAGCTGTTCTGTTAGCAAATCATATTCACACCTTAGCTTTTCTCTTGTTCTCTTGCCTGCATCCTCACTATATAAGTCACATATTTATGACTTATTCATCATGTTTCCTTGGCCATTAACGTTTATAACATTTCCATCCCATCTTTAAAACCTCATACCAATTTCTAAAATACTCTTTCAAATACTCACTCCTTTTAACTAAATCTCAAAAAGTTTCATCTCTTATTTTTTCATCCTGGTCACTTGAATGTTTAGCCCTTTATGTCCACTTCTTAAAAAAATTATATATACAGTATATATAAAGACAGAGACAGAGACAGGGAGAGAGAGATTGTTTTATTCACTATGTTCCAAGCAAATTTCACTTTACATTTATTTTTAGGGGACAAAACTAATCTATATTTTCCTAAGGTAGTTTTTTTAATCCTGCTATTATACTTTCAATGAAATTCCTTTCATTTTTTTCTTGTTCTTCCACATCTGTTTTTTCCCAAGATTCATTCTTCACCTACTTGTTCAAAATTCAGGGTCAGTCCTCGCCCTAATGATTTCAATACTACATTATAATCAATTGAATAATTCATTGAATTCATTCATCTTTCATGGGTCCATATGAATATGGGTTTCAAATGTATTTGAAATGAACAGATATGTTTCTAAGAAAATAACCACTAATTACTAATCCTTTTTAATGTTATAAGCTGTCCAGAGTTACATCTTGAGGAAAAGGGTGGCAAACAAATTTAATAAAATCAATCAATCAATCAGTCAATCACTATTGTTTCTCATTCCTTGATTTCTGCATGGACTATTCAATTTTCTTATACTTTGTTATGTTGTTCTCACCTATCAATTCATGTTACCTAACAGTATAGCTTTCTAAGGATTGCATTCATTCAGGATGTTTGTTTTATTTATTAAATTTATTGCCACCCATCTTGTATTGAAACAACTCATTTGTATTGAAAAACACTGTACATTTTTCCTCAAAACACAACACGGGTTCTTCATTATCACCATCCACCAGCTATTAATGTCTGATTTCATATGCTCTTACTACAACCCTAGGTAATACCAGTTCATAATTTATGACACACATTTTTGTCTTCATTCATAACTACAAATCTGCACCTTAATTTCCCTGCATGTATTAATCAAATCTGCTCAGCAAGATCTGATCATTCTTCTATCAACCTTCCTTCCCTTCCCTTTATGCACAATGCATCTATTTTTTTAAATTCGTGCATATTACCTTTTACTCCTCTTGTATCCCTAAATTGCAATATTTTATATGTCATGGGTATCATCTGATTTGGGTTGAGACATTTAAGAAGACATCAGACATGATATGAGGATGGTTGATATATTCAAAGAAAAAACATCTTTCTGGCAAGTTTCAAACCGGTGACATCCTCCATGTCAAGCAAGTGTTATAACTGATACATTACTGAGAAAGAACTATGGCAGAAGCTACAGCAGGTCTTCTTGAGAAAAAGGAGGAAAGTGAGTCAAGAAGGCATTTCTGCCTCTGTGCAATAACTGATCAAAGTGCACGAGTTTGCTTAAAAAAACTGCAAAGTGCAGCAAGCAAATGGACAGCAATGTTTGAGCCACTTCAGCCGGTAAAATCTCCCTTTCAAATTTCAGGAAAAAAAAAGTGAGTGGTGGTCACATTCACAGTGGACTGAGAATATGCCATTGGATATTCCTACACTCCTTTCACTGTGATGATTCTTTCCCTGCTTGCAATGAATGAGCTTTGCCAAAAGCTATCTTTAATTAGCAGAAAACTACTGGCACTGAACTCATTGCTGATCTCCATCCTGTCTCTGCTATCCCTATTTCATCGCACTCAGCTCGCTTGCCTTCCAGGAAATGGATGACAAAGTCAAACTGAACGAGGGGAAAATGCTATTTTAACACTCGCACAGCTAAGAATGTCTCATGACTGCCTTCCTTGTGCACTGGGGATCCAATGCAGGCAGAATCATGGAAACATGGTGGGAAGAAGAAGTTGACAGGGCCTTTTACAAGGATGGACAAACCCATAGAAGATTCCTGAATACTTCTAATATTTGAATGTAATTGAATTGGAGATAGATGTGAATCTTTCTAGTCAGAGAGAAAGTTGTTCAGACCAGATTTCACATGGTCATTGCCTGCCACCCACCTCACAAAGGAACTTTGATCATGCTTTAGACTTCCAGCTGCTATAATAATACAAAGTGCCATAATGTTAGGAAGGGCTGCGCAATGGCTTCATCTGGCTGCTGGGCTTCAGGTTGATTTGGCTTCATCTTACCTTTGGGACTCATTGAAACAGCTTTCCACTTGATTATGGCCAAGTTCCATTTGTTTCTGAAAAATCAATGTGAAGGCTATTACTTTCCATTTCTCCACAGCACTTTCCTCTAAACATCATTAATGACTTGCCTAAGACGGCACTGCTTATGCAATTTAGGGAGGCCAGCAAAATAGGCCTATTGCAGCTCCAGCCATAGCTGGCTAGAGTAAAGATTCAACGCACAACTATGGTAAGGCACAAGAGCAGCAATACGTGATGGGGGGGGAGTTAATTGAGTTTGAACAGTGACAAAATAACTACCGTATGTTAACAGAGACATTCAATATGCGGAACCAATTGTTCAATTCACTGCTAATTAAACCTTCCAAAGAAGCTCATCTAGTCAGAGTAAACTCACATAATAATCTGTGCACACTTTAGTATCATTTCCTATTCTTGGCATCTTTGGAAACTTGTATATATTTTAGGAACTAGGCACAAACCCTCTCTGTCTGCTTCTCTATCTGGTCCTTCTGGGTACAAAATGCCTGTCCTGAGAGATATTAAGAGACTGAGGTCCCAAACGCCTTGCCATAGTACAGTGGTATGTATTTAAGTTGTTATAATTTAAAACTTACCAAAAGGACTATTGGATGCCACTATTTGAGCTATAATGTTAAAAGAAAGAGAGCATGGATTAAGGGAAAGTTCTCAGGGATTCCCCTGAGATGTGTATGGCATTCATGTGTCAGAGAAGACTTGAAAACCTGGCTATTCTCTTAGGAGAAGAGTGATGCAATCCCTGATTGTGATGTTTCATGTTTTGATATGTTGCCTGAATTGCCTTGCAACAATAATTATTTTTTCTTCCAGTGTAATTTCTTCTTCTTGTGTTGCTTTTTACTATTGTGAGCCAATGTTAGTCCTTCAAAGTAGACCAGACAAGAAACACAACAAGGGTTACTAGCTCCATTTTTATTGTAAGGTTAGATTAACAGGATTTTGCAAGACTCACCTCCTTTCTCACCTCCCTTCCTTTCATTCTTTGGAAAACTAGAAGAGCCTCTTTTGAAGCATTTCCCACACCCTCCTTTCTTCTTTTGCATGCCAGCTGTCTAGCCTGCAGCTTTTCCTCCTGTCTCCCAAGCTCATTCTCACATACTATTACAGATGCTCAGAATAGCTTAGTTAGGTGGCATTAAAATCAAATAAATAATTGGAGTTATGCATTTATAAATACATGCATTTATTTAGACTGATTCTAACTGAACAGAAACTTTTTGTTTCTATTGGGATATCTATTTCCTCACTACCGATAAATCCATTATGAGCAGGGTTGAACCAGTGGTGATTGAGACATTACCTTTTCTTACTGGCATCCATCCCCCCCCTCGCAATAATTCTTGTCAGGCATTTGATCTGGGGCAGATTTTGACGTTAACCTGAGGGCATTATGTGGAGTTCTATGTGATCTCTAACAGAAACTTTTCCCAGTCATAATATTTATACCTGCATACTTGATATTTTTATGCAAATTATGCATTTTATCACAAAGCAATCACCCATCCATATGAAGCTTAATATTAACTTCATGGTATCCTGGCTGCTGATAATGTTACAGATAAGTTCTTAATTAAAGATTAGGGAGGATGGCTAATAACAGTACAAAACCCAATTTAAATTTATAGTGGAAACTTAGTTTAGCGGCTCTTGATACAATGTACTTTGAACGCAACAGACCATATTTCTCCATAGATTTAGTTACAAATTACATAGCATGTTTTATGGTATGATTTGTGTAGTTATCTCATGATGTGAATGATGCATGTATTATGTTATTTGTATAGTGACATCACACAAATGAGAAAATTCCCCATAACATTATACTTATTTAATGAACATTTAAGAATAACGGACATCCCCTTCTCCAATTAGTGTGTTAATATGATGCTTTATTGTATAATTTATGTTGCTACAGTGGTGCATTCTCATTTTCTCTCTATAGACTCAGAGACACGTCTTTAGCTGCAAGACTTCTGTACATAGAAGTTGTGATGCAAGATATTTCTTTATCATCAGATTGAAAGTCTTTTTCCTTATGCAGCATACGCACCAACACATACCTTACACCACATGAAAGAGTTGTTGAACAAATGGGGGCTTAATTAACTGTAGCTAAGTTTTCATCATGCCAAGATTGAGAAGAAGCAGATATTTCATGAATATAGAGGACGTAAGATGTGAAAATAAATAAATGGAAAGAAAACTAGGATATTAAAATGCTGCTTATATTTTGCCCAAGTAAGAGATGCTGCTTCTATTGCTGAGTCCAAAATTGCCATTTTCCACTATATCCAATTTTTCATTGGAGGCTTTGAGGTTGAGTCTGAAAGCCTGAACTTGTTTTGATTCCTTATTTTCCTTTTCCCCTTTCTTTTCTCTTTTCTTGAGGAATTTGATTGATTTCCAGGATGTTTAGGATATTATGGCAATTAAATTATCTTCAAGGAGCCATGGGAATAATTAACATTGACTAACAAGTTAAGGTAAAATAATAAATAAATAAATAATGCAAAAAAAGAATGAAATACGATATAGAACAAGTGAATTTTTCTCTCAATTCATCAGTGCCATCTTGTTTTGTTTTTTTTAATATGCAATTTTAATGAAAGGTTTTTACATAGATAAAAAATAAACACTATATATGGAAGAAAGGGAAAAGAAAAAGTGCAAAAGGCAACACAGAAAAGAAAAAAAAAGAACAAGAAAATGGAAGAATCTTAGAGAAGGGGAGATAATAGGTTTTTTGCAGCAGCTATAAACAAGGTTATTATCCCTGCTCCCTCTAAAGTTACATTATAAAGGTCCTTTCTGGCCCAAGGTACATATTTTCCATTGCCCCTTTCTCCCCTGTGTGAAGCATCTGAACATTTGATCATGCGCATATGAAGACAAATGTAACATACGATCCATCCAATCACTGGTATGGTTTCATTGGTGGTGAAAAGTTATGCAAATCATTGTTTGTTTCTCTTTAACCCCTGAGCACAAGGGCTTAGGGGTTAAAGACACTGAGCTGACAGCATGCGTTTGAGACTCATGTTCCATGTGATGGGGTGAGCTCCCTTTACTTGCCCAGTCCTGCCCACCTAGCAGTTCAAAAGTATGCAAATGTGAGTAGATTAATAGATACTACATTGGTGGGAAGGAAATAGTGTTCTGTGCACCTTTGGTATATAGCTGGCCACCTGACCACAGAAAATGTCTTCATACAACGCTGGTTCCCTTGGCTAAGAAACAGAGGTGAGCACCGTGCTGTACAGTTAGACTTGACTGGATAGGGGAAGCCTTACCTCTACCTTTTTCTCCACACACATGTAAGCATTTGGGTATTTGATCACACGTATAGGCCCCCTCAGTTGTAATCACATCCTTCAGCAGTTTACAAAATTTAATTCATAGGATTAAAACAATGCAGAAAAAAAGAAGAAATAATAATGAAAAGATTACCAGACACCTACACTGTGGAAAACAAAACTCATGGTGATAATAGAATAGAATAGAATAGAATAGAATAGAATAGAATAGAATAGAATAGAATAGAATAGAATAGAATAGAATAGAATAGAATAGAATAGAATAGAATAGAATAGAAACCATATATCAGGGAGCCTGACTGTATCCATCCTCCCAGCTAAAAGGTCCTCAAGGCTTTCCCAAAGCACAAGAGAGACAGAGATGGATGGAAATGCTATAGCAGAAGAAAGGGTTCCAGGGAAGGGTATGGCAATTTTTGGCTTCAAGGTCCTTGTTTAGTCACTAACAACTTTGGGTGATCTCAAAAGAATAAGAAAGGTCTGAGCTCTTGGTACTTGAAGGAGAAATGCCTAGAAGGGCTATAAATTAGACTAGGAATTCAACATTCATACAACTACTTCTGTAATCTTGCCAAGAAAAGTATATGAATGTGTCTATATAATCACCCAGGGCTGTATGCAACTAAGTGGAGCCCGTACAATGATATCCTGATATTCCAATCCCTACCCCCCTCCCTAAAAATCTGAATCTATTAGACCCCAGCCAAATTTATCTGGATGTTGTAAAGCAAGATGCAAGGACAAACGTCCTGCAGTTCCCCCCCCCCCCGCCAATGACTGAACTAATGCTCTGAATCTTAAGAAACACAGAACTACTACATTTGAACGGGCAAAAACTAAGCCCGTTTCCAGAACAGGAACAGATGTCTAACACCTGAGCTTGTTCCCTGAGTACATGTAGACCAAATGCCATTTATGGTTGCCCAGGTATCTTGAGGATCGAACATCAAAGGATGATTGGAATTTTTTTCTGGAAGTAAAAATGCAAGTTTCACCAGACCCTACTGGATAAGAAATGGTAGTAGTTATCCATGACAAAAAATAGGATTAAAGATAATTTATTTCTTTATTAATTTTATATGCCTCCTATCTTGCCTAAAGGTTACTCCAGGTGGCTTACAACCAAGTAAAAGTAACAAAATTATACACTGGAATTTTGATTGTATGAATGAGGAAAATCAACAAATTCAGGACGAATCAACTAATTCTAGAAATGAGCATTTCAATTTACAATCACAGACTGATTTTTTTCCCTTGAGCAAAAGTCGGACAATTATTAGAAAAATAAAAAGCATCATCCAAGTCAAATACAATTAAAAACCATGCTATGCATTCAATTGTTTTGAAAATTTTACATGGGTCTAGATTGGATCATGGTTAACAAATGCTCTATTTTTTGCAGAATATGAAATAATTGAACAAATGTGAAAGAACTGAATGTATAGCAATCATTTATTAGAAGAGGCAAGAAATTATTGAAGGGGAGTCATTAGCTGCAAGGAAGAATCATGATGTTACTTTATGTACCTTGGCTCATAAGCTAAAGGAATTACAGGGCTTGATCAATGATAAATTGCTTAAAAGGAAATGTGAGATGATGAAGAATTAACCCAGGAATTTTGTAGAGAATAATTATAGTCTGGTCCTGTGGTCTTCATCTCCTTTCCCAAAAGCTGAATTTGGGACGATTGATGAGTCCTCGGGCATAGGCCGTCAGTAGTAATTCAGAGTGGTTGGCCATGCACAAGCAACTTTTATTGCTTCAGACAGCTTCATTACAGCCAGCCTATCTTTCACTTACTAGAGACCTTCTTCCATCAAATAAAAGATAAATGGGAAAATACAGGAGAGCCTATATGTTTGTAATACCCTCCACTGCTGTTGCCTGAGCTCACATATAGAGAGATTTTCAAAAATACCCCTTGCAATATAATTTGCATGCAAACTAATTAGATTCGATTATCTTGGGTTAACCAACCTGAACCTCATTCTCACATCTCATTTGCCAACAAATTCTCAAGGCTTAATCAAAGGTTCAAATGTCTTGAAAAATAACTGGGAAGATGAGGTACTGTAGAGTCATCTTAGCAAACTCTAAGACAATTGTTAGTGCATATTCATATAACCCACAATGCCTTCAAAAATCAAGCAACTCAGATATAAAGGAAATGTGTTCTGTGTAAAAGTAACTTGATATTTTATATAGAACACTGTTGAAGATTGCACACGTCCAT
This sequence comes from Vipera ursinii, assembly GCF_947247035.1. Lineage (NCBI taxonomy): Eukaryota > Metazoa > Chordata > Lepidosauria > Squamata > Viperidae > Vipera > Vipera ursinii. The sequence goes on from NC_139512.1 coordinate 79,234,135, forward strand.
ATTCTTCTGTCATTGCACTTTATAAATACATGCTGAGAATCAATATTAATTTTTCAGCAGGTACATGTAAAATAAAATCTTGTGTAATTGCAATATGGACAAGTACATACGATTAATCATATTTCTTATTGAGAGACAGACTTCTATTGGGAGAAGTTTAGAAATGTTTGGGAAATTTTTTATTCATCTAAAAAAAACACACACCTCTTCGGGCTTTGAGATTTTTTTTAAAAAAATTGTGCTCAGCTATCTGAATGCAAAAAACCAAACAAACACAGGCATCTTCTCAGTAGCAAAATTCACATGGATCTATTTTTGCTCACCCAATTCTTATAGAAGAGAGATTATGCCCTAGAGGATATGAATACTTATTAATGAGATTTTGGATTGATGTGCCAAATATGAAACATGCTTCCTGTGGGAAACAAAATTGCTGGGGCAGCATTTAAGCAGAAGTTCTATTTGAAAGCTTAACCATTGTAGATTTCTTCTATGAGGCAATCAGCTTAAATTGAAGCTGTTTATATTTCACTTTATTATACAGTATTGACCTTCATAACTCATTTCGGGTAGAGAAACAACATGGGCATTTTACAAATGAGTTCCATTCAGGTTTAAAGTTATGAGAATTTGGTCAGATACTACCAGTGCTAAAGCATAATTTCTCCAGGTCTAGTACAAAGGCTGCTCTGAAAAAATAGTTATTCTTGTTTTACGGCATCTTCTATTTACTGATGTTTAAAATCCTTACTTCTCTCTCTCTCTCTCTCTCTCTCTCTCTCTCTCTCTCTCTCTCTCTCTCTCTCTCTCTCTCTGACTGTTTGAGTTTTATTTACAGCTTGACATGGCTGTGTAAAGCCTCTGACATCCAGGTGAGGAATGACTCTTAAATCCTGCACTTAACAGAGACAACAGCTTTCTAATTCCAATTGTTGGAGATCATGAGAGGAGGTGCTACTGTATTAATGGACTAATGGGGCTTTTATGTGTGATTTAGCATGGCTCTTGTTATGTTATAGTGTTCTTCTTTGTAGGTTAACCAGTCAGTTCCCTTGGACTGGAAACAGATTGAGTGTTCATTTATCTCAGTGAACCTGGTAATTATGATACTGATTCCATTTTCTTCTTGACGATTATGTTTCCGTGGCCTATTGGCCCCCTTCTTCTTATGCAAAAGACATGCCTGTAGGAATGAACAGTCAAATTTGTCAAGTCCAATCACTGAGATTCTCATTTTTCCAGCCTAAAGCTTGTTCCATTCTTCTTCCATAATCATTTCATGTTTTTCTTCTTTTAAAGAGTGTGCTTGGAAATCTGGAATCATTTTTATATGCTTTCCTCCTCAAATTAGCATTTTTGGCGACCAATTTCTTTATAATATGCTTTTGTATACTATGTTCACAAACATGCAGATTTCTGAATGCATACATGCATACACATCATGCTGTTCACTTTCTGGATAAGCAATGTATGCAAAAAAGCAGAGGGAAATTAAGGGAGGAAAGTAAGGAAAATATTAAAAGCATGAGATAAGAAAAGGAAATATAGCACATAATTTACATAAACTAGATTCAATACGAGTCATTATACCTTTCTATCCATGCAAACCATCCTTTCATCCACCATGTCTATACAATACTTTTTAATGTCACTTTTTGCTCTTTAAACATCTTATCTCTTTCTCTTGTTTTTCATCAAATACATGTAAACACAACTTTCTCAAATCTATCTATCTATCATCTATCTATCTACAGTATCTATCTATCTATCTATCTATCTATCTATCTATCTATCATCTATCTATCTATCTATCTATCTATCTATCTATCTATCTATCTATCTATCTATCTATCTATCTATCATATCTCTCTATCTCTCTATCTCTATCTCTATCTATCTATCTATCTATCTATCTATCTATCTATCTATCTATCTATCTATCTATCTATCTATCTATCTATCTATCTATCTATCTATCTAATCTAATAGTCATCTGCCACTACATCTTTATGAATAGGAGATAGAACATCTCCAGATATGCCAAGTCACCATTCAAATGCAAACTTAAGTTTGGGGCCTGATCTGTCAGAAATATGCCCTGTCTTCTAATCAGCTAGATTAATTTATTTGCAATGATTGGCTGTGAAAGGGTACTGCCACAGGTGCATCAGGGATAGTTCCAGATACCCCAAGATATAGTGGGCTGACTTTGGCTGACTTTAGTAAGAGTCCTACTATGTCTAAACTAAACTGGCAGGAATAGCTAACACCCAGAAGACAAGCTCAGGATCCAAAAAGATCTTGACAAACTTGAACAATGGGCCCTATCCAACAAAATGAGTTTCAGTGCAGAGAAAAGCAAAGTTTTACATTTAGGTAGGAAAAAACCCAAAGGTTTAAGTACAGATTAGGTGAGACCTGGATAGATAGACAGATAGATAGATAGATAGATAGATAGATAGATAGATAGATAGATAGATAGATAGATAGATAGATAGATAGATAGATAGATAGATACATAGATAGATAGATAGATACATAGATAGATAGATAGATAGATAGATATATAGATTTGGAGTCCTAGTGGGCAATCACTTGACTATGAGCCAGCACTGTGTAGCAGCAGCTAAAAAAGCTAATTCAATCCTGGGTTGTATAAACAGAGGCATAGAATCAAGAACACACAAAGTATTAGTACCGCTTTATAAAACCCTAGTGAGGCCACACATGGAATACTGCAACCAATTTTGCTCACCATACTACAACAAAGTTTTTGAGACTTTGGAAAAAGTGCAGGGAAGAGCAACTAACATGATCAGGGCCTGGAGACTAAAACATATGAAGAACAGCTGCAGGACTTGGGATTGGCTATTCTAAAGAAAAGAAGAAATAGCGGAGACATGATAGCAGTGTTCCAGTATTTGAGGGGCTTCCACAAAGAAGAGCTGGGTCAAATTATTCTCCAAAGCACCAGAGGACAAGACAAGAAACAATGGTTGGAAAGTGATCAAAGAGAGAAGCAACCTAAAATTAAAGAGAAACCTCCTAACTGTGAGAACAATTAACCAGTGGAACAGCTTGCCCTCAGACGTTGTAGGCACTCCAACACTGGAGGGTTTTAAGAGACTGGACAGCCACTTGTCTGAGATGGTATAAGTTCTCCTGCTTGAGTAGGAGGCTGAACTAGAAGACCTATTCCATTCTATTCTATCTCTGTAAAAAGGAATGTGGACCAAAGAAATTCTTTTCATTGAAGGCTTATCCTGGTTTAACATAGCTGGGTAGAATGGATTCACATCCTTAATCATTAATTGATCTCAAAAATCTATTCTTGAGCCACCTTTGGGGTTTTTCTTGCCCAATATGGCTCAACAAATGGACTTTCATGGGGGAATTTTAGTGAGTTCTGGAGAACTTTAACTAGCTCCACTATGTCTTGCTGCCTTTATCTCCTCTGAATCTGTCATGGATTCTTTCTTTTTCACAAAAACAATGTATCCTACCTCCTTATCAACCTGGAGGCCCTCCTACAATTTTCTAATGTAGGGTCTTCTTCTTGAAGAAGTCTTAAATTTACCTCCCATTTGTGCTTTAAAAGGTGGCTGTAATAATATGTGGGAAGGACTTTGAGAGACATCTTCTCAGACGTTTCTTGGCATAAAAGGGCAAGGTGGGGAAGACATATATTTTCAGACTTGCAAGATTAATGTCAGTCTTGTGAGGTAGTCCGGGCAAGAAGCCCATCGAGGGGTGTAGCCAGTGGTGGGATTCAAATCCCTGAACAACTGGTTTTCTTATTGGATGCATGCCTGGGCCTCTGAGGCCTAGAATGGACTTCCGGAAGTGGCACCCATGCACTTCTGTTGGGCTGTTCTAGGCATGGGAGGCCTCCTCTAGGCTTCCCAGGCCTAGAATTGACTTCTGGAAGCAGTGTGCATTCATCTGGTTCTCCAAACTCAGCAAAATTTAGCTTCCACTTCTGCCGAACTGGTGCGAACCAGTTGAATCCCACCCCTGGTGCTAGCACTATCTTAATTTTAAGGTTACATTAACAGATTATTCTTTGATGAATCTTTCTTTCTGTCTCAGTTTGATGTTCTTGAGCTCAGTCCTTGCCTGGCCTTCATTGCATTTACCATAATTATTCAGGGACTACATTCACAACTTTTAGGTTGTTTTTAGAACCAGGCTGAAGTTATTTAATAGCTTCTTGGATCATTGGAGTAATATTATTTGAATCTCTGTCAATATGTATATGGGGTTTCATCATATTAATGCAACACCACTTATTCTAGTTGTTCAATGTCTTTAGTTGACAGATTTTAATATTTGTTTTATCCATTGCTTGCAGGAATTTGTTTAGCAATCAGGGCTTCACACAAGGGGTTCTACTAGAGCAGGGGTCTTCAAACTTGGCCCTTTTATGACTCGTGGACTTCAACTCCCAGAATTCCTCAGCCAGGCATGCAGGCTGAGGAATTCTGGGAGATGAAGTCCACAAGTCACAAAAGGGCCAAGTTTGAAGACCCCTGTACTAGAGACTCCTACTATGAGGTCTGTCCATTTCCCACATCTGTTATGATAAAGATGTATTTGCCCTTAGACTCAAGAGTTATAATCAGTCTTGGCTTTTTTCGTTCCCCCATTCATTCAGATGGATTGGTTCATTTGTTACCTAGGTCATGCTTTGCTTGGCTTTGCACAATGGCTAATTGTTCTGTATAAGAATGGATATGTAACGTCTCCACCTTCTCCAGAACTTACAAATTGCCTGGTTGCTAGCTAGATGGTACTGGTCAAATTGCTCTTTTTTTCCCTTTCCTTTTCTGCATTGTGTTGTTTCAACGTCACGTCACCCCCCCCGCTGTCAGGAGGCGGAACCAACCAGATGGTTCCGCCCCAGGCGCCTGATGGACCCAGATAAATTCCAGAAGGCACTTGGACTGATTCCCACCTCCCTCTCCCACAGCCCGGTCGAGTCCTTAGTTAATGCCTGGCAACAGGCTGCTTCGGAGGCTCTCGACTGCGTTGTCCCTTTGCGGCCTCTGACCCGGCGCAAGTCCCGACTCGCTCCTTGGTTCTCCAAGGACCTGCGGGAGATGAAACACCGGAGAAGGGGCCTAGAGAGCATTTGGAGAACCAGTCGGTCCGAGTCTGACCGAACACAGTTAAGATCCTTTTCTAGATCTTATCTTGTGGCAATGAGGGTGGCAAATGATGCTTACTTCACCACCCTCATTGCGTCCGCAGATAACCGCCCGGCCGCCCTATTTAGAGTGGTCCGCTCCCTTTTAAATCAAGGGACGGGAAAGGACCCCCTACAAGGACGGGCTGAGGAATTTAGTAAATATCTGGTGGACAAAATTGCTCAGATTCGGGCTGGTCTGGACTCTGACTGGGCAGTATCTGACGAGAGGAAAGCGATGAATTTGGCTGGGAACATTTGGGAAGAGTTTGATCCTGTGACTCCGGATGAAGTGGACAAGATCATGGGGAAACTAAGTGCCGCCACATGTTTGTTGGACCCGTGTCCCTCCTGGCTAGTCTATGCATCTTGGGAGGTTACACGAGGCTGGCTCCTAGCAGTTATCAATACCTCACTGAGTGAAGGGTACTTCCCTGCCGCCTTGAAAGAGGCGGTGGTAAGGCCCCTCCTTAAGAAACCTGCATTGGATCCAGCTATTTTAAACAACTTCCGTCCTGACTCCAACCTTCGCTTTCTTGCGAAGGTCGTTGAGAGCATGGTGGCACAACAGCTCCCTTTGATCCTGGAGGAAGCTGAGTATCTGGATCCGTACCAATCGGGTTTCAGACCCAGGTATAGCACGGAGACGGCATTGGTCGCACTGGTGAATGATCTCTGGTGGGCCCGAGATAGAGGTTATTCCTCTGTCCTGGTCCTATTAGATCTCTCAGCGGCTTTTGATACCATCGACCACGGTATCTTACTGTGTCATCTTGAGGGGTTGGGAGTGGGAGGCACCGTTCTGTGGTGGTTCTCCTCCTACCTCTCGGACCGTTCGCAGACGGTGTTAGCAGGGGGGCAGAGGTCAAGCCCTAGGCCCCTTAGTTGTGGAGTGCCTTAGGGATCGGTGCTCTTGCCCCTCCTGTTCAACATCTATATGAAGCCGCTGGGAGAGATCATCCGTGGCTTCAGGGTGAAATATCATCAATATGCTGATGATACCCAGCTATTCATCTCCACCCCGAACCAACCCAGTGATGCCCTCGATGTGATGTCCCGTTGCCTGGAAGCGGTACAGATTTGGATGGGAAAGAACAGGCTTCGACTCAACCCGGCCAAGACTGAGTGGCTCTACATACCTTCATCTTGTTTAGTCCAAGAGGTTCCATCTTTGACTATAGGAGGAGAGATGTTACCTCCCATTGATAGAACATGCAATCTGGGCATCCTCCTAGATTCACGACTCAGTTTTGAAGATCATATTGGAGTCGTGGCTAGGGGGGCATTTGCCCAGATTCACCTAATATACCAATTTTGCCCCTTTCTGGACCGAGATGCCCTACGTACAGTCACCCACGCACTCGTTACCTCCCGTATAGACTACTGTAATGCTCTCTACATGGGGCTGCCCTTGAAGACCACCCAGAGGCTTCAGCTGGTGCAGAGTGCAGCTGCACGGGTAGTGATGGGAGCACCCCGATACTCCCATATTACACCCCTCCTGCATGAGCTGCATTGGCTACCTGTTGCCCTCCGGGTGAGATTTAAGGTGCTGGTACTTACCTTTAAAGCCCTACATGGATTAGGCCTGGGATACTTGCAGGACCATCTGCTGCCAGGAACAAATTCCCATCGTCCAGTACGCTCACACAGAGAAGGCCTCCTCAGGGTACCGTCGGCTAGGCAATGTCAGCTGGCGACCCCCAGGGGGAGGGCCTTCTCTGTGGGAGCGCCAGTCCTATGGAATCAGCTGCCCCCTGAGCTTCGGATGGCCCAAAATCTCCAGTCCTTTCGCCGCGGCCTCAAAACACTCCTTTTCCACCTGGCTGACCTGGACTGCCAGGCATTTTAATTATATTTACAATTTTTAATTTATTTTTAATTTTTAATTTTAATTTATTGCACAGATGATTTTAATTTTATTTTTATCTTAATTTCTGTACTTATTATATGTTTTGTTGTTAGCCACCCTGAGTCCTTCGGGAGATAGGGAGGGATATAAATCCCATAAATAAATAAATAAATAAATAAATAAATAAATAAATAAATAAATAAATAAATAAATAAATACATACATACATACATACATACATACATACATACATACATACATACAAGGTTTTGCTATGTAGTTGCTCAAATCCTACCAAATTTGCCCCCAACGTTTTCATAAGAAGTTGGCAGTTATGGAACATGATCCAACAAACAAGACACCAAATTCCTTCTTGCGATTTCCCCCTCCCTTTTATTTGAGCATATGCTCAAATAAAATATTGTTTTTATTGGAGCGGTATATTTTTTTTAGAAAAAAAAATCTAACAGCATTTAACTAAAGCACTTATAATGGATTATACTGGATCTTTCCCCTCTATCCTCCTTGCAGCCTTTTTGTTAAGCAGCATTTAAGCAATAAAACAGGCATGATTTATGTGTTTTAAAATTGCAGTGTTTCTCTCCTGGAAAGTTTCCTATATGATAAAGTCTACTGGTGATATATATACATACTGTACCTGTTTCTACAATCTTTCCTGGCTTCAATTTAAGTAAGGGCATTAATGAGACTGGAAGGCAGTCTCTCCTGATTAACAGGACACCATTTTCTCTTTCAGTCCCACATATAAGCCATCTGCACCAGGAAGCTACATCCTTCACCATCTCTCTTCTTCAGTGGTCTTCAGACATGACTCAGCTTTGCTTCAGAAACCTTTTCTTGCCTCCTATGGAACCAGGCTTCAGCAGCAACGCTACTTAGGATCCATTTTGGTTCAGTAGCCAGCTCTTTTTCTTCTCTGGAACTTTCTTTCATCTCTAAATAACCAACTTCACTCATATCAATTTCCTGTCTTCTCTGCTAATACAGCAGGACTCTTTTTCTCTTTTTTTTCAGAAAGTTGTTGTCTCTTTTTCCTCCCAGGTAAAAGTCTAAGTTATATTTCTACAAGCTCATGTGGCAGGATTGCAGAATTACTCAGGCATGCCAAACTCGCGACATCATGTGACGTCACACAACCTATCGGGACAGGTTTGCCATTGCCGGGAATGGGGTGGGCGCAGCTTCAGTGTGATGTGTCCGGCCCGCAGGCCAACAGTTTGACACCCCTGATGTAGATTATGTATGTATGATTAGAATGAAATATGACCATCCTTTATTGAAACTATTACATAAACCATTTTATAATGTATACAGTACATGTATGAAATGCCATTATATAATTTCCTTTTGCTTCCCTTCCCTTCGCTTCCCTTCCCTTCGCTTCCCTTTGCTTCGCTTCCCTTCCCTTTGCTTCGCTTCCCTTCCCTTCCCTTCAAAAAACAAAATTATAGAAGAAAACATGTGAACTCCTTGTAGAAGCATCTATGGTTAGGATTTTTTCCAATGATGACACCAATTCTATGAAATTTCTTCCCAACAGTTGGGAAGTCTTTACTTTCACTGGCTGATTTCAAGAGAAAACTCTACCAAGCAAATTGTGATGGGGGAGTGTACTTCTAAGTCCATCAACCCATATAATGTGAAGCAAAGACTTCACAACTTACATTTTATGGTTATAAAGCACTTAATTTCCAATTTGCTAGCTTTTGAAGCTTGATTGGAAATGGAAATGAGTTATCTTAAAATGAAGGGCTTGTTTGAAAGTGGAAATATATTGTTCCTGGTTCAGGTTTTTTTCTTTCCACTCTTTAATTTGTATAGTTTCTATTTTGGTGTTCTGCTTCTTCAATAATATTGGAAAAATATTAAAATTAAAATAAATTGCATCAATATCCTTTCACCATCTTCACAATACCTTTGAACCACAGATTAGATAGTATGTATTATATGTACATCTATAGCTATAACTTCTTATATTGTTGTCATCTCATCGGTATCCTTATCCTTAACATAAAAGAGTCTAGGATGTCCTGTATTCTCACATTATATTTGCTATGTTTGTGGGCCCTTCCAGTCATCCTGCCCTGGCCTCATTGCCTTCATTTTTGACCTTCTTACAACCTTTTATGTAATTAGGAAACTTGATTGCAAAAGTTCTTTACCCCACAGGGAGTTCAGCCACATTCATTTTCACTGCATTTTTACAGGCTACTAAAATGGGCTATAATCGCCAGAGAAATAGAATGATAGTGTCATTTTAATAGAGTGAAAAAAATGTCAGAAGACTTCATAAGATAGGAGTACATTGCAAACTTCAGTGAATTAAGTGTTTCACTGATTCGAAACAATAACCATGTGTCATTAAAAATTGCCATGAATATAGGGATCCAGCCCTGGGGTTATATGCTACCTTTTTACTCTACTGAAAAAGGTGATTTAAGCTCGCTGATCATGCAGACCAACCTTTCCCAACTTGAAATCTTTCGGAAATACTGTGACTGCTTTTCTCAAATTGTCCTAATTCTGAGATTTGCAATTCTAGCATATCTGAAAGGTTTTATCTTGGAATTGAATGGACCATGCTTAATAGCTCTACATCTACAGAAATGAACGGGTCAAAGAGATTTTCTTACCTCTTTATAATATATTCCTTCTTCCCTCTGTTATCAGTGATGCAGTGGCTCAACCACTATCCTAATGGCCTTGGCTTGTTGGATACAAGACTAAAAATACTGCTTTTGCATTCCTTAGAGACAGGACTGTTTAAATATCCATAGGAGCTGCTATTTATCATTATCCCCTGTTTACAAGCTTTCAGCCAATTCTTGATTCTTGCGATGGGGCTCCAATCCAAATCTATTTGCTCTAATTGTCCTAAGATTTTGCAAGGCATTGAATCAATAAAGTGTTTACTGCTTAACTTACTTATCTAATAATATTTTACATTTATGTAGAGACTTTCATCCTGAAAGATTTTGAACCGCTTCACGAGCTATGCTAATTCAATTGCAGCACCGGCAGAACTGCAGAAGTAGCAGAACAAACAGTTTAATGTTGAGCAGAAATGTCCTGCACAAGGACGTTGGGCAAAGTGATGGTTTGGAAAACTTAAAAGGCCTTCCTCAGGCCTTGTAATCATAGGCTGACTTCTATTGTTTTGAAGGAGCTTTGCCTCCTAAAGGAATTTCAAACCAGGATTGTATATATAGTCCCAGAGCATTTGCTGCCATGTATTTCACTTCTTCTGTGATTATTCTTTAGAAGAAGCAGCACCATTGCTGACCATCTGACTGATTGCATCCACTGAATGTCTCTTTCTAAAAATTAAAGGAGTTGTATAGCAAAAGATGAAAGAGCTTCCCTCCACCAAAATATTTGCCCCATTTAGGGAACAATGCGATATTCAATAGACAGCAACTTTTAGTATATTGTTTAAGCAAATAACAAGGCTTGCTTCCTAAAAATATTGTCCTAATTTTCCATTTCTACATATGTCTGCAATGTCCTTCAGTTCCTCAGTTCTGAATATGCAATAGTTTTTGGGGAGCATTAAAGAGACAGTTGTACTTCAGCAACCATGCTCTATATCATCAAATGTCTCAGAATTAATTCACAGGATTCTCTCTCTCTCTCTCTCTCTCTTTCTCTCTCTCTCTCTCTCTCTCTCTCCTTCCCTCCCTCCTGACAAGTGCATAGCAACCAGTCAACACAGCCTGTATTATGTAGTATTGTTAAGAGACTCCAGCTAGCCAATACAAAATGGCTAAACCAGTCACCCAACCTGCAAAAAATGGCCTCCATGCACAACATAGATGGGCTACAGTCATACAAAAATTGACTGCCATGATCATTGTGATTATAAGCACTGACCCTGAGATAAACCTTCAATTCTTAAAGGTGACTGAAATGCATGACAAAAAGGGTACAGAGTAAGATAACATTGTTTCCTTCTCTCATTCTGGAATCTCCTAGATAGAAAGCATTTAAGAAAAACCTTTGCAAAATGCAGTGAAGGTGGTGTAAAAAATTGTTCCCATGATTATAAAGGGCAGTGGCAGAATAAAGATAATTGGAGTAGGAACGTAATATTTCATGACACCTTTTCTCCAAAGCCCTGGTCTTTAATGAACTTGTGATGACAGAAAGTCAAATTAAATATCAACATCAATAAACTATTTTGTTTTTGTTTCAATTCTTCTATATATACTTGAGCTGGTTTGGCTCAATAGCAAAGAATGCACACACACACACACACACACACACACACACACACACAATGTTATATATATATATATAACATTCATGATTTCTTTGTATGCGCATCCAATTGCTGAACTGATAAGAGCTAGCATTTGTTAAAAACATTATTTTGACAATGATGTAGATTGCAAAGAAATCTACTGCTGGGAAGGGGGAAGGAAAGAGAAAAAAAGAAGAGAACCTACCTGCAAGAGAAAGGATACAGTTATAGTGGTGACAGGTGCATCACTGAAAGACCTGGAAGACTAAGTTAGAAGCAGACTGACATGGAGACAATCTACCTACCTAGTTGTTAACGCTGACATTGATCTGATGGCACATCATTAGCGTTATACATGGCTAAGTAGCAGTTGAATTGATGGAATGTATAAGGATGAATTAGTTATAGCTATATAGTAGAGCAACGTAATGGTGGTGCTCTCACCTTACAATCAAGAGGCTGTGGTTTAATCCTAGGTAGCAGCTGATATTTCCCTCTCTGGACGCAAAGACAAAATATTTGCTGCGAGTTCTGCTTAGGCATCAGAGGGGCATCCAGCCAGTAAATGCTCAGCTACATTTAGTCGCCCCAAATTCACCTTGATGCAAAGGATTACAGGTTTGTTAAAAAAACAATTTACACCTATATAGTAAGGCCAATTTAATTTGAAAATAGCACAGGCAGCCCAGGGACTGGACAGGATTTATACCATTAAGTGGAGTGCTGGTAAATGCTTAACAACTGCAATATATTGAAGGCAGATTTATGCCAAAAATAGAGTCAGATATTGAAATAATATTTTATGACCATGTCAGTCCTGAACTGACAAGTGCTAACATTTAAAGCATGGTTTTTAAGAGAGTTTAAATGTTCATTAATACTGTTAATTGGTTGGACTATAAAGAAGGGGGAAGTTAGTAATCAAATATCTATATTTTTCCTAGCAGTTCCTTTTTTCTTTCCTTTTTCCTTTTTTAACATTTCTAAATAACAACACAATGGAAATTTTTAAAAAGCTCCAAGACCTTTGAGCTTTTTCATATCTTGAAATAAGAAAAGTTTTATTAATAGCATATTTATCATTAATTGTATAATTCGAGCAACCTTATATGCACTAACATTTTAAAAAATATATTTAACATCTATTTTCTTATCCTTAAAGTTTTAATTTATATAAATCATCATAAAGTTGGCAAGTTCTAATTTCTATTGTATAAATATCACTGAACTCAGCTTCTGTTTGTATTCTATAATGTATTATTCTCATTTTACAATGCTATCAAACAATGAATTTTGAGAATGGGAAGGGGACAAAGAAACATAGAATCAGTGGCTTTTTCTAAACCGGAATTTGGGGACAGCTGAAAAAGGGATAATTTTTCAAAGGATAAGTCAGAAAATATTTACCTGTATTTATTTACTTATTGCTTCCTGTTGATTACAGCTGGAAACTGACCAATGTTTTCAATCGGGAATTGAAAACAGATATTTGACGAATGGAATTTATTCATAGTTAACATGATACTGCTTTCAAATAAAGCCAGTAAAGTTAATAAAGCACAGGTCCCACAGTAGCTTAGTGTATCTGAGTAGCTTTCGTTAACAGTCATATGTATTTTTGCAGCTCAAGTACAGTAGCTCTATTGCACCCTTTATATATCCCTAACACAGCTAATTAAAAACATACAACATTTTGCTTTGACTTTGCTATAGAGTTGCAGTGTGGGAACTGTGACTGGATTATATTTGTGCTTAAACATATAAGTATCTAAATGTGTTCTGCTCATGCATATGTCTTACTATGTAGACTTGTACATAACATCATCTTAGATAAAATCTATGATATACAATATAAAAATATCCAGCCCTAGCAACAGTAGAATGCCATAGAGTGAAGTGTAGCATCAACAATTAAAACAATATGATTTTTCTCCACTACAGTTCTCTTTACATCAACTTAATTGAATAGAAATAGTTTTAGTTTTGAGGAAAAGTATTCTGAAACATTATATTTTAAGATAATTGGAAGTGAAAAGAAAAAATGTTGCCCCTTTTTTTAGTGAGATTACTTACCAGAAAATTAAGCATATTTTCTCTTAAATATAGTAAGATATTCTCTTGTCTATGCTGCTCAGGCAGAAATGCTGTATAATTATTTTAACATAATTAAATATAGTCTCTGTAATAAATAATAATGCAACCTTTTGCCTATGTTGTGCAGGCAAGCCTGAAATAAAATTAAGGCAATGTATTTGGGAAAGGCACAAAAGAGAGCGTTACATCCTCCTTCAGAACATTACACCCCAAGATTCTTATAATCACTTTTCTTTGCATTTTGATAATCTTTGGGCAGTGAAACCAACAGTCAATCAATCAATCAATCAATCAACCTATCAATCAATCAATCAATCAATCAATCAGAATAGAGCTGGAAGGGACCTTGGAGGTCTTCTAGTCGAACCCCATCCAGAAGACACATTTTTTCCTATCATAGTAGAAAATCCACATATAATAAGACTATGTATAAGCAACGGTACAGTTCACTTTAAATTTGACAGGCTTTGGGGAAGCCCATCTGCATTTGATATTACTAAGCATTGCTTTCTACAGTTGGAGTCCTTCTTGCTCACTTGGGTTCACAAATCTTGAACAAAAATGTAAGATGATGGTTGTGGCAGTGCAAATGAAGCTCCACTCTTTTGAACATGTGTACAAAGTCAGTGCATGTACAAAAGTGTGTGACATTGATCATGCAGATGCCACTGCCACCTTGATTATATTTAGGTAATCTTCTTAAAGATATTGTTGCTCCTGAATTTCCTCTAAATAGGAGTTTGAATGTATGCCTCCAACAAGACTGATCTTTTTCTTTTGTTGATTCTGTTTATTTTTTTATAAAAGTGGTAATTTAGGGGTGAGGGTGTCAGTTATGCTAGATTCAGCCTCTCTACATGTGGGATTATGTGTTGATAGGTGGATGAACTGCAGAAAGAGAGCAGCAAAGTCTATGGACTAGAAATAATTATTTTCCATTATGCAAGATTAAGAATGCACAGTGCAATCCAAGGAATGATAGTATTCATCATTTGTATTTTAAGTGTTTCACAAAGATAATATTGTGATTCCTAGAAAGGGGATTAAAAAAGGTGAGCCACTTTGCCCGGTTCCTGATTTCTGGTTGTAGGGAAATTTGGACTTCAGATCAATGGTGAAATCTCTTAGCTAGGCATTCTAACTTTATCCAACATTTATGCATAAGGATTTAATATGGACATGTGAAGTATCTTCTACTTCTATTATCATTCCATTGCTCTCTGTACATAGAGATTATTGATCGATTAATTTCTATTTTCTCCAGGAGGTGTTGGTGACATATGTGAGGTGCTCACTTCATTTTCTCTCAAACCCAGTGTGATATTGGTTTGAGAGATTGGGAGAGAACGACAGTCCAAGACACCTAGTGCATTTTCCATGCAAAAGTTGCATTTTTTGTACAGTGATGACATGGTGTCTGAGGTGTTTACTTGCTCCCCCATGTAACCCATTAACAAAATTATCAGGACCTCCATACCAGCTCTTGGCAGTCAAGGAGAGGGAACAGTGTGTGTGTGTGTGTGTGTGTGTGTGTGCATTCCCATGTGCCCCTACATAATTTTGTTCATAATACCAGAATTCTGCTTTAGAGAGTTGTGGATATGAGAGGAACAATAGGAGACATGCTTAATATTTTAATAAACAGCGATGTGGAAATAGCAGCAGCAGGTTTTTGGTTATTTGTGAGAGCAACAGGAATCCCCTATAGACTCTGAAGTAGAAAAACTTGTAAATATGAATTTGTCCAATATTTGTAGCAATGTGTGGTGGTTCACCTTCTTTTGTCTGTTTAATTTTAATAGCTTCCTATTTGAAATAGCTTTAAAGAAGATCTAGAACTGGAAAAATAGAAAAGGAAATAAATATTTAAGACCAGACATTGGTTGTAATTGGCTCAATTACTCGGATATAATATTTTCATATTTGTGGAAATGAAATTAAAAAATCAATAAAATATTCAAAGCATTTTCCACTAGACCTTAAAGTGCCCTTTACTGCCTCATAAAAGAAGCATTATACTATTACTTAATACTCATGGGGAGACAGATACCAAACTGTGACTGTTGTCTCTTCTTCCGGTTCATAATGCTTTTGTGGTGGAGCTTCACAATGGAATATATATTTTCTCAAGTAGGTTTTCCTCTTTGATCTTGGAAGTCATCATAAACTCTCCACAAACATGTGTAGCACTTGGTTTAGGTGTCATCTTATAAATAAGATTTACCAATGGAAATTAATCTAACAATCTTTTCCACTTGTGACTGATTTTTCTTGTTTGAGTGACCTTGAAAGGTTGCAATAAACCTGAAATTGTGAAAAAGACAGTCATGAAAAGTTCAAAAGAGAAAATGTTCTTTACTCTTAGAAATATTTAAAGTGTAATACACACAGTTATCTAGGAGTGAGTTCTGCTGAATTTAAGAAAGCTTAATTTTTAGTAGATGTACTATGGTGTGCTTTTGCTCAGAATTCCTGCAAGCCACATGAATTCCATTAGCCCATTTTTTCTATTTTCCATTCTACTTCCAAGAGTTATAGTTTCATGGCCATTGAAAATGCCCAGTCATTTCCATTTCATTGAAAGAAACATTTAGACAACCCAACAGTGGTATAAAAAGTGTACTTTAGAGCTATTCACATGATGGTCTCTTGTAATTTAAAGTGAAAGCCTCTTCTGTGGTTAGAAAATGCTAAATTTATATTTATCAAATAGCTGATGTAGTCCTATGGCAATCTAATGCATTTACATAACCTTATGGACTTAGAACAATTCATAATTGTGTCGTGAGCTTCACAGTTAAATATCTCTTAATGCCAAGTGATATAAACTGAGACAGATGCATCATATGACCACAGGCATCTGAAGGATAGATGAGAGCAAATGATATGCACATCACAATGTTGTTGTACAAATAGTGTACTTCAGACATGTCAAACTCACGACGTCACGTGACATCGCACAACATATTGGGAGAGTTTTGTCATTGCCGGCAACGGGGTGGGTGCGGCTTCCGGATGATGCTTCTGGACCACGGGCTGGCAGTTTGATACTCCTGGTGTACCTGATACAGCATTTTCTTGATAGGATTATGATACATGTCATTTGCACAATTGCATCATGATGCATTTGTTAATGGTTTGACATCATCAATACTTACAACTGATTTCTGCACATAGGCTGCAATGTACAAGGATTAGCAGGAGATTCATTAACCTTTCCCCTTTTTTAGGCTTCTTGCATTTGTCTCCAGAAATCAGAAACTGCAGTCAGCCTAAGGAATTCCTACTCAATGAGAGACTCTTTTCATCTATATATCATGCATACTGAGTCAATTTGAATGCTATATAGCAGGCAGGCTATAAATATTTGTCCCTAAGTGTAAGATATTATCCCAGGGTGGTCTGTCATTGGATTGGGGCTGTCCCATATACTTCAAACATTTTTACAGTAACACTGGATGATCAGAGCTCCATGAAAATGTCAACTCCATATACATGAAATGTTTTATCAAACATCCCATGTTAAGAATCATTAGGTTGTGGATTGAAAATAAAACTATCAATTTGATAATTCAAGATGATAAGCTGCTTTTTGCAATATACTGCGTATTGAATCCCATAAAGAATATAGATCTGGAAAATATGCAAAAAAGACTGCAAAAATAATTAGGGGGCTAGAACTGCAGCACTCCACTAGGAAAGACTACAGTATTTGGAGCATTTTAGTTTAAAGATAAGTTGGGTGAATGAAGACCTGGTATATATAGGACATATTATGTATAGTTTGGGAATTATACTTCTTTTCTTCACGCATTCACAATATTAGGACTTCAGATAGCTACTGAAGCTAAAAAATGGAAGATTCAGGACTGATGCAAGGAAGAACAGTAAACTATCACTTCAGTGGCCTGTTGAGAGGAGGATGTGTAAGTTAAACATAAATATCAGTTAAGTGTATTTGTATTTGTATTTATTAAATTTGTATACCGCCCTTCTCCCGAAGGACTCAGGGCGGTGAACAGGGCATATATAAATAGAAAATGCAAAAATTAAAAGAGAATTAAACAATTGCCCAGATAAAAACAGTAACAATATAAAAACCCATTAAAAACCCTTACATCCCCCATCAGGCCAGGCCAGCTTGTTCAAATAAATGGGTCTTCAGACCGCGCCGGAAGGAGCGAAGGTCCGGTGCCGTCCAGAGCTCAACCGGCAGTTGGTTCCATAAAGCCGGAGCGCCCACAGAGAAGGCCCTCCCCCTGGGGGCCACCAGCCGACATTCTCTGACCGGAGGCACCCTGAGGAGGCCCTCTCTGTGGGAACGCACAGGGCGGAGGGAAGTTGACGCCGGCAGCAGGTGGTCCCCGAGGTACTCCGGACCCATGCCATGTAAGGACTTAAAGACCATAACCAAAACCTTGAATCTCACCCGGAAGACAACTGGTAACCAATGCAGCTCGCGGAGCAAAGGTGTAACATGGGAGTACCGGGAAACTCCCAAGACAACTCTCGCGGCCGCATTCTGTACCAGTTGGAGCCTCCGAGTGGTCTTCAAGGGGAGCCCCATGTAAAGAGCATTGCAGTAGTCCAGGTGAGAGGTCACGAGCGCATGAGTGACCGTACACAGGGCATCCCGGTCCAGATAGGGCCGCAACTGGCGCACCAGGCGAACCTGGGCAAAAGCCCCCCTAGTCACGGCTATTATATGGTCTTCCAGGGTAAGCCGTGAATCTAGGAGGACTCCCAAGTTGCGAGCCCTATCCACGGGGGGTAAAAACTCACCCCCCATAGAAAGAGGTGGAATATTTTGAATGTCCCGGGATGCCAGAATGCACAGCCATTCAGTCTTGTCAGGGTTGAGCTTAAGTCTGTTCCTCCACATCCAGACCCGAACCGCCTCCAGGCAACGGGACATCACATCAAGGGCATCACTGGGGTGGTTTGGGGTTGAAATGAAAAGCTGGGTATCATCAGCGTACTGATGATACCCAACTCCAAAACCAGCGGTTTCATTACTATCCAGAATTAAATGTAACATGCCCCAAATATCTGTTAATAGAGGGCAACAATGGAAGAGAGGACCTTAGTTAGGTGGCAGCATCTAGTGAACTTTGGATAATTTGAAAAAGCTAAGTCTTAGGTCAGTGCTTATATGGGTAATTACTAGAAAATATTATGGCTTTAGGCTGCATCAATGTTTCTCAAATTTGGCAACTTTAAGGTATGTGGACTCCCAGAATTCCTCACGCCATCATCCAAAAGCAATGACAAAACACTTCCATATTGTTACAGTACAGTAACATACATGTTCTACATGGAGTTTAACTTTTCTCAAAGTAGACTCCTTGATAATTTCCTGAATGGTTTTAATTTGCAAAAGAATAATGGAGTAAATAGATCTTTGATTTATATAGAAGGTCATCTTTTAAATGTTATGTTTTGTGAGATGCTACAGTATGTGAAAATAATAAGTAAGTAAGCAAATATTTTTTAACAAAGGAATCAGTAACCTTTAGTTACTGCCCATTGGGTTTATTGGAGTGAAATATGTTTTTTTTAAATTCCATTTATATCCCGCCCTTCTCCGAAGACTCAGGGCGGCTTACAAGCTTAGCAGTAGCCTTCATTCTATGTATATGCCTCCTTATTAGGGCTTTCACACCCCTCCCAAGCGGCATTATTACAAAGTCAGCTTAATTGCCCCCAACAATCTGGGTCCTCATTTTACCTACCTCGGAAGGATGGAAGGCTAAGTCAACCTTGAGCCTGGTGGGATGTGAACCTGCACTAATTGCAGGCAGCTGGTGTTACTTAAGGAGGCATTAGCCCACTGCTCCACCAAGGCTCTTGTCACTCAAATCACCATTGCAGTATCTGTTTTCAGAGTTTAGATTTTACTACTGTTAGTGACATGAAGGGTACATAAGCCTAAAATTATTATCAGTCACTCTTTATTCATCTATGAAGGGAATTCTCAGGTTTGGGGGGGTGTCAGGTTACCTGACAGCTTGGAGTTACGTGCCCTTCATTTATAAGTACCACTTTATTCTGAGGGGATACATGGAAGCAGAAGCTAGCATAAGTCTGCCAGATGTCTGGTGGCATCACAAGAGAAGCAGTGATATTTGCCTAATGCATAACTGTGTTGGGCTTTAATTAAAGAGAGTTTCTATATTTACTTTTGCTACCTTTCCACCAAATGTGCAGCAGAGCAGAACATGTTGTGCACTGTCTAGAGAGAACAATACATGGGGGATTAACCTGAGAACAAATGGAGTGTTCAGTTTGAAAACTAAACATGGCTGATCCAAATAAGATTGTTAGGTTGCCACTAAACTCATTACAGTTCCTAACTATGAAATAAGCATGATTATTTCCATTCTATTTTTAATCTGTCCTCTTTTTACATGCACATCTGTAATCCTACTTGCTAAAGCAGATGAATAAGGTAGGCATATGAAAGAGAAATGGACAAATTTAACTGCTTTGTTCTCATTGGTTATTTTAAACCTTGCAAATATGAAGAATATAACTCATAAATTGTCAAATTCCTTGGAAAAACTTTGATAAAGGCTTAATATATATCAGTTCAGTAAGAGAATATGTAACAATAACATTGACTTTGTGGTCTGTCTATCTGAACGAGGAAAACCTTAGACAATTTCAGAAAATCTTGAAATTTTGTTGTACAATGCAAAAATTAGAATCCCACTTTATGAAAATGTGTAAATTGGCATCTTGCTGTGTCTTAAGCCACTTTTAAGGTAAAGAAGGGAAATCAAATCCTATGACAATATTTGAATGAACTGGAAGTCAAAGGAAGAAATATAAAGTTCGTTTCTTTGATCGAGGTTAAAATATGTGTTACTTCTGGCTACCCTTTTGGGGCTTTCTGCTGACACCAGGACTGAAAATAGGGTTTTAGGGATTTGTAAGATGTGGGATATGGGATTCTACATGGAATGTTGAAAATGAGGATCCCATGAATGCAGCAGCAGCTGGGCAGATGAGAAAGTTGCAACTTTCCCAAATTTCATTCCCTTGGGGGTCATAGATCCTGGATTTTGGATTCATTCTGTAAGTTAGTCCATTTGAGGTACTTTGGTTCAAGGTTGACTCAGCCTTCCATCCTTCTGAGGTAGGTAAAATGAGGACCCAGATTGTTGGGGGCAATTAAGCTGACTTTGTAATAATGCCGCTTGGGGTGTGTGTGAAATCCCTAATAAGCAGGCATATACATAGAATGAAGGCTACTGCTAAGCTTGTAAGCCGCCCTGAGTCTTCGGAGAAGGGCGGGATATAAATGGAATTAAAAATAAAAAATAAAAAAATTGTTGACCTAGAATACATTGTTTCACCAAAATTAAAATTTATAGAAATGAGAATTTCAGTAGTATATGGATATTATTATTCTCTTTCTTCTCTTTTTCTTTTTCTGTGCATTTATTTACTCTTTTTCTCTATTCCCTTTTCTTTATTTAAGTTTAGCTTATATTAGATTTTACAATTATAATCAAAATGCTTAATAAAAATATATGCGAATAGATGAATCATTGAGCTATTTGAGTTTTAAGAAAGTCAGAAGATTTTCTTCTGCTGAAGTGTTGAATCTTATTGTTAAATAGTGGGTTCTTTGGCGCAGGAATGAAGACGAGGAACGGAGTGCAGGGTAACTCAAAGCTTTATTCGTTCAGGAACTGTACTGAAGAATGGCTGCAACAAGCCACAATATATAGTCTAGCCCCTAGGTGGCAGCCAATAGGTTTGAATCAACGATTGCCACCTGGAGATAGCCAATTGTAGCACAGGAGACTTGTAGTCTGGGTTGCTGGAGAGCCGTTAGCTGCTCCAGCAACCCACATGGTATTCATCACGAGCCCAGTACATAACACTTATCACATCACATTCAACAGTTTCCTTAAAGAAAGATGCTTCAGGGCACTAATCTTTCTCCAATGCCTTGTTTATGCTCCACGACTCCTCCCTACACATTCATGCATAGATAGACGTGCAAAAACATCTGTGCATACAAAGGCGTTTTTACTCTTTCTGGCTGACTAATATATTATCAAAAGTAATAGGAGTCAAATGAAGAAAACTAACCAAGTGAAACCCTGTAAATTGGTTCTTGCACTGCTGCCATCTCTCCTAATCCTTGGTGTTAAGGATTTTCATTCTTGTCTGGCTGAGACTAAAAGGGGAAGGATTAGAAAGTAAATAACTCCCACACCTGCACTGGGGAGCAATCATCAGTATCACTGGCCCATTTCTTAAGCAGGACTGAAAGGCAAATAATATTCCAGAATTACCCTGCTGATTGACCGCCCCTCTTTTTTATAAGTGATAATTCTACCTTGAAGTGGGAAGAAAGAAAGGGAGAACAGATATGGCATTTGCCCTCTGTTTTTCTTGCGTGAGCGAGTGTTTAATTTTTGTTCATACCGATGGCTCAGAAATTATGTCTGTGTGCAAACTCTAGACCATTTTTCATGGTTTAGAAGAGAAGTTTGAACTCTAACTTGAATGCACTGAAAAAAACTCAGTCTGCCAATGGAATGCTGTCATTAGAATGAACAACTGTGAAAATAGCCTTCATAGATATCACACAGAAAAATGTACAGCATATGCAGCTATCAACATACTTTATTTTCTTTAAAAATAACTCCTTTGAAGAATGTGCAGGAAGCTTACCTGTTCCTGCAGAGCAGAATTACAATGTTATGCTCTGACGTTCTTTAGCCTTTTCTTACATCTTTCTTTCTAGCTAATGATTAAATGAAAATTATTATCACTTCTACTGTTAATATTAATGCCAGTATTATTGTTAGTATTATTAACCCTTCTATGTTGCTCCATTCCAGTCAACTCTGAGTAGCTGCAGCAAAAGAAATATATATCACTTCCCCACCCCTACCTATTTTTATTTATTTTATTTATGAAAAGATTTATATACCTCTTTCCATTTTGTTTAAAATTCCAGTGTGATTTAAAAGGAAATGAAATAATATGGGAAATAGTCTCTCTCTCTCTCTCTCTCTCTCTCTCTCTCTCTCTCTCTCTCTCACACACACACACACACACACACACACACACACAAATACACACACAGGCAGTATGTATGTATGAATGTATATATGTGTGTATGCATCCATTTTTGACTCCAGGGGACTATCCAGATTAGTTCCTGCAGGTTCCTTGGAAAATTTGTGGAAGTGGTTTGCATTACTTGTTTCCTAGGGCTGAGAGAAAGTGACTGGCCTAAGGCCACCCCATTAGTTTGTGCTTAAAGTGGGACTAGAAATCCCAGTCTCCAAGTTTCTAACATAGTGCCTTAAACAATGATATCAAACTGGGTCTACACACAGTCCAATCATTTTTTTAAGCCACAGAATTAACAGTACTAAAGTTGATTGGTAATAAGATAATGGGGGAAATATACTAACAAATAAGCCTGTAATTGCTGGCAAAAACTCTTCAGACTGGAACCTGCCTAATCTGGATTGAGAGATAATTATCCATTAGAAAACAGCCTCTTCCTCCTCCATCACATTACTACCAACTGAGCATCAGCACCAAGGAAACTTTCAGAGGGTACAAAGAAGAAATAGATCTCTGTGGTAAAATGTGGGTTCTCAGTTATGTTGTGCTGTTTAGTCCTAAATGTCATAAATTTTATTTTATTTTATTTTATTATTTTATTTTATTTTATTTTATTTTATTTTATTTTATTTTATTTTATTTTATTTTATTTTATTTTATTTTATTATTTTATTTTATTTTATTTTATTTTATTTTATTTTATTATTTTATTTTATTTTATTTTATTTTATTTTATTTTATTTTATTTTATTTTATTTTATTTTATTTTATTTTATTTTATTTTATTTTATTTTATTTTATTAGATTTATATACCGCCCTTTCCCGAAGGACTCAGGGCAGTTTACAGGGCATTTTAAAATCACACCAATACAAAATACAAAAGTTAAAAGACAATTAAAAAGATGAAATTATCCCTGAAAATAAAAACCCCAGTTAAAAATTCTCAGTCTGGGCCAGAGAGCTCAAAGAGCCAAGTCTTTAGGTCCCGGCGGAATGAACGGAGGTCAGGGGCAGTCCTGAGCTCCACGGGCAGCTGGTTCCAGAGGGCAGGCGCACCCACAGAGAAGGCCCTCCCCCTGGGTGTTATCCGCCGGCAATCTTTTACCGGCGGCACCCTGAGAAGACCTTCCCTGTGCGAGCGCACTGGACGAAGGGAACTTGATGCTGGCAGCAGGTGTTCCCTCAAATATCCCGGACCCAAGCCATTCAGGGCTTTATAGGTCATCACCAACATAAATTTAAATACAGCTCCATTTAATTGCCTGGTTGATGAAATTTGGGAACCTGTGTTAGAGGACAGTGGACATATTAGGAATGCTGAAACACATGATATTATTACAAAATAGTTTAGAATGGGGCCAGTCACAAAACATTTTTGTGGGACAAGGATAGAGAGGAGGAGCTTTTTTCCAATCTTTTGGACCCTGGGATAATTCTACTACTCTGACTTCTTTTCATCTTTTTCCTTGGACAAAGTCAATTTTTCCCCCAACCAACTCTAGGCTGAAGTCACTCACTATTTTTGGTTTTCTGAAAATTTCTAGTATACCTGGCATGTAGAGGTATTTTTGTAAAGAAAGGTGAGGCTGTTCTTCTGCTGTGGAGCATACCAAACTTTCCATATATTGCAGTATTCAGTTGGGCACATTTGCTGCCCATGGACAGTACTTCGATCTGGATCTAGTCTAATAGGCAGGACTGTTGCTGTAGAAAAAAACTTCAATTTAGTTCTACATGTCAGGAACCAAGAACAAAATGTGGAGTAGTAAGTACTGTAAGTAGTTTCTTTATTGTTGCCTGTAGACAGACATCTTGTCAGATTGAAGTAAGGAGAGAGTTGACCTTTGCCCTCTTCCTGCATACCAAATATTCCAAGCTCCACTGTCTCTTTGTTCTATCTGAAAAGCCCCTCCCTCCTGTGACTCTCGACTGCATTCCACCACAACACCTCAGAAAAGTTGTCATGAACACAAGATTGTTTGGGGCCTTTTTTTTTCCTGTTAAGAAAAAAAAGATTGGGGCCAAAGGATTAGGCATGTTAGTACACTGACCTTAGAAATTTCAGAGCCAGGTTGCAGAACACTGAATGACCATTAGATACAAGCAAAGAGACTGGGTAAGCATTCTCAGTTTTGAAACTTTGTTGAATTTAGGTCTGAATCTTAAACTTGCAAGAAATAATTTTCAAAATGGGCTCCCGTTCTTTGACTTTCCTCCTGTTACTTTAAACATAGTTATTTATGTGAAGCAGCTCATTGTATGAGTGTCTCTACGACACAGTGTAGCTTTTACAATGATGTTTATTGGGTTCCAGAATGGATTGCTTGAAAAAATTCCTGTTAAAGAGAATGAGGAAAAACTGACACTTGTCAAATGCTAATTAAGGGATTTTGTTTGACAAGACAACTTTTGATCCAGTCATATACCTTTTCATTTTAGCTTTTAAAAAAGTAGCTCGCCATTAAGGAGTTCTTTGGAGAGGTGCCTACATTATAACAAATTAGGGCTGTGCAATGACCCAACTCAAAGGGAAGAAGGTGACTTGGAGCATGTGTGGGCACACATCACACCTGTCAGCATGTCTTTAAATCAGACATTCCCGTTTCCTGGCAAAAGGCCAGGAACAGACACAGCATTGTAAAAGAGCTGCCAATAGGTGTACACTCATCATTTGCACCCACAAACTGTATACTTTCCATTCTGAATCACTTTTGTCCTTTCAGATCTAGAGAATTGCACTACCTGGTTTCAACTACATAGCTCTTAGAGATTAAGCCTTGGAAGTGATTCATTGTTTGAGTGAAACAGTAATACTAATCTGTTTAATGAAATCAAGTAAATACTTAGCAAGTAGACCATTATCCTGTAGAAACAATGGGAAATGTTATTAAAGCCTAGTGTTTTTATTTCATTTCTTTTAGACACAGGCTTGCTGTGTGGGCCATGACACAAATGTCTCAGTCCAGATTTCCTTAAACTGGCCTAGAGTTAAGCTGTAATGCTTCCATGACAGGAGCACTTAAACATAAGTGTGGGTGTGCCCATAGGAAGTTGATGCTTTCCCTCTTACTCAGACACAAAGCAATCTTTTAAATATTGGGCTTCTCTGTATTGCCCTAATAAGACATCTCTCACTATTAAAAACTGAATTTGCACGAAATCAGTTTTATCTCACTGTGGCCTATTGCCTTCTTTCTTTACAAAAATATCAAATTAAACCATGTGAGACCACATTCTTACTGACTGAATGGCAGGAAGGAAACTTTATCGCAAGAGCCTCAAGTGACTATAGAATACAGAGAAAATTGGAATTAGATTATAAATTCAAATGTTCAATGGCAAATTTAAATCTAAGGGAAAAAGTTCCACATAAAATTCTGTTTAAAAGACTTTTAGGGTGATTCAGACTATTTTTTTTTAAAAAAATATGCTTTCATAGGTTGGAAAGAGAAATGCTTGATATAATAATTTCCTCAGAGTTAAAGGAACAAAAAGAAAGCTGGATATAAACTTATCTAATTGATCTATATCTCCCTGACATACTTTGCAAGGATTAAAGCCAAATCATATTTTGACTAATATCTGATAACTAGTTGAAGTTCAGGAAACAGTATTCATGAGAAATGAAAATGTTACTTTAGCTACATGTCTGCCAATGAGATATAATGATTTTCATGACCAGCTTAAATAAATAAGTTAGCAACTTTTGATTACTTCTGTTTTAGTAGGTCTCAGGTAGACAGTCTAGTGAACCAAGTGGCATAAAAACAAAATATAAATACAAATGATGATACTATATGTCCAGTTCTGGTCTCCCCAATACAAAAAAGATGCTGAAACCCTAGAGAAAATCCAGAGTAGAGCAACAAAGATATAATGCATCTAGAGGCAAAACCGTATGATGAACAGTTAAGGGAACTAGGTATGTCTAGTCTAATTTAATTTAATTTAATAATTGAATTTCTATACCGCCCTTCTCCCGAAGGACTCAGGGCGGTGTACAGGGCAATAAAAGCACTACAAAAGTTACAAAAGTTAAAAGTAAATTAAATTAATGAAGCCCTAACAATAAATAATTTAAAAACCCCAAACCCTTAAACCAGGCCGGCCTGTTCAAATAAATAGGTTTTCAGATCCCGGCAGAAAGAGCGAAAGTTGGGAGCCATCCGGAGCTCAACCGGTAATTGATTCCAAAGGGCTGGCGTGCCCACAAAGAATGCCCTCCCCCTGGGGGCCGCAAGCCGACACTCTTTGACCGACGGCACCCTGAGGAGGCCCTCTTTGTGGGAGTGCACAGGACGAAGGGAAGATGACGCCAGCAGCAGGTGCTCCCGTAAGTAATCCGGACCCATGCCATTTAGGGACATGAAGAGACAAATTACAGATATCTATTTTCTGGTATTTGAAGGGCTGATACAGGAAAGATGGGTTGACTTATTCTCCAAAGCAGCTGTGGGCAGGACAAGAAGCAATAGATGGAAGCTTTTTAAAGAGAGATCCAATCTGGATCCAAAGAGAAATTTCCTGACAGTGAAAACAATTGGAACAGCTTGCCGCTCAGAATTGTGAGTGTTCTATCTCTTTAAGAAAAGATTGGACAGCCATTTGTCTGGGATGCAATAAGGTCTCTTGCCTTGGGCAGGATAGTTGGGCAAGAAGAACTCCAAGGTCTCTTCCAGCCCTATGATTCTATGAATCTATAACAAATCAGGATCACTCTTTCATATCATGTATCTAACAGGTTATAAATTATTTTCTGTATAATCTTCAACAAATAAAAGTATTACTACAGACCATGCTTCAGATCAAAACTGTAAATCTAACCTCATTGGATTTAAAAAGATGTAAGGTATTAGATTCACCCATTTATCAAAAGAAATAGAAATTGTACATTAAAGGTGCTTATCTTAACCCACTTCATCTAACACAAGCAGTATTTAGAAGCAGGATATTATTCTTTCTAAATGTGATTTTGCATTCATGCATCCACAGTGTTCTGTGGTTTGGCAAGTGAACAGTTCTGGAACCACAATTACATTAATTTAACTGTAAAACCATAGTTGCTATGCATAATTGTCTTCAACCAATGATAGAATATAATATTCTGGAACTGCCATCTGTGTGGCATGACTGTCAGTAACAGCTAGTGTTACATGCAGCATAAAGCTGATCCTGAACTTAGACTAGAGGTAAAGCTAATTCCACATTTTAATTTGTTCCCCTGAGGTCTAACATCATACATATTGAAAATTAGTGTTTCATAGCAGAAGTCAGGCATGTCAAACTGCCGGCCCGTGGGCCGGATGCGTCACGCCGAAACCGCGCCCACTGCATTGCCAGCAATGGTAAAAAAGTCCTGATATGTCATGCGACATCATGTGACGCTGCAAGTTTGACATGTCTGGCATAAGTAGTCATTCCTAACTGCAGTAATGTCAGAATAATGGAAGTATGTGATGATGTCATGATGCAAGCTCTGTGTTTTCATACTTGCATTATCATATTGAATGCAGATACATAAGGAACAGAAGCATGAATTATGATGTCATAATGCAGGCTTCAACAATTGTCCCTCCTCACCATCACAGATACCTAAGTGCCCTAGAGATGAAAACAGCCAAATCGTTTCCCTGAGTCATTCCCTTTTTATGAATACAACAGCATTCATATCGTGCAAATTCCCACCTGCTGCTTAAAAGGATTCACATCATTCAAATTGTTGATGTTATGAATCAGAATTTCCAGCCAACATAGTCAAAGATGATGTTAATAGTAAATTCCAGGAATTCAAGGCCCAAAGTTAATGGACAGCATCAAACTGAGAACAGATTTATGAAATATTTAAATTGTTCCTTAACTCTGGCTGGATTTACATAGCATAAAATGTTTTGGTAGAGCAGTTCCATATCTTGATAAAGATAACCCAGATTTACTCTCATTTTAGAATTTGCAGAGGTGAAAGAAAAGGGAAGCAGAAAGATTTGATTCTATTTCTATATTATTGCTGCATATTTGATCAAGTATAATTCTTATTTTGACTCTCACATTATGAAATAATTACTCTGGTGAATAATTCATTTTATGATGATTATGTTCATAGCAAGATCTTCCAAAGTTCTGACAATGAAGAAACACCACATGCAAACCTTATTCATTCTTAAAGCAGAAGCTTGTGTTATCAGATTATCCATTCTAAAGCCTAAGTTATTTCTATTAAAACTAAATCCTCCATTTCCCTCTTAATTATCTTATTTGGAAATACTGGGGGGGAAATCATATAGTTTGATTTTTAGAAAAGTGAAGGATATTTCAGATCAATGAAACCACTATAGGAGGTAATTGTCCACATTTAAGTCAGGAGATATTGGTGTCTTCAGCTATGTGCATGTCAAAAAAGTCAGGATGGTGATTATAGCTATACTGTTGAAGGGCTATTGTTTTTTTATGTGTTGCATATGCTGCAGATTAAAACACATTGGTTTTTCCATCATACAGTCATGATTTGTTTGATCTCACCCTACTCACTCACTCACTCATACTATGGATACCCCTGTGAAATGTTGTGGAAGAGCGCATCAGATTGAAAGAATAGAGAAGAAGGGAAAACAACATTATTTCTGCTTTCATCATTTACTACCTTATGATTTCCCACAAGTAAAGCAAACAAGGATACTCAGAGCAGAAGGAAGCTTTGGATATAAAGGACAGGGTCTTTGTTTTTTGTTTTTTAGTTCCTCACATTGGATTGAGAAAGGCTTGATTTGCTTTTGAACACAGGGGAAAGAAACTAGGACACTTCCAGGTCAATCCAAATAGAAGCAAATATCTGGGCAGAAGCATCTTATACCATATATCTACTTTTCAACATTTGATTCCAACAAACTTGATTCCAATTATAAGACTCAAACTTTGTAGTGGGATAAATCATAGTGCTTAAATATTATTAATTTACCCCATAAAGGACTGCTTATTCTTTTCTATTTCTGTCTTCTTCTATTCCTTCCTTTTGAGAATGTCAGTGAAAGATTATAGGATTTTCCCCACTGACTTTTCCCTTCTTCCAGTAGAAGAAATCTGAAATCTGCTGTCCCCAATCTGCCACTGGTTTTGATCTGCCTGTATTATTCTTTCCTGGTCCCGGCACCATCCTGGCTTCTCTTAAAACACAACAAATAACCAACTCTATTAGACTTCATGTGGTTTAAGAGTCAATATTATTTTAACATTGGTAAAGCTTTAGAACTCTGGTGCTGGAGAAGACTCCTGCGAGTCCCTTGGACTGCAAGGCGATCAAACCGGTCAGTCCTAGAGGAGATCAACCCTGACTGCTCTTTAGAAGGCCAGATCTTGAAGTTGAAACTCAAATACTTTGGCCACCGAATGAGAAGGAAGGACTCACTGGAGAAGAGCCTAATGGTGGGAAAGGTTGAGGGCAAGAGAAGAAGGGGACGACAGAGAATGAGGTGGCTGGATGGAATCACTGAAGCAGTAGGCATGAGCCTAAATGGACTCCAGAGGATGGTAGAGGACAGGAAGGCCTGGAGGAACATTGTCCATAGGGTCGCGATGGGTTGGACATGACTTCGCAACTAACAACAACAAAGCTTTAGACAAATTGACACCTTATTCATGGGTTGGAGTCAAGATGAATGCATGGCTGAAAAAGGAGGCTGCCACCTCCATTTAACCAACTTATTGTGATTAAGAGCAAGTGGAGCAAGTGGCCCTAAGCAAAGCAATTAGAAAGAGTTTTGAAAATAATACAGAGATACATAGACATCTTCATGATGTATGAAGCTTGCTGAATAGAATGGAAATGCTGTCAAAGAATTTGTCATTCTCATTGTCTGATCTGTAACTTAGATTCTTCAGAAGGTATAGAAATATATAATCAAAGAAAGTGCTACATTCTATGGTCAAATATCAAAGGATTGTGCTCTTGTGACTGATTTTCTCATTTTCATTTCATTGCGAACAACAATAGCAATACTCAACTTTAGTATTTATTTGGTTTATTTGACAAGCACAAAGGGCTTCATCACTTCTTTGAAGAACTGAGAGGTAATTGACAAAGCACTGTTGGCACAATCAGGTTTGTTGACTGCTGAAGAAATTTAACCCCTGGCAGCAAAAAATCCTGCATCAGTATGTTTCTATCATACTCTATATGTTGAAATTCTCAGGTCTGCTTAAAGGAAACCAAACATCACATTTATATTTCTCAAGCATGGATATGATTAATCTTGATTTGGGCATGTAAAATATGATTTATGTTACTTTGTTACATTGGGAGGGACAGATATCACACAATTTTCAAAACAAGATTCTTTATGTTATATTAAAATATAAGTCTTGGGATGGTAAGACCTCACTAAATTTATATGCAGAAATACATGATGATTCTCCTTTGTTGTCTGCTATATATTTATTTAGGGGGCATTCACATTTAAAATAGTAGATCATAGCTTGCATACTTGTATAATGCTTTATTTATGAGGAAGTGATTAGGACAGAATCCTATTCCTAATTCAGTCTATCATTGATAATGGATTCAGAGTTGAGTCCAACTTTCATGTGTTTCATAGTGTGATGGACTGTGCATCTGCAGGAGTCTGTGGGATAGTTTTGGCAACACAGAACTTTTCCCAAAAGAGGTTTAGATGAAGAAATTGCACAGTCCTGAGCTGGATGGAAGGGTGTGGCAGAGGTTCAGGGTAACCACATGATAGAATCTTTCAGGATATATCCAGTAGACAAGAAAGTTATTGTTTTAGTTTGGTAAAATTCTATCCATTAAGTGTAAGCTAATAAAGGATTGAATTCGATTGGAACTCTCTGTCTCATATCTGGGCTTGGTATCTTCACTGAAGAGCAAAAGTGGAGAGCAAATTATGTCAAGTCTATGATGATGTCATCACACAATTCTGTGATTTACACACATGTGACAGATGTCATGATGCAATTATATGGTTTTGATATTAGGGTATCATCACGTGTATTGCATTCTGATTACATTGTTATTTCAGTTAGTCCTATCAACAACTGTAGTATTTGCTTTTATTTTTACTTGTGAATTCTGCAAAAAGAAAAAAAAACTAATTGTGTCCATAGATCCTAGATAAACATATGTAAACACATTTTTATTTATTTATATATTTCATAAGTCACTCTGAACAACATAAAAAAATAAAGTAGATTTAAAATGATGGTGAATCTGTTAAGCAGGTAGCACCACCTAGGTAAATTTGTTTTTGGAAAAGTAATCAGAGTCAGACCTGATTAGCACTTGGACAAATGACCACTAAAAATCTCAAGGGCTGTGGATCAGACTAGGAGCTTGAAAAACATCTTGGAAGGAAGTAATTGCAAAACAGTTCTGCACAGATTTCTCCATCTGGTCTACAGAAGTTAAACTCAAGTGTAGAAAAAGTTAACTTCATATTGAGTGTCTGTGGAGATTCTCCGTCACCCAGGTTGTCCCAAAGATGTTTTTTTTTCCTTCCTCAAAAGGCAACTAGACATTCTTGGTTTTTTCCCTGTGAAAACATGTCACTTCTCATCCAAGAAGCTTCTTCAGAAAAAAAGAAAGAAAAAAAACCCAAGAAAGTCTAGTTGCCTTTTGAGAGAAAAAAGTGCACAGTCAACGCTGCAAACATTGGACATTTTTGCCTTGACAATATAAGAGGCAGCCTTTCCATTTAAACTGTTTTGCTTTTGAAAAATGAAGCTGGGGGGGGAGGAGAACGCTATCCCAGTTGTTTTTTTTTAATAAGATAAGGAATGGCACGAAATAGAATGGAAGAGAAGCTTTGCATGTTAAACTGATTGGAGAATGTGATTTATGACATTTAAATTAAGGGAGGGAATTGTGTTTGACATGATGTGTTCAGGGGAGAAGAATTCAGATTCTGGCATCCATCCATGAGTGCTGATGCTTTGTTTTCGTTATTATAGACTTTTTAGAATAAACAGTGCCTAAATGTTCTTTGATCTGTCTCATTAGTTGGAACCATGGCTTCATGCCAGAATCTACTTTCTTTCAAACAACCTGGGGGGTCCTGAGCCCCAGCCACTGTCTCTAGCCTTGAGAGAAGCTGGCAAAGATTCAGGGAAAAATCTTCATCATGGGAAAAGAGAAACTGCTCGAAGATAGTGACCTGGCAGCTACTGATACCTCAGAGGAGGAAGTAACAGACAGCATGCTGTGGGAAGATTTAATTAATTTTAATTTAATTTATTGAGATTTCTATACCGCCCTTCTCCCTAAGGGACTCAGGGCGGTTCACAGGGCATATATAAATAACAATACAAAAATTAAAAGACAATTAAATCAATGCCCAAGTTAAAACAAGAATGATAAAATAATAACAAGCCTATAAAAACCCATATACCCCCCTCAGGCCAGACCCGCTAGTTCAAATAAATGGGTCTTCAACCCGCGACGGAAGGATCGGCGGTCTGATGCCGTCCGGAGCTCAACCGGCAGTTGGTTGCATAATGCCGGAGCACCCACAGAGAAGGCCCTCCCCCTGGGGGCCACCAGTCGACATTCCTTGACCGGAGGCACCCTGAGGAGGCCCTCTCTGTGGGCACACACAGGGCGGAGGGGAGTCGACGCCGGCAGCAGGTGGTCCTCGAGGTATCGTGGACCCATGCTATGTAGGGACTTAAAGATCATAACCAAAACCTTGAACCTTACCCGGAAGACAACTGGTAACCAATGCAGCTCACGGAGCAAAGGTGTAACATGGGAGTACCGGGAAACTCCCAAGACAACTCTCGCGGCCGCATTCTGTACCAGTTGGAGCCTCCGAGTAGTCTTCAAGGGAAGCCCCATGTAGAGAGCATTACAGTAGTCTAGGCGAGAGGTCACGAGTGCATGAGTGACCGTACATAAGGCCTCCCGGTCCAGATAGGGCCGCAACTGGCGCACCAGGCGAACCTGGGCAAAAGCTCCCCTAGTCACGGCCACTATATGATCCTCCAAAGTGAATCGTGAATCTAGGAGGACTCCCAAGTTGCGAGCCCTATCCACAGGGGGTAAAAACTCACCCCCCATAGAAAGAGATGGAACATCCCAGGTGTCCCTGGAAGCCGGAATGTACAGCCGCTCAGTCTTGTCAGGGTTGAGTTGAAGTCTGTTCCTCCCCATCCAGACCCGAACCGCCTCCAGGCAACGGGACATCACAGCGAGGGCATCACTGGGGTGGTTTGGGGTCGAAATAAAAAGTTGGGTATCATCAGCATATTGATGATACCCAACTCCAAAACCACGAATGATCTCACCCAGCGGTTTCATATAGATGTTGAACAGGAGAGGCGAGAGGACCGACCCCTGAGGAACTCCACAAGCGAGAGTCCTAGGGGTCGACCTCTGCCCCCCTGCCAACACCGACTACGAGCGTCCCAGGAGATAGGAGGAGAACCACTGAAAAACCGTGCCTCCCACTC
Organism: Vipera ursinii; assembly: GCF_947247035.1. Lineage (NCBI taxonomy): Eukaryota > Metazoa > Chordata > Lepidosauria > Squamata > Viperidae > Vipera > Vipera ursinii. The sequence continues at coordinate 79,268,078 of NC_139512.1, forward strand.
CCAGTCCCCTGAGACGCCGCAGCAGGATACCATGGTCGATGGTATCGAAAGCCGCCGAGAGGTCTAATAGGACTAGGACAGAGGAATATCCCCTATCCCGAGCCCTCCAGAGATCATTCACCAGAGCGACCAATGCCGTCTCCGTGCTGTGCCCGGGCCTGAAACCCGATTGGTAAGGGTCCAGATAATCCGCTTCATCCAGGACCAGAGGGAGCTGATGCGCCACCACACTCTCAACAACCTTCGCAAGAAAGCGAAGGTTGGAGACTGGACGAAAGTTGTTCAATACAGCTGGGTCCAAGGCAGGCTTCTTGAGGAGAGGTCTCACCACCGCCTCCTTCAAGACGGTGGGGAAATAACCCTCGCTCAAAGAAGCATATATAACCGCCTGGAGCCAGCCTCGTGTCCTCTCCCTAGCTGCATAAACCAGCCAAGAAGGGCACGGATCCAATAAACATGTGGTGGAACTCAGCTTCCCCATAATCCTGTCCACTTCATCAGGGGTCACAGAATCAAACTCCTCCCAGATAACATTGACAGGACCGCCCGTGTCCTGATCGCCAGACTCTGCCCAGCTGGAGTCCAAACCGGTCCGAATCCGAGCGATTTTATCCGACAGATGTTGACTAAACTCCTCGGCAAGACCCTGCAAGGGATCCTCCCTCACCTCCTGATTAAGAAGGGAGCGAGTCACCCTAAACAAGGCGGCCGGGCGATTATCTGCGGACACGATGAGGGTGGAGAAGTAATTACACCAGATGAGTTTGTGCAGGATTCCCAGTTGCAGGGAGAACCCAAGCAGTTAGGAAAGCTTATCTGGTCATCAGGCTGGAACCACTCCAGTGGAGACTCCAGATGCCTTGAGACTGCCTCATCGTCCTTGAAGACTGCAAAAGCAGAATGGTGGAGAGCTACCAGATTGTCTGCCACTGAGAATTTGGGTGACTGGAAAATCCTGTCTACAGACCAGACAGCCCTCCAGCCCTAGGAAAGTCCCCTGCCAGGCCTTCCAGACCCACAGAGACAGAGAACCCCAGCCTGGAGCCTCTGCAGCAATGGGAGGTTTGGGAACCCCTGTAAGTGGAAGGCCAACAACCTCTGAGCTTGCAACAGCTAATAGAGGCCTTGCAATAGCTTGGGGTGATAGAGAAGCCTGGAGATCAGAAGCTGGAAGGGGGACGACCACAGGAAGGAGATTGGTCACCGCCCCGAAATGTACAGCAACCGCTGAGGGGCCCGCAACCACAGCAAGGGGGGCAGCAGCAGGGCCTGAATGTGCAACCCCTGGGCATACAGCAGCACCAGTGGGGTCACCAGTATCTGAGGGTTCAACAGCTGCAGTGGGAACCCCGGAAGCCATTGAATCAACAACAAGGATGGGGCCAGCAGCAACTGGGGGGTACAACAGCCACAGTGGGGGCTTCAGCAACCAATGATGGCCCCACCTTTCAGAGCAACCTTCGATGGGGACCCAGTGAAACTGATTTTTTTTCCTCAACCAAGTACGCTCTCATTTAAATTGCTGGGCCTATTTCTATGGTCTATGTGCTATGGTCAATGTGATTGTGTCCAGCCTAGAGGGAGAAGCATCCGAATGGTTGAACAATTTATATAATGAGCAAGCCCCTGAATTGGAGGACCCCCACCTCTTCCTCCTAGGGCTGAGAGAAAGATTTGAGGACCCATCCATTGCCCTCAAAGCAGAAGAACAAATCCACAAGATAAAACAAGCTGGCTGGTCTGCCCTGGAGTACGTGCGAGAGTTTTGCAAGATAGCTGGTCGGATAGAGAGATGGCCTGAGCAATCCATAATTCATCATTTTGGGGAAGGGTTTATCTGTCAACTAAATATTTATGCCTCAAATTACCCAGCAAGAAATTAGGACCAAAATTCCTAGGGCCTTTCCCCATTGTAAGGATCATCAACCCCATCACAGTAGAACTAAAACTCCCTAGGCTTTTCGGGAAAGTTCACCCTGTCTTCCATTGCAGCCAGCTGAAACCTTTTTGGGACTCCACCTTGAGACCTCCCCCTAAGAAGGCACCTGGCTCCCTTGTCGTAGCGGGTCAGACACACTATAAAGTGAAAGGCATTCTTGACTCTAGAATTTTTAAAGGGAAATTGCAGTACCTAGTACAATGGAAGGGGTACTCGCTCTCTGAAGCTAGTGAAATCTAGTGATGTGAAGTCTGACTGACTCATGAAAAGGTTTCATGAAAGAAACCCCAGCAAACCAAGAGATAATCCCTAACATATGCTTTTGTTTACATTACAGGATCTATCCTTTTTGCAAGGGGGGGCGGATGTCAATGCTGCCAACATTGGACGTTTTTGCCTTGACAATATAACAGGCAGCCTTTCCCAAGAAGCAGTTAAAAAAACCAAAAACGTATGTGCCCCTTCTTTTCTACTGACTTAATTTGTAATACCCATAAAAGCCCAGGCTTCCTGACTCACCCAGAAATCTATCAGAATTGCTTCCAGGTATTTGCTGGAGAAATAATAGCATTTGGACCACCAAGGGATCCTGTTTATGTTAATCCCTACAGGCAGTCTGACCTCTCCCAGGCTTCATCCAGTGGGACAAGGTGGGATGGAAGAAGTGACTAAATGTCAACCAGAATTTCATGTTTCTTCACCTCTTATAAACTTGATACTCCTAGTCATCCAGTGGAGAGAGATGGGAGAAAAGGTTTTCCAACCTCCACCAATAAGTAAGGCATTGTTGCTGTTGTTAGTTGCAAAGTCATGTCCGACCTATCACGACTCCATGGACAATGTTCCTCCAGGCCTTCCTGTCCTCTGCTATCTTCTGGACTCCATTTAGGCTCACACCTACTGCTTCAGTGATTCCATCCAGCCACTTCATTCTCTGTCGTCCCCTTCTTCTCTTGCCCTCAATCTTTCCCAGCATTAGGCTCTTCTCCAGTGAGTCCTTCCTTCTCATTAGGTGGCCAGAGTATTTGAGTTTTAGCTTCAGGATCTGGCCTTCTAAAGAGCAGTCAGGGTTGATCTCCTTTAGGACTGAACGGTTTGATCTCCTTGCAGTCCAAGGGACTCGCAGGAGTCTTTTCCAGCACCATAGTTCAAAGGCTTCAATTTTTTGGCGCTCAACCTTTCTTATGGTCCAACTTTCACAGCCATACATTGCAACTGGGAAGACCATAGCCTTGACTATACGCACTTTTGTTGACAGGGTGATGTCTCTGCTTTTTAGTGTGCTGTCTAGATTTGCCATGGCTTTCCTCCCCAGGAGCACGGCATAGCTCATATCTTCATTGAATTATGCAAGCCCCTTCGCCACGACAAGGCAGTAATCTATGAAGGGAAAGTCAGGCATACAAGGGAGAATAATAACTCATTCCTGAGCCAGCTATCAGGGTAGATGGAAGAAGAAGCTCAAATTCCACTAGGTAGGAGAAGTGAATAACATTGTAGGAGAAAATAATTTAAGAATTAGTTCATAAATAATCAGTAAAAAAGCACCATCAACAAATCTGACCATTGCAAAAACAAGGGACTGATGGAAACAAACCAGCCTACTCAAAAGAAGGAGCCAAGAAACCAATTTTGTAGGGTAGACCAGAGAAAGATATGAAAGGGTTTAAATGTTTTTTTTGTTATAGAGCTTATTCTTGAAATAGAGTGGTTGCTGAAATTCTTCAGTTATGATTTCCTAAAAATTACTCATTCAGAAATTTCTTGTAAACTTGCCTAAATGGTTCCAGTCTGGTCTTTTGGGCATAAATTAACATGAGATTTTCTTATACTCCAAGACAAAATAGCCAATGAGCCAATGCCCAGAGACAGGAAGGGAGCAGACCAGTTTTCAGGATCCTAAAATGGCCAATAAAAGAATGGTAATTTGTGACATTTATAGGTGCACCCAAAGAAGAGTGCTGAGAGATGAATTCTGGGGAACAAGGGTGGTGATTGGTTTTTTATGTACATAAATATAAATGCTCTCTCAGTGTGGGGATTTTGACCCTGAGAAAACTACCAAACTTGGTCTTAAGCCTGCACAACTGAATTTGGAAGGGAGTCCTATCGGTTCTAAACGATCTCTGTGCAGTTAGGAGTGCAATCTTAGAACTGCCTCCACGTTTTAGCTTTGACTTTCAGTTAATAAATGCTTCCCGCCAGATTCTATATTTTTTAAATTGAATTCATTCCACTGCCAGGTCTTTAATTTTCCATAAAATAATTGTTTTCTTTGATTTATAACATTTTTAAGAAGAAATCTAATGATGACATATTGAACTACGCAATGATTGTCATTTACCACAATTAAAAGGAGCAGATGCCAAATAGTGATTGGTGAGATGGGACTAGGAATAGTTTCATCTTTCCAAGAACATTAGATTGAGTAATTTTGAATGAAACGCATGGCCAAATTTCTTTCTCAGATGAGCTAAAGAATTCTGATTACAGGAATAAAAATTATGTCTACTCATAATATGCAATGTTACCAGATTCCTTACAATATAAGTAGCTAATTGAACAGAATTGTTAATTGCACATAATAAAAATATTTTGTTTATATCATGTGGATCATAGAGTGTAGGACTTACTATCCTGACATGAGTGGGAGGGAAAAGAAGTAAGGGTATTCATAAATTTGGAGCCTGCATCAAAATGGAGAAAAAGGCAGACAATCAGAAGCCAATTTTTTAAAATTTGCTTCATTTCACCTGAAAGCGGCAGTGCAGAAAAGCTCTAAAACTCATTAACTTCAGATTGAGTGTTTGGAGCTAAATATGTTTCATTCCTTTCTCTGAATTACAACAAAGGTGGCATTTCAAATGCAACTATAACTTGAGAGATCAAGTTTGTGTATGTTGACTTCAGATTTTTGCAGGTCACATGCAGTTTCATGTTGTAAAATGTACTTATACAGTCTACCACAGTAGACTGTAAGATACAAAATATTTATGATAATAGGAGAAGATTGTTCTCTTTAAGGAGGTGGATAAACTAATATGTTAACCAAAATTAGGTGCAACATACAGTATTTAGGAGAGAACAACTTACCAGGAAATCCCTATGGTGCACCTGGGGTAAGAATAGGCTACTTCAGTGGAGCACCATGTCTAGGGTGCCAAAATCCAGATAGCCAATAGATGGCAATCCAGCAAGGTGCCATTAAGGTGGCATTCTCTTAATGCTTTGCTTTGTTCTATAGTGGCCCGTTAGAATTTTGAACTAGTAGTGCTTATCTTTCAGGTTTGATTTTATTATGTTGTTGGACTGCAGTTCTCATAATTTCTCACTTTTGGCGCTGTTGGTTAGGGCTGACTGGATATGCCATTCAACCAAGTTTGAAGGGTCACAGATCCTAGTATAAAAACCCAATAAAATGACTTAGCTACCCAATTGCTACAAGGAACTGTTTCTCTCAGTTCTGGTGGGAATTGCAGAACGTTAGTTTTTGAGCTAGAGGATTGTAAGAACCAGCTATTTCACTGGCTTTCAAAGGTCATCTACATAATGCATGTCTGCTTGGACTGTGACTTCCTTTCCTTGAGATGACACTCAGAAGTGTTATCTCCACAAGAAGAGTCACACAATTTCAGAAAGCCCTTGAAGCAGCTACACTGGCATTCCAAAGGACAAAGCTGCTTTAGTGTTTTGCTATATGCTCCTTTGAATGTTTTATACAATATTAAATATGACTTTCCTATTCAAGATTCTTACTTGCAATAATGAAAAAGCTGAGGAACACAGAGATAGGCTGCCATTAAAAGTGTTCTCTTTTAACACTGAGCTCTTATTACATGCAACTTTTATTCATGAAAACCCCCCTAACAAAATAGGTTTTAACTAGAGGCCCAGAGACTAGTAGTGAAGGTGATCCATGGATTAAAAAAAAAGAGATAATGTAGTTATACTATAATCCTGTGTATCCTCTTACGTTCCTGTATTATTATTCACAATGCAAACATTCTTGTGTAAATGTAATATTCTCTGAATTTAAAAAGTGCTGCAGCTATGTGACATGAATATAAATCAATCTCTCTGCCTACTCATCAGGCAGACCTACAGTCCTCCAAACTTTCAATGGCAAGGAAGGTCTGTGTAAAGGTGCTGGGAAAGGGGAACCATTGATCTGCGGGTAGGTGCTTTGTTATTACCAGAAACAAAGCCTATTAATTGCTACCAATATAGTTCTGGTTGTGATGCTCCGAATAAAACTCCAAATTTGCTGGATTTGGGATGAAGTGCAATCTCCATAAAACAGCATAATTTTGGACTGCTCAGTTCAATTTTTTTTGAAAAGCACCAACTCTATTTTGTCATTTTGGAATTATATTGTGTTGTAAATGGTGCTGTTGCAGTAGCTACTCCTCAGGGAGAAATATACTTTGAAAGATTTGGCTGCTGCTTGTATAACATACTTTGATGAGAAGGACAGGCAGGAAAAGTATTGACTTCAATGACTATCTGTCCTAAATTCAGATTGTTCCGCATGATCATATCGTTATTCTTTATCTCAATCACAGTCCTTGGTCTCATTGGACTCCTAAGAACTAGCTGAGCAAAATAGAGAGTTGGCCGAACAATAAATGCTGGGCAGGAGAAGGACAGGTTTCACTTAACCTATCATTCCACAGGGTTACTAGAAACAAGGTGAGACCTGTAGTCACCCTTTTGGTTTTCTGAAAGGGCTTGAAGAGCTGGCTCTGCCAGCTGGCCTGGGGCCAAATGGAGGAATGTCATTGTTAAAAGTGGTTAATGGACTAACCACTTTGTTTGTGCATCTTGTCCCTTTCTTCTCATCCTGTCAATTTTAAACCAATTGTAGGTTTAATATGTATTGTTTTAAGCAGTGCTTTTTTAATAAAAAAGGTGCCGGAACTCAGAGGTGCTGTCACTGGGAGCGATGCCGGTGTCTTGCTATGGTGTCACCGCCCGTCCTTTGCACCCCCACCCCTGCGGCTTGGAGCCACATGCCATGGGGATTCCCCTCCCCACAGCCACCATGGGGATTTCCTTCCCCGCAGTTGTCACACCACGGCCCATGCTGAGCCCCCACCCAGAGCTGCTCCAAACCCTGACCCAGATCTGTGTTCCTCATGGCAGTAGTCTCCAGCGCCAAACAGCTGATGGCCTCCGGCACCGGCACTCATTCACTTACTGCCCCGTCGCTTCCAAATGCAGTAAGTGAGTGAGCGAGCATGTGGCGTTTGGAAGTGACGGGGCAGTAAGTGAGTAAGTGAATGAGCAAATGGTGTTTGGAAGTGATGGGGAAGTATGTGAGCAAGCGAGCAAGAGGCCTTTGAAAGAGACAGAGTGAGTGAGGGAGAGGTTGAACAAGTGCCTTTGAAAGAGACAGAGGAGTGAGTGAGAGCGACTGCAGGCTTTTGTGAGCAAAGTGTGAGTGAGTGGGTGGGCTTTTGTGAGTGAAGGGTGAGAGAAAAAGGGAAAAGTGAGGGGGAGAAGGGAAAAAGAAAAGGCACTGACCTTACTTCCTCTGTTACAGGAGTAGAAGGAAGCATTAACATTGAACCTCAACTTTTTGCTTTTCTATAATATTATAAAGTAGCCTTCTCTATAACAATAATGAATCTAAACAATGAAACCCAAAATACCCCCCCTTTTTTTAGTCATCAAGTTTTTGACACCTTGTTAAGCACTGGTGGTGCTTGAATATGGTCATGTCGTAAAAGTGGTACAATTTCTGAAAAGGTTGAAAAGCCCTGATGTAAATGCAGCCTAAATTGTTTATTGCCATCCTATCTGCAAATAATATCTTACTTACTTACCAGCAGGGAGGGGTGTCTTCGCTGCAGACAACTTGCTTGTGCAACGTTTGCTGGCTGGGTCTTTTGGCACACTTAGCAGCAATTCCTATTGGCTTTCAAAGGCCAGTAGGCCAGGTGTAGGCAACCTTGGCTCTTTTATGACTCGTGGACTTCAACTCCCAGAAGATGTTACATAACATAACATCAGCTGGAAGATGTTAAACTGTCCTTCTGTTTCTTTCCTTCCCACAAATTGTGTTAGTGAGTCTTCTCTAAGTTCTGCTAATCAGCTTGTTCTGGATTGTTTTGTCGCAAAATGGAACGGTTTGCAAGTTGCAGTTGAGATGGCCCATCTCAGTTTAGATATATCACATATAATTGAAGATTGTAATTACTTGCATGTGCACGTTCAGCAAGTGTGATGTATTTTTGCTGGCATTTCTAGGCCTCTTTCCAACCACATCCAGAAAAATTTGTAACAAACATTGGAATTCTCAAGGCCATGTTTGGTATTTCCCAGCAATCTGTTACTGGAAGGAAAAACCAATCCCTGCTGCGTTACTGATCCCAGAGAAGCATTTGCATGCATGCAGGTATCCTTAGGGTGCCATAGTTATGGATGAGAAATATTGGTTGCAAAGTTGGCATTTCTGGATGTAATACAGATATTTTGGACTTATTTTTGTTTCTTTGCATGTTTGATATTTTTAAAAAGGCATATGCTACTGACTACGCTTATGCACATATGTAACATCTTTTGCTAGGATACATGACCACTGCTTGTCCAGAATGTTAAAAGATTGTGACTAAACAAAATTATAATGTACAGATAATACCACCAGAAATTATTTTAGCTTTTTAATAAATGTTGTTATTGATGTTAAGCTCACCATGGAAAACATCATATATTGTTATGTATATACTAGGTTAATTATTTAAAGACTGAAGTGTAACATAACTAGGTTCTAAATAATCTATTTTTCAAAACATACAACTGTCCAAACAGTAAAAGTAAAGTCCAAATTAAGAATATTTCATTCTTAAGAATTGTTTAATTTAAAGTGGTTTAGTTGTAATAGATGGTTATAGATTCAAAATAGTTTTCAAGAGTGTACAAAAGATACTATCTTTTTCTAGCATCAGCTAAATTAGACATATTACTTTGTGAAAAATGTTTCTCATTTCTTTCCTGTTACCTTTATTGATTTCATTGTAGAGATGTTAACAAAGGAAATAGATTATTTTGTTATCTAATTTTACCTTCCAAAAGACAGAAGCAGATGAAAAATCTGAGGTTCTTTCCTGTTGGCTTTTTTGAATTAGCTGTTTTAGATTCTAAAAGTTTAGTTCCTAAAGAAGTAACCTTGTAAATAATTTTAATGTCCTCCTCTAGTGCAGGATAGGCAACCTTGGCTCTTTTATGACTCAAGGACTTCAAGTCCCAAAATTCCTGAGCCAGCATGGCTCAGCTTGGAAACCTCTCTCTTTAACTTCAGTGTGGCTGGCTCAGGATTTCTGGGAGTTGAAGTCCACGAATCATAAAAAAGAGCCAAGATTGCCTACTCCTGCAATAGGCTTTCAAAAGCCAATAGAGGGAGCTTTTTTTGTTGTTGCAAAAAAAGGTTCCGGAATGCCGTTCTGAGCATTCTATGAGAAAAAAAGCCCTGGTTTTAAGGTTTTTATCTTGTTTTTATGATTGTAAGCTGCCTAGAGTCACCTCTAGGTGAGGTGGGTAGCATGTAAGTTTAATAAATAAACAAGCAAATTTTGGGGAATCTGATGAAGAGATTGGAACAAGTGTTTTACTACAGTCAAAAGACCAAAATAAAAAAAAAATAGAGCACTGTTTACAATAGGCCTGGTGAAATTCAGATTAAAGGTTGTTTAAGAAAAAAAAGCATAACTGTTCCTAAAGTGGGAATCTCAATGTTGACTTTCAGACAGGAATCAGATTCCCTCCCTCTTTTGCCACCTCTTGCAAATTCTCAACTAGTTTTACCTCTCCCTAAGGATCTGGAAGGGACGTGGTGACTCAGTGGGTTAGGATGCTGAGGCTGTCGATCAGAAGGTCGGCAGTTTGGCAGGCCGAATCCCGAGTGCCGCTTAACAGAGTGAGCAGCTGTTACTCGTCCCAGCTTCTGCCAACCTAGCAGTTCAAAAGCAAGAAAAAATGCAAGTAGAAAAATAGGGACCACTACAGTGGGTAGGTAACAGCGTTCCGTGCGCCTTTGGCATCCAGTCATGCTGGCCACATGACCACGGAGATGTCTTTGGACAAGCGCTGGCTCTTCGGCTTTGAAATGGAGATGAGTAAAGGGGGAACCTTTACCTTTAAGGATCTGGAATAGGAGTTATGCATTCAGGCTGAAATATATGCATGTGTTGATGGTGGGGGGAAAAAGGGGAAGGGGCTTCTTTCATATTGGACTTGAGGTTTTTTTGTACAGAGAATTACTTTACTGGAAGCAAGAGGGTGATTTCTTCCCAATTATTTTCTCAGCTTAGAAACAAAATAGCAATGACTGGATTTTTATGATATACAACATGATATATTTCTCGATTTTTCTCTCCACTAATCGTGTTTTAGACTGGGAAAGTCAGGACTAAGTCATCTAGATGACCTGGGAATGAGAAGCTATTTTTAACGCCCAAATTATATCTAGCCCATGTAGCATGTCAAGCAATCTCTGCACAAGTCTAATTTCTTTCCTCCTATTTAGTTACTTGGCAGGACTTTGATTCTGCTGCTTATGAAATATTGATCTGGACATTTCTGCTGTTTCTTGTCCTCTTGGATAATCCATGTCATTTGCTCCCACTCTTGCCATGAGATTTAGAATGAGATTTGGACTTTGTGGAGTCTTGCAGATGAACAGAGATTTGGACTTTACTGACAGCTGATAAAGAAGAAATAAGTTATCCCCAGTTCCCTGTTCTTATGTTGTTTGGGGATCAGTTTTTAAGCACACTTACACTATTGTGGTTTAAAAAAAGATGGCAGAATTGATGAGAAAGTACAGCACTGAGTTGGTGGGATTCTTGCAAGTGGTCATTCAGGTATCTTAAGCTAATCACTGGTGGTGGTTTACCCAACTTTGGGAATTGTTTGTCTTGACTTCCAACTCTGTTATTCTGTTATTCTGTCTTACCTTTTAATTGTTCCCTTCCACTTTTATGTGATGGAATCTCCATTTGAGACCCATACATTTACATTTTACTAGAAGGAAATAAAACTGATCTCATAATTCTTCTCTACATAATATAACATATTTTATTCTTTCTTCAAAAGGGAGGGGGTCCTTGGTGCTCGCTGAGCTTGATTGCCTTCTTGCAGATGTTTCACTACCCAAAATAGATAGCATCATCACAGCTAGCACTGATGATGCATTCTACCACTCCAGCACTGATAATGTTACCAAGTTTGGGTAATGAAACGTCTGCAAGAAAACATTCAGGCTCAGAGAGCCCCAAGGACCCTCCATTTCAATCCTGAGCTACAAATATTCTCCTTTATTCTTCAAAAGTATAACCATAAAAAGGCATGTAAATCTTACTGATATGTTCAATAAGTCCTAGTTAGATAGAAATGGATTTGCTTACCACTATTAAAACACACATTGTGAGCTGTGCTTTCAACTTTCCTTGGAATATGTTTATTATTATTATTTATTTGTAGATAAAATCAGAAATTTTTCTTTATCGCTATTGAATAAACCTCAAATGGGTAACTAAATCCAAATAATGATTATTACTTTTTTTGCAGAGATGTATTAACCACTGGATTGCAGACTATAAAAAGGTAATTTGGGACTCTGAGAACATGTTGCAAAAATAATTTACAGTTGTGCTCTTTGCTGGCATACTGTTAAATCACATAAAAAAAATTTGCATTGCTTATGGTGTGTTCCACTTTTGTTAAGAATGAATGGGTCTGTTTTTTATTGTTTTAAATAATACATTTCCTAGGGTTCTAATGTACCAGTAGGGAATTCTTCCTGGAATTCAATTAATTATCTGTACCATGATGCTAAATATTAAATACCAAGCAATGCATAAAGTAAAAGGATGACATAATATGGCATTTGTAAGGTGCACTTACAAATTTCTATTGTTTTCCATTGCTACTTATGGTTGCAAAAGATGAAGCATGAAAAAACTAGATAGAAAAAAAATTGGATACATTCAAATGGTAATGTTGGAGAAGGCTTCTGTCAAGTGCCAGGGAAATCAGAAGATCCAGGCATTTCCAATGGGTATAAAGATTTATTGCAAGCTTAAGCTCTCTGCAAGAATCTGAACTATTAATGACCAAAGCAAATTGGTGGCAGATAAGAGTCAAAAGAATTCAAGGTGGGCTGGATTTAGATCTCTTGTGGGGGCAAAGGGACTCATGACTGATGATGCCTTTGAGTCCTCCCTTGGGCTCAGCCTAGTCATCTCCTACAGCTCCTGTGCATTCCTTGGTCAGCAAAGATGGCAAACAGACAAATACTGAAGTGTATAAAATCAGACATGCAGACTCAGGCTGGTTTAGCGTGAGGGAAGACCAGGAGACAGCAGGCACGGTTTCAACGGTTTATTAGGGATGACATCCCGGGCGAAGGCACCGCCGGGATTCCCTGTTATTTATACAAGAACATGTGTACACAACAAACAATCGGCTCGCGGTGTTCTCCCGCCGTGTGGCGGCAGCCAATCAGGTGCAGCTAGCAGCTGACAGCCGCGAGCTGTCAACAGGCTGCTCCTCCGACCAGCTGGCAACTGCTGACAGTTCAGTTGCTACTGCGCATGCGTGGCCCTGGCAACTTTGACAGCTGTCAGAGTCAGCCGTTCGCTGCGCCTGCGTGGAAGGGAAGCGGCAGCCCGTTTGACAGCTGTCAGCGGGCTGCCGTGTTTCTCCTCATGAATGTGTGAGGAGAAGAAACCAGTTAACCTTCCTATAACAGTTAATATACAACACCCCTTTCCCCCCCTTGTGAGTTTTTTTAACTTTGCTGATTTTCGATGCTTCTGCTTCCTGCCCATTCGAAGTCGGCTAGGTATGCTGGAGGTTTCCGCTGTCTGGTGGAGCGGCGGAGTTTTCCTTCGGGCTGGTCCCCCTTTCGGCCGTCGATGGAAGTTGTCGGGCATGGAGCTTTGGGAATGTTGGGGGGTGTGGGGCTGCAAGGCGGTGGGCTTGGGCTCAGCTGAGGTGGAGTTGGGTTATGCAGTGGAGTGAGGGGAGTTTGAAGGGGTGGATTTTGCGGTCCCCTGAGTCTTAACTGGTCCGTGTGCTGTCTGATATGCAGTCCTCCCCCCAAGTCAATTAGGTAGGAGACTGGTCCCGTTTGATTCAATACGATGCCTTGAAGCCATTTGTTGCCAGCCCCGAAGTTCCTGGCCCAGATGAGCTGTCCGGGAGGGAAGGTTTTGGCCGGGGGTCTGTGTTCGGTCTCTGCAGCTGCCCTGTCCGGGTGTAATCGGTCCAGCTTGGTGACCAGACGGTGGCCCCAGCGGAGTTTGGGCGGTGATTTTCCGGTGGTGGAGCAGGGGGTTGAGTGTTGTGCTAGGAGGAATTGTGCCAGCTGGCAATGCCAGTCCCCGGATATGATCTTCCTCAGGGAGTCCTTGGTGGCCTTCACCATGACCTCTGCAAGGCCATTCAAAGACGGGTGGAAGGGTGCAGACGTGGTGTGCCTAATTGAGTTGTCCCTGGTGAAAATCTGGAAGTCACGAGAGGTAAATTGGGGGCCGTTGTCAGATACTAGGACGTCGGGTAACCCGTGGGTGGCAAATACCCTCCTTAAACCCCTGATTGTGGCGGCAGTGGTTGTGCTGGAGACGGGGATGACCTCCAGCCACTTGGAAAAGCTGTTGGCTATTATCAGGAAATTTTGGCCCTGGAAGGGGCCGGCATAGTCGATGTGTACCCTGGACCAGGGGTTCTTAGTCACTTCCCACTTGTGGATGGGGGCGTGTGTTGGGGGGTCTAGTTTGCTGACACATGTAGCACCCGGCTACATGTTTCTCTATGTCTCCGTCTAGTCCCGGCCACCAAAGGTAGCTGCGGGAGAGTGATTTCATCTTAACCACGCCAGGGTGGCCTTCGTGGAGGGAGTGCAATGCTTGGGATCTGTGCGGGTTTGGAATAATGACCTGACTTCCCCAAAGGATGCAACCTAGGTGAGCACACAGTTCATGCCATCTGAGATAGAAGGGTTGGAATTCTGGCCTCGGACAGGCGGACTGCCAGCCTGTCATGACCCAGGCGAGTACTCTGCCCACGACCTTGTCCCTGCTAGTTGCCAATGTTGTGACTCAGGGCCAGCCTGTGGGCCCGACAGCCGGGTCCGATGTATCGGAGGACTCAGATGTGGGGGAGGAGGGAAACGAACCGGCTGATGATGATTTGGAGACTTTGCAGAGTCCTCAGCCGGGAACCTCTTCTCAGCTGTGTGAGCCCGAGAGTGCGGAGGATGATGACCCACAGCTGGCCCTGTTCAAGGACGCCCGACGCAGGAGGCAGACGAGCAGGGACAAACAAAGGAAGGCTATGGGACTCCTCGGGAGGAGGCACAGGGAGACCACGCCCTGAGCTCTCTATAAAAGAAGTGTTTGGGGAGGGGCTAGTTGCTGAAAGCAACTTTTTCGTTTGAGAAGTCAAGCTCTTGTATTTTTGTAACAGTGTAATTAAAACTTGGCAGAAGCCTTTTGATCTTGGACGCTTTCCAGACTCTTCCTTTGATTAGGGGTGCGAGAAGAGGGCTGGTTCAGAACAGTTTGCTTTCAGCCCCCACCCCTTAATACTACGATGGAGCAGCTTCTTGCCGAGAATGTCCAGCTCAACCAGCAACTCACCTTGCTGGCCACTCAGGTGGCACAACTGCAGGCTCAGGTACATGCTGCCCCCCCACCCAGGAGGAAATGTCAGATAGCTATGCCGGATAAATTCGCTGGTAATCCAGAACTGTTTCCTGCCTTCCTGGGACAATGCCAGCTTTATATCAGCGTGAGAGCAGCTGATTTCCCCACTGACCGAGATAAGGTGGGATTCGTGTTGAGCCTTCTGTCGGGAGATGCAGCTCGTTGGGGCACGCCTCTGTTGGCACAGCCTAGCCCTTTGTTGGATAACTTTGGGGGGTTTTGTGACCATATGCGCCTCATGTACGAGGACCCGATTAAGGCACAGACGGCCACCCGACGCCTGAAAGCTTTGAGGCAGGGTCAGCGCCCTCTACAGGCCTATATCAGCGATTTCCGGCTGCTTAGCCAGGATTCCGCCTGGAATGAGGCTGCGCTCGTGGATGCCTTTCAGGATGGCTTGTCAGAGGAGATGTTGGATGAGCTGGCCCGCGTGGACATTCCCTCAGACCTGAATGGGCTGATCCATCTTTGTCTGCGGATCGATGCCCGGCTGCAGCAGCGTAAGAGTCGCCGTGCCACCCCACAGACCCCTGCCGCCCCTGTTGTGCGTGAGCCCCCGGTCCAGAGGGAGGAGCCAATGGAGCTGGGTGCCGCCAGGTCCCGTCTATCGGTGACGGAAATGGACAGACGACGATCGGAGGGGTTGTGTTTTTACTGTGGGGACCCTGGACATTTGGCTGCTTCTTGCCCGAAGAAGCGTCAGCGGGCGTCAGTGACCAAGCCTGCCCCGAGAAAGTCCCCTGCTTTGTTATCGGGAAACGGCCCGAGCCCGATCTAGACGGTGTGAAAGATCGGGCGACCCACAACATCCACACCGAGCGACGCCGTTCCGACGGTGCCTGTGAACCTCCACGGCATTTGATTTTGGAGGCACGTCTGATCCTCCCTGGCAAGTCAGAGGGGATTCCAGTCCATGCCTTAATTGACTCTGGGGCTACCACTAACTTTATGGATTCGGCCTTTGTGGCCAAATGGGCTGTTCCCCAGTGTCCAGTGGATCCGCCCATGCTTGTGGAGACCATCGATGGTCGAGTGCTCCTGTCCGGGCCTATCACGGCCGCCACGCAACCCGTGTGTATGGCCATCAGTACCCATGTGGAGGCCATTCAGTTCTACGTCACTTCGGATCTGCACTTCCCCGTGGTCTTGGGACTGGCGTGGCTCCGGGCGCATGATCCACAGATCTATTGGTCTCAGAACTTGGTCACCTTCCCAAGTTTGCAGTGCGTGGACCACACCCGCCATATCTGTGCCGGCCAGGTGGAGGGTTCCTCAGGGGTTTCCTTGCCTCCCGAACTGTCCGACTTTGCTGACGTGTTCAGCGAGTCAGAGGCGGACCAATTACCCCCGCACAGGCCCTACGACTGCTCCATTGACCTAGTCCCTGATGCGCCTCTCCCAGTGGGGCGTTTGTACTCCATGTCGGAGCCCGAGTTGGCTGCATTGCGGGACTTCCTGACGAAGAACTTGGCTCGTGGTTTCATCCGGCCCTCGTCCTCGCCAGTGTCTGCGCCCGTGCTCTTCGTCAAAAAGAAGTCGGGCGAGTTACGGCTTTGCTGTGACTACCGGAAACTCAACGCTATCACGGTGCGTAACCGCTACCCGCTGCCCCTCATCCCCGAGCTCTTGGACCGACTCCGGGAGGCTAAGATCTTCACGAAACTGGACCTGCGTGGAGCTTACAACCTCGTCAGGGTTCGGCCGGGTGATGAGTGGAAGACGGCGTTTGGTACTCGCTATGGACATTTCGAGTACACGGTGATGCCGTTTGGCCTGACCAACGCCCCCGCTGTGTTTCAGCATTTTATGAATGACGTCTTTCGGGATCTGTTGGACCAGTTTGTTGTGATTTACCTGGACGACATCCTGATTTACTCCCCGTCGCGTGAAGCGCATCATCAGCATCTCCGTCAGGTCCTGCAGCGCCTCCGGAATCATCGGCTGTTTGCCAAGTTGGAGAAGTGCCAGTTCTACCAGGTGACCATTGATTTCTTGGGTCACCGCATTTCTCCTGAGGGCATCGCCATGGAACCGAGTAAAGTTGAGTCGTTGCAGAGTTGGCAACCCCCGCGTCGCGTGAAGGATATTCAGCGACTTCTTGGATTTGCCAACTACTATCGGACATTCATCCCTGGCTTTGCTGCCTTGACAGCCCCCCTCACCCGGCTCCTGCAGAAGAAGACTCGGTTCCAGTGGAACGCCCCCGAACAACAGGCGTTCCAAGCTCTGAAGGACGCCTTCATGAAGGAGCCCATCTTGAAGCATCCTGACCCGCAACGGCCGTTTGTCGTGGAGGCGGACGCCTCCGACATTGCCATTGGGGCCGTGTTACTTCAGGCAGCGACGCCCAACGGTACCCTTTTCCCTTGCGCGTATCACTCACGGAAATTGAATCCCTCGGAGCGCAACTATACCATCTGGGAGAAGGAGCTGCTGGCCATCAAGGCGGCGTTCGAGGCTTGGAGGCATCATCTGGAGGGGGCGCGGCATCAAATCGAGGTCCGGACGGACCACAAGAATCTGGAAAGCCTGCAGACCGCTCGGAATTTGAACCAACGCCAGATCCGGTGGTCCCTCTTCTTTGCGAGGTTTGACTTCCGGGTGCGGTACATACCAAGCGGGCACAACCAGAGAGCGGATGCTCTGTCCAGGAAGCCCGAGTACACCCGAGTGGAAGACAAGCTTCCGCCCAGGACCGTGATCCCCGTCGAGTCTTTTGCTGCGGTGCGGGAGCCGGTGGATATACGGGCTCGGATCCGGGAGGCGCAGCAGCAGGAGGCGTGGGTGGCTCAGCGGAAGGAAGAGGTGGGGCCAGATTCGCCTTGGTCGGTCACGGATGGACTCCTGTATTATCGTGACCGGCTCTATGTTCCAGGAGGGCCACTCAGGGGACTCGTCCTCAGCCAATGTCATGATAACCCGGCTGCGGGGCATTTTGGCCTGTTCAAGACTCTGAACCTGGTCTCCCGTACATTCTGGTGGCCCCGAGTCCGACACGATGTCCAGTCTTATGTCACCTCCTGCGTCCCATGCAGGCAGGCCAAGTCAGCGACAGGGGCCCCGCCTGGTTTACTGCAGCCTTTGCCAACGCCCAAGAGACCCTGGGGGGCTGTGTCCATGGACTTTCTGACGGATCTACCCCCATCCTCCGGCTTCACGACAGTGTTTGTGGTGGTGGACATGTTGACCAAGATGGCGCACTTCATCCCCTGCCGCGGCTTACCGTCAGCTCGCGCCACTAGTCGCATGTTCATCCAACAGGTGTTCCGGCTGCACGGCCTTCCCGATAGAGTCGTCTCCGATAGGGGGGCCCAGTTTACAGCCCGCTTCTGGCAGGAGTTGATGCGGGCGTTGGACATTAAGGTTTGCCTCTCGTCCGCGCATCATCCTCAGACCGACGGGGGTACCGAGAAGGTCATCGGCATTTTGGAGCAGTATCTGCGCTGCTACGTTAACCTGCAGCAGGACAATTGGGTGGACTATTTGGCCATAGCCGAGTTTGCCTTTAACAACTCGCAGCACACCTCCACGCAGATGACACCGTTCTTGGCCAATGTGGGTTATCACCCTCGGTTTTTCCCCCTTTCTCTCGTGGACTCACCGGAGCCGGCAGCGAACGAATTCATGGCGGAGTTACAGGCGATCCATCGGTTGGTGCGACGGCAGCTGGAGAAGGCCAAGGCCGACTACAAGAGGTTCGCCGATCGGTCGAGAAGGGATACGCCTCCATTATCGGTGGGGGATCGGGTCTGGCTGTCCACCAGGAACCTACCATCCACTCGGCCGGCGAGGAAGCTGGACCACCGTTACCTTGGACCGTTCCCAGTCGAGGCCGTCATCAACCCGGTCGCCTATCGTTTAACTCTGCCACGTTCCCTGCGCGTGCACCCCGTCTTCCATCGGTCCTTGTTGGTCCCCGAACAACCGGCTTGTCCACTTCGCCAAGCGAAACCTCCCCCATCAGGACCTTGTGATGGCGACAGCACCCCCGAGTACGAGGTCGCCAGCATCAGGGATTCCCGCTGGCTGAAAGGTCGCTTCCAGTACCTGATCGAGTGGAAAGGGTACGGGCCGGAGGACTTCACATGGGAAGACGCGACCGCCGTTCATGCCCCTGCGTTGGTGACTGCTTTTCACGAACAGTTCCCATCCCGACCGCATCCGGATCGGCAGACCCGGGGGAAGGGCCCTGCGGTGCGGGATAGTGTTGTGACTCAGGGCCAGCCTGTGGGCCCGACAGCCGGGTCCGATGTATCGGAGGACTCAGATGTGGGGGAGGAGGGAAACGAACCGGCTGATGATGATTTGGAGACTTTGCAGAGTCCTCAGCCGGGAACCTCTTCTCAGCTGTGTGAGCCCGAGAGTGCGGAGGATGATGACCCACAGCTGGCCCTGTTCAAGGACGCCCGACGCAGGAGGCAGACGAGCAGGGACAAACAAAGGAAGGCTATGGGACTCCTCGGGAGGAGGCACAGGGAGACCACGCCCTGAGCTCTCTATAAAAGAAGTGTTTGGGGAGGGGCTAGTTGCTGAAAGCAACTTTTTCGTTTGAGAAGTCAAGCTCTTGTATTTTTGTAACAGTGTAATTAAAACTTGGCAGAAGCCTTTTGATCTTGGACGCTTTCCAGACTCTTCCTTTGATTAGGGGTGCGAGAAGAGGGCTGGTTCAGAACAGCCAAGGCGATGTCCTTAGCAGACAAGGGACGATCTGGCAATTCTTGGATTGCCAAGATGTGGCTGGCTGGTGCTGGATCTGGCTCAGGAGTGGGTAAGGGCAGCCTGCTTAGTCTGTCTGCGTGACCCATTTCCTTCCCGGGTTTGTGTTCGAGTCTGAAGGAATAAGCGGCCAAGAACATGGTCCAGTGCAGCATCCTTGGAGATAGGATTTGGGGTGTCAATTTGTTCCAGGTGAAGAGCCCTAGCAGGGGTTTGTGATCTGTGAAGATCGTAAAGGGGCGGCCGTATAGATAATCGTGAAATTTTTTCACACTCGCTACGATTGCTAGGGCTTCCTTGTCAATTTGAGCATAATTCCGCTCTGCCCTGGAAAGGGTCCTGGAATAATATGCGATGGGAGATTGTGTCCCATCTGTGTGCAGGTGGCTGAGAACTGCGCCTATGCCATAGGGGGAGGCATCGCAAGCGACACAGAGAGGCATCTTTTCCCTGTAATGGGTGACAGTGGATTTGCTGGATAGGAGCTGTTTCAGCTTCTGAAAACTGTCATTGTGGACCTGCGTCCACTCCCAGGGGGCTCCTTTGTTGACCAGCCTATGAAGTGGTTCTGCTATGGTTGCCTTCTGGGGGAGGAAGGCATGATAGAAGTTAAGGAGTCCTAAGAAGGCTTGTAGTTCCGCCTTGTTCTTAGGGGGTGGGGCTGTCTTAATTGCCTGGATCTTAGAATCTGTGGGATGGATCCCTTGGGCATCGATTCTGTAGCCCAGGAATTCGGTGGCTGGGACCCCTATTGAACATTTTTCCCTTTTTAATTTAAGGCCAGCAGAGCAAAATTTGTGTAGCACTTTCTGCAGTCTTTCTGCTAGAATTTCTTTGGACTCCCCTGCGATGAGCACATCATCGAAGTAGGGGGAGACCCCAGGAATTCCCTTGAGGGTCTTTTCCATGGCCTCCTGGAAAATACCAGGTGCCACAGCGATACCGAATTGAAGGCAGTTAACCCTGAACGCTCCGTGGTGGGTGACGATGGTCTGAGTGTCAGCTGTCTTTTCCGAGACTGGTAATTGTAAAAATGCGTGTGCCAAGTCGAGCTTGGCAAAGATGGTGCCTGACTGGATGGCTAACAGGACATCCTTGACAGCCGGGAGTGGGTAGGCATGGGGGTTTAATG
Organism: Vipera ursinii; assembly: GCF_947247035.1. Taxonomy (NCBI): domain Eukaryota; kingdom Metazoa; phylum Chordata; class Lepidosauria; order Squamata; family Viperidae; genus Vipera; species Vipera ursinii. The sequence continues at coordinate 79,288,572 of NC_139512.1, forward strand.
CCCGGTTCAGGGTGGCCTTATAGTCCGCGCAGATATGGACTTCCCCGTTGGGCTTAACTGGGGTGACTATGGGGGTCTCCCAAGTGCCCCCTTCCGTTGGTTCTAGCACCCCGAGGTTTACTAGCCTATCAAGTTCAGATTCAATTTTGGATTTGAGGGTGAAGGGGACCCTCCTGGCCTTAATCCTGACAGGCAGGATTTCAGGGTTCAATTTTAAGTCTATGGGAGGGCCGTTGTACTTTCCCAGGGTCCCATTGAACACATCTGCGTACTGCTGGCAGACAGCTTCTAAGTGACGGGACTGTGACTGGTTAATTCCAATGATTTTTATGCCCAGGTCCTCAAACCAACCGAGGCCAATGAGGCTGGCCCGCCTGCCTATGGCAATTTGGACAGTGAGTTCCCCGTGAAATTGCTTATAATCAACCTTAAGTTTGGTTTTTCCCTTTAGTTTGATTGGGGCTCCTTGGAAGTCAGCTAGAAAAATTTGTGAGGGACTCAGGGGAAAGCGGCGTCTGCAGCGATGCGCGATCCCCTGAAGTGTGTCCCATGATAAGATGGAGACTGAGGACCCCGAGTCCACTTCCATCTCGCAGGGGACTCCCTGTATTCGAATTAGGATTTTTACTTTGGGTTTGATGTAGTTGGTGAGTAAGGGCCCCTGGTCCGAGTGGACGGTCAAGATGGATGACCTCTGGGTTTCCCTGGCCAATTTAGGAGGGGATGTCCTACCTTCAGGGGTGACTTCCAGTTCATTGAGGGTCTCTCAGTTCGTGCTGCGGCAGGCGGTGCAGATGTGGCCAGTTTTTCTGCAGCCATGGCACTTGGCGTTCCGGAATCTGCAGGAAGCTCTTGCGTGGTTTCCGTCGCAGCTGGCACACTTGAGGCAATTGGGTGGGGAGCTTTTGGTGCCCACGACTGGTCTGTCAGATTTTCTATCGGTTTCACGGCGTACTTGGAGGTTGCCTGGTCTCAGGCGAATGGCGTCCACTTCGGCTTTCTCCTCAGGTGTTCCGTAGTCGGGGTTTCTGAGGTAGTCTTGGTGGACTGACCCGCTGAGGGAGTTCCCAGATGGGGCTGCGTCTTCCCTATGGCTGTCCTCATAGACCATAATTTCGAGTGTCAACTCGGCGAGGTCCATCATTGGCTTAGCAACGATCTTCTTTTGTAGCCTTTCATTCCGCAGACCAACAATGACCTGGTCTCGGATGCGATCTTCTAAGTCGGGGAAGCGACAGCGATGGGCTGCATGGCGAACCTCAGTGATGAAAGATGTGGCTGACTCGCCCGGTCGTTGCAAACGGCGGGCGAAGTTCAGCCACCAATACAGTTCAGACCGTCTTGGCATGAAGTGCCGGTTGAGGCGGTCGACCAACTCGGCGTAAGGCATGGTGGCCACCGGGTCTGGGCTACAGAGCCCTACGGAGACATCATAGACCGCTGGCCCACTGAGGCAAAGAAGCGCTGCGGCCCTGGGGTGGTCTTCGAAGATCTTGTTGATGAGGAGGTACCCCTCGACCTGCCTGAGATGAGATTCCCAGCCTTCTGGCTGGGAGTCGTTGAATTCCCTAATATGCACAAGGGTGGCCATAATGTCCAGGTCCACGGGTCTGCTTATCTGCCGAGTGGGTGGAGGGCTCTCCCTAGCCAGCGAGTGACTTCAGCGGTGTCGGCTGGTGGGACGGCTTCCCTCCTTCCCTTCCCTGCAGCAGACCTGCATCCCACCTTCGTCGCCAGGTGGTTTAGCCTGAGGGAAGACCAGGAGACAGCCGGCACGGTTTCAATGGTTTATTAGGGATGACATCCCGGGCAAAGGCACCACCAGGATTCCCTGTTATTTATACAAGAACTTGTGTACACAACAACCAATCAGCTCAAGGCGTTCTCCTGCCGTGTGGCGGCAGCCAATCAGGTGCGGCTAGCAGCTGACAGCCGCGAGCTGTCAACAGGCTGCTCCTCCGACCAGCTGGCAACTGCTGACAGTTCAGTTGCTACTGCGCATGCACAGCCCTGGCAACTTTGACAGCTGTCAGAGTCAGCCATTCTCTGCGCCTGCACGGAAGGGAAGCAGCAGCCCGTTTGACAGCTGTCAGCGGGCTGCCGCGTTTCTCCTCACGAACGTGTGAGGAGAAGAAACCAGTTAACGTTCCTATAACAGTTAATATACAACACAGGCCAGGTGGGCATGGAGGGGATCATCTACGTAGTTGAGGGAGCCGTGTGGCTCTCCTCTGTCTCCTTTCTGCTCTTTGTCCCCCTGTTTCAGAGGCTTTGTCCCCTGGCCGAGAGTGAAGGGGACATATCAAATGTAAGACTTAGTAGCTGAAAGAAATAGCAATTTTCATCTTGATCAATTTGGAAATCCCTGCTTTATTCAGGGCTCAGTTCAGAAATCTAAATCGCCAGTTCATTATTGTTAAAAATCAACAAACTTACCTGTATTTTTGAATATAATTAGAACTGGTTCAGGAATTCCCCCTTTCCAAATTAGGCAATTAATACACTGAATATATTGGCATAGCAATTTTCTTCTAGATGCTTTTAAACATATTTCTCCATATTTTTTTTAAAAAAGGGGGGTTATTTTATTTCTTGGTGGAATTGAATGAAATGACAGATTAACTCTTGCAGAGCTTTTGTAAAACAGCAGTGCTTACATTTAGGAAGTAAGCAATCCAAATATAACAAAGGAAGAAACAGGGCCTACAGTAGATAATAGATAGTTCAATGAAGAGAATAATTGCAAAAAGGTCCAATACAATCTTTGTCTATTTTGTGATAATTTAGTATTCAGATAGTCTGAGACAAACTCAGAATACCTGTGTGCCTGAATAAGGCCAACAATAACACCTGAGTCCAAATTCAAAAGGATTCAGAAGCTCATGGTTTGTAGCTCAGATAAGTTCCAGGTATCCTGTGGCAGTCCAGGTGCTGTTCCTAGCATCTTTCCTAGCATCTTTCACCATTGATTGTGATTCTCAGGGATTCTAAGAATTGTAGTAATCTGGAACATTGTTTCCCAACCTTTGCGACTTTAAGATGTATAGATTTTAGCTCCTAGACTTTCCCAGGAAGCATGCTGGCTGGAGAATTCTTGAAGTCCATAAACTGAAAAACACTGTTTTTTTTTTAAAAAAATGATAATACAAATAGCAAAATTTACATCCAAAACACTAAAAAGAAATGCTAGGGAAGTCTTGACTGCTTGATTAGATTTAGATCTGTGTCCCAAAGTTATAAGTATATGCTAATTATAACTATTACTACTATTTGAGATGGTTTATTAATATAACACAATAAAATAATGTTACCTTCTTCTAATTGCCTTGAACTATTAGCAGAGTGGTGGTATTTACAGATAGATTTTTGTTCTCACCAGATTTTGGATTAGCCAAACTTTATGAGTTTACTTACAAGGTCGATTGAGATACGTAGACATTAATAAATATTGATCATTCTCTGGGAAATTCCCTTCAGTCTAATTAACCAAAGAAGAAAATACGTCTGATTCACTCATTCATCATATGAACAATAATAACAAAATCTTAGTTATCTTTGTTCTTAATATATTCACTAGCCTTTCTTTATTTTAGTTGGCCATCTATTTTCTGGGAGAAAATGAAAGGGGTAACGGTAATGTCTAAACAGAATATCTTTTAAGAGAAACATAAGGCAGAAAACAAAGAATAGCAGATCTGAGCTCCTTGGTTAGTATCAAATATTATGTTTTAGATTTTAGAAACTAAATTTAAAATAGTCATTGCTATGGCAACATAAACGCTGATATTCACCAACATAAGAAAAGCTGGGTGAAAATAAAAGCTTTGATGGGTGATATCAAAATTCTGTTTAGTCCCATGTTCTGTTTCTGTGCTGACTAACTGGATGTGTACAAACTCATGAGTGTACTAGCACTTTCCCACTCACTTTGTACACTAGCTTTAATATGGAAGCTATATTGTTTAGTGTCTACGTTTGTTTGATTGATTATTGAATTTATTTGATCATTATCCCACCTTTATTACTTATAATTAATTCAAGGTGGCAAACATATCTAATACTCCTTTCTCCTCCTATTTTATCTACAACAGCAATTCTGTGAGGTAAGTTATGCTAAGAGAGAATGGCTGGCCCAAAGTAACGTAATTGGCCTTCATGCCTAAGGTGGCTCTAGAACTGACAGTCTCCTGGTTTCTAGGCCAGCACCTTCACCACTACACCCAACTGGTTCTCTATCCCTATTCTATGAACATTTGTCTAATTCCCCTTTAAAGCCTTCTAGATCGACAGCCATCACTCTTGTAGAAGCAAACTCTTTAACTCAGCTGTGCACAGGGTGAAGAAGTTTTTCTTTTTGACAGTTCTATGCTTGGCACTGTTGGCTTTCTGGTTCCCATCTCCAGCAAGCCAGGGAGTTGCTTCATTATACGATTCAAAGATCTGTTGACTGAGCACATGCAAAAGAACATATGGTAGCTTTCTGTAATCAAAGATTAGAATTCAATTTAATTTGTATTGTTTTCAAATTTGAATTTGCTTTGGCTTAAATGTTTTGATTGCAATACACAAATGAGCTGAATATCAATTTCTACTATGATTGCCTTTCATTTATTTAGTGGCTTGGGTGCTAGGTTTTTTTAATATTCTAATATTTTACTGTGGGCACAATGGCACACATTTAAAATGAAACTTAGTTGCTTGTTCTCAAAGCGTATACATACATAACACACATTTAAACATATTATATACAACATATGTATAGACCTACACCCAGTGGTGGGATTCAGCCAGTTTACACCACTTTGGCACTACCAGTAGCTAATTTGTTGTTGCCCAGGCTGAGAATGGACTTCTAGAAGTGGCATCTGCACAGAGAACTGGTTGTTCACTTATTTGAATCCCACCACTGCCTACATCCTTACATATAAGTAACATATAATATTAATCGCTGTCCATCTTGAATACATAATGGAAGGAGGAAGCTTTAGAGTTCACAAGTTTAATACCGTATGGAACAAAACTGTATCTGGATGTTCTGCTTCAGATACCACGGAGCCTCCTCCCAGAAGGTAACAAGGAAAACAGGTCATGAAGAGGATGTGTAGTGTCCCAGACAATCTTACAGACCCTGCTCAAGCAACACTTATGTGCTATGTCCTTGATGGAAGGGAGGAAACTACCAATGATCTTTTCAGCCATCCTCACCACTCTCTGCACCGCCTTCCTGTCTGAAGCAGTGATGCTTTGAAACCTGACTGTGATGCTATATTTATTTATTTATTTATTTATTTAATTTATATACCGCCCTTCTCTCAAGAGACTCAGGGCGGTTAACAGGGCAATACGTAAAAGACAGATACAAAAGTTAAAATTATTAAAACATGATTAAACAATGCCCATAGTACAAATTTAAAATTAAAGTCATAATAACAAACCCACCCCATCCCATCAGGCCAGGCCCGCTTCCTTAAAGAGATGGGTTTTAAGGTCGCGCCGGAAGGAGCGGAGGTCGGGCGCCATCCGGAGCTCTACCGGAAGATGGTTCCATAAGTCCGGTGCACCCACAGAGAACGCTCTCCCCCTGGGGGCCACCAGTCGGCATTCTTTGACCGGCGGCACCCTGAGGAGGCCCTCTCTGTGGGAGCGTACTGGGCGGAGGGAAGTTGACGCCGGCTGCAGGTGCTCCCCAAGGTATTCTGGACCCATGCCATGGAGGGCTTTGTAGGTCATTACCAACACCTTGAACCTCACCCGGAAGACAACTGGCAACCAATGCAGCTCGCGGAGCAAAGGTGTAACACGGGAGTATCGGGAGACCCCCGACACAACTCTCGCGGCTGCATTCTGTGCCAGCTGGAGCCTCCGAGTGGTCTTCAAGGGTAGCCCCATGTAGAGAGCGTTGCAGTAATCAAGATGAGAGGTCACGAGCGCATGAGTGACCGTGCGCAAGGCATCCCGGTCTAGATAGGGCCGCAACTGGCGCACCAGGCGAACCTGGGCGAACGCCCCCCTAGTTACAGCTACAATATGGTCTTCTAAAGAGAGCTGTGAATCTAGGAGGACTCCCAAGTTGCGAGCCCTATCTACAGGAGGTAATGACTCACCCCCCATAATGAGGGGTGGGATATCCTGAATATCCCGGTATGCCGGTACCACAGCCACTCCGTCTTGTCGGGGTTGAGACGAAGCCTGTTCCTCCCCATCCAGACCCGGACCGCCTCCAGGCACCGGGACATCACGTCGAGGGCATCACTGGGGTGGTTTGGGGTTGAAATGAAAAGTTGGGTATCATCAGCATACTGATGATACCCAACTCCAAAACCATGAATGATCTCACCCAGCGGTTTCATGTAGATGTTGAACAGAAGGGGCGAGAGGACCAACCCCTGAGGGACTCCACAAGCGAGAGGCCTCGCGGTCGACCTCTGCCCCCCCGTCAACACCGACTGCGAACGTCCCAGGAGATAGGAGGAGAACCACTGAAGAACCGTGCCTCCCACTCCCAGTCCCCTGAGACGCCGCAGCAAGATACCATGGTCGATGGTATCGAAAGCCGCTGAGAGGTCTAATAGGACTAGAACAGAGGAGTATCCTCTGTCCCGAGCCCTCCAGAGATCATTCACCAGCGCGACCAATGCCGTCTCCGTGCTGTACCCAGGCCTGAAGCCCGATTGGTACGGGTCTAGATAATCCGCTTCATCCAGGACCAGAGGGAGCTGATGCGCCACCACACTCTCAACAACCTTCGCAAGGAAGCGAAGGTTGGAGACCGGACGAAGGTTATTCAAAACAGCCGGATCCAAGGTAGGCTTCTTGAGGAGAGGTCTCACCACCGCCTCCTTCAAGGCGGCGGGAAAACTGCCCTCACTCAAAGAAGCATATATAACCACCTGGAACCAGCTTCGTGTCCCCTCCCGGGCTGCATAAACCAGCCAGGAAGGGCACGGGTCCAATAAACATGTGGTGGAGCTCAGCCTCCCCATATGACAGGATGCTGTCAATTGTCCTTCTGTAGAAAGTAGTAAGGATAGGGGAAGGAAGATGTACTTTTCTCATGTGACACAGAAAATGCAGGTGCTGCTCTGCCCATTTCACCAGTGTCTCGCTGTTGAGCGGCCAAGCCAGCCTACTTGTTAACTGCACACCCAGGAATTTGATGCTGGTAACCATCTCCACAGGTGAATCATTAATGCACAGAGAAGTGTAGCTGTGCCTGCCTTTTCCGAAATCGACAATGATCTCTTTGGTTTTTCCAGTATTTAAAATTAGGCTGTTTTCCTTACACCAGTTCACCAACCCCTCAACCTCCTTGCGGTAAGCATTCTCACTGTCATCATGAACTTCACAATATGGTTGGTGGCAAACCTAGCACAACAGTCATGGGTCAACAGGGTGAACAGCAACGGACTTGGGATGCAGCCCTGAGGAGAACCTGTGGTCAAGAAAACAGAACCTTGGGTGCCCCACTGCTTACTTCCATCCATGTAGAGGTAGTTCCATTAAGGACTAAACATTGAGTGCAGTTTCTCAGCCAGTTACAAATTCATCTGTCTATCCCACATTTTTCTAGCTTACAAAAGAGTAGGTTGTGGTCTACTTTGTCAAATGCCTTACTGAAATCCAAGTATACTATGTCCACAGCATTTCACTGGTCGACTAATTTAATCACTTTGTCAAAGAATGAGATAAGATTTGTTTGGCATGATCTGTTTTCGACAAACCCATGTTGGCTTCTGGTTATAACCTTGCTTATCTCTATGTGGTCACAGATCGGTTGCTTATCTTTTCCAGGATCTTCCCAGGTATTGATGGGTCTGTAGTTTCCTGGATCTGTTTGTTTCTCCCTTTTTTAAAAAAAATAATAAACCACATCAGCTTTTTTTCCAGTTCCCTGGTGCTCCAGGATCTTTCAGTGGTTCAGTGGTTTTGAGATCATGTCTGTTAGCTCCTTCAGAATTCTGGGATGTACTCCATTAGGACCTGGTGATTTGAACTCATCTGGAGAGAACAATTGTTCTTTTGCCATTTTCTTAACTATTTTAATTTGTATTCCTAGTCTGTCTTTTATGGTTCTGCTTTTGACAGGTTTATAGTTATTATTGGTTTATAGTTGTTTTGTTCTTTATTGGAGTGAGCTGTGAAATATATTGCTGATGGAATATGATCAAATGAGGTTTTTGGCATTTCAAACTTCAGTAGGCAACTTGGCGGAATGTAGTTTCAATATAGCTTTAAATGAAAATAATTTCCTGACCATAATAATGCCTTTATTTGCTTTAAGCAGATTGGCTTTAAAATCCCTTGAACCACATGCACTTTAACTTCAACATTTTCCTAATCTATAATAGCAGCATGTTTAACTTTTTCAATGTATACAACACTAAAAATGAAACTTGTTGACTTATTCTTCATCATTTACAATTTAGAAATCTCAACAGGTGGTGGGATCCCTCTGCATACTGTCTATCCTATACCTTGCCTGCTTTTGATCAGTTAATCTCTGGATGTTTCCTTCCTGCTTTTGCCTTCCCAAACATGGTCTCTGACATTCTGCTAGGATATAGGAGCGAGGATTTCCTTAGAATTTCCCTAGATGTTAGAATTTTCCTATATTTGGATTATTTTTGTTAAAGTTATGAAGGCTAGTTCACAGATCTTTGCTCAGATTAGATTCCTGCTTTTCAGAAGCACCAAAATTGTTCCCTCTGACAAGGGCACTCAAAAGTAAACTGATTTATGTTTTTGTAATGTATTGGGCTTGCTTGTTAACACCACGTGGTAACGGCTGGTAGGTTGCTAGAGCAGGGAGCTAGCTAACAGCTCCCAGCATCTCAGACAACCCGTCTCCAGCGCTACTATTGGTTGGCCCTAGGTGGCAATAGGTTGCTTCAAACCTATTGGCCGCCGCCTAGGGGCCAAGGTATAAATTGCTGCAGCTGCAGCTCTGTTCTCTAGTTCAGATCCTGCAAGAAATAAACCATGTTCTTTGCTGAACTCACTTGCCTCGTCTTCATTCCTGTGCAACAAACCCAGTACATAATACTGGTGACGAAGGTGGGATCCTGCTTCTCTGTCAAAGCTGAAAGTCACTAGGGGAGAAGCAGCGCACGCCTGGCGGGAAAGCAAATTCCCCCCCTACGGTTGGCTAGCTAAGCTACGCTAGCGACCATGTGCTCAGAGGACCAGTCCCTGGGCAAGGGAGAGGCAGGAGCCGAAGATGCTGAGATCCAGCCACAAAGACCAGCAGAATGCCCAAGTTCAGAAGGCTACGAGAATTCAACATCAAGCAACCAGAAGGATGGCCCTCGTACCTGTCCCAAGTCAGTTCCATTATCATTCATTTCAGGGAGTCTAAACCACTCTGTTTAGCATGTGACACATCCCCATACGGAGTGGGAGCAGTCTTGAGTCACTTAGAGATAGATGGAACCCAGGTTCCCATTGCATTTTATTTGAGGACGCTGTCCTCTGCTGAGTGTAACTATGCTCAAATTGACAAAGAGGCATTGGCCATTGTAGCTGGAATTAAAAAAAATCCATGACTACTTATATGGCAGGGATTTCACGGTCTTCACAGACCACAAACCATTATTGGGGTTATTCACCACAGACAAACAGACACCCCACATATTATCCCCTAGAATGCTGAGATGGTCTATTTTTTATCAGCTTACATGCTTAAGCTGATTCACAAACCTGGCAAAGAAATGGGCCATGCAGACGGCCTGAGTAGGCTTCCACTGCCACAGATTGAACCAGATCTGACCCCAGCAGCCTGCATATTATCCATTCAGGATTTGTCAGTTTCCCCTCCACACTTGGGACAGAGCTGCAGAAACAACAGCTGATAAGACACTAAGTAGAGTGCTTTCTTGGGTGCATACAGGGTGGCTAGATAAGAGCCCAGGCCCTGAATTTCAGAGTTATTTTACTAGAAGACACGAGCTATCAGCTCACAAGGGTTGTATCCTATGGGGGAACATAGTCCCCACCTCACTAAGAGACAGGGTCTTGCAATCACTGCATGAAGGTCATCCGGGTATTGTCCGTATGAAAGCTTTAGCTAGAAGCTACTTTTGGTGGCCAGGTTTAGACAAAGCCATTGAAGCTCAGGTGCACGGCTGTTACACATGCCAGCAATCAAGGCCTGAAATGCCACACACTCCAATTCACAGGTGGGAGGAGACTCACACTCCCTGGTCTAGAATTCACATAGACTTCACAGGGCTCTTTCAGGAACAGATCTTCCTTATAGTGGTCAATAGCCACTCTAAATGGCTTGAAGTAATTCCAGTTGCTAACATGACTACTACTAGGACCATCCAGGTGCTTAGGAAACTCTTTGCCACACATGGGCTGCCAGATGTCATAGTATCTGACAATGGAACCCAATTTACAGCGGCAGAATTTCAGGCATTCCTGAGAGCAAACCTCATCAGGCACACAACGTCGGCCCTGTTTCACCCTTCTTCTAATGGTCAAGCCGAAAGGATGGTCTGGACCACAAAAGAGTCACTGAAGTGTATAGTGACTGGGGACTGGTGTCACAGATTGGCAGATTTTTTACTTTGTGCTGGGTGAGGTGACTGATCACAAAACTGGACAGGTTGCATCCAGATAGGGTGGCAACAGAAGCTTCACACCCAAAACCCCCGAGGGGGCTGTAAGTGGGTGACGGGGTGTGGGCCAGGAACTATGGGCATGGGAATTTTGTGGGTGCCTGGAAAAATTACTAAAACATCAGGACCCCTCTCTTACGAAGTGGGGCTGGAGGGTGGGCGAGTTGTCCGGCGCCACATTGATCATCTTAGGAAGCGTTTCCCAGAATGGCCACAAAGCGAGGACTTCATCACAAGTCCTTACCAAGGTCCACAAACCAGCAGCCAAGCCAGCTCATGCATAGACTATGAAGGCTCACACAGCCCAAGCAATGAGGAGTTGGCCGTAGAGGAGGGGAGCCCGGACGTGCAACATGGGTCCCCTGATGGAGAAAGCCAACCTGATGGCTACAGCTGCTGTGCTAACTCTGCTGAACAAACTGACTCTGGGGTGGGCCAACCTGGAAAGGCCAGCCAGAGAGCACCAAGCCACTAAGAATCACTTGAACTAAGAGACACTGGTCTACCCAGCCCAGCGGGCAAGCTGGTAGGCCAGGATGTGCCTGGGTCCCCCAGGCATTCCACAAGGCCATGCAAACCTCCTGCTTATCTGAAAGATTTTGTTCGGTAACAATAAGCTATAATGTTGTATGTACCTTGTATTTAATGCTGACCTACAAAATTGTAATAGACAATGGAGCTATAATGTTGTAAGTACTTTATTGTGCTGCTAAGTGGAACCTATTCATACCAGTGTTAAGTCTTTGCAAGTATATTGCTGTAATTATTTTCTATTGTTGCTATAGTGTTGTTCATTCTAAGGGGGGAGGGGTGTAAGGTATTGGGCTTGCTTGTTAACACCACTAGGTTGCGAGAGCAGGGAGCTAGCTAATGGCTCCCAACATCTCAGACAACCCATCTCCAGTGCTGCTATTGGTTGCCCCTAGGCGGCAATGGGTTGCTTCAAACCTATTGGCCGCTGCCTAGGGGCCAAGATATAAATTGCTGCAGCTGCAGCCCTGTTCTCTAGTTCAGATCCTGCAAGAAATAAACCATGTTCTTTGCTGAACTCACTCGCCTCATCTTCATTCCTGTGCAATGAACCCAGTACACAACAGTTTTATTCTTCCTTTATGATCTCCACTATTGGATATGTATTCTATGGAATGATCAATGGGCAACATAATAAATATTTGTATATAGATTCAGATGTTCAGCCTTACCTTAACTGTGATTTCTGCAAGACTATCTCTGCATTTTGAGTAAGCCCTCACTAGTTTCTTTTTTTCAAAAAAAATTCCATAAGTTAAGTTTATAGCTGTGGGCTGCTCACCTATTTGTTTTGATAAGTTAAGTTGTTGATGAAAAATCTCTTCTTCATCATTATTTCTCACTTAGAAAAAAATAATCATTGGACTATGTTCAGGGTAGAACTGAAAGTCATTAGCCATGTTTTCTTTCTGCATTTTCTATTATGTTATTTTGGGAGGCCTGCTATAAAGTTACTTAAATATATTTTCTTTGGGAAGACAACTGTTAATGAAAGAAAAAATATCCTGATAATTAGGTCAAGCTTAGGAGGAGAATTTAGAAGATCTGCTAGAAATGACATTTTCGTTTGAAGTGATCTTTTTTTTGTAAAGCACTTAATTTCAGCATTTAGTTATTAAGTTTTATTACCAGGAATAAACTAGAATTATAGAGTCTTGATAAAACAAGCTATATTTCTGCATTTATACCAAATTTAGCAGTCATTGCAATGCTGATTAGTATTCAATGCTTACATCAGTTAGTTTAAATAGAATGTAACGATAATAATCTTTTAATAGACAGATTGCACACCATTACTGTACTTGTGATAATAATGATCAATTGAGTAAGTACTTAAAGCAAACACATGTTAGAAATGTATCCTGTGATATTACAACACATTTTTATTTTTTAGTAACAAAAAGAAAGGTTTTAGTTAAGCTACAATCTACTGTGATTTGTTCTCATTAAAAACATTTATTTAATTTGCTTAAATGCTGCTTTCCATGCTAAAGAACCTTGAAATGGCTTATAATAAAACACTAATAGTACAACAACACTTTAAAACATACTATTAGAAGGTGTGGCTGAAGAGTTGCCTAAAATATTGTAATTTATACTAGATACTGGAACCTGCATCTATCACAAATCCACTCACATAGACTACATCTTCAGCTTCGCAAACAACCACCACACCCCAGAAAAAGAAGCTCTGTTAAGACCTTCTTCAGAAGGGCCAGGACACAGTGTAGCACCACAACACTAAGGAAAATGGAAGAGAAATGGCTGCTTGACATCTTTCTCCACATTGGCTATCTGAAAAACTTTGTATTCCAACACACAGCACCCAAACTACAACACACCACACAGCCAACCACCATGCAAAAGCTAACTCTACTATACACAAAAGGGGTAATTCTCCAACCTTTAAGAATAGCAATAGCCCACAAATCCACAGCCACACTCTGCCCGGAATTATTTAGAAGCAAAGACAAAATACAGAAGGATGAAAGAAACAATGTAATTTACAAAACAATTGCAACCAATTCTACATGGTACAAACATCACGTTAATTGAAACAAGGATCCAGGAACACTAGCTGGCAGTCAAATACCAATATATCAAATTCCTGTTCTCTACCCATGCTACCACCCACCACATTCATGAATTTATCAAAGACTGGCACTCCATAAGCAATTCCATCAAAAGACACATGAACCTACAATCAGCCCATGAACCCCTCAGAATTCAAATCAACCACACAGCCAACCAGAGCACCAACCCTCAACCCCCCCAACCAACACTTCACATCCCAACGATCATCACCTGATGTGACCTACCTATCACAAGACTCATCACCACTAGATCCTTGCTTGGCACAACCCACACCTGACCCATCACAAGACTCTGACCTGACGTGACCTCATCATCACAGGACCTCCTGACCACACAAAGCCCTTATAAGCAGAACACTGATATTGTCATCCCCTAAATTCCCCTGAAGATATTTCCTAGTCTGGTAACAAAATGTTTAGAAACCAACCCACAAGCTCAGAGAACGAATCTCCACCCTTATAGTACCTACCTCCTGAATTTCAGTAAGGAGATTATTTCAGAATTTTTACCACTACAACCATTTTTGAGAAGGTTCTAGATGGCATTCAACTGTTCTTAAGAGGTATTTTAGGACTCCCCAGTGATCTCAAACACTTCCAGATCAGTAATAATGACTAAGTGTAGCTAGACTAGTGTATTAATGATTCCTTGACTTTTGATAGCTAGTAAACTTGATGAAAGTGATGTACATATGCTCTGCAAGTTAAGGTGAGGAGAAATAGGTCAAAGTAGGGTCTTATTTAGTTCTATTTAAGGAATTCTAGTTGCATATTGCTATTAAATTCTGTGTGGTGAGCACATTCTCAAAGATACATCTGAATAGTTCAGTGGGGTCTGAATTAAATTACAATTTAACTCGAGCTATGCATGACCAGGCAGTTCTATAGTTATACTGGTTACACATCATGCAACAAACAATTTCTCAACTAGTGAATGCATCTAATAAATAATCTCCTAGTTAATTGGTGTAACATTTTCCTATTAACTCATCCATCTATTCTGTATTTCTTTATCTATGCTGCTTAAATGATAACACCATTTGGTCCTCTATATAATTTTTCTCTTTCTCCCTTAAATCAACTGATTTCACTCTTATCTGTGACATTACCTAGGCACCATGTAAGCTAAATTCCAGCTGTGTAAACATAATTCTCCACAAATCATCTTTCGTTAGGAAAACCACTTTGTTATTCTTTCCCCCCCCCAGGAGCTTGTCAGATAGGCTAATGCCATATGTAATGGCATCTGATCAATAGCTAATTTGTTAGCATGCCGAGCATCATTAGTGGTCTAATTCTATCATGTGGGCAGATAATGCAGCAAGCCAAAAGGTCTGGCTTTGCCATGAAACAATCTGAAATTGGTAAAGATGAAATCTGAGACATCACTACTCTTAATGCTGTTGGCTTTCCATCAGCCACAGACTATTGCCTAGAGAGTGACCATTGCTGCTAAGTTGCTACAACTTTTTTTTTACTTTTATGCTCTTTTATTAATTACTGCCTATCCTTATCATTTACCTGAGTGATAAATCACTGGTTCAAGGAGGAATTGCATATGTTGGATGGATAAAGAGTTGAAAAGGAGATGCTGGGCTTTGGCTGGGCATCTACAGGGAACAGATTGTATTGGCTTATATAGGAAGACATTCCTTGATGGACAATGATTTGTCTTCCAGAGGAAGATTGTGTGTCCCTTGCACTCAGACATAGAATGTCTATAGAGGTGATGAGATGAGTTCTGTCATCAAATATGACAAATATATCTGTCAGGACCCACCCCAAACCACGTCTTAGGAAGACAAAACTCTTGGAGCCAATTCTAGTCTAAAAAGAAATCTTTACTATGACATGCTTGGCTGTGGGAATACAAGACAAGATCTAATATTGTTCTACAAATTGAAACCTTATAAAGAGTTCCCTGTTCAATCCCCCTTCCCTAACCCCATTTGGTCAGCCCCCCATCATTTACCTCGTGTCATCCCTTTTGTGGGAAAAGGAACTTTGAATTTTATGGTTATTGCTCTTCCTTCAAAAGGAGACACAAGCCAGATGCCTCCTATCCTAACCCCCCTTTTGTTCCCCCAGTTCAAAAGGCTTCTCTGAATCTTTGAAATGCCTAAGGCAGGCTGAATCCACATTTGTTTCTTCCTCCTCAGGAGATGGCAGAATCCATGGAATAATGTTTTAAATGTACATTTATGAATATGATATAAATGGATTCTGACAATATCTGCTTGAGAGACAAGTTTCTTATTTTTAATGGTCTTTTATCACACTACATGTACTGACTAATGTCAATTTTCAATGACTCCTTCATGAACTGCATGACCAATAGGTAATTATGATGGTCTATACTGCCTTCATTTGTTTTCCTTTTTGTATCTCGCTGTGCATATTCTACAAACCAAGTCCTGAGCCTTGGGAAAATAGGGTCTTTGCTGAGCATCATTAGTGATCTAATTCTGTCATACGGCCAGAGAATACAGCAAGCAGAAAGGTCCAGCTTTCCAATAATTGTGCATTGGATGAAACAGAAAGTAATCCACAGAAAAGTTTGATCTTTAAGCTTCAAAACTGGGGAATTTGGGGTTACAATAAACTTACCGGGCTACGCAGTGAAGGTATACTTTGGACAACAGTAACAACAATATGTAAAAGGAGAAGGACAGATCCTTAGGTGGTTACACATTTTATCTTTAAGTTGACTACAGCTGTATTTTCATGATATGGGGGTTATGCACAAACAGGGTCTAGTTGATTTTATCTCTCCTGCAGTGACTGCCTATATTAAAAAAGGAAAAAAAAAGAAAGGAAAAAAAATAAGTGAAAACTACAACACTGAAGAATATACATCCAGTGAGCCATGAGAGTGAGACAGTTGCCTCAAGTAATTGATTTTGGAAGTCATAAAAGGAGTGCCTTTTTAGTTATTTAATATATCATTAGAGCGTGCATGTGTGTATGTGTTTAAAACTGGGGAATGGGAAAGACATAAGTGAGATTTCTGTTTCAGTTGTCAAAATAATCTGGCTAGATTAGATAGCCCCTATAATATCCCTAAGTGTAAGAAAGAAACAAAATTGATTAAGATAGTGACAAAAAGGGGAAAAGTAGGTTTAAAAGCATAAAGGATATGCCATTACATGAAAAGAAAGACCAGCAACCTATTGCTAATCCCTTCTTCTCACCTCTCAGCTATATTCTGGCATCTAGGAAGTTGTGACCTTGGCCTTAAACTGCAGTAGTAATCTTGGATTTC
Source organism: Vipera ursinii (assembly GCF_947247035.1). Classification (NCBI taxonomy): domain Eukaryota; kingdom Metazoa; phylum Chordata; class Lepidosauria; order Squamata; family Viperidae; genus Vipera; species Vipera ursinii. Next base: position 79,305,077 of record NC_139512.1, read on the forward strand.
AGGTGCTATACCAACAAAAATGCCAGGGAGACTGTGAAGTGACAGAAATGACCTTTGAGCACAGTTGGTGCCTCTATTTTTTTCTTGAGGTGACAGGATGTGAATATCTGGGAGTGATATTGGTCCACAGGGTTGGGAGCAGTGGTGGGATTCAGCCAGTTCGTACCACTTCAGCAGAACTGGTAGTTAGTTTTTTGTGGCCCAGGCCCAGAATGGACTTCCGGAAGTGGCAGCCACACAGAGAACCGGTTGTTCGCATATTTGAATCCCACCACTGGTTGGGAGTCCTGGATTGGTATTGGAATTCTTCTAGCTGTTAGTATTAGAAATGAGCAAGGCTGGGTAAAGGTGTCCCTTACCTCACTGTGTTTACAATAGTTACAATAGTAACTATGAAACTCAGATAGGAGTGCCACTCTATTCAGAGACAGAGTGTCTGTGGACGAAAGAAACTCAGTCTTACTAGAGTTCAACTTTACCTTCTCTCCATCCAGATATCCTGCAGTCTCTAATCACTGAATCAAGATTTCTATGGCATCTCCAGCTCTGCCTGCATCATTCCCAATTTGGGTGTACTGGTGGTTCTTGACTTACCACAATTTGTTTGTGACTGTCTGAAGTTACAACAATGCTGAACAAAGTGACTTAGAACTAGTCCTTGCACCTATGACCATCATAGGTTGCCCAAGGTCATGTAATCAAAATCTGGGTGCTTGGCAGTCAGCATGTATTTATGATGCTTGCAGGGATCATGTTAGTGTGACTGGTAACCTTCCCAGTCAGTTTCCCATAAGTAAACAGAAAAATCGAATTCTTGATTGGCCAAGTGTGGTTGGACACACTAGGAATTGGTTTCAAGTGCATAAGCTCTCAGGGTACATACCAGTAATAGTTGTAATCATGATCATATACAACATGAAAATTGAACAGGAGATGCTGAATTTGCTTAATGATTGCAGGATTCACTTTACAACTGCAGTCATTTGCTTAACAATCATGGCAAAACTGGTGGTAAAATCAGGTGCAATTCACTTAACAACTGCCTTGCTTAGCAATGGAAATTCTGGTCCCAGCTGTGGTCGTGATTTGAAGACCACCTGTATACCCTCTCCCTATGGTCACATGTAGAGGATAAAGAGTAGAAAGGAGAGGACTGATTTCTGAAGGATTCTTTGGTCTAAACAAATCCACAAGATTTGGCAATACAGAATAAAGAAAGAAAGGAAACATTACTTTGACATTCCCCTTCCCTGATGTTGAAAGAAGGGAGAAACACTATTTTAAACAGTGCAACTGAGGCTGCCTCACTCATGGGATGAGATAAAACTAATATTATGGAGACATGGCAGAAAAAAAATATTTTCAAGTTGTGTTTGTGATGAGGTTAGATTCAAGAGGGAAAAGGCTACGTATGAGGTTTTCATTGTATGTTCAGGCAGATTGTCCTTTAAGATACATGTGACTTTAATCTTGGCTTTATGTTTGTGCCATTAAAGACGAGATAAGTGAGAGGACTCTCTGCTTTTCAAACTAAAGGAAGTAATGATTTATGACAAAGTTTTCTATCCCCTAAAAGAAAATAGAAGAAGGAGGTTAGGGTCTTAAACCATCACAACAAAATCTTTCTGTGTGACAGCTCAAATTAAGGCATCCTGAGAATAGGCTAGTGATTGCTGAAGACAGTTTATCTGTTACTTTGTGAAGGTATTAGCAACTATAAATATGGAAATAATGAAATCCAAAACCCCCTTAAGACAATAACAACCACAGCAACAAGCTGAAACAGTCTCACTTTTTAAAAAAAATAATTATGATGTCTTTTATTGCAGCAATACTGGAAGGACAATATTATGCACAGTCTGCCTTCCAGTGCAGCAAACTAACACAAAGTAATTATTCTGCATTTATATTTTCCCAATTCAACTTCAAAGAGATATCTGATCATCCCTCAAGGCGTAGGTACCAAAGAACAAGCTTTTTTCAATCAGTATTCAGATCTGATTAATGTTTTGGCCTGGAAGCTGTGCTAACCATCCACAACTGCAAAAGTAACACTCCAGCCTGTGCATCAAGAATATTTACTGAGATAATGTTAGCTGAATGATAGCCTGCTTGAAAAGTGAAATCTTACAACAGTGCAAAAAATAAAATAAAAAATAGACCTGTGAAAGAAGGAAAAAGAAAATGGTAGCTATACAATCATTGAAACTAGCATTTTTTTTAAAAAAAAATAACCCATACATTATAGTCAGAAAAACAATTGTAGGAAAAGTTGACAAATGTCAAGAAAACTATTGCCTGAAAACTTGTTAGTAAACCATAGAAAGAAAGAAAGAAAGAAAGAAAGAAAGAAAGAAAGAAAGAAAGAGAGAGAGAGAGAGAGAGAGAGAGAGAGAGAGAGAGAAAGAAAGAAAGAAAGAAAGAAAGAAAGAAAGAAAGAAAGAAAGAAAGAAAGAAAGAAAGAAAGAAGAGGGAAAAATACACACTTATAACATCCCATCTCATTCTTCTGTGTTTCAGTACAGAAAACACCCTGTTAAAGGAGCCACTTGGGTTTCTTTTATATTTATTTACTCTGCATGTATTCCTCTTTTGAGAGTGTTAGCAATGTGTTATACCAAGAAGATAACATTGCTGTAAAATGGCAGTAGTAGAGTATTAGAGAGGAGCTGTAGGTATCCCACACTCAATTATTATTGTCTAGAGAAGGAACATGGGAGAATCCAAAATAATAAGCAATTCAAACCCACTTGATCCTATCCACAAAACTGACAACATTTGGAGGCAAAACCAGCCATCTCTGAAGCAAAGTTAAATGGTGGGAGATAGACCTTTGCATACCATTTATGTATGTGTGTGTATGCATTCATTCTTTTGGTAGCTTACCCACTCTCTAAAAGATAACAAAGAGTGTCTGTCCCATAAACAATATGCTGAGACATGATTTACAGGAACCTACACCAGGTTTGTTCATTGCTTAGGTCAATGAGGGCCATGTTAATTGTTTGAGTTTTTGGATATCTGATGACAAATGGGCTGAAGGACTATTGGCTGAATAACCAGGGTTAGCAACTGCAGGACTGCTGGAAGAAAAGGTGTTTACCCACCACAAATATATGAAGAATTAAAACAAAGAAATAATGCTCTCTTATTACAAATAAAATCGAACGAGGAGAGGCTATTTGAAAAGAATGTGCCAGTTCTTGGAACTTGCAGAATCAGAAATAACAGATAAAATTCCTTGGATTTTGCCTGTCCACCAGGAATTCCCAAAGATTACCAATTATCTGTCAGTGCCTTTAGTATCCTGATTTAAACAATTGACTCCTGGAGAATTAAATTAATTTAAATTAAGCAAATTCTTTTTTAATCTCCCCCCCCCCTTATCTATCTTCATTTGCAGCTCCTTCCTACCTTCAGTAGCATTACCAATTTGGGCTTAATTTCCCTTCTGAAAAAGGGCAGATGCAAAATAGAGGTTAAGAAGTTCACCTTCCCGCCATTTTATAAGTAGAAAAATGAGTAGACATTTTAGCTAAAAAAAAAATTGCACTGATTGTAGTCTGAAACAACAACTGCATGCTAAATAGGAATGCACGATGCATGTCTGGTGAAGGATGGAAAACGGTCAAGTAGCATGTGTTCTACGTAACACGAATTCTATAAATTGATGAAAATTTTTTTTAAAGTGGGGAGCTACAGATAAGTTTGTACCTCTTAAAACAACAAGCACTTTAATATGATTTATATAGTCAGGAGAGGCTAAAACCTACTGGTGTGATAAAAGGACTATTTGTCTTAGCAAGTATCTCATTATTGGTGATCAATAATGGAGCTAAAATGACAGATTGTTTTATTTTCTGGCCGTGCTCAACCACTCTAAATTATTTATTTGACACGTAGCCTGTGGGCCAATTCAGAGAAAAAACCAGAAAGCGATCATAAGTTTGCCCTCTTATGTCATATTGATAAACTTGAGCATGCATGGAACCTTTTCCAGACTGCAGTGATACACAGCTGCAGAGTAAAGGCTGGTAAAGATAAGCTGAGTAAAAAGGATTTTATTTTCTTTCTTTCTCTGTACTGCACAACTGGTCATTCTGAATTTTTTTTAAAAAATATTTCTCAAATCAAGTCTTTATTATAGCAATGGACCAGCATAAAGGAGGATGGGGTAGAGTCAATTAAAAAGCACTGAAGACACATAAGAATCATTCTCCGAGCGTTGAGGATTGGTTCGGAAACCAACCCACAAGCTCGGAGAACAAACCTTCACCCTCATCCTATACCCGAGCTACAGATGTTTGCCACTACTGCAAACATAAGAATCCATTCCAATGAATTTTAGAACCTTTTATGCAGAACCTGGCAACTTCGTATGTGGTAGCATGGTTGGTAACTGAAAACAGCAGGCAGATATAGAAATGTCCTATGTGCCCTGAATATTTGTGCAGTAATGGTGACATGAGAGTCATGGTGGCAAAGTGGCTGGAATGTAATATTGCAGACCAATTCTGCCCACTGCCAGCAGTTCGATCCTGACCAGCTCAAAGATGACTCAGCCGTCCATCTTTCTGAGGTCAGTAAAATGAAGACTCAGATTGTTGGGTGCAATATGCTGACTCTGTAAACTGCTTAGAGAGAACTGTAAATCCAATAAAAGGAAGATTCATTACCTGAAGAGACCTTTCCCCTTTGATTCTTGACCCACAGAAACCACAGAGCATGTGCTTGTCCAATGCCTGTATTACAGAAACACTAACCTCATGGCAATAGCAATAGCATTTAGACGTCTCTTCAGGTAAGGAATCTTCCTCTATTGGCTTTCAAAGACAGCTGAGGGAAGGGCATAACATCATGCCAGAGTAAAGGCCCCTCTGTATTAGTATGCATAGGAGAGGGAGAGTACCTGTTGGATTCACAATGTTTAATGAGTACATCTTAAAATCAATACTCTAAAACTGCAATCCTACAAGTTTTTAACTATGGGGTGGGCAAATGTTGTTTGACTGTTGGAAAGTAACTCTGAGTTTAGGGCAGTACTTTTGTCCCCAGGCGTATTGGGATAATTAATGCTTCCCTTCAATGTATACACTTGTTGGGAGAAAACTCCATCAGAAAGGTGTACAATATAGGTATAAAGACAGTATTCCAGTCACATTTATTTAGGAAGATCAAGGAATGCCTCAGAATAAAACACATCTTTATGCCCATAATAGCACTACCCAGAAGAGAAAATAGCACAATAGATCTGGAACTATCAAAATTAGATTCTTTGCTTTATTGTCAATGTAAGAAAAAAATGGAACAAATGAAAATGCGTGTATCTTCCAGTAAAAGGTCCAATGACAATTCCTGATTTTCTGTCTAAACTACTTAACTAGAGTACACAAGCCCCCCCCCCCCCGCCTTCAACTGGACTTACTTCCTAATGGCCTATAAAAGCTGTATTGTGAAGTATGGAGATAATAGTTATCTCTATCTCATGAAAGCAGGTGTGACATTAACACCTGAAACCATCATTACTAAAAAGAATTGTGGGATAATAATCTTTATCTTGGCCTTATTTTTATAATTTATTCACAAAGATAACATTCAATTTAGGGATGTTTGACACCAATGGCAAGTGTTTTCAGACAGTTAGCAATGCAATCATAGAACTTTTTTCACAACTGTTAATTTCTTGAAAATTTCTTGAAGAGTGAAGGACAAAAACAACATCTGTGAATATTAAACCACTTTATTATATTTTGATAATGAAGTAATATGGTTTTTTTATATAAAAATGACTAAAATATTTAAATGCCAGGCAGTTCCAGCTATGTTTTGTACTTGAAATCAGTTCCAGATGGAAAATGAATTATGCTTTTTGAATGAAATGTCCAACTTAGAATGGGATGTCAAATTTCAGAAGTTAAGTTGTTTGGTATCCTTTTTGTTTGAGCAGCTATAGAATTACCTTAAAACAAAAAAAGAATGATTTTTGTCAATTGAAAACATTGTAACACTGATCATTAATTTGTTTGATAATGGGAGATTCTCAGAACATCGCTTATGTCACTTGCAATGTTCTTATATTTTCAGACATGTTGTAATAAAATATGGCAACTTTCCCATAATTGTTCATCCTTTGAACACAGTTAGAATAGACATATTTTAATTAGGCAATTACTAATTCCTAGTAAATTTTCTTTAATTTACTATAATAGAATCATTGTGTCTAATTTCCCTTGCTTCATATATATTTGATTGTTGGCGAAAGTATGGTACAAATTCAGTTCTGTCAAAAGTACACTGTTATTTGAGTTATATCTAGATCTTCAGATCTTGACTTCCCTAAACCACTCCATCTAATTTGCTTAAATCTTTCTGACATTTCAGCACAATCTTTTGACCCATTGGAAGCACTCATGATGTTGCCTGTCTTCCAGTGGAAGGCTTCCTTTCAGGGCTCAGAAAGCTTTGTATCTTTGTGCTTGAATGTTGGAATGTTGACAGCCATTCTTAGAACACACCGGAAGATGTTTTGGGAAGACTGGACAAGCCACCCTTCCATTCTCTCATCACTTTGTATCTCTGGAGGAATTAAGCTTAATTAAAGTTTAGAATTAAAGTGGAGTGGCACGGTGGCCTAGTGGTGAAGACACTTGCCTCCCACTCAGAAGCCTGAGAGTTCAATTGTAGACAGCAACAGATCTCTAACAGGAAACAAATTAAAAATATCTGCTGTGAATTCTGGAAGGGCATCTACCCCGATTAAAGGGATTACCAGGGTCATAGAAAAAAAATGTTTAGAATTAGAGCAATCACATGTTGATTTTTTAAATTTATGTTGTCATTTACTTATATTAGTACAATGACACTTGAATGTCAAAATGATTTTTTTTAATTAGTAGGCTTATGACTCATTTGAATGACAACTAGAAGAAAGATGTAAATAATAACCAGTTTTTCTTCCTTTTCTGTAATTGAAGACATTTGAGCATGATGATAATTTTGCATTTAAAGAGTCGCTTTTAATACTTTTAATGCTGTACTGTAAAAAGTATTTTATACATGCCTTTTAGTGTATTGCATTTGTAACCTGCGTGTCTCCTCCATCATTTCCTCCTTCTCCTTCTCCTCCTCCTCCTCCTCCTCCTGCTGTCATTCTTTTGGAATTATAGTGTACATAACAGTATGAAGTATGGCGGAAACATCCTTTTTTCTGAAATTCATTTTTTCTTTATGAGTTTCTTTCATTTATTTGTGTGGTTAGACTCTTTCTTCATACACATTCCAAATTTACCTTTTATCTTCCACCCATCTAGTGAATATTCTCTTTTTCATTCTCAACAACCTTTCTAACTATGTAAAAAAGAAATGGGGAGGATGAGAGATTTTGATGTAAGAGAGGGAGGGAAAAAAGAATAAATGTGCATGCGCCAGTGTTTCTGAGGATCATAACACAGTGTCAGATGTTGCTTTGTGATATTCAAGCCTGACTGGATCTTGTGTATTTTATAGCATGGTCAGCTAGAGCAACAGAATACAGAGAACACATTTTTGTCTCAGATAATAATACATTTATTACCATGGCTCCTTCATAAACTTTGGCTGGTATTTCTTGTTCTCACTTGAATGGATGCCACAAAGATGAGGCAAATCTGGACATTTATAAAGGAAGTTAAGAGCAATTAGTACTTATTTGCTTAACACCTTTTCCTAATTTGGAGCTGTAGAACTTTTCTCAGAATCTTTTAAACACAATTGATTTTTCCTTAGCTGTTCCCTAATATTTCAAAGCAAATGCAGAACCAGGCAATTGCAATCAAGCTATTACAGGTCGATAGTCATTTTCTTTTAGTTAAATAGGAACAATCAGTGAGACAAGATGAGACTTCATTGAGAGTGATAGTATATTTGTCTATTGGGTGAACTTGTTCAATACACAGACATGCACACAACATTGTAGAGCAGGTAGAATTGCAATGCTTTACTTTTCAAGGAATTCAATCAGGAAAAAAATATAAAGGAGCCATCCTTTCTTAAAGCCAGCACTTTTCTTGCTTTATGTCCTAAATGTTCTACTTGTTTTACATGGAATGGAAAGCTTTTCTATCATTAGCTGCAGCAAAGATGTTTCACTGTCACTTTTCAAAGCCATCAGATGTTTCAAAGTTATTTATTTCAGATGCACAATAAAGTTATGCATGAAAAAAAAGAGAAAATAGATTTTTTTCAGGAATTGCAGCTTAGTTTTGAAGTTTACCTAATTACAAATATATTTGTTAGAAAAAAAGAAGAAAAGGTAATGTACAGAGTGGGTCGAATCTACCAAGTTTGCTTTCATACATTTTTTAATCCTTTATTTGTGTCTATTTTTCAAAATTTATTAGTTGATTTTTAACCTTTTTTCTGACATTTGTTTTTCAAATAACTTTCAACAGTGGTATAAATTTGTGAGCACAGTATGTATTTATGTACCATATTTCCTAATTTGTTTAACAGAATTAAATCAGTTCAATTGCAAAGGAGGCCAGTTTATTGCTAACTCCTAAGTACGGTACATAAATTTACTGAACAAAGTAAAAAAAAAAGTGCCAATACAGATTCACAGGGAAATGCCACTGTTTACATTCCTCTTGGGACAACTTAATCCTAATCCCAGTTTTTCATTTTTCAAGAGTTATCAGTGCATGACAGGGCCCACTATTTTATGCCGTGTCTGCTAATCTTTTTTCCAAGACTGAGAAATTGTAGGAAAGAAATATTTAAATATCATTGTATACAGCATTTGCCAGAGTATCACTAACCAGATACATACGACCCTCTCAAAAATTATTAAAAGTTAGTGAGACAGGAATAACTTCTTTAGAAATAATGATGATCCTCCTGACATGTTCTCCCATATTCTTGATTATTTTATTTATAATCTGCCATGTCCTTTCCTGGACCACTGTCATTGGAGATTTTTTCTTTTAAATGTTGTTACATTTGATAGATTGTTATTCTCAAATACTAAGAAAGAAAAAAATATATATTTTTAGATCAATAAAATCAGTAATTTTACTACTGACTTATTTAAGAACTTTCAGTTGAACTCCACTTGGATGTGGTGATGTATCAATTTTTAATTTGTTAGTAAAACCTAGAACATTATCTCTTGTCATTGTTAGTTATTTCAGTACTACAGATTCTAATTCCTGCACGACTAGAAAGGGCTCATTGAGTGATGGGAAAAATCCATCCCCGTTTGGTGGGCTTCTCAGTGCAGAGAATGTAACTTGTTAGGCATTAAGGAGATGAGATAGGAAGCAGTACTTCTCAAGACTGAGAGAACATTTCACCCAACTGGTTTTGAAGGCAAAGTAATAATTGCCTCAGACAGGTGGAAGGAAGAGGACAGAGAGTTTAAGAGATTTAAGTTTAAAGGATTTAAAGACTACAGCAGGTATGTACATGCATTTGTGCATGCATTCATATTTGTAGGTGAGTATGCATGGGCTTTGTGTGCTATAAAATATAGTAAGCACATCTTACTATAAAAAGGGATGCGGTGGCTCAGTGGGTTAGGATGCTGAGCTTGTCGATCAGAAGGTTGGCAGTTTGGCGGGTCGAATCCCGAGTGCCGCGTAACAGAGCGAGCACCTGTTACTCGTCCCAGCTTCTGCCAACCTAGCAGTTCGAAAGCATATAAAAATGCAAGTAGAAAAATAGGGACCACTACAGTGGGAAGGTAACAGCATTCCATGCACCTTTGGCGTCTAGTCATGCCGGCCACATGACCATGACAAGCACTGGCTCTTCGGCTTTGAAACGGAGATGAGCACCGGCCCCTAGAGTCGGAAATGACTACCTTTACCTATGCATGGGCTTTGTGTGCTATGAAATATAGTAAGCACATCATATGTTGCATATAGCTTCATCCTAGTTTTTAATAAAGCAACTATTCAAACCAAGTTTTGTTCTTGAGGTCTTCAGTTACGATACTGACTCCTGGATAAGGGGGTGATGTTGATGCTGACATTTCTATCATAACTAGAAGGAAACTTTATAACAGGTTTATCAACACTTGGTCCCATCAGCCAATGGGAACAAACTTTGCATCTAGAGACCAAGGTGACACTATGGCTACAGACTGTCTTGCAACCCAACTAATCATTGATCTAGTTGCCAATATCTTGCTCCAGTATCACAACCAAGTAGTGAGCCAGAGGCCTTAAATAATTCATAGAAGGAACTAGATAACCCAGCAAATAGGGCAGAACCTACAGTACATCAACTGGCTAAGATCTATCAGTTATTCTAGAAGAGTGACATATGCTGCAGGTCGTCTTTAATACCAACATCCTGCTCGAATAAAGACATTATGGGAATCCAGGCAAATTGACCATCTTTCACATTCTCTGTGAACTATATGAATATGAAATCTGTTATTTTTGTCAAAGTAAGGACTTAGTGAAGGATAGTGCTGCTGACTTTCAGCTGTTAGCTCAGGATTTGGGTTGGAATGAACCTTAACTAGCCAGTCATCAGTTTAGAGAGGGACTAGGGCATTTATTCAGACTATAGGCATGAAAAAAAGCATGCCACTATTCTTTCCCCCACTTTCCCCTGCCCATCCTGTGCTGTCAGGTTCAGAGGCTGATGATACCTCCTCCTATCAAAGGATCCATTTGATAGTGTTCCCTTAAAGCATGTGGCATTCTACAGATTAACCTCAAGGAAGGCAACTTGTTTCATGTGAGAAGTTTGCCATGGGGACTGATAAGCTGGGTTACTACTGGTTTTACTATGTTTTTTCCCCCTGCATCCTACTGAAATATGTTCCAGAGACAGAATTCATTAGAAAGAAAAAAGACTGCATTTATTTTTTTTCCTCTGAGAATTTAACCAGATGAAAAACATTTCCCAAATGTAAAATATTGAGGTAACATAATTAATTGCTATAAAATGACTTTAATACCAATACATAAATCCCAAGCTTTTTAAGTCTAATTCCATACCAATGTGCATTTAAGTCTTATCCAGAAGAGCAGAGCTGTGGAGGTTTAGGAGGAAGAACTGTTATGTTTTTTTCTTTCAATAATAATTTTATACAGAGTATGCAAGTACAAAGACTCATACAAACTAAGGAAAATATAAATATATAAAAGTAGAGAAAAGAAAAAGAGAAGTGCAAAGAGATACAAATGAATGAATGAATGAATGAATAAATAAATGAAAAAAGATACATAAAATAACTCCCCCCTCCAGAAAAGTATAATTTCAGAAACTTAACTCCAGTCTAGTAGTTCAGTAAAAAAGATATCTTCTTCCCATATTTTTTCTCTTATCAAAAATCAAACTATAAAAACTCATTGTTCAGTCCTATTTAGTAAAAGTCTATTAAGGGCTATCAGAAATAGTAACACATATATTTTAACCTTAATCAAATAAATTCATGTTGTAATCCATTTTATCACTTTCTCTAAGAAATGAAGCAAAAGAAAACTCTCCCCACTTATAAACAGAATTTTAAAGCTTCACCATTCAGTTCTCCTCAAAAAAGAAATCCCATTTCTAGCAACCAGAAACCACATTTTTTTTAAAACATCATCTTATTTAAGTAATACAGCAAAAGAAATCTCTCTCCATTTATAAACACATCTTTAGAGGCACATCTTCATCAAAAAGAAATCCCACTAATGGTTATCATGATACCAACATATATTTTAACCCAGATCAAATACCGTGATACTCTTTGAATTCCTGTTTACTTTCTGTGATCTTCAATCCCATCAAATAATGTCCCATAAATTTATCTCTTTCTCTGTCCCTCCTAGAAAGTGTCCATGTGCCTGCAGAGGAGGTGGGTTTTGGGGGACAGGGGAGGAAGTTGTAGGTAGAAACTGGGCAAGATGCCTTCCAGAGCACAATAACTAGAAGAATGGAAGAGGAGAAATGTCTATAGATTCAGAGGATAAAGAAAAAGAGAAAATATAGATGAAAGCTGTGTTTCCCAGACTTAGGAGAACCATTATATTCAAATGCATCAGCTGGAGCTACTCTGCTTGATCTTGAAGAGAATGGTAAAAATCTATTGACTTGAAACATTTTGAAGAAGACTGGGAATTGCAACTAAAGCAGACTTTGTAAACAAATTTTATGTGATATTTAGCATAATTCTGTTTGCAGTAAATATAAGTAGCCAAGTCATGAGGTCATAGCTTTAGTTATGAAACCTGGTTCCAAATGAATTAATGAATTGAATTGAACTGAATTGAGTTGGGAGACATGTGCAGTTCCTGATCTTTTACATAGTTAGTAACTAGCCATGTCTTTGATGCTATACCTGAATTTCTCCACTTCCTTGTGCCAATAATATAATTCATTTTGATTTCTATATACTCCATCTAGTGAGATCCAGATATATTGGTGCTATTTTGGAAAATCATGTTAATGATAAAGAAATCACTGGATAACTGTTATCCTATTTAATTAATTTAAGTGGTAAATTTTTATTACCACTATGGGAAGTCACCCCCCCCCCGAGAAGGAAATATTTTGGTGAATATTAAAAAGGCAGAATAATATATTTCCCTAAAGGATCTTAAAGGCAGAAAAGCAGGCCCAATTTTTCTTAATAGCTCCAAGCAGAAACTAAGCAGGACAGCTCTGTAGAAATGCATATTTGATAATCCCATTCAGAAAAACTGAGGCCCCATTCATGGGCAAATGCTACCTGGCAGAAACCTGTTCTAGACAAAATATTTTGAAATCCTTTGCAGCAAAACTGATAGCTAACAATAGCAGAGTGATAGAATTAGAACCAGCAACCCCCACCCAAAAATTCAACACAGGACATAGCCATCAGCCCCAGCCCCAGGGAAGCATAGGATTAACCCACCACCATTAGAATACCAAAAAGGCACACTCAGGCTCAGACACACTCCCAGCTCCATTTTGTCAGCTGCCCCAGAACCATTTCTGTCTGGTTCTGCAACTAAATAAACAAGAACTTCTTTCTAAAGCAGTCTCCATTTTGTTTATTCCTGGCTTGGACTGGACCCTGATGAAGATTTTTCTTTCAACACCACAACATCACATTCTTTCCTTAAATAGCCACTGTGGCAAAAATGTTGGATTTGCATTTGGAAGATTTCAGTCCACTATCAGGCTTAGAAACTCAATGGGTAACCTTGAGTCAATTCTTTTTCAGGCCAAGTAATCTCACATAGTCAGTTCATTGAACCGTAGGAGCTTCCCATCTCTAACTCTGAAGTACAGATGTATCCTGCTTCTTAAAACTATATAAATAAATCTGAGCTTGTTCAAACATAATAGATAAGAATAAAGGTTATTTTTATCATGTGACTAGACAAAAAAATAATCAGGTCAAACAGTTCAAGTACACAGAAGTTCAGAAAAGAAGCACTTAATTACAAGAAAGATAATCATGTGGTTGTATTCTTGAGAAAATGTTATTATATGAAGTCAATAGACAAACTTGCTGAAAAGAAAATAAATTGCTGGCTGGAAAGCATACTCATATTCATTTATTCTTTACCCTGCTGTTACTCTTATTTTATGTATTTACCCAGCCTTTATTATTTTTATAAATAACTCAAAGCAGTAAACATACCTAATACACCTTCTTCCTCCTATTAAATTACTTGAAGGTAGAAATTTAACAACAACAACAACAACAACAACAACAACAACAACAACAACAACAACAACAACAACAACAATAATAATAATAATAATAATAATAATAATAATAATAATAATAATAATAATAATAATAATAAGTTGGAAGGGACCTTGGAGGTCATCTAGTCCAACCCCCTGCTCAGGCAGGAAACCTTATACCATTTCAGGCAAATGGCTGTCCAGTCGCTTCTTAAAAACCTCCAGTGTTGGAGCATTCACCACTTCTGGAGGCAGGTTGTTCCACTGGTTAATTGTTCTAACTGTCAGGAAGTTTCTCCTTAGTTCTAGGTTGCTTCTCTCCTTGACTAGTTTCCATCCATTGCTTCTTGTCCTGCTTTCAGGTGCTTTGGAGAATAGCTTGACTCCCTCTTCTTTGTGGTAGTCCCTGAGATATTGGAACACTGCTATCATGTCACTCCTCACTCTTCTCTTCGTTAAACTACACATACCCAATTCCAGCAACCGTTCCCTATATGTTTTGGCCTCCAGCCCCCTAATCATCTTTGTTGCTCTTCTCTGTACCCTTTCTAGAGTCTCAACATCTTTTTTACATCGTGGTGACCAAAACTGGATGCAGTATTCCAGGTGTGGCCTTACCAAAGCATTGTAAAGTGGTATTAGTACTTCACTTGATCTTGATTCTATCCCTCTGTTAATGCAGCCTAGCACTGTGTTGGCTTTTTTGGCACCTGCAGCACACTGCTGGCTCATATTTAAATGATTGTCTACTAGGACTCCGAGATCCCTCTCACAGTTACTACTATTGAGCAAGGTACCACCTATACTATACCTGTGCATTTGATTTTTCCTGCCTAAATGTAGAACCTTACTTTTTCACCATTGAATTTCATTTTGTTAGATAGTGCCCAGCATTCGAGTCTGTCCAGATCCTTCTGTATCTTAAGCCTATCTTCTGGAGTATTGGCTATTCCTGCCAGCTTGGTGTCGTCTGCAAATTTGATGAGTTCCCCATCTATCCCCTCATCCAAGTCATTAATGAAGATATTGAGGAGCACTGGGCCCAGAACAGAGCCCTGGGGCACCCCACTATACATTTCCTTCCATGTAGATGCAGTTCCATTGAGAACCACATGCTGAGTACGGCCTGTCAGCCAGCTACGAATCCATCTGGTGGTGATGCTGTCTAACCAACATTTTTCTATCTTATCAAGTAGTAGGTTGTGATCTACTTTATCAAATGACTTACTGAAGTCCAAGTAAATTATATTTACAGCATTCCTCTGGTCCACTAATTTTGTCACTTGGTCAAAGAATGTAATAAGATTTGTCTGGCATCATCTGTTTTTGACAAACCCATGTTGACTTTTAGTGATGACTTTGTTTGCATCAAGGTGTTCACTGATTTGTTGTTTGATTATCTTTTCCAGAATCTTCCCAGGTATTGAGGTCAGGATGATAGGTCTGTAGTTTCCTTGATCTATTTTTTTTCCCTTTTTTGAAGATGAAACTACATCAGCTCTTTTCCAGTCCTCTGGTAGTTCCCCAGTGCTCCAGGATCTATGAAAAATATAGTTCAGTGGTTCTGAGATCACGTCTGCCAGTTCCTTGAGAACTTTGGGATGTAATCCATCTGGCCCTGTTGATTTGAACTCGTCTAGGCTGGACAGGTGTTCACTTACCATTTTTTTGCCTATCTTAACTTGCGTTTCTATACTGTTTTTTATGGCACTGGTTTTGGTAGGTTGGACTGTTTTTTCCCTTTGTGTAAAGACAGATGCAAAAAACGAGTTAAATAGTTCTGCTTTCTCCCTATTGCTTGTCACCTTCTTGCCACTTTCTCCCACTAATGGACCAATCATTTCCTTAACTTTTTTCTTGTTTTTTATATGTTGAAAGAAGCATTTTTTTGTTATTTTTGACTTTGGTCGCAAGCCTTAGTTCATTTTGAGCCTTAGCTTTCCTCACTTCATTTTTGCAGGCACGGGCTATTTGCTGATATTAGTTATGTGCCCCTCTTTCCAATTCTTATACTTGTCCTTTTTATCTTTCAATTTATCAGAGAGTTCTTTATGGAGCCATGCTGGTTTCTTTTGAGAGCTGTTATTTTTCTTCTTTGTTGGTATTGTGCTAGACTGGGCTTTTATTATCTCACTTTTCAAAATTTCCCAAGCTTCTTGAGTTGTTTTCCCCTTTAGGATTCTCATCCATGGAATTCTTCCCATGGTCTCTCTAAGTTTACTGAAATTAGCTCTTTTAAAGTCCAAGACTCTAGTTTGGCTGTGTTCTATTGCTTGTGCCTCCAGAATGTTGAATTCCAATATTGCATGATCACTTCCCCCCAAGGTTCCTGTGGCTTCGACACCTTCTATCATTTCATCTCTGTTTGTGAGAATTAAATCCAATATGGCTAATCCCCTAGTTCCCTTCTCTACTTTTTGGGAGGGAAAGTTGTCTGCTAGGTTTGACAGGAATCTGTTTGATCTTCCACTTGGTGCAGAGTTTGTCTCCCAGTTGATATCAGGGTAATTAAAGTCCCCCATTACTATCGTGATGTGCTTCTTACATACCTTAGTTAGCTGACTAGCAAAAAGTTCATCTATTTCCTCTGCTTGGTTGGGCGGCCTATAGTATACACCTATGGCAATGTCTTTCCCCCCCTTTTATATTGACCCAAATGCATTCAAGTTTACAGTTTTCGTCATTGTTGTGCTCTATTTCTGTAGAGATAAAGCTATTTCTTATATATAGAGCAACTCCATCTCCTCTTTTGTTTAGTCTGTTTCTTTTAAATAGTTTAAATCCCTCTAGCTGTGTGTTCCATTTGTAGGTTTCGTCCCACCATGTTTCTGTAATGGCAACAATATCATATCTGCCCTCATGTACCTGAATTTCTAGTTCACCCTGCTTACTGTTCATACTCTGTGCATTAGTGTATAGACATTTAAGTCCTTTGTGACTGACCCTGTGTTTACTTGCTGCATAACTTGTGTGGTGCCTGGCTTCCCCTACTTTCTTAGATTGCCGGGGACAGTGATGTTCTGTATCAATTAAGTCACTATCCCCATTATTTAGTTTAAATGTTCCTCCAAAAAAGCTGTGGTTTTATTGCCAAGTAACTCAGTCCCTTTCATGGATGGATGCAGACCATCTCTTTTATACATTTTTTCATTGAACTAGCTACAGACATCGTGACTAATATAACCAAAGCCTTCTCCTTTACACCACTCCTTTAGCCACATATTAAATTCTGCTATACACTGGCCATTTCCATTTTGCTCCTTATACACTGGTAAAACCTCTGAAAAAGTAAGCCTACAGCCTATTCTGCTAAGTTCCTGCCCCAAGCTCTGGAAATCATTCTGCACAGATAGTACATCTTTTTGGGACAGATCGTTAGTGCCAAGATGTACAATAGCCTCCACATCACAGTCTTTGCTGGCATTCTTGATTATTTTAGAAATACGCTTCTTGTCCCTACTGGCAGTAGCAACTGGAAGACACCTGACCTCTTTCAAAACCTCTGTGTCCTTTCCTAAATTTACATCCCTTATAATTGAATCACCAACCAGAAGGTGGCTTCTCTTTTTGGATGCCTTTCTGTTCTTGCATGACTGGTGTGTAATACCAGATTCACACTTCTCCCTGTCAAAAACAAGTTTTTCATCTTGGACCACGATCCCCTGCTTATTTGAAGATACTAAAGTGGTGGACAGCTTCTGCCCTTTAATGAAGGAGCCTGCAGCACACATTTATAGAGTAGCAATGAAAGCCTTGGAAAAGATATTCTGATACTGGGATATATCTGTACCCACAAAATTCAGAACTGTATATTTATTTATTTATTTATTTATTTATTTATTTATTTAATTTCTATCTCACCAAGGCACTCAGTGGCTTACAATATAATAAAAAGTTAAAAAGTACTAAAAAATTAAATTAGAATAAAAAGATTAAGAACCAAGATGATAGGCAGCCTCGGGGTGAGAATCCTCTCTACTCCATCAGCCACTCCCAATATAGCAGGTCCTTGTTGGGGCCCCAGACCAAGTGGTAGAGTCAAAATTTTAGGCTCTTCCAGAATGCCAGGAGTATGAGGGCAGATCTTATATCTGATGGGAGAATATTCCAGAGAGTCGGGTCCACAGCAGAAACAGTCTTCTCCTAGATCCTACCAGCCAAAATTCTTTGGCTGATGAGATCTATAGGCCATTTCTACTGGAAAGATTTGGGTGGGTTAGTCCCAGCAGGGTAAGGCAGTTTCTCAGATACTTGGAGCCATGCCATAAAGGGCTTTAAAGGTGATGAAGGAAGGAAGGAAACTGGCAGCCAGTTTGGCTCACGTAATAGTAGTGTCACATGTGCCACTCAGGGGGCCTCCAGAACTGTCCATACCACTGTGTTCTGTATCAGATCTAGTTCTCTAGAGAAGTCTATAATGCTGGGAAAGGAGGAAGGAAAGAGAAGAAAAGTGGATTGATTCAATTATGGTGATAATGGGGCATCACTGGAAGATCTGAAAGACCAGTTTGGGAATGAATCATCTTGGAGTAAATTTATGTAGTTACTAAGAGTTAATACTGACTTGATGGCACATAAAGCAATCAAGGTAGAAATATTTAAATAATTACTGAAAACATTTTAAGAAACTTATATCAAATAAATAAATGATCAAATCAGACTCTTACATGACACAAGGAACACACATATATACATAAAACATTAGGGTGACTCAAGAGAAATTATCTGGATAATTTATAATGGTTGTACAACAGCTTTGAAAATCAATATATTCCATTTAAATTTATATTTTTATACATTGCAACATTCAGACCATGAAAAATATGATGAATTGAACCTAGTTATATGTAAAGGTATACTGTATCACTACTATTATCTCTAAAGCCAGAGGAATTAAGGTTCTGTTAAACTATTCTATGCTGGAACATAGAACAAGCCAAGTAACCATACATAGTGCAGAAGATAGTTTAAATAATACAGAAGTCATATACATATAAATCAGCAATTGAATCGTGGTTTCGCATTAACTCTGAATGGTATTTTATTTTGATTGCTAGAAGGTAGAATTGCCCATTGTTTTTGTTGCTATTATTATTACAATGATAATTGTTATGTATCCAGGTACAGCCTCTGCATAGCAGCAGCCACCAGGGGGCGTTGGCATGGACGGTTTTGGCGGGAAACCCAGTTTCGGCGGGAAACCTAGGGCCAACCCCATTGGCTAGCCGCCTACCTGGCCAGGTATATAAGGAGGCCAGGCAGCCCGTGTTCTTCAGTATGCTACCCCCCAATAAAGAGCTGAACACGTACTCTGGCTGGCGTCTCTTCCTTGCATCGGACCCACTACATTACAACAATTCTGTGATTTCAACAGACAGAAGTCATGCATTGTGGAGGGAGAGCCAATGGGAGCAACTGCACCCGGCAGTTCATTGCATTTTATTTTTCTTTGTAGAACTAGCCCTCCTCTCTGAAGTGGTTTCTTTCCCCAACTCATCACCTCCTTCTTCTTCTCCCTCCCCATTTCCTCTCATTCTTTTTGTTTAGTATAATTTGAACAGACAGCAAACAGAATACAAGTAATTGTCACCCCGCCCTTCTGACCATCTGAGAGATAACATCTGTTGCGAGTTTCGAGCAACATAAATTTAATATAGGGAAAAACTTGGTGAGTTTTGTTAGATTTGCATGCCTAAAGGTAACTTGTTAGCTGTAGTTTTAATTGAACTGTGAATGTGATTATAAAGGTTAGTTGAGTTGATTTAGTATGTCAGTCTTAATTAAGAGCTGCTTGAATTCATTAGAGTCAATTAATGTTTCAGTGAAAAAAATTCAGAAGATTGATGAAAACGTCTGCAGGCCACTGTAGATTTCCATATAGTTTCTCCATTGTTAGTTGTTAAATATTCCAAACAGTTCCAGAGCTGAGAAGAACAATTTAAGAATGAAAATCTGTTGGAAGAAAGATAGTTTGCCTACTATAGAAGATTGGTCACTTAAGGTGCCAAATTTGGCAGAAATGGCTAAGATTTCTGCTTATTTGAAGGATCATTCACAAGAAAGATACATTTCGGTCTGGAGAAGATGGATAGATTATATTCAGAACAAATATGGGACTAAAAAGTTTCATCTAGTTTATGAATGAATTATAGAATGATATTATTAATATTAGTTTGTTTTTATGGTATTTTTTATTAGTTTTTATTATATTTTATTATTATTTTTATTATTAGTATTGTTTAATAATATGGATATTATTTTGTTTTTATGTTCTTCTTCTTATGTTTATTTTTATCTTGTTTGTGTTCATGTTAAAGGGGAGTTAAAGTGCGTTAGGAACTTGGTTACATATATAGTTGGTTAATGTTATTTAGATTTTGATTGTTATTTTTGTAACCCTGTATTCAGTTCTGGAAAGTGGGGGAGGGGGAGGGGGGTGGTTTGGGGATTGGGGTTTGTATTGTAACTTTTATAAAACTTTTTAATAATAATAAAAAAAAAGAATGAAAATCTGAAGCTTTTGAAAAGTTCTGCAAATGTTTAGAATGGAATAGGTACATATGTGGGAAGAATCCAGGGAAAGAAATTGTCAATGCTGCAAACATTGACATGTTTTTGCACTGACAATATAAGAGGCAGCCTTTTCTTTAAACTATTTTGCTTTGAATCACAGAAGGGAGGGAAATGTCAACCAGATATTTTGAGAAAATAAGAAATAGCCTGCACAGAAAGGGAAGTGAAACTTCACATGTAAAACTAATTGGATAATGTGATTTATGAAGTGTAAATAAGGGTGGGAATTGTGTATGATACGATGACTTAGGGGAGGAGATTTCAGATTCTGGCATCTATCCATGAGTGCCGATGCTGCGTTTCATTATTAAGACTTTTTAGATAAAAATGCCTGAATTTTGTTTGAACTGTCTCATTAATCGGAACTATGACAGAAATATTTTGGGAAATATTAAAAAGGCAGTATATATTTTCCAAAAGTATATATTTTCTTAAAAGCAGAAACTAACCCCCCCTCCCACCAGTCTCTCTGCCCCAAACATAAACCAGGTCTGCAGAAATGCAGATGTGATAATCTTGTCAGAAAGATTGGAGCTAGGAAGCTTGGATTAAAAAGATTAAAAACTACAACCTTCTTTCTAAAGGAGTCACCAGGTTATTTATTCTCAGCTTGTACTGGACCCTGATGAAGATTTTTCTTTCAACACATATGTGTTTAATGATTTAACTTTCATCCCTGTTCATTAACTATCATATCAGACTGAAGATCTACTAACCAGATCTGAAAATTGCATAAATGTCTATAATCAGGGACAATGTCTGTACAAAAAAATAATGGTGTCTCTTCAGAAGAAATTTTCACAGAAATTGTCATGGGTAGGGGATGGTATTTTTGCATTCACATATTTCTCTCAGGATGCAGTTGTATAAAAGCATTTTCTTTCATTGTACAATCATTTATTCAGCAGGCTTTACTACACTGTAGTTTAATCTCAATCTCAAGAGAATTCATCACGAAGGGATTTTTCCCATCAGTCCTGGCTTTTGTTTTTTTTCAGATTTCTGGAAAGACTCTTCTTCCTCTGTAGAAATTCAGAGAAGACACCCAACAATTTCTGTTGACAATTTTAAACAGTTTTATTTATTTTTTTCATTTTTTTCTATTAATTTTCTATTACTACATTTGATTAGTGCTTAATAAACGTTGTGTTTCCTGGGTTAATTTGTTTGCTTAATAATATAAGTTATAGTTTTAGTCTCTACCCCTTTTTTTCCAAATATTGATAAAATAAGTTCCATGTCTGAAAATATTCTGTATCTTGATCCTCAAGGTAAGTCTGTCCATTTCAGCACAGTTCAGTATCTTCTTGATTATCTCTTCAATCTAGTGGTGTTTCTTCGTTCTTCCAATGCTAAGCAAACACAATCCACGCTGCTGTTAGTATATGCAATGTTAAATATACACTTTGTTTATCAGATTTTTCTGGTATTATACCTCGTAAGAAAAGTTCAGGTCTAAAAATCTGCATGAATTTTAAACATTTTTAAATGTTCTTCCTTTCCCTAGGCCAGGGGTCGGCAACCTCGGCTCTTTTATGACTCGTGGACTTCAATTCCTGGCTCAGGAATTCTGGGAGTTGAAGTCCACGAGTCATAAAAGAGCCGAGGTTGCCGACCCCTGCCCTAGGCAAAGCTATTCTAAATGTCTACAAAGTATAACTGGTGTTCAAGATCTGTCAACTAGTGTAATATGCATTTTTTTACTAGCATATACAAAAAAAAGAGATGATTGGTTATAAAAGCTTAGAGAAGTTGCCATTCCCCCCCCCCTAGAGAAACAGATTTAAACCTAGGGATTTGATCCCATTGTTACAAATAATTACTTAGAGAATTAGTAGTTCTCTTATTTATGTATTTATGTATTTATGTATTTATGTATTTATTTATGTATTTATGTATTTATGTATTTATGTATTTATGTATTTATGTATTTATGTATTTATTTATGTATTTATTTATGTATTAATTAATTAATTAATTAATTAATTAATTAATTAATTATTGGGACTTATATGCCACCCTATCTCCCGAAGGACTTAGGACTCAGGGCGGCTAACAACAATAAAATACAATGATACAAAAGTTTAAAAAGAAATTAAATTAATAGCCCTATTAAATTAATAGGTTCTGAATCTTTCAAATCAGAACCTACGCAGTTGAATGATCTGCATGCCAATTAGCTCACAAATTTATACCCTCTCTTGCTGTGCCAAAAGGATTAAAATTCATTCATGAAACAATGGCTCCTTGTAATCACATCAAACCAGACTTCAATAGCAATTCAGTCATATAAAAGGCTCTTGGTTTCATATGTATTAAAAAATAACTTCTTTCCATTTTTCCAGTTTCTGCTTTAGGTACAAGCTTTCTTCTTTTTTTAAAATGTTCCTTGTTCACTGTAGTTGATTCTCTTCCCTTCAGTGAATCCTACCATGCTATAGACAACAGGTATTTCCCCTTTATTAACAAAAAGGAGAACACAACAGAGAAGTCTGAATGATTGATAAGGGCATTACAAAGGAAACCCTTTCACCTTGAGAGCATCATTTTAGACCAAGCTTTTATGAAGTTATTATTTCTGGATATTACATGGGATGAGTCTAGAAATGCTAGAGGCAAATCTTTAGTAGAGATTGGAAAAATTATTCTGAAGATGACAAAGAGGCTGTAATATCATACCTGCATTAGTAAATGTGAGAGATCTCCTCCCCAATTTGCTAAACCATTTATCTAAACCAGTGTTTCTCAGCTTTGGCCATGTGAAGATGTGTGGGCTTCTGCTGACTGAGGAATTTTGGAGTTGAAGTCCAGACATCTTCAAATGACCAAAATTGAGAGACACTGCTCTAAACAAAGGGCAGGTCTAGACATGCTGAGACCAAAAATTACCAAAATACATTGCAATTTGAATGGTCGGTTGAATAATTTTGAACTGGTCCAGGGCTAGTGAAATTAAAACCTAAAATATCTTCATGATTATATATGTTAGTAGAAAAATCATCTAAACTGTACAAGGATACTTTAAATCATTGTTGGAAATGTGAAAAGCATGAAGTGACTTTACCATGCATGGTGGACTTGTCAAAAAGTGAAAAAAATATTGGACATACAGTATATACATGGAATGATGCAGAGAATTTTAAAAATTAACATCCAGATGAAACCAGAATTGTTTCTCTTAAGACTTATGGATGGTTGATTAGAAATGACATAGATAATCTATATATAATTGCAGTAAGTTTATTATTTTCACAAAGTGTAAGGATGGAAGAATAATTAAATACCCACAAGGAAGGAATGGACAGTGAAGATGGCTGAATTTATAGAAATGGATAAACTGACTTATTTGATTAGGGAGGGAACAACTGCTATTTTTATAAAATAGTATTTTGGGGACCTTATGGACTTTTTACTGGAAATGAATAATGATAAAGTGATGATTTCTGGATTTACAGATTAATAAGGGCAGTTTAAGAACCTTATTGATGTGTGGCTCAGTGGGTTAGGATGCTGAGCTTGTTGATTGGAAGGTCGGCAGTTTGGCAGGTTGAATCCCGAGTGCCGCATAGCAGAGTGAGCACCTGTTACTTATCCCAGCTTCTGCCAACCTAGCAGTTCGAAAGCACGTAAAAATGAAAGTAGAAAAATAGGGACCACTACGGTGGGAAGGTAACAGTGTTCCATGCGCCTTTGGCATCTAGTCATTCCGGCCACATGACCACGGAGACGTCCTCGGACAAGCACTGGCTCTTCGGCTTTGAAACGGAGATGAGCACTGGCCCCTAGAGTTGGAAACGACTAGCACACATGTGTGGGGGAATCTTTACCTTTAAGGGCAGAATATGAGGAGAAGGGAACCATGTTATACAATATTGAAGCAGTTTTAAATGTCTGTGTTCTTTTTCTATTTTAAGTATTGCTCTATCGCTTTCCCTTTCCCTTTTCTATTTTCTCGCTCTTCATTGACATTGTTTTGTATCTTTTTAACATTATAAAAAATTCTACAGCAAAACTTATAAAACCTCAAATCTGAAACATCTTGTTTACTCCAGTTTTTGTCTGAGCCAAATGCTGGAAAGTTCTTGCAAGGAAAGTAAGACAAGACTGATTTGATTCAACCCAACCTCCTTTCCTTTTCTATGAGGCTTGTGTGCCAACCCACTCAGTAGTCTTCCTAGGATATTTCTGCTACACTTGAATTCACATGTGACTTGCTGACCCATCTGTTCCCTCTCCCCAATCCTTACAGTACTTCCCCCCCTCCTTTCTTTTTTCCTTAATTGCTGCCAATTGTTTTGTCCTTTTTCTGAGCAATTTTGCCCTTCAACGCCTGTGCCCAGGCCTTATATTCTTCCATCAGTGTGCATATGTTACCTGAGCCCAGCTGTTTCATGCATGGAACAGTCAATTCATGGGACACTTTTCATATCCCTACTGTTTGGTTAGCCCGAGGAGTGATGCCATGTGCTCAGCCATGTGCTAGACTGCTGGGTGTACACTTTTATATTAAGTAGAGTAATGGAAAACTGGGGGAAAAGAGTCTGTCCTTATTTAAGTACTGCCTTAGGTTCAGATTGTATGTTCAGGCAGAGAGTTTAGTATTTATAAATCATGCAAATGGTGGCAGGATATCTCTCTTGCAAATATATATATACAAGGGGCTCTGGCAGCCTGCTGTACTTGGCAAGCCTGGAGATGCAGACAGCTTGTAGGATTGTCATAAGGAAGTGAAGAAGAAATGTTGAGAAATTTTGCACAAAGTCTAAGCAATTTCAGATTAGTTAAATGTATTAGTCTATTATACTAGACAAGAGCTGCTCTGTATACAGTATTTGAAAAATAAATGTTAACTCTTATATGGTATATCATTTTAATATGTGAAACTTGCTGCAAGCGAAAGGTTTTCATTTTGCTGTTGACAGTAGGATAGTCTTCAGAGTGGATCAATTGTCTGATTTGCTTCTTGCAAGAGAAATAGTTAGGTATTCCTGCTAATAGAGAAATATTGGTTTGATATGTTGAGAATGAAAGTACTGCCAACAGGAAGAGAGGAAAAAAGTGGTCCCCAAAGAACTTATGAACACTGACTTTCAAGTAAGCTGAACTGGAAAAAATTCTCATCCTTCCTTCATGGATAAGTGAACATTAAACAGACAGATCGACATAACTGCATTGTTTCAACTGTTTGCAATTTTTTTATTGCTTCAATACAAGAGAAAAAGTAAGAAAAATTCACAAATAAATGCATTGCAACAAATTATAATGTATGTTAATGCTTAAAAATAATACAGCTTAATTTTAAAGCAGCAAATTAAATGTTGACCTTATGGAATTATATTGTCTAGTCCTTCAGTACAACGTTAAAGAGCCAATTCAAAGGTTAACAGCACACATAATTAATTAACCCAACTTCTGAAACCTGGTGACTAGTACGCTTGTAAAACTATGTAACAACTGAATTGGAAAAATGCAAGCATAATAAATGGAAAGTTCTTCATTAAGAGATACATTCCAATTTTTGTGATACTTACATTAACAAATTTAATTGACAATATCTATACAATATGGAACAACTGGATGGCAAGACCAAGTCATATTTATTAACATATATTGAAATGTGATGCATTTCCAGAACAGCAAAGTGGATTACAAACATCTGCTAGCAAGTCCATTAGTATATTATTTTTAGAAATTAGTCTTATACTAAGATCAGAAGAGATATAGAACCAGACATCATTGATTTGTTCATGTATGTGACAAGACAATATCCTTTACACAGCCCACATTTATCAAACATCTGCACAACCTTACGTTATTACATTTACCTTCTTTAAGGAGAAAATTTAATATCTCTGATGACAAGATGGATGTTAGAGCTAATTGTTCATTTCAACTATCATTTTTTTCTATTTATTTTGTATATTTCTTGGATTTGTAAAGCTGCCCAATTCAGAAATGATTCTTTAAGTATACATATATTGAAAATGCACCTGAAAACCGTTGGCATTTCCTGTGTATTCAGTATCTTTTATCTTTGGAGAGTCTTTCATTAAAAGTACTTGCTGTATGCTCATAATATACCATCACTTCATAAAACTGAAAATGCCTCAACAGAGAATTATAAGAGACTAAATGGCAAAAGTCATTTCAACATTCACAAAACAGCTTCATGAACCATAATTAAACATCTGTCTGCAAAGCTATTTTGAGGAGATATGTGTTTATGTATACATGTGTAATTTTATACCCAATAAATATTCATAGTCTTCACAGAAGACTCATCCTTAGAGGATGAGAATAAGACAGGAAATGCATCAATTTTTTTTGCTGTAGGAGTAGGGCTGAGTAGAGCCCAGCAGGGTAAGTAGGGTAAAATTGACACCTGCTATCAGTGGATCTGCAACCTCAGATTTTGATGAGAGATCTTCTAAATACCTTCCAAATCTCTGAGAACATTGGTAGCTCTAGAACAGAAGCTGGGAGGTGCAGAAACATAGAAATACACCTTGGGTGTAATAAGCTACACAGAAATCACTTTTGGTCTGCAACAAAGTAGCATTCTGAACTGACCAAATGCAATTCAGCTTGGTCACAGCAGTGACTTAAAGCCTGGGGTCTGAAGTTGTCATTTGGAAATAATCCAGTGCTGGAAATTTGTCTTTACTTTATGTTTTTCGATAAGGGTCTTAACAAACCTGATGTTAGAAAAATGATGACAAACACATCATGACATCATTGTACAAATGATGCAATTATTTAAGAGTGTAATGATATATCATTAAAATATCAATAAACTACAGGGGGAAAGCATTAAAACACCCATAGTTGCCATTTTTTTGGCAAAATAGGATGAAAATAGCATAAAATAGCCTTTGCGGCCTCTGACCCGGCGCAAGTCCCGACTCCCTCCTTGGTTCTCCAAGGACCTGCGGGAGATGAAACGCCAGAGAAGGGGCCTAGAGAGCATTTGGAGAACCAGTCGGTCTGAGTCTGACCGAACACAGTTAAGATCCTTTTCTAGATCCTATCTTGTGGCAATGAGGGTGGCAAAGCACGCCTACTTCACCACCCTCATTGCGTCCGCAGATAACTGCCCTGCCGCCCTATTTAGAGTGGTCCGCTCCCTTTTAAGTCAAGAGACAGGAGAGGACCCCCTACATGGACAGGCTGAGGAATTTAGTAAATATCTGGTGGACAAAATTGCTCAGATTCGGGCTGGTCTGGACTCTGACTGGGCAGTATCTAACGAGAGGAAAATGATGAATTTGGCCAAGTACATTTGGGAAGAGTTCGATCCTGTGACTCCGGATGAAGTGGACAAGATCATGGGGAAACTAAGTGCCGCCACATGTTTGTTGGACCCGTGTCCCTCCTGGCTAGTCTATGCATCTCGGGAGGTTACACGAGGCTGGCTCCTAGCAGTTATCAATGCCTCACTGAGTGAAGGGTACTTCCCTGCCGCCTTGAAAGAGGCGGTGGTAAGGCCCCTCCTCAAGAAACCGGCATTGGACCCAGCTGTTTTAAACAACTTCCGTCCTGTCTCCAACCTTCGCTTCCTTGCGAAGGTTGTCGAGAGCGTGGTGGCACGGCAGCTCCCTTTGAACCTGGAGGAAGCTGAATATCTAGATCCGTACCAATCGGGTTTCAGACCCAGGCACAGCACGGAGACGGCATTGGTCGCACTGGTGAATGATCTCTGGCGGGCCCGAGATAGAGTTTATTCCTCTGTCCTGGTGCTATTAGATCTATCAGCGGCTTTTGATACCATCGACCATGGTATCTTACTGCATCGTCTTGAGGGGCTGGGAGTGGGAGGCACCGTTCTGCGGTGGTTCTCCTCCTACCTCTCGGACCATTCGCAGACGGTGTTGGCAGGAGGGCAGAGGTCAAGCCCTAGGCCTCTTAGTTGTGGAGTGCCTCAGGGATCGGTGCTCTCGCCCCTCCTGTTCAACGTCTATATGAAGCCGCTGGGAGAGATCATCCATGGCTTCGGGGTGAAATATCATCAATATGCTGATGATACCCAGCTATTC
This sequence comes from Vipera ursinii, assembly GCF_947247035.1. Lineage (NCBI taxonomy): Eukaryota > Metazoa > Chordata > Lepidosauria > Squamata > Viperidae > Vipera > Vipera ursinii. The sequence goes on from NC_139512.1 coordinate 79,333,339, forward strand.
ATCTCCACCCCGAACCAACCCAGTAATGCCCTCGATGTAATGTCCCGTTGCCTGGAAGCGGTACAGATTTGGATGGGAGAAAACAGGCTTCGACTCAACCCGGCCAAGACTGAGTGGCTGTACATACCATCATCTCGTTTAGTCCAAGAGGTTCCATCTCTGACTATAGGAGGAGAGATGTTACCACCCATTGATAGAGCACGCAATCTGGGCGTCCTCCTAGATTCACAACTCAGTTTTGAAGATCATATTGGAGTCGTGGCTAGGGGGGCATTTGCACAGATTCGTCTTATATACCAATTGCGCCCCTTTTTGGACCGAGATGCCCTACGTACAGTCACCCATGCACTCGTTACCTCTCGTATAGATTACTCTAATGCTCTCTACATGGGGCTGCCCTTGAAGACCACCCGGAGGCTTCAGCTGGTGCAGAATGCAGCTGCACGGGTGTGATGGGAGCACCCCGATACTCCCATATTACACCCCTCTTGTGTGAGCTGCATTGGCTACCAGTTGCCCTCCGGGTGAGATTTAAGGTGCTGGTACTTACCTTTAAAGCCCTACATGGCTTAGGCCCGGGATACTTGCAGGACCATCTGCTGCCGGGAACAAATTCCCATCATCCAGTACGCTCACACAGAGAAGGCCTCCTCAGGGTACCGTCAGCTAGGCAATGTCGGCTGGCGACCCCCAGGGGGAGGGCCTTCTCTGTGGGAGCACCAGCCCTATGGAATCAGCTCCCCCCTGAGCTTCGGATGGCCCAAAACCTCCAATCCTTTTGCCGCGGCCTCAAAACACTCCTGTTCCACCAGGCTGACCTGGACTGACAGGCATTTTAATTAATTTATATTTAGAATTTTTAATTTATTTTTTAATTCTTTAATTTTAATTTATTGCACAGATGATTTCAATTTTATTTTTATCTTGATTTCTGTACTTATTTTATGTTTTGTTAGCCGCCCTGAGTCCTTCGGGAGATAGGGCGGGATATAAATCCCATCAATCAATCAATCAATAAATAAATAAGAAAGACTCATTTTCAGACACCTACTTCATCAAATTTCAGTTGGAAATTTTCAAGAATTTTAAAAACAACTTCCATGCCTGTTTTAAAGCAGTGACGTAATGAAGGAGGATAGGATAATGTAGTAATCTCTAGGATTTTCTGCAAAGAATCTAGATTGTGCTAAACCAATGCAGAAAGCTGTTAATACTACTTAAACTTTCACAGTCTGCTTAAGATATAAGTATCCTCTTTTCCAATTGCTTTTCTGGTGTTAGATTGTGCACAACACTGATGTCCATTGCTTAACCATTAGTGCATCTCAATCATTGGCTTTTATGGCGTGGGTATAACTGGTTGGGAAGCCTGGTCCCACTTTGGAAGGCTGTCTTCATCACTGGTAGGTTTTGATTGAGTAAAGTTTATGATTTCTTAAGACTATTGTATGATTTAGCAAAGGGAGCCAAAAGAGGCTGCCATAGTGAAATATAATGTGGACATAGATAAGCCACAGAAAAGCAGAGAAAGGGATGTTAACAAAATAGTGAATATAGAAGCCACTCTTATATTTCAGCCTGTCATTTATTATTGAGATGGCCAATTCAGAATTTAAAATTAAGGTTTGACCCAAAATTGTGTACCAGATTGGTCAGCCTTGAGACCATATCTAGAGTGCTGAGAACTGAGCTGAACTCCTTGGGTCTTCCCAGGAATGCAGCACTCCATCAGCAGAAGAAAGAGCAAAATTAAAGTTTGTGGCCACATTAAAGAATGTGAGAGTGAAGTGAATGAAGTCCAATGTAATATGAACCATGCTATTCCAAAAGGACCCTGATTAGCAAGAGTGGTTCCTAAGTTGTTTAATCTTATAGTCTCTTTTGACACCAATATGAGCTGGCAGCCAATCACACCACTCAATCTTTTTCAACATTCCCCACAAATAGAAGTGAAATTATAACACTCTCAGATACACCAGATAAACCACTCAATCTATGAATTAAGCTACTGTATATGCAGTTGTTCAAAGATACCTGGTTAATTTGAACCATTACTTTGAAGCAGGTGCCTCCTTCTGTTTGGGAATCTGTTTGGATGAGGTGTGTTGTGAGAAAGATGCTCATCTGAAAGAAACAACAAAGGATTTGGAGATAGAAACAACATCTGCAATATGGAAGCACTGCTTTGAAAATTTTCATTGCCCTATTGTGTTAGACTTTCAGATTGATTTATTGGCCTACAAAATGGTTTGTATCCTGATCTTAGGGAAGGCCTGACTACCTATTAGACACAGAGAGACTTTGTGACACCAGGGAATTTAGTGCCTTATATATTTGACTTCAGTTTTCTAGTAGTCCATAAAAAAGATACCTTTTCTCTTGTTCTCTATTTAGGCTGCCTGACAAGAGATAAGGAAAAGGAATGTATTTTCTATACATTCTATATAGTAAAGGGTAACTGGAACTATTACTTCATGAAAACTATAATCAGAAAAACAGTTTATTAAAACTTGTGCCATGCAAATGTTCATATGTAAATCAATGATTTGTTTTCTTACCTCATAATTGGTGCAGAGAGCAAGCTTGGCAGCAAAGTGGCAGCTTTTGGAAATGGAGATGCATTTCCATTAATTAATATGGAAGAGTTAAGTGGACTTAGTTGGCCATTTTGAGTAACCTGTGTTAAAGAATGAGTCTGAGATGTTGGTAGACAATAGTCTACTATGTCTTGCCCCTTCCCTCAGAGTTAGCCTGCTGCTCCTTTCAGTTGCAATGTTAAAATCACATCCAACTCACAGTTATATACATAGTAAGTTGGAGTGGAATCAGGATAGGCCCTGCAATACAATGTATGGTTGGAAACTATTCTTCATCTTCCCAAAACTAAAATGTGCACAAATTCTATACTGATAATTATTCAAGCCAACTTCTAAGAACAACATATTATCATGTGACTATTTTAGTTATGATGATGTAAAGGAGGATGACAAACATTGGACCAGTAAGTGGAAATTATACCCCTTTGTTTGGCTTACAAGCTTAGGAAGAGTAATAAAAGTGAATTGGTAATTCAAGTGAATCTTTGAGTTATTCCAACAAACATCATTGAACTTGCTGCATTAAGTGAGATCCATAGGATACTATTTAAAGAGCATCACAAATTTCTCTTTGTTTTTTGGCAGAAACTATGTCATTCTTTGGCACATTTGTATCAGTCAAAGCAAATGCTAACTTTTTTGAACTGGGCAAGTTATTTAGTCAGGGTTCCTGATTTAATATTTGTCCAATTTAAATCACTTTAATAGGACAGTTAATCTGATTTGCTATAGCTTTGAGAAATGATAGCTTATATTTTTTTCTTTCTGATGATTTATATCTAAGCCAAGGTTCTTTGTGCAATAAGGATAATGCACATACAGTAAAACAAGATGTTATTCACTTACATTGTAATTTACATTTCTTTAGGATATAAGTGTAGGCCTCAGAAACTTAAAATAAACTGGCTATATATAATATTAAGAAGCAATAGAGGACTACTAATAAAGGAGAATATTTGTAGTTCAGGGTGACATGAGGGGTCCTTTCTGAGCTTGCTTGTTTTCTTGCAGATGTTTCATTAGCCAAACTAGGTAACAACATCAGTGCTAGTGAAGAGTGCAATTTGCTGTCAGTTTATATTCTGCTGGCTTGCCCTGGCAGTGTTGGTGGAGGTCGTCTTAGAGATTCTGATCTTGGGATGTTTACTGTTGGCTCTTTGGCAGTTTCTTGATTGGGGTATTGTTTATTTGATTGTTGGTTTGATGTTAACCTTGGAGTTAATCTATGCTGATCTGGGTGCTGATTGCTGGTGGAGATGCTGCTACTGGTGGTGCAATACATGAATTACTAGAGAAAAAAAGGGGACTGAATATGGTGCTCAGACTACATGACTGTAATTCTGTTTTAGCTTCTCTGCAAAAATGTCACTAATCATGCGTCATCCTCTTTTTATAAATATTTTTCAATGACAGAAATTTAACATCCTCTTTAAAGTTCATGCTGCCACATTTTGTCTTTGCTGGGTGGCATCTGTAACTGATGAGAGAAATCATGATTAATTTTTACAAGGAGCAATGTGTAAGCAATAAAAGATGACAATGTAGACTGTAATGTGTTCATTAGTGATAATATCCAAATGTAAATGGAGCATAAGTCTCAGATCTGTAAGTCTGTCATACCCAAGAGGCAATCAACTTACATAACCATTGGAGTTTTAAAATATTTTTAAAATATTCATATTTTGAGCAAGTGATGAAGCAATCACCTTCTGGGTAATGTAACAGATCTTTCAGGATTATAATATAATATAACCTAAAAGACCAAGCTTTCAGATTAGCCTATAATATTATTGTGGTTTTGAGGAACTAGGTCTTTAGTGCAGGTTTCATAGACAAAATTAGTCATGAAATTTACTTGCCCCAGTGCTTTTCAGGACAGATAGTGACTTTTGAAATGGTGAACAAAGTACAACTGTTTCTATTCCACGATCTAGTTGCAATCAAAAAATTATATCACAGACAAGCAAAACTCTTGAAGATATGTGGAAAATATCTTTTAGCTAAATTTTGAAGTTCTTACTACATTCTTCAAATCTGTCGGAGTCAGAGAAAAAAGAAAATGGCATTTGTATCCATCAATATTTGTCAGAGTCTCCTTTAACTGTTTCATGCCTGGAGAACAGAATTGCATGAAAAAAAGCAGCGGTGGGTCTGGAAAGGGGCATGGTTCAAAAGGAAAAGAAAGAAAGAAAGAAAGAAAGAAAGAAAGAAAGAAAGAAAGAAAGAAAGAAAGAAAGAAAGAAAGAAAGAAAGAAAGAAAGAAAGAAAAAAAAGGAAACAGCCAATGCAAAGAAGTTCATAGTGTGAGGAGTTCAAGTCCAATTTGTTCTTCACGTAAGAAGTTCTCTAGTCCTGCTCTAGATGAACATACTATAAGCAATGCTGTTTATGAGAAGTGATAGTGATATAATGGACAAAGAGAGGATGATCTAGCCAATTTTTAAAATACATTTTTAAAAACATATAGCAGGAATCCTGTTAGCAAGAAAAAAGTAATTCATTTATAGGATCAAGAATAACTGCCAAATTGGTTCCTGTTTTTAACTGTTTTCATAATTACTTTTATAATAGATTGTGAATGGGATAATTATGAAGCAAAATATTCTAATTAAAATTCATATATAGAAACTTGAAGCTTCTGTTCCCATTCTGACAGAATATGAACTCAGACTATAACAGCGTAATCCCAGGAAAGGATTAATTATTCAAGTATAACAACTACATATTATCATTTTTTAAAAAATCCTGACTGCTGTTTCTGTGTGTGTTGGTTTATTGTTATGCTTTTATGTTTACTTTTAACAATGTTCACTGCCCAGAGTCCGGAATTTGAGACAGGCAGCCATATAAATATAAATAATTAATAAACAAACAGAATATAAACTACATTAAAATAAAAATAAAACATATCATGATGGTGAAGATTCATTCTCCAAGCTGGTGGGTCGATTTCTGAACATTTCATTACCAGGCTAGGCAACATCTTCAGTGGGGTTTAGGGAATGTAGTTTCAGTGTTCTTCTATTTATATATAAGGGGTTTGTGTGGTCAGTAGGTCTTGTGATGGGTCAGGTGTGGGTGTGTCAAGTGAGGTTCTTGTAATGGGTCTTGTGATGAGTCAGGTGTGGATGTTTCAAGTGAGGGTCTTGTAATAGTGATAGGCCAGCTGAGAGTCATCAGTGGGAGTCTTGTGATGGGTCTTATGATGGGGAGGCCACATCAGATGAGTGTCATTGGGAGGTGAAATGCTGGTTGGGGGGCGGGCTTGCACGGGTCGGTTGAGGATCGGTGCTGTCTCTGGTTGGCTGTGCGGTTGATTTGGATTCTGAGGGGTTCATAGGCTGGTTGTAGGTCAATGTGTCTGTTGATGGAATTGCTTGTGGAGTGTCAGGCTTTGATGAAACTTATTACTGAAGCAAGAAACCACGTTGTAGCAAAACTTCCTTTTCCTGAGCAGCAGCAATAATAATAATAATAATAATAATAATAATAATAATAATAATAATAATAATAATAATAATAATAATAATAATAATAATAATAATAATAATAATAATAATATTGGAAGGGACCTTGGAGGTCATCTGGTCCAAACCCCTGCTCAGGAAGGAAACCTTATACCATTTCAGACAAATGGCTGTCCAGTCTCTTCTTAAAAACTTCCAGTGTTGGAACATTCACAGCTTCTGGAGGCAGGTTGTTCCACTGGTTAATTGTTCTGTCAGGAAGTTTCTCCTTAGTTCTAGGTTGCTTCTCTCCTTGATTAATTTCCAATTGTTGCTTCTTGTCCTGCTTTCAGGTGCTTTGGAGAATAGCTTGACTCCCTCTTCTTTGTGGCAGCCCCTGAGATATTGGAACACTGCTATCATGTCCCCCCTCGTCCTTCTCTTCATTAAACTAGACATACCCAATTCCAGCAACTGTTCCTTATATGTTTTTAATGCCTTTGGGCCAGTCTCTCTCTCACCCCAACACATCTCACAGTCAGGATGGGACAACTCACCATGGCCAACTCACCACAGCCAATTTGACATGGGCCAACTCACAGTGGCCAACTCATCAAGGGTCAACTTGTCATAGGACAACTAAATGTGAAATAACTATTATTATTCATAATAATATTATTAATAATTTTAAGAGATGAATGGAATTAGAGTACAGTTATCTCACGTTAAGTTGTCCTGTGGCAAGTTACTGCAGTGATTTTGATGGCTGTAAGTTGGCCATGGTGAGTTGGCCTCTGTGAGTTGGCTGTGGCAAGTTGTCCTAGACCCCCTCACAGGAATGTTGTGATTTGGAAAGTAAGAGGATAAAGGAGTATTAAGTATGTTGGCTGTCTTAAGTTATTTTAAAAAAATAATAAAAGTGGTGTATACATGCATGTATATATGCATGGAAACAAATATACTGTACATCCCTTTCTATGTAAATAGAAATGGAGCATGGATGAGAAGGAAAATACTGGAACTGGAAGATGAATCTTGCCATCTTACTTAGTCAGAGAAGCTAATAGGTGTGTAAAATTGATAGAAATTAATAAAGATGTTTAAACTGACATCAACTCAAAGTAATTTTCTCTCAAATGCCCAGTGATTTGGTATGTAATAATTGAATTTTTTCTACCTGAAAGAAGAGGAATTGAAGCTTTTATGCTGTAAATAACACTTTAGTATTGGCTTCATTTCAATTTATTTTTGAAGAAGTTCCTTCCAGCTCAGTTTAAACTACTTCCCTATATTTATGTGCATATGGATGTGTATATTAGGGAACATCAGAAAATAGTGACTGTCAAAAGACAGAGTAATTTATAGTAATAGTTGGCATTTTTATTTTTCCCTTTTTTGAGATATATAATAGGTGTTCTACTGAATATAGCAAATATGTGTTCAATTGTAATTTGAAAGTGTAAAATAATGACTAATGTTCTATTTGGATTAGAAATAAGTACTTATAAAGTTAAATAACAGTTTACACAACTTAAGTGCAAATTGAGTCCAGAGTTTCTGCCTATAACAAACACACACAGTCACACTCACATATAAAATATATGAGTTCTGTTTTCCTGAACAGGTTTTATTGATAAACTTTTAATGCTGCATCTGGTCAGGAATCTAAAATTCAAAGAAGAAAAAAGGTCTGTATTTAAGAGGTTAACTGAAGCATATTTGTCATTAATATGCATTGGAGATTAACTTCATTCAAAACCTAAGATATAAGAATCTAAACAATTTGTCCAGTCACTGTATCTAACCTTTAAAACTTTAAACTTTGTATTGAGTTTTGACAAAACACAGAGAGGTTTCTGATAGAACCAAACCTTAGAAATGAAATTAGAACTGAATTTGTCATCACTCCTAAAGTCAATTATTTATTGAATTATCAAATTTATAGAGATGCCCATTGCAGCAAAAGCAATCCTGGCTGGTCACAACAATCATACCCAGCTTTTCTTAAACATGTGCACATTCATTTGAACTTTCGGACTGTTTCATAGTCATCTAGTAAAATCCGCCCTTGGTTTGCTGAGCATTTATAGGACGGATGTCTATCCACATTCTGTTTGAAGATTCCCCATGAATGGAAATGTATTACTTGCTGAGGCAATTGATTTCACTGGATGAAGCTCTTACTGTGAGAAAATGTCTTGTTTGTGACAAACTAGTTTTTTTTTCACCTTCTGACTAAGGAAGTTATAAACAAAAGAGGGCAAGACTTTCTTGCACCTCTGATTTTTGGTAGAGTTAGATTTCCAGCAGGTGCCACAGTAGTTGAAATATCTCATTGTCATTATGCATGTGTCATCTGACCCAAAAATACCTAATTTCTATCTTCTGCCTGTCCGGGTGGTCTGTATTAAATTCACATAATGATATCACTTCTTTCTCACTTCTATTTTTATTATTAAAAAACTTTACAAATAAAGGGAATGTATATGTCCCAGGATAATGTTGCAGGATCCAATCTGGATTGGTCATCGGGAGCAAAGGTTTTGTCTTCCAAACTTTTGGACTTGTGCTGGAGCCCATCTTCAGGGAACTTCTCTTTGGCATGAGTCCAAAAGCTCAGAAGACCAAACCTTTGGTCCTGGTGACTGACCCAGATTGGATCCAAAAACACTTTAAGTCACAGTTGTGCGTTCCAATACATTACCCTACTAGCAATAATGATTTTTACATAAATTCAAGTACTTTATGTCTCTTGAGTTTGTGAACCTTCTAGGACCTGCCAATAAACTTGAAAGACTATGAAAATAATTATCTTGCTCAATGTATACCTACTTATTTTGAGCCTTCTCAGACTTCCCCTCTTTGGAATCAAGAATTACTTTTCCAAATGTAGTTAGTTTCCTGTTTCCTTCCATAATTATCCTGCTGCTTCTTCTGTATTCCTACAACAATTCCCTTATTTTATTTGTATTCATTCAATATATTGATTCATTCCATATATTAATTTTTATATGACTTGTATATAATATACGAGTCATACTTATATGGTTAAGTCTGTTCAAATCAATTGAGTTTTTTTTTTAAAAAATTCACACTGTTGGTATTACTTGAACATTATCCTCTTGAAGATGAGAGTACTTGAACAGCCATATAAAGTATTACTTAACTTCCAGTTTTGACTTCATAGATGTCTAAGTATTTATACTTCACTTTTCTGTTACAAGCATCTTATGTAGCTAACAGTCCATACAAGCTACAGCACAAAAATATTCTGCTAAAGCAGAAAATTTATTTCAAGAATTTTCAGATATAAAGATTGAGATATACAGTGCAAAATGGTTTTTTCTATAAAGTGCCATGTGGTGTGCATATTCTTTAACTATGAAAGACTCTCTAGCATGTGTATTTTAATATGCCATGCTTGCTAAGAAGGAATTTTTCAGAAGTAATCAAATGTGAATAATAGCAGGATTTCCTACCCAGAGTTCCATATCCTATCCATTTAACACTCTAGCAACCTTTTCAGACTACATATTGTAGTTCTCAGGTTGATTTTCTCATACAGGTATTGCTGCTTTAATGACTGTACTGAATTACAATTTGTGACCTTTTGATACAATTTGTGACCTTTTATTTAAGCCCTTTCTAGCAACTGGTAGGATTCCCCAGTACCTGCCACTCAGATGCTTATTGACATGCAGGGTGTTACCATGGCATTTCTTTTGCTTAATCTTCCTCCAATGTCTTGCTGCTAGCCATCCCAGCAGCTCATTTTGGGGTGCCTTCTTACTGATATACTCCTGAATGCTCTAGGCTTCATGTAGGACAGTGGCTTTGACACTTGTCAGACCCCACCTGTTCTCTTTCCAATTGAAGTACAGTTGGACTTGGGATGGTAATCTCTATACTGTATATTATGAAGATCTTCTGGGTCTTCATATTGGTTGCTTCCATGTCTTCTGTTGGCCAGTTCACTATACCAGTAAGATGTCTGATGATTCACAGAGCATACATATTGATGGTATGTGTAATATATTGGGATTTTTTGCCTCAATATGGCCGTAGATGAACACAGTCCAGGAGTGCAACTTGGGTCTCTAGATGGGGAAGGACAACCCGAACTACCACATTGGACCCAGCTACCACATTGGACTTTGGTTTGGGCCGACCAGGAATGGCCAGCCAAAGAGACTTGAGTCAATTTGACTCATGTGAACCCAAGAGTCCTGGTCTACCCAGCCCGGCAGGCAAGTTGGTAGACCAGGAGTTGCCCGGAACACCCAGGCTTTCTGAACGGTCACGTAGACCACCAAAATATCTTCATGATTATGTTATTAAATAATGTGTGTACATTCTAGGGGGGAGGGGGTAATGTATTGGGATTTTTACTTGTACTGATTCACGTGTCTGTTTGAATGCTACTTAAAGGTTGCTCAATGGTGTGTCTGTGTAACAGTAAATGACTAAGCCAGACTTGCTGTCTCCAAGAAGATCATTGGTTGATTTGGGGCAGGAATGGGTTCCTTTAAACCTGTTGGCCACTGCCTAGTAGCCAACCATATAAGTAGCTGTGCAGCAGCCACTGTTTCAGTTCTGTTCCTGTTTGCCTCAATAAAGCATGTTCCTGTTTGCAATCTTCCATCTCGCTTATTGCCTGCAAAGAACCTGCTACAGAAAGTATGGATCTTGTCCTTCCCAATGAACTGGCTCTTATCCTTTAGTAGTATCTAGATTTTGCTGCTTTCTTGGCCTCCTCTTTGTGGTTGCTATTTGACAATGGAATACCAAGCTACTTGTAGCCTGTCTGCATGTCTACTGTATAGCCTGCTGGTAATTCCACTGCATCAGTTTTAACTACCTTCTCTCTTTGGACTATTATCTAGTCACAGTTCTCCAGTCTGAATGACATCCTGCTGCCCTTACTATAGATCCATGTCAGATTGATCAGTATATTGATGGCTTGTTCATTCTTAGCATATAGCTTGATGTCATACATGTACAAGAGGTAGCTGGTAGTAAACTGTATCCATAGCCAGTCCTTGTGATTAGTTGGGTGAGGGGTTTCAAGCCTATACAAAACAACAGTGTGGATAGTGCATCACCTTGGCATTTATCACACTTGATGGCTACTTGTGTGAGCTGACTTGAGTTGACTTCCACAGTACCATTCAGTTCTTGAGAAAAGTCCTTAGTGTCCTGTTGACTTTGTTTAGTGCCAGGTAATCACAAATCCTTGTATGGGGCTTTGAATCATAGGCTTTCCTGTAGTCAATCCAGGCTGTGCTCAGATTGGTCTGTCTAGATCTTGAGTCTTCATCTATCAGCAATTGTGTTGTTCCCAGTGTTTTTCTGAGCCGTGCTCATGTACTAGCCCATATCACCCTCATGGTATGTACTATCAGCAGATAGCTGAGGTGGCTGATATTGGGAAATCCTACCAGTGGCAGGAAATGTCTGAATTAAAAGCACTAGATACTGACCATAGCAGCACAAGAATGGGCACTAAGCACCAAATGCACAGAAGCAGAGATCTATCATGCAGACTACACATAGAGTCCCCAGAGACAGGCCAGCACATAGTGGCAGAGTATAATATGTAGGCAGGGAAAGTATATGTTACCAGCACAATTAAAGAATTGGCATTTTATATAGGAACATCTGCACAGTGCTCCCAAATCCAAATGGGAGATTCCACAGTAAGCTGTGGAACAGGACTAAGATTCTTTGGGACTTCCGGATCCAAACAGGTACTCACTAATCAAGCAGAAACTGTGGTTGTAGACAATGAGCAGAAGATAGTGGTGGTGATAGATGCCGTGGAGTCAAATGACAGCAACATCAGGAAAAAGGAAAATGAGAAGCTGGAAAAATAAGACCTGAACAAGGAACTAAAGACAATGTAGAAAATAAAGGTCAAAGAGGTCCCAATGGTGGTACCAGTAGGAGCAGTTGGGGTTATGACTCCTAAGCCGAAAGAGTGCCTCCAACAGATCCCAGGTACAACATCAGAGCACTGTCCAGAAGGGGGCATTGCTAGAAACAGTTAAGAATCTGCATAGAATCCTCAAACTCCCAGGGCCATGTTGGAGAAGACCCAAGAATTAGGAAGAAACAGACTGCCCATAGGTGTGATCAAGGAATATTATATATATTAGGGGTCAACCAATTTTCAGAAAGTGCATTAGGAATGAGTTAACTGCTTGAGCAGTGAATAAAAGCAAAAGCAAAGGTTGAACATAATTTTGAGGTCTATTTATAATTGAGCTACTTTCAGAGAGATTGCTTACCCCTGTGATAAATTGGTTTGAACAAGTAGAAAGATTTAAATTTTACCAATCATTCCTTTTGAATTAATCTAGCTTCTTATGAATTTCCTAGATAGGCTTGAAAAGAACCTTTGAACAGGCTGTCTGTGAATTTGACCAAAAACTCCCCTGTTGTATGACTTCCATTAGGTAGAGCATAAAAAGAGGAGGACTGGCATATAAAAGTTTTGTGCAAGTGACTACTCTGCTGTCAGATTTCATGTACAATTCCTCTGTTTTCTTTTCAGTTCAATTTAGAAAAATAAGTTCCATATTTGGCAATATTCAGCACTCATTGATCCATCCCTTCACAGAAAGAGCTGATGTGTGTTTCTAGCTCCCGAGAATTAATTCTGTAATGACTTTTTGGTCCCTTGGGATCACTTCTTTCCTCATTAATTAAAAGCCTGAGAAAGGCTAATATTCTTCTAAGCTGAACACTTATTGAAGTCAAGGCAATTTTAATCAAATCTATCCCAAAAACAGTCGTTAATGGGATCATTTCATGTTAGCTCATGTCTGATGTTTCTCCCTGTCTGATTTGGTCCATTTTTCGGTTCTTCCCATCAGTGCAAAGAGCTCTAGTTCCATTTTTTTTTTGCTTTAAGGTATCATCAGAATACAATTTCCAAATCCAGCATATTTTATCTTCTATAGACCTTGCTAAAAGAAAAGTGGATTTTTTTAATTTCATTTGAAAAAAAGTGACAATTTTCCAATTCACTTAGCCTAAATTTACTTGTAAATGAACTCTCTCTCTCTTTCTCTCTCTCTCTGTCACACACACACATGCGCGCGCGCACACACACACACACACATGGGGGGGAGAGAGAGAGAGACAGAGACACACCCAGAGATAGAGATTATTCTTGAAGTATTCCATTAGTAAATATTGAGCAGCAAAGTTTGTCAATGCATCTCTTGGAAGTTGTTCTCGATTAGCATTCACATTACCCTGTGATGCTGATAAAAGGATCATGCTAAAGCATGAAGTTTGAAGAACCCTTTCATAATAATAAAAAACTTTTTCTCAATGCTTCTTGCTTTCTCATTTGATGGCCCTTACTCCTTTCCTCTAGTGAGACTAGGCATCCCAGTCTCAAATTGTTCAGACCAGAAGGCAGTTAATTCTGGAAAGGTGAGAAGCAAATCTCCTGGAACCAGTTTACTTAGTTGCAGCAATAAGCAGAAAGTGGACAGCCTTCACCCCACTTAGAAAAGAGGTGCTAGCTTGTTGCACCACATGCCTTGAAGCAGAAGTTAGTTTTGAAGTGATTCTCCTCCTGAGATCAGTTTCAGTTGGTTTTGTTAGGTAAAGGTAAAGGTTCCCCCGCACATGTGTGTTACTCATTTCCAACTCTAGGGGCCGGTGCTCATCTCCGTTTCAAAGCTGAAGAGCCAGCGCTTGTCCAAGGACGTCTCCATGGTCATGTGGCCGGCATGACTAGATGCCAAAGGCACACGGAACGCTGTTACCTTCCCACCTTAGTGGTCCCTATTTTTCTACTTGCATTTTTTACGTGCTTTCGAACTGCTAGGTTGGCAGAAGCTGGGACGAGTAACAGGCGCTCACTCTGTTACGCGGCACTCGGGATTCGACCTGCCAAACTGCCGACCTTCTGATCGACAAGCTCAGTGTCCTAACCCACTGAGTGGTCTAAATCTAAACCCTTGCTACAGGGGTTTAATTCTTTCTCCATTGCTATTCAACATCTACATGAAGCTAGTGTATCACTTGTTAATATGGGGTGAGATATTACTGGTATGCTGATACTGCTCAGTTGTACATCTCTGGACTGGGCTGTAAAAGTGATGCAGAGAGATGCTGATCTAGGCCCTGGAGTCTGTGAGCTTCTGGAAGGTTCTGATTTACAACAAATTGCAAATCAACCCTAGCAAGACTGAGTGTCTTTTGGTTTTGAGCCCCCCCCCACTGATTCTGGAGTGGTTCCATTGATAACTTGGGATGGGGTTGCACTCCTCCAGACGCAGTTAATGTGCAACCTGGGCTTATTGATCTTGCTCAAAGAGCATATGGAAGTCACAGATAGGAGAGCCTTTAAATGACTAATCTTGAATGCCAGTTGTGCCTGTTCCTGGATCAGGAGACTAGGCATCCCACTTTCAGCGAGACACCCTTCTGCTACTAAAAGAGAGTGAGGTTCTTCCAGAAGGAAGGGATGATTTCAAGAAACTGGAGATAGTTAACCAAGCACCTATTGTAGCCTGTCAATACTTAAAACATTCACATTTTAGGGTGGCAAGAACAAGAGCATTAGCACAAATCCTGAGTCATACTACAGTAGTGTATTGACTAGGGCATGATAACTTGAAGATAATATATGAAATCTCTATATACATTTGTGGAAAACCAGCAAGTTATTATATGACCTTACTCTGGGTTAGAAAAATACTGCTGGAACAGGGTGTTACACACCAATTCCTGTTGGTACAACTTATGAAAATAATAATGTATAAAATGATCTAATTTTGTCACCATACTTATATATTTGCTACAACATATTTTAATTTACTTATTCCACTGAGATCCTTGAGTAGGGGAACATTGTATTACAGAACAACATTTCCAGAAGTTTAATTTCAGAGAATTTATTTGGTGAACTTTTGAGCCATAATCTGCCTAGGTAAGGTGGAATCCATACTCCAAAATGTTGACTTGATCATCAATTTGGATACTGGATTATTATCAAGATGTGAGATGCTGTTTGAACTCCCAACCATGGCAAGATGGTGCTGGAGATGTTTGAGAATTAGAAATACCAGATAGTAGGCTCCAGCAAATAGCAACAAAGAACAACTACAATGTGTCAAGAAAATAAAGTTACCCAAGTGACAATTATGGAAGCAAAAGTAATGTCATGATGTGCATTTGCACTAGAATTTTATAATCCAAACTTTCTCTATTCTACTGTGCTATTAAAGCAGAAGCTCAAGTTAGGTAGTCACAAATAAGGGAAATCTTTCAGCTTTTCGTCTCCCCACTGAATGGTAGCAGATGGCGCACTATGTGAGGATGGCTTTTCCACTGCTTTCAGCACTTGTCACCCAGTCAGTTTGTGCACAGATGATCAGCTCAGGCTTAGTCATTTAGCAAAGTCACATATTACAATGATATACTTTTTGCTCAACGTCTTACACCTGGTGATGGAAAAGACTGAGGCAAATGAATACAGAATTGCCATATGGCATCTCTGCTTTTAGTTCTGCTATGTGACTGCAGAAGAAAAAATGGTTTTCCTCTGTTCCTCCATAGGCCACAAATCAAGCACAACCAGAGCGTTACCCACATACTAAAAGAAGAATTTTGAGGTGTAGAACGTGCTGCAATCTCACCAGAGAGTTGGGGAAATGCATTTCCAAGAATATCTTAAAATGTTAAACAATAACAATTCATGACAAATTGTAAACTTGTGAGTTCGAGGCCTTTTTATGTTCAGAGGATAATGGGACAAGTATACTAAACCCACACCAGGAGAGGGTAATTATTCAGCACTTGAAATAATTAGATGAATATATATATATATATTTCAAGTCAGTAAAACTAATCAGTCAAAATAACATGTTAGAAGTCATGTCAGATTTTCCCTCAGTAATTAATTCTCTGTCATTGATTTCAAGGCAAAAACTGGCAGCAGAAGAAAACTGCAGTGACATAGGCTGCAATAAGAAGAAAACGGGGATATCCAAATGAACATTTTTTTCCACCAAGGAGCTTTTAGAATCTTAAAAAGCCCTAGATTGGTTTGATTTAAATTTTTAATGTAATAGAATAGAAAATAGATTTTTTCACCTATACCTAAAAGTACGGGTCATTCTTGACTTGTGGCAACAATTGAGCCCAAAATTTCAATTGCTAAGAGAGACGTTTGTTAAATGAGCTTTGCCTGATTTTATTACCTTTCTTGCAACAGTTGTTAAGTCAATCACTGCAATTGTTAAGTTAGTAACATGGTTGTTAAGTGAATATGGCTTCCCCATTGACTTTGGTTGACAGAAGATTGCAAAAGGTGCTCACATAATCCCAGGACACTGCAACCTCATAAATATGATTTGTTGATGAGGATTTGAATTTTGATCTCATGACTATGGGGATGCTGCAATGGTCATAAGTGTGAAAAATGGTCATAAGTCACTTTTTTCAGTGCCATTATAACTTGGAATGGTCACTAAATGAACTGCTGTAAGTTGAGGACTACCTCAACTTTACCAGATCAGGACTCAACTAATTACTTTAGTGCATATACAGGTAATCTGAGAATATAGTTGCCCTAATAAAACAGAGCCATATTTTTTCTCGAATATCGCAACTATTATGGTCTTTCACTGTGGTGTTTATTTTGTCTCAGACTAGTCTAAAGACGGTTTCTGCTTTGCATTGCACAAAATATTCTTTATACAACATTACATTTCCTTCTTGCTAAAAAAATAAAGTATATTAGAAGTCTGCATAGATGTATACAGACTTTTGCACAACTTCCTAAAATGTTTCCTTGTTTACATATCATTGAAAATAATGGGGATGATTCAATACTTTTAATAAAGAAATGGAAATAGCAAGTAAAAAGAATTAAAGAAAAGGGGAAAAAAAGAAAGGAAAATGAACTCTAATTCTTCCTGGGAAAGCACAATATTATCGAGAATTAAAGAGAGAAATGTTAGACTGGAACTAAGCCTGTTTATCTACAGCAGACATGTCAAACACAAGGCCCGGGGGCCATATCCGGCCCGCGAAGTGGTTTCATGTGGCCCGCGAAGCCATCCTGGAAACAGTGAGGGAACGGCCCCCACTGCCTTGGCCCTGGCCCAGAGACCCTCCTTCTGCCAGAGACCCTCAGATCTGTCCCACTCCTGCCCAGGCCCCCATAGGCACCCTTGATGCGAATGATGCAGAGCTGGCCACGCCCACCCAGCAGGCCATATGCACTCTAGCCACACCCACCCAGTATGCCACGCCCACCCAGGCCATACCCACCCGGCCCCCTGAGGGCAACCGCAATGCTGATGCGGCCCTCAATGAAATTGAGTTTGATACCCCTGATCTACAGCTAGATTCTACCAGTCTTATTCTGTAGCAGGAGGACTTTGAATCCCTCTCCTGTATAGCTCACAATCAAGATACAAAATTGTATACATTCAATTGTAATGATATTTGAATCTGTGCTGGTAGATGACATTAACCAGAAACTTTATGTTAGAGCAGCAACGACACTGAGCCTCATGGCAGCCATAATAGAAGGTCCAAGGGATTGATCTTCCCAACCGTCAATGATCCATCCACCGAGGAACGAAGAGAACTACTTCAGAAAGTGCCTTCCACATCCAATCATCACAATAGCTAAGTAGAGGTCCTTCTGTATTCACAGTTCCCAGCTGGGGAATAGAGTTTTTTAGATTAAACAATGGGGTTTAAGAAAGCTGGGCCTTTTTTTTAGCTTAACTGTTATTTGCAATAATTCCCGCTGCTATTTGTCAATTCTTTGGACCCAGGCTTGCATTCCTGATATTAACACATTAATTTATCTTGTTAGTGCCATGTTACATTTGGTGCTATTGAGAATTCATGCCTAATAGCTTTTTAGCTATAACCATTCAAAGAATATGTGTAGATTAAGGGCCTGCACTGTAACCTTCCAAAGGTTTCTTCTACACATTAATCAACCTCTTTTCCAGATCTGTGTCTTGACATTTGTATATCATGAAGCTAATATTTCCCTGAATTTGATAGTGGTTATCAATTTGTTCTAGGCAAAATTGCAAAATCCTAGTTATTATTTTTGGAATCCTCTACAGGTGGTTTTCAGTTAATGACCATTTGTGATGACTCCCCTGGACGCTTCCACAGATACCTCTCTGGAGGTTAGTTCTGAGGAGGATGAGCCAGTCCCAGACATGTCAGGAAGGGAGATGGTTGATGGCTCTGTGAATCCAAGCTAGATGGAGCAGTTGATGGGAAAGTGACCAAATGAGCAGCTGGCTGAGAGTGATTAGGATGAGACACGGCAGCAGAAAGACAGTTCTGAGGCTTTGGGTGGGGAAAGCATGCCACTGCAGCTGATCAGTGATGAAGAAGAGGAACTGCCTTTTCCACATGATCTAAGAACACATGGGGCAGAGAAAAGGCAAGAGCAGTGAAGGTCAACCCAACTACTTGCAAGGTGGCAGCCTCATCCCTCTTGATGGGCTGCACCAAAAGCTGGTTATTTAGTTCAGCAGACAGATGGATATAATGCTGGAGACAATGTGTTCATTTCCTAGCTGTGTGTTTCAAGGTCATCATGATTACTGCCTTGCTTCAGACTGACACAGTGCCTTGACTTTGGATTGTGCTTTGTGGACTCTGACGTCTTCTTGCCTTGTGAATCCTATTGTGGATTTAATTTGCCTGGTGGACTTACCTTGTTTGGGGAATTTTCATGTACCTTGTGGAGTCATTGGCCATTGCTCTGTGGACTAGCATTGGTTTGCTTTTGGCTGGACTCAACTGGGACAGTTCTGGGGTTTTGGTGAAGGGAATTGCTTGGGAATATTAATAAAACCACTAAACCACCATCACATGTGCATGTGAGTGGCCAGGATATTTACACACTTATTCAGAGACCATTTGAAAATATGATACTACTGAATGGACTTCTGACCCATGGCTGAAGTTACATCCATTGCAGTGACCTCATGGTTATGTGATTGTGATTTGGGTATTTGGCAACCTATTCCCACTTATAATCTGTTACCAAGTGCCCCACAATCATGTGATGCCCACTTGCACTCTTTCCTACCAGTTTTCCCACAAAGTCAATGGGGTAGCTAACAGTGAAGGTTGTAAAGAGGACTCTCTGGATGTGGCTGGGAATTTTCAGCCCTAGAAAATTGGATTTTAACATGGAAGATTTTAACCCCAAAGTGGAGAGATTTGGAAGAAAAGGCTTCTGAAGGATGACCAGAATGGTGCTCACTTGGAAAATGATACTAGGTGGCCTTAGTAAGAAGGTACAGTTTGTGTAGAGTGGGGCTGTAATTAGCTAGAGGAAAATGGTGAAGGTAAATTGGGTGCTTTGTATGCATTGGTGGGCTGTGTGGGTGATGAAGCTTCCATGGATGATTGTCACTTCATGCCAGACTACAGCACCTTCCAACCAACACGTGGCCTGTGCTAGCACTCCCCAGGGATCCCCCATCCTTGAATCACCCTGAGCTCCTTACCTGGGACTCCATCTGCCTAATGAACTATGAGATTGCTTAGTCAACGCTCAGTTGTTGAGTGAATGTGACATCTTGCTTAATGACCACTTTACTCAACAACCAAGGTTCTTGTTCCGATTGTGGTAATAAGTCATCCCATGTTGTTGGATGATCTCACCCAGTGGTTTCATGATTTTTTTGCTTTACAATCACATTGCTTAGTTATGACATTGCCAGTCCATGATACTGTCATTAAGTATTACTGTATTGCATAATTGATATATTTCCATAACTGTATTTCCAGACTGTACTTTAGCAAATATTGACTATGGCAATCAAAGTTCTCTTCCTCTTACAGTCTTTTGATTTGTAAGCATATTTAGTTTTTGAATATTACTGCATTAAAATACCCCAGTAATTTCAGTAAATCCATTGGTTCCAAGTTATCAAACAGTTGTATTATTTCTGTGTATATGTTTTTTTAAAAAAATATCACCTTGGACAGATGAACCCCAATAATCTATCTTGAAAATTTCAGGGCTGAAAGAAACTATATAAATATTATTTTCTTTCTCTATAAAATTCAGTCTCAGAAAGCTGTAAAGCAGAAATATTTGAAAGAGTTTTGATTTACTTCAGATTTATTTTCAAAATAGTTATGTGATATTTTTCTCCAATGTTGACATTGTTGCTTTAGAAACTGAGTTTCAGATGTGTTCAGAAGATGTGTCAATACAATAAATTTCATTCTGTAATCACAAAATGCTGAAGGCCTTTGAATCATAGACCATATTGGCTTTTCTTCTGAAAAAGCCTGAAAGCCTGCAGAGCAGAAAGCCATCACATTCTAAGTAACTGAAACAACTCAGAAAAACAGTGTGTCGGAAGATTTGACAGAGGATTGGACTATATGTTATCCTGGACCCATTTATTACTCCAAAGCACTACAGTGCAAAAGAGCTAGGAAAGTGTGTGTGATTCAATTATGCAAGTACCTTGTCAAATTCTTAGCAAATTTCCACAACCACAATTGAGACAGGTACCCATTATAGATGAAAAGTAAAAAAAAAAAATCACACTCTTGGCAAAGGAAAACATCATGATAAATAACAAAAGGGTTTTACTTGGAAAACACAATTGTTTCCCAAGATGAGTAATAACATGATGAAGGGAGGAATTTACAGTCATCTGTTAAACCCCACATTTTTTAAATTTAATAGTCAGGCATACAATATGTTCAATAAAAAAGCTAGTTTGGAAATCCTTATACATGATATTATTTACAGTTTGCATCAAATTGGATTTACCCTTGAGTGGAAAAATCATGCTTATAGAATGGATATTTTTGGATCCATGCATACTCTATCAGCTCACCAACTTTCAAGAACTGCTTTGTAGGCCTGTGCAAACCAACCATGATCTGAGTCAATTCAGTGTTTCAAGCTCTGAAGAGGGTGTGATTTGTTTCAAATCAGCAATTACAAATGCAAGGGAAAACTAATTTAATTTGAATCATATTGGGACAATAATAAACAAGTGTGAAAAGACCTGCAGCTGCCTCATTTTAGGGAAGAACTAGAACATGAATGGAGCTGGGGTGATATAGTCCTTAGAAATAAATATTAATAAGGCAAAGTTTCACCTGAACATCTTCAAAAAAATTTGAAATATTCACCCTGCTCTTTTTTCAGGGAGAGATAGCAGGGATGAAAAAAAGGACAGTACAGCAGACTACAAATATCCCAGCAGATAATCCAGATATAGACTATTATGTAGCAATACTGATGAAGTTCTACTTCAGCTTAACAAAATAATAATAATAATAATAATAATAATAATAATAATAATAATAATAATAATAATAATAATAATAATAAAGCAGTGGGCTAATGCCTCCTTAAGTAACACCAGCTGCCTGCAATTAGTGCAGGTTCGAGTCCCACCAGGCTCAAGGTTGACTCAGCCTTCCATCCTTCTGAGGTAGGTAAAATGAGGACCCAGATTGTTGGGGGCAATAAGCTGACATTGTAATAATGCCGCTTGGGGGGGGAGGCGAAAGCCCTAATAAGCAGGCATATACATAGAATGAAGGCTATTGCTAAGCACATTGATTTGTGCTTTAGATTGTAAGCCGCCCTGAGTCTTTGGAGAAGGGTGGGATATAAATGGGATTAAATAATAATAATAATAATAATAATAATAATAATAATAATAATAATAATAATAATAATAGGGAAGGACAGCAGACTGGTGCAAAGCACATTAGCAAAGTTTGATTTCTTCCTAGCTGTATTGATTTGCCTTATGGATTTATTTGAGGTGTTAGGAGAATCAGTTGTAAGTATGGGTCCTTTGGGGAAAAAATCCTGATGCATGGCAGAATTTGGTGATGGCTCACCAGTGATGTTCAAGCAGCAGAAGTACAGTAATACAGATCACCAGGTCACAGAGTGAGGCTGGCACAGAAACAGTGGCATCCATAGCCTTAGTAACTGCTATTAGTCTCACCAACAATTCAAAATAGTTAACATAGTACAGAAAGACTGGTAGATAAGGAATAGCAAAGGAGAAGTCTTGACAAAGAAAATACATGGATTTAGGAAGATGTTTAGAAATGGAGATGGTGGTTCGCAGCTACGGGAGAAGGGCGGTATATAAGTCTAATAAAGATAAAGATGAAATGGCTAACGTGGACTTAGAAAGCTCTAGAAGGATTCTTGGTTTTAATCCAGATAGTGTGGCTAGTCATCATAAAATGGATTAAGTGGTTTTTGCACTGCTTAAAGCTCATTAGTTTGTAAGCCTATCAGGCATTTGAAGCAAGATCCAGGAGTAGAGTGCTAAAGAGTAAGAGGACCAGCAAAGGGCTTAATCTATTCAGGGCAGAGGACCTTCTGTGAGGTTGAAGATGATGGATGGGAAGAAAAGAGGATCAAACCTTTTAGATCTAGGCAACCTGCCAGTTTATATGACTGAATCAGAGTAAGAGGTAATTTCCTATTAATAATTTACCTATTGTTCCATGCTGCCAGATGGAAGATTGTTTGCCTGAGGCTGATGATGGTAGCTGGATGGTGGGACGGCCAAGTGAAAAAAAATAAATCAACTGTTGTGCAGTTTTCACATTGATTAGCATGGAGCAATATGGCAGCAGAAAGAAGGCCAGTAGCATTAGAGACATTATGGGATGCTTAATGTCATTTTGGGTAGAGGAAGATTGCTGTATCTTTGCTGGACTGAAGGAAATGTGACTAATGGCAGAAGACTAGAAAATCTGCAGGTGGGTAAAACAGGATATGCCAATATGGATGTGAATTGGTTGTGGCAGAGCAGGCACAAGAGGCATTGGGTTTGTGCTGGCTCCTGGGGCTACCACCTTTATTATCTGGTGGCCATTTTGCCTTCTTTGTGGCTGGAACTCAGAGGGACTTTATGTCATCAAGTGAAGTTCTGTTGTCAGGACCCACCCCAATTCACATCTTAGGAAATAAGGACTCTTGGAGCCGAGTTGTCCAAAAGGAAAATTTTTACTAAGGACAAATTGGTTGTGGAGATATGAGACAGGATCTGGTCTCGAGTCACATTTCAAATCTTATATAAGCATTTTTGGTTCAGCCCACTCCCCTCAAAACTCCATTTGGTTAGGATCCCATCAATTTGGTTGTCAGGTCCTTCCATGGGAAGATAGGACTTCTTGCATTCCTTTGTTGAATGCCTTCTTCCTACAGCCCCAACAGACAGATCATTTTGCCCCCTTTGTTCCCCTAGATCAAAGGTTCTTTGAAAGCAGCTACAGATAGACTGAATAAACAATCCCCCCTCCTTCTACCAGTATGGCAGAATCCCGGTAGGCACAATATTTTAACCATACATTTATGAATGTGATATCAATGGATTCTGACATCTGTATCCACTCTGGGACTTTGCAGTGACCTGGATGAATCTTTGGCTTAATCTAAAAAAGACAGAGTAGCTCTGAGGTTTTGGATCTCCTGATTCCATTACTCCTCTATTTTTGGTTTTGGAAGGGGTGGCATTACCTCAAAGAATCCTGGAGTCCTCTGGACATGTGGCTCCCACTTGAGGAGCAAGTGATTGCTGTGGCTAGGAGGGCCTTTGCAAAGTCTTGGGTTGTGTGTAAATTGTTCCCATTTCCTCATGACCTCAAATTAGATGTTGCAACATTCTCTATAGGTGTAGCTGGTGTAGAATGTGGTGACATTTATGGTGTTGGTTATTTGGCTCATATGGCATCACTTCTCAGCAAGCTGCATTTGCTTCCAGTGTTTTTCTGGGTGCAATTCAAGATGCTAATAGTCACTTTTACAGCCCCTTGTGGCTTGGGATCAGGTTACTTATGGACCTACCTCTCCCCATTTTTTTCTACTTGTTCCACCTGGTCTAGCAGGAGAAGCTTCCTATAGATGCTTTGTTGTTGTTGTTGTTAGCTGCAAAGTCGTGTCCAACCCATCGCGACCCTATGGACAACGTTCCTCCAGGCCTTCCTGTCCTCTACCATCTTCTGGAGTTCATTTAGGCTCATGCCTACTGCTTCAGTGACTCCATCCAGCCACCTCATTCTCTGTCGTCCCCTTCTTCTATTGCCCTCAATCTTTCCCAGCATTAGGCTCTTCTCCAGTGAGTCCTTCCTTCTCATTAGGTGGCCAAAGTATTTGAGTCTTAGCTTCAGGATCTGGCCTTCTAAAGAGCAGTCATGGTTGATCTCCTCTAGGACTGACCGGGTGGGGCTCAAGAGGAGAACCTTTTCTGCAGTGGTGCCCACCCTTTGGAACATCATTCTTTCTGAGATTAGATTATTTATTATAACCTAGTATAATCTGGCCTATTATGAAGCCCTGTAAACTGATTATGGAACTGGGCCAAGAGCCCTGAGTGTGTGATAGAGCCTATCACTTGGCTTTGTTGATGGTCATTTTGTGAAATTCAACTGCTTTGTGTTTTTATTTCTATATTATGTATTTTATCTGTTTTGTCCTTTTTGTTGCAAGCTGCCTAGAGTCACATATGTGAAATGGGCTGCTGAATAAGTAGTCAATGAATTAATCTCTAGATCCTTTCCTAATTCTGGGTGTGTAGATAGAATTATAACTGTGCACATATATGTTAAGCTTAGATCAAAATCTATGCACTTAAATATGCTTAAAGTTTATTAGAGAGGAAGGAGAAAAATCTCATTTGTACTTTTGAAACTTTGTCTTCTGGATGGAAATTGTTTGCATTGGTATATAGAGCAATCAGGTTGCACTAAACTTTACTTGCAAAGTTTAGCTGGAAATGACACAATTACTTCTATATGTTGAACCAGTAATTTGAATAACAAGGGGGAAAAAGTACTTGTTTTGCCCTGTTTCTCTCAATCAAATCCTTGAAACCTTGAAATTTACTTTGTGACAGGAACATTCTATTTAGCACAAGAGGCAGCAAAGTTTCAGCTTGCAACCAGATGAAAGAAGCTGAGAGGTGAGAAAGTGAATGAAACAGCCATTTTCTTTACCCCAAAGAATTTGAGGTAGCGTTTAATAAGATGATGCTAATTGGCTTCCATCTCATGTCGTCAGAGAGCCTACCAGACCACCAAGCCCCTCCAGCGTTCTCCATGTTCTTAGGAAACACAGGAAAGCCATATAAACTTCAAAATGTTAGTTATCATGCATTTCACAGCTATTTGATTTCGTTTGCTCTTTCAAAGAGGGTCATTTTAATTTGTGATGCTGCTTGTGATTTGGCTAAAGTTTTTACAAGCTTTGCATGATTTCAATGATTTTTTCAAATAACCTTAGATGTTAACCTATATGCAGGAGATTGTGAAATATTCCTCTTGTCCATTGTCTTGGCCACAAAATAATCTTGATTGCAAGCTCTACATAAACCAAGATATTATGAGTTCTAGTTCTAGTTCCACCTTAGGCATGAAGCCAGCAAATAATTCTTCCTCAGCCCTGGGAAGGAGACAATAAAAAAAACACTTTGAAATTTTTGCCAAGAAAGTTGCAGGGACTTGTTCAGGCAGTTGCTGGTAGTAAAAAAGTGACTACACACAAACAGCCTCTACAAAACATTTGAAAGAGGCATTTCAATATTCATATAAGACCATACAAATTCCATACAGCAGCTGCATAATTTGTAACCCTCATGTTTACAAGTGCCTCCACAGCCATTTTGCTTGATCTTTTTCAGAACTTATCCCGATTTTTGGAAATATTAGAAACATTTATCCTAGGAGGAAGATGCCTCATTAATACAGCCGCCAATATGAAATGGTATAGGGTCTCCTCCTTGAGCAGGGGGTTGGACTAAAAGACCTCCAAGGTCCCTTCCAGCTCTATTCTGACTGAGATATTGGAAATAATCAGAGCGAATGATAATTTGCCAATAATCCTTTGCAACGCTGAGAATTTATGAAAATAATTTTGATGACTGTTATTATGCCTTATAATCTGTATTGCTAATTGGTTTAAAAATATAAATGTATTCTTTTTTTTCAGTTTCTATAGCCTAGCCCAGCCACACGACCCTGGGCAACTTAAATCCTAAAACTATAAAACAGTTAAATTTTTTTAAAAACAATGAAACATCAAAAATTGCATCTCTACTTGTGTTTATATCCTGCCTGTATCAAATGGGGAAAGTTTTAAGCTGCATGAGGTAGCAATGAGGCATATACAGTATGTGAGTAAAAATGCATGGGTTACATGCACATATGCAGGAATAATTCACACAGAAAAATTCTTTCTCTCCAGAATCTCAGCTATATCAAGGTTGTTGATTGTGAGAGAGCTTAAAGTCCTTCACCTGCAATAATCTCAGTGCATCTTTGATTACATTTTCCCTAAAGCTATTAGTAGCAGGAGAAGATATTTGCATTGAGATTGCTGGCAGAGATGACAATGAGGTTGCAATTGGCCATAAGGATGGCAGATTGAAAAAAAAAGGCAGGCAGGCAGGAAGGTATGTCTTTATGAGGTTTATTGATTGCAAAATTTAAGATAGATTACTTAAGTTAACCTATGGCAATTTAATTTTTTTTAAAAAAATATTAAAGGATTTGTTTTTTCCCTTTTTTCTTAGAAGGTATGATTATAGAAGGAAAGTACTAAAAACTTGCATGTGCAGTTCTTTTTACAAAAAACAAAAACAAAAAGCCTTGGTGGAGCAGTGGGCTAATGCCTCCTTAAGTAACACCAGCTGCCTGCAATTAGTGCAGGTTCGAGTCCCACCAGGCTCAAGGTTGACTCAGCCTTCCACCCTTCCGAGGTAGGTAAAATGAGGACCCAGATTGTTGGGGGCAATAAGCTGACTTTGTAAAAATGCCACTTGGGGGGGCGAAAGCCCTAATAAGCAGGCATATACATAGAATGAAGGCTATTGCTAAGCACATTGTGCTTTAGATTGTAAACCGCCCTGAGTCTTCGGAGAAGGGTGGGATATAAATGGAATTAAAAAAACACAGCTCAAGATAGAATTGTATCCTGTCTCTCATCTAAAGTCTCTGTATATATTTGAATAATGAAAGGAATTGTTCTGAACAATGATGGTTCTTCCATATTTCAATTCTAAGGTCACTTAAAGTATTAATACCACCTTACAATGCCTGGGTAAGGCCACACTTGGAATACTGCATCCAATTTTGGTCACCATGATGTAAAAAAGATGTTTTTAAAGCTTTTAGGCCCAGATACCCTATGCTGTATTTATTCATGGAAAAGGCCAGTTTTCACTGGAAATGGTCCAAACTATCCAACATTCACTTTCCCTTTTGTTCTTCCCTGGCTGCAGTTGCTTTTCCTGGCAAGGGAAACAAAGGGGAGGAACCAAGCCACACCAAAGGTGTGAGAAAGTGCTGTACCAAACCATGCAAAGCTTATCTTAAGTTCCAGAATGTTGTCAGGAAAGAATCAGCAGCCTTATCTAAGCCCTTTCTGCTGTGATTTGTAGAGCTTCTCTATAGCTGGAGTTAAACGTGGCTGTGTCCCACATAATTCCCTTTTTGCTGGTAAGAGGCAGTGCAGTCAACACTGCCTAACTGCTTGCTGTGCAGTCTTGCTGTGTCCTTGGTATTAGGCCCAACAGTTTTTTTTTCTTGTAGCATCGTCATACTGCACACTTTCCTAATTGCACACCCTGTACTTCATTAGTGTCTCTGTATCAGAAAGCTGGCATACTTTCATAATTGCATACCATGTACTTCATTAGCCTCTCTGTATCAGAAAGCTGGCACATTTCCCCTTGCTTAAAATTTAATCAGAGGTTTTACAGTTCATGAACATTTAACAGGAGCAGACAGAACTCTGAAACTTTGCATTTTGATTTAATTACTGCTAACAGACATATGCCATTTTCAGCTGTTTTCATTCTTCCATACAGCCAAATTTCTTACTATTGAAAAGCCAAATATGAGTTTGGATAAATAGAATAGTTTTCAGATCCTATTAGTGAGGGGCAGGGAGCCCTTATCTCCTGCCTAGCAGGATGAAGCAGAAAATAATCTCTTCAAGTTTGTCAATTTGTATGTGTCTGTCCAGGGCAAAGGTATTTCAAATCTGATAGTGAAATCTAAATACTTGCCTCTGCTTCGGTCTAAGATCATGAGCACTAACTGCGAAAAAAATGTTGCATATCAAATAATTGAGTTATATCAAAGCATTTTGATATCTTGATGGAAAGATGAATTTTGGTGTGTGATAGTTAGACAACAAAATAAAATTAGAGAAGATGTGTTGCCACAACTACACTGTGCAGGGGATTTGGGGGTTTGAAGGCAGTGATCACACAAACGAGTAGAAGTTGAAAGGATTCATTGAACAAAGCCAATTACAAGAATAACTAGTCGCACAGTGTAATATAGGCTGAAAATATCCACTGTGAAGGGAATAAAACAAGAAGTAGCCATATTGAACAAGGAATGTAAATATAGAAGAATATGTTATGTTCTTCATCTTTTCCAGAGGCAACAGCTGTGTTTTCCTAGATTATTCCTGTAAATCAATCAATCCTGGGTAGGCCTATGTTGAAACTCCTCTCTAGGAGAAGTTTCATAGTATATGTAGTGCTCTATTCCAGTTATTTGTATGCCAAATTAAGCACACTGACTTATCATACTTGTCTGTCAACTAGCAAAATATCATGTGAGAATACACTCCCTGCCACAGGACTCTGAGTTTGGAAGTGCACACCTACAAGAGAGAGATACTACCATTAAACTAGGCTGCACAAGAAGATAAGAAAAAAAAAGCTGACTATGAGGAACTGTTGAGTGGGGATCAGGAGGTGGAATTTCAGATGCTTGATTTTAGGAATTGAGGGCAAATTGAAGCATTGTAGATGATTGTGTCAGTGTGTCTATGGGTGTCAGGCTATTTAGAGGCCTTTTCAGCATCTGTTTCAGAGGAATTCAAAACATGCCTGATTTCAAACCTGGTTCCTCCAATATACTTATTTGGGATTTGAAAATTAATGAAGTAAAAACAAGTAGACAAACAACTCCAAACACAATAAAATGTCCAAACACAGTAAAATGTTGGAAATTAACGAAAGCAATAAAGATAGTATATACCGGGAAGAATTTACAATCTCAGGAAAAAATAACCCCTATACAGCTATAAAATCCTACATCTATAAACCTGATTTGTAAAATTGATGGGAAGAAATGAAGATTAAAATAAATATTTGTATTCATATTTAATACAAATTAATATTTGCATTAATTAACTAGTTCACACACACAAACACCCCTTGTTGGTTATTTTTGCTTCAATAGTTATTATGGTGAACAGTTTGACTTTTCCTTCCCACAAGTTGCTGAATTCTGATCATTAAAGAACACAATATAGGTCACTTTCAAAGTCAAGCCTATTGTTCTGTTATGAGCTATAAGTGTAGAAGAAACAGTTTAATAAAGCGATGTGTGATGAAAATAGACTCTGCTCACTTGTTAATAAAATAAAACAAGTGATCTTTGTGGGGAAATCATCTCTGGCAACTGAATCAAACTTGAGTTTCCAAAAAAGTTATTTTGGAGATTCTCTGGAGAACACTGAATTTTTCTGGTAAAAATTATTATTATTATTATTATTATTATTATTATTATTATTATTATTATTATTATTATTATTATTAATTTAATTTATATAACTTAACTTATAATTGTCCTTTAAGTTTCATTTATAGTACACTGAACTCTGCTAAAAGCTATCATGTTTGAAACCTTGAAGTTCTTGGTGTATTTCATGATATTTTAGAAATAGGGTCATATCTTCCTTCAGGTATCTGACATATAGAAGGTTTCAGGATCTGACTAAAACAGAGACGGCCACATGATTTTCTTTGTTCTGTGTTTGTTCAATTTAGAGATAGAAGCATGCAATTTGTGTGTCAGTCAAGCTTTAGCAGAATAGTCAAGTACTTTTAATCCTCTAGCCTTCTTCTTTGGGATGGTCATGGTGAGATGAATTGATGCTGGTAACCCTTAAAGAAATGTTGGTTCACTCCCTCCCTAATAAGCCCTCCCTGAATCCAGAGGTATTAGATCTGGTTTCCAAACCCTTTGTTATGTGTGAATGCTGCTGAGAAGTTTTGGAACTAATACAAAGTGCCTTATTTAAACACATATCAGCCAGGTTTAGAC
Source organism: Vipera ursinii (assembly GCF_947247035.1). NCBI lineage: Eukaryota > Metazoa > Chordata > Lepidosauria > Squamata > Viperidae > Vipera > Vipera ursinii. The sequence continues at coordinate 79,363,529 of NC_139512.1, forward strand.
CCATGGATGGGGCTGAGACAGTGTTGGTTGCTCTAGTTAATTCCCTCTGTTAGGATTTGGATGGGGATAATGTGCCTCTTTTAGACTTTTGGGACCCCTTGGTGATCTTTGATGTCATCACTCATGGTATTTCTTCTGGATCATCTTCAGGAACTAAGGGTTGTAGGTAGTGTCTTATAAGAGTTCCACTCCTTCCTCAGCATCCAGTTACAATCAGTGGCAGTTGGGAAGAGAGATTAGCAGGCTGCTTACTCCCATTGGAAGCATGGTAGGGATCAATTCTCTCACTTCTGTTATTTAACATCTCCATGAAGCTGTTAGAGATTATCTGCTGAATCGGTATCTGGTATCATCACTATGCTCATAATACTCAATTGTATATTGTAACTTTGGGCTGTTCAGTGTTGTTGAATGGAGAATACAGGCTTACATTGAACTTTAGCAAGTCAGAACTATAGGTTATAAATTGAATTCCTCTACCCTCCCTGTCTTTTGTCACTGGATGGAGTTGCAGTACCTCTGAAGAAAGAAAAAGTTGGATTCATGACTCCTCTGGATCAGCAGATGGAAGCTGTGACCAGGAGAGACTTTGCTCAGCTTCAGCAGGTATGTCAGTTGTGATCTTACTTGGGCTGAGACAATCTTGACTAGAATGATTTGGGCTTTCATCACCACCCAATATGCATCCAACATGTGCTGCAACATGTGCTGCATAAAACTGCCTTTAAAAGACATTCAAAATGTACACAAGTGCTTGTTGTGGGCACATATTACTCACACATGGTTTGGGAGCCCTATTTGTTGTTAGCTGCGAAGTCGTGTCCGACCCATCGCGACCCTATGGACAACATTCCTCCAGGCCTTCCTGTCTTCTACCATCTTCTGGAGTCCATTTAAGCTCACACCTACTGCTTCAGTGACTCCATCCAGCCACCTCATTCTCTGTTGTCCCCTTCTTCTATTGCCCTCGATCTTTCCCAGCATTAGGCTCTTCTCCAGTGAGTCCTTCCTTCTCATTAGGTGGCCAGAGTATTTGAGTTTTAGCTTCAGGATCTGGCCTTCTAAAGAGCAGTCAGGATTGATCTCCTCTAGGACTGACCGGTTTGATCGCCTTGCAGTCCAAGGGACTCGCAGGAGTCTTCTCCAGCACCATAGTTCAAAGGCCTCAATTCTTTGGCGCTCAGCCTTTCTTATGGTCCAACTTTCACTGCCATACATTGCAACTGGGAAGACCATAGCCTTGACTATACGCACTTTTGTTGACAGGGTGATGTCTCTGCTTTTTAGTGTGCTGTCTAGATTTGCCATGGCTTTCCTCCCCAGGAGCAAGCGTCTTTTAATTTCTTGGCTACAGTCCCCATCTGCAGTGATCTTGGAGCCCAAGAAAATAAAATCTGTCACTACCTCCATTTCTTCCCCATCTATTTGCCAAGAATTGAGAGGGCCAGATGCCATGATCTTGGTTTCCTTAATGTTAAGTTTCAACCCAAGTTTTGCACTCTCCTTCTTCACCCGCAACAAGAGGCTCTTTAGTTCTTCTTCACTTTCTGCCATTAGAGTGGTATCATCTGCGTATCTTAGGTTGTTGATATTTCTTCCGGCAATCTTAATTCCAACTTTTGATTCATCTAGCCCTGCCTTTCTCATGATGTGCTCTGCATATAAGTTAAATAGGCAGGGCGACAGTATACAGCCTTGCCGGACTCCTTTCCCAATTTTGAACCAATCAGTGGTTCCGTGTCCAGTTCTCACTGTTGCTTCTTGACCCGCATATAGGTTTCTCAAGAGACAAATAAGATGGTCTGGTACTCCCATCTCTTTAAGAACTTGCCACAGTTTGTTATGATCCACACAATCAAAGGCTTTAGCATAGTCAATGAAGCAGAAGTAGATGTTTTTCTGGAACTCCCTAGCTTTCTCCATGATCCAGCGTATGTTGGCAATTTGATCTCTAGTTCCTCTGCCTCTTCAAAATCCTGCCTGTACTTCTGGTAGTTCTCGATCCACATACTGCTGAAGTCTAGCTTGTAGGATTTTAAGCATGACTTTACTAGCATGAGAAATGAGTGCAATGGTGCGATAGTTTGAACATTCTTTGGCACTGCCTTTCTTTGGAATTGGAATGTAAACTGATCTTTTCCAATCCTGTGGCCACTGTTGAGTTTTCCAAATTTGCTGGCAAATTGAGTGTAGCACTTTTACTGCACTGTCTTTTAAGATTTTGAATAGCTCAGCTGGAATACTGTCACCTCCACTAGCTTTGTTGTTGCTCAGCTTTTCTAAGGCCCACTTCACCTCACATTCTAGGATGTCTGGCTCGAGGTCAGTGACCACCTCATTGTGATTATCTGGGACATTAAGCTCATTCTTGTATAGTTGTTCTGTGTAATTTTGCCACCTCTTCTTAATCTCTTCTGCCTCTGTTAGGTCCCTGCCATTTTGGTCCTTTATCATGCCCATTTTTGCATGAAACGTTCCCTTCATCTCTCCAATTTTCTTGAAAAGATCTCTGGTCCTCCCTATTCTATTGTTTTCTTCTATTTCTTTGCACTGTTCATTTAAGAAGGCATTCTTATCTCTTCTATCTATTCTCTGGAATTCTGCATTCAATTGGGCATATCTATGTTTTTCTCCCTTGCCTTTCGCTTCCCTCCTTTCCTCAGCTATTTGCAAAGCTTCCTCAGACAGCCATTTTGCTTTCTTGCATTTCTTTTTCTTTGGGATGGTTTTGGTTGCTACCTGTTGTACAATGTCGCGAACCTCTGTCCATAGTTCTTCAGGCACTCTGTCTATCAGATCTAATTCCTTAAATCTATTTGTCACCTCTACTGTATATTCAACAGGGATATGATTTAATTCATACCTGAGTGGCCTAGTGCTTTTCCCTACTTTCTTCAGTTTAAGCCTAAACTTTGCAATGAGAAGCTCATGGTCTGAGCCACAGTCAGCTCCTGGTCTTGTTTTTACCGACTGTATAGAGCTTCTCCATCTTTGGCTGCAGAGCATATAGTCAATCTGATTTCTGTGTTGACCGTCTGGTGATGTCCATGTGTAGAGCCGTCTCTTGGGTTGTTGGAAAAGAGTGTTTGCTATGACCATCGTATTCTCTTGACAAAATTCTATCAGCCTGTGCCCTGCTTCATTTTGTACTCCAAGGCCAAACTTGCCTGTTATTCCAGTTATCTTTTGGCTTCCTACTTTAGCATTCCAATCCCCCATGATGATAAGGACATCATTTTTTGGTGTTACTTCTATAAGGTGCTGTAGGGCTTCATAGAACCGGTCAATTTCATCCTCTTCAGCACTGGTGGTTGGGGCATAGACTTGGACTACTGTGATATTGAATGGTTTGCCTTGGATTCGAACTGAGATCATTCTGTCATTTTGAGGATTGTATCCCAGTATTGATTTTCCTACTCTTTTATTGACTATGAAGGCTACTCCATTTCTTCTGAGGGATTCTTGCCCGCAGTAGTATACCTGATGGTCATCTGAATTAAATTCACCCATTCCTGTCCATTTTAGTTCGCTGATACCTAAGATGTCGATGTTCAGTCTTGTCATCTCTTGTTTGACCACGTCCAGCTTTCCTTGATTCATGGATCTTACATTCCAGGTTCCTATGGAGAAAAACTCTTTACAGCATCGGACTTTCCTTTCACCACCAGACATATCCACAGCTGAGCGTCCTTTCGGCTTTGGCCCAGTCGCTTCATTCTTTCTGGCGCTACTAGTACTAGCCCTCTGCTCTTCCCCAGTAGCATATTGGACGCCTTCCGACCTGAGGGGCTCATCTTCCAGCGTCATATCGTTTTGCCTTTTGGTACTGTCCATAGGGTTTTCATGGCAAAGATACTGGAGTGGGTTGCCATTTCCTTCTCCAGTGGATCACGTTTTGTCAGAACTCTCAGCTATGACCTGTCCGTCTTGGGTGGCCCTGCACGGCATAGCTCATAGCTTCATTGAATTACGCAAGCCCCTTCGCCACGACAAGGCAGTAATCCATGAAGGGGTGGGAGCCCTATACTGCCTTTCTATTAGTTTCTGGGCACAATTGAAAATATTGGTTTGAAAAAAAGAGTCATGTAAACTAATATACTCAGTCCAAAGTTTATATGGCACTTCCAGCAATAACACAGTGTTAAAAATATATATAGATAGATTATTTCTTCAAATCATTTTTATACTTGACAAAGAATTGATGTTCTTCCATCTTAGCAATACAGTGTTTTGGGGATCATAAAACTATACAGCATCTATGTCCATTATTCTTCTGCTGGTTTCCAAACTGTTGGGATATAATGTAAAAGAATGTAAACATCTCTAAAAACCAATGAATCTCGCAGCACAAAAGTAATATATGACATGCATTCAAAAGGGAGCCATTCCAGTATAAAACCATTTCATACGAATCATTATTGCATTGTGAGAAGTGTATCTCTATTTATGACATGTGTCCCAAAAATATAAAGTAATTCACTGGTTGTTTAAATCTATAGGAATCTGAGATAAAGATGCAAAATGGCCTTCCCCCAACATTCTTGCGTGAAACTTCTATTCCTTATTTTTCATGCCTTGCTATATTTTTGCTCTGAGTTATCCCACTGCATACTTCCCTCCATTAAGGGCCATGTGTTGGGTATTTTTTTTCAACCAGCTGTGAATTTATTTTATAGGTAACTATCTACTCTACATTGTTCCATTTTATGAAGAAGGAGGCCATGATCAACTTATCAAATGCCTTATTGAAGTGTACTACTTCCACAGACCAATCTCTTGATCTAGAAATCTAGTTATTTTGTTATTATAAAAATAGTTTGACATTATCTATTTTTAAAATAAATCTGTCCTGGTTCCTACTAATCACCTTGCTCTTTTCCAAGTACTTGTACACCCCCAGCTTGATTTTATTTTCTAGAATTTTCCCAGGTATTGATGTCAGAGCCTGGGAAAATTTATGTGAGCAGTGACAATCCTTTAAATAACATGACCAAAATCATTTCAACCAGTAAAGGACAATATAATTGCTTCTAATTAAACTGAGATTACACAGTTAATCAGTACAACGAATTTATTGGTACAACATGCTCTATCAAGCTTTTAGACAGCATTTATTCTGTTGGTCATTATGCATCTTCTATGAAAGTCCTCAATTGTTTTTAAATAGTGATTTCTATTACCATATTAGCTGCAGTTTTTAAAAGTTATATATGCAGATGTATGCAGCTTTATCTCTCTCCACACACACACACACACACACACACACACAAACACACACACAGACACACGTATATACTTTTTCTCATATATTTTCTTATTTTGCTGAACAATAGCCTTTAATTCAATGCATTACTCTGCATTGTTTTCTCCAAGGTATGCTTTTGTTTATGCATGTAGTTTGACAAAAGTTTGAAAAGTATAAAAATGGAAGAATATATATATTTTGGCTATTGATAAGTAATTGTTTTGGATGGATAAATTTAGAAAGTTTTTATTAAAGTATAAATCAAACTTTTATTTGGTTATTAAATTTATGCGCCACCATCTCACTGTCAAGCAATTTCTTATATTAGAATTGCCATTGCATATAGAAAGTTATATTGCCCTAGGCAAACATTCATTCCTAGGCATAGAGTTAGAAATAGCCATGTGGGCATAAGCCATAGTACTTCCATGTATTTTTTGCTAGGATTTTACAGCCTTGGCTACAATTTGAAATCCCAGTAAGGGATTTTAGCAGTTGCAGTGCTAAAAATGCAATCTTGTGAAGCTGTTGACAGCTCCATTATAGCTAAATTTTCCAGGATCTTTGCATAGATAATATATAAAAGCATCACGCTATTCATATTTTTATATTTGCATTGTTATGTAAAGCAAATAAAAGGAATAAGAATTTGGAATATAAATTACAAAAATATAAAAACAAAATGAAACATAGCTAAAGCTAGTTTACATTGACACCATTCGCTATATCTCTACATTACTAATTTTCCTTAGAAACCATTCTTGCTTCTATTAAGTACATATACTTTTCATCATTCAAGAAACTTCTTCAGATACTATTTTGTTTTTTTTAAATTCCTCACCTGTCTTTTTAAAGAGTTTCATCAGTTCCATATAATTTGGATTGTCTGTTTACCCCTTGTTCATTCCTTGCAAGAGATCACAAAAAATATCTTTCTAGCAACATTTGCATATTTTAAAAAAATCTCTACTTTCCATTTTTAGTAAATATTTTCCCAAGGGAAGCAAATGTATCTATTCATCTTCTAAGATTTCCCCCTAGTTCATTTATATATAACATAGTTGCTCAGCCCATCTTCATTATCAAATACAATCATCTTGCTCTTCAATAAGTTGTAGATCCATATATTACATTACAAGCATACAGTCTCAGATTTGCTGCAAATTATTTAGCTTCTCAGCCAAAACATGGCATTATCTCCATACAAAAGTTAATATACATTCAGTTTCCTAACCAACAGATCTCTGATTTCATAAGCATTCCCAATAGATTGAATTAAAAAACCAAAGGGATATTTCATGTTTTTATTTATTTTATTTTTTATTTTAATTCCATTTATATCCCGCCCTTCTCCGAAGACTCAGGGCGGCTTACAAGCTTAGCAGTAGCCTTCATTCTATGTATATGCCTGCTTATTAGGGCTTTCACACACACCCCCAAGCGGCATTATTACAAAGTCAGCTTAATTGCCCCCAACAATCTGTGTCCTCATTTTACCAACCTCAGAAGGATGGAAGGCTGAGTCAACCTTGAGCCTGGTGGGATGCGAACCTGCACTAATTGCAGGCAGCTGGTGTTACTTAAGGAGGCATTAGCCCACTGTGCCACCAAGGCTCTTATCTTAATCTCTGTTCAATGTTGAACCATTATTTGTAAATTGTCCCCCAAATGCTTTTCAAAAGGCACTTGGTCTTTCTTTCTTTCTTTCTTTCTTTCTTTCTTTCTTTCTTTCTTTCTTTCTTTCTTTCTTTCTTTCTTTCTTTCTTTCTTTCTTTAGGTTTGCTTCTCATCCAAGAAGCTTCTTCAGTTCTTCATTATTTAAATTTTTGTTCATTCATGCTTTGCTTCCTTCCTGTACTACCCTTGCTACATTTAGCAATTAACCTTCAGGTCCATATTCTCATGTAGCATTCCATAATTCAGTACTATTCACCTCATCGTATATTTTCTTTAAACAGCTCAGATATAATAAACTGACATTCATATGTTCATATGTACCCATCATAAATCACACTACACTTCAGATTTTGATCAATCCACTCTTTTTATCAAAACTCTGCAAAACCCTTTCTTCTATTAATTAAACTAATCCCCCAGTAGTATTTTTAGTCACTTATCCTATTTTTACCTTTGTATAGGACATTACAAATGACATTCTTAAAACCGTCTTCACAAAAGAGGTTTTACAGCCAAATACATAAGCAAAACATTAAAAACCTTGTGAACCGCCCTGAGTCCTACGGGAGAAGGGCGGTATATAAGTCTAATAAAGATAAGATAAAGATAAAGATATTAATGTTGCTCTATTGATACAAAGTATTTTTGAAGCTTAATATTCTTAAACACTTCTGATGTTCGTTTCATCGTTTTTTCTTGAACACTAATATTGACAGCATTCATTTCAGTTCTGCATGCTAAAATATCACTGACTTTCTTATTTCCTCACTTCAGTTTCACCCCAAATCATGTCATCATGTTATTTTTAATTCCATTCACTTCGATGAAGAATTCTTACTCAGTTCTTTTCATCCACTTCCAAAATTCCAAAACAACTTCTATTTCAGTCCAAATACTTCTGTGGTTTCTCTGCCTTGATTTCTTTGACATTATTGCAATTATCTTTTTCTCTGAATGAGAAGAATAAAGAGAATGTATTGTATTGTATTGTGCATAGAGGTGGAGCTTTCGCCTCATAATCAGGAGGCTGCAAGTTCAATCCTAGGTACCAGCAGATATTTCTCTCTCTGGGTTCAATGAATAACTGTGAACTCCACGTATGCATCAGGAAGGGCATCCAGCCAGTAAACACTCAGCTCCATTCAGTTGCCCCGACTCCACCCTGATGGATTACAGGGTCATTAAAAGGGTCATTAAAAAAAAACAAAAAGCAAAAATTGCATTGCATTGCATTGCATTGCATTGCATTGCATTCTATTCTATTCTATTCTATTCTATTCTATTCTATTCTATTCTATTCTATTCTATTCTATTCTATTCTATTCTATTCTATTCTATTCTATTCTATTCTATTCTTGTTTGTTCATGTTTAATTTTCACAGAATAAATTTTTAATTGTGGATGTTGATGTCACAATTACTACCTTATTCTAGCTCCAAAAGTTTCCTCTAATGTTTATTTTTAGATTTTGGAATAAAATGACCCTATATTTTTTAAGTTATCTTCTGCATAGCAAGTAATAACATGACAAGTATGTGAAAGAATGTAAAATGCCGAGACTGTAAAATGGAAAAGCAAAATAGCTCTGTTGAATGTAAAAAGTTCCTGTTTAAGAGTCTCTTGAATATTTCACCTCTACCTTAAGGACAGCAAATCATATCAATAAATGTCATGAAGACTAAACAGAAAAGAAAAAAAGAGTATAATGAACTATTTAAAAACACACACAAAAAATTAAAGTAAAAAGAATAAAATGTAGCCAATAGCAAATATAAATAAATGTCATTAAATTGAATTATACATTTGAAGTTTTAACAAAATATAGGAAACATTTAGTGGACTGTCATACGGAACAAAATGTTTTGTTTTTCATTTTTTATAAAATGTGACTGTTTCACAAAGATATAAATGGTTCTAGTTGATATAAATAATTTCAGCTCTAAGTTGACAAAGCAGTGCAAAAAGCTGTATACCCCCTCCTTATTTATTCAGTCTATGTGCTGAAAATATATTCAGGGAATCTGGATTGGAAGAAGATGAGTGTGGTTTTAAAACTGGAGGAAAAAACATAAATAACTTGCACTATGCAGATGACATTATTCTGGTAGGCAAAAATACAAATGATCTCCAAACTCTAAGAAAAAAGGTCAAGATGAAGAATAAAAAATGGGACTAAAATGAAATACGAGAGGAACTAATTTAATGACAACAAGCACAAGAACCACCCTTAGAATTGACAATGAAGCTTCTGCTTTTAAGATCAACCATCAATAATAAAGGAACAAGCCCTAAAAAATATGCCACAGACTAGCACTTGGTAGAGCACCCTAGGCGGCCTTGAAAAGCTCTTCAAATAGTATAATGGGTCTATATCTACAAATATCAGAATCATGCAAGAAACAGTATTTCTAATAAAAGTCTATGGACGCAAAAGTTGGGCTTTGAAGAAGCAGGATAGGCAGAGTTGCCTTTGAATTTGGGTGTTGGAGAAGATTCATGAGAATACAATGGACAGTAAGAAACAAACAAATGGATCATGAAAAGAAATCAGAGTTCTCACTCAAGGAAAAAAGGACAAGGTTCAAATTGTCAAACACATTATGCGAAGACTTAGCTTTCTTGGGAAGAAAGTGAAGAGGATGACCAATAGCCAGGTAAATGGATTCAATTACAGTGGTGATGGATGCCATTAAAAGATCTCAAGGGCCAGATTAGGGCCTGATAGTAATGGAGAAAATCTGCCCATGTGGCTGCTAAGAATCAATGACTTGATAGCACTCACTCATTTTCTCATTCATTCACTCAATCAATGGTAAATATCTATTCTGAAGTAGGTATTCTTACATTCAGTGTGATTTACAAGTTTGTATAGGGTTACAATAGATAGTTATTATGGTTGTAATGCCAGAAATGTGGTCCAAGTGGAATTCAATGTGAGAAACACGACAGCTGCTATTCTTACTCCATTCTGATTTCCTTTGGAAATGAAAACTTAAAAAGGTAAATGTTGAATATTTGAGTTTATTTGCACATACTGTATATGGGTTAACAACAGTGGAGGCACAGCTTACATTAGGTTTCCCCAGTCTGTAATCTTTCAGTTGCATTTGTTTTCAATTAATAATGATTAGCCATTAAACAGTTACCCTGTGGTAAGGTGGGCAGCCAATAAATTTGATAAATAAATAAAAATAAAATTGAATTCCAAAGTTCTATTGACTTAGGAAAAACTCTTTAAACTCTCCAATAGATAAACCTAACCCCTACATCAGATTTTCAGACAAGTCCCTGAATTACTTGATACTATTAACTTAAAGGAGCTTCCTGAAGATAGCTTATGTTTTCTGTCCCTTATAAAAAAGCCCTCCTATAAAGTATATCTTTTCCTTATATATTTCTTTTCCTTTATATATTTCTTTTCAAGAATAAGTAGATTTTATTGTATGTGGATTAATCTGTTTTTGTTGCAGTTTTCTAAAAATTGATCCCATAAAAACACACTACCTAAAAATTTCAGACTATTATCATTGCTTTATAAAGCCATTTTAGTTCTCCAAAAATATTTGGGTATGCAAATCTGCCTTGTCTCTAGATTCCTGACCTTTGACTGATGCCTCCAAAAGTAATAACTTCATTGATCCTTATATGCCATAGACTTCCCATTGCTATGGCTTCCTCTCATCTTCAGTTGTAGCTTTGGAATCCAGATTGTTCCCAGTTTGTGAGTCAAAATTTGTCTTTGGGCAAATCCTCATAGCTTTCTTGCTTCAGGACAAGGACTAACCAACAACAACAACAACTTTATTGATTAGCCCTTGTGCAAAGTTCAAAGTGCAAAGTTCCAGCCACAAACCATCACCAAAACTTGATAAAAGCAATCCAAAATTGAATTTGATAAAACACAATTTAAAATGGAATTAAAATAAAATACAATTTAAGATGAATAGTAATAAAATACAAATTTAAGATATAGATAAAATATGATAACATTATATTTCAGAGTTGCCCTTGCAATCTACCCCAATCAGTCCCACATATGCAGATCTTAACCGGATCATTTTGTTTAAATACTGTGCTACGTTAAATGTTATTTTCAAATTCTGACCGGACATAAGATAAGTTATTTTGATATGGGGATCCCAATGGGTCATTCGTTTTGGTATATAGACCAAGATACCTGTCTCTCACCCTCTTATACAGACAACAGTCAAATAGGATGTGAGCCAGGTCCTCTACCTCTGCCGCTCCGCAAATGCAGAGACGCTCATTGTACGGTATAGCATGAAATCTCCCATATCTGACCATTGTATCAAGCTGTTTGAATCTCGCTCTCGTAAATATCTCCCTAAGATGTTTTGGGAGTTGTAACTTCAAATAACTGTCCACTTGAAAAGTACATTTGTATTTACTCAGCCATTTCAAGTTACCCACCTTACTAAGGATAGCTATATCAGTTTGTGCTTCTATATACTTAATTCTTTGGGCAACTCTTTTTTTAGATTGTTCTCCTGTTACGCAAGAAACAGGAAGGCCACAGCTTCTTACAAAATTTGTTAGTTTGGTGATGCAGGAGATTTGTGATTGTGGTTTTATTTGTTCTAGTAGGCATAATTTGGGGAGTCTATCAGTCTCCATTTCATTAACTTTGCACCAGTAGTTATAAGCTCTAATTTTAGATAATGCCTGAATTGTATGAATTCCCAATTCAGCTCTAACTGCTGCAGCAGATGTTCTTGGATCTACACCCAAAATACATCTCAGATGCTGGGACTGTGTTTGTCCTAAAACTGTGGTTGAATAAAGACCCCAAATTTCTGCTCCATACAAGAGCATTGTCGTAACCTTAGCCTTATAAACCTTGAGTAATGGAGCTAGGGACCCTGGGTAACTATGGTTCTTTAGTTTGAGCAATAAGTTCAAACGGGCTTTTGCTCTAAATCACGGGTGTCAAACTCAATTTCATTGAGGGCCACATCAGCATTGCAGTTGCCCTTGGGGGGCCGGGTGGGTGTGGCCAGGGTGGGCACGGCCTACTGGGTGGGCATGGCCAGGTCTACATCGTTCATGTCAAGGGTGCCTGTGGGGGCCTGGGCAGGAGTGGGACAGATCTGAGGGTCTCTGGAAGAAGGAGATAGGACCAGGGCAAGTTCCAAGGCATGGTCCACTGGAGGAGCCTCACTGTTCCTCTCAGGCCAGGGTGGTGGTGGTGGGGGCTGGATGGTGGCACAGAGGTCAAATGCCCAGCCCAGCCCTCAAGCACCCACGGCACTAAGCCCAGCCCCACTTTCCCAAGGGGGGGTGCCCAGCTGCACTTACCTCCTCCTCAAGGCTGCTGCTGCTGTGCTTGCTCTCCTTAGCTAGGTTGCTCATGATGGGTACGAGGGCAAAGTCAAGAGGGAAGCCCACTCCCTCTCCATGTGAGGAGAACTGGCTTTGTATCCAAAGCTTCCTTAGCAATAGGATGGGAGACCCCCCAAGATAGGCCAGGAGGAGGGGGCAAGGGGATGGTGAAAGGGCAGCAGGGAAGGTCTAAGGCAGGACTTCCCTCAGACCTTTTCTTTTTTTAATCCCATTTATATCCCGCCCTTCTCCGAAGACTCAGGGTGGCTTACAATTTAAAGCACAAATCAATGTGCTTAGCAATAGCCTTCATTCTATGCATATGCCTGCTTATTAGGGCTTTCATTTCACCTTCCCTCTCCTTCCTTCCTTCCTTCCTTCCTTCCTTCCTTCCTTCCTTCCTTCCTTCCGTGGTGGAAAAATATTTGAGATGAGGGAGGGAGAAAAACAGGCAAGAAACGCAGCTGGGGAAGTGTCATTCTTCGTGAGGAATGAAGAAATGCACCATTGCCTGGAAGTGGCCAGCATATGGCCCTCGCCTACTTCACATATCTGGCTTGGTGGGCTCTTGGGGAGGGGATGCCATGAACAGCATGAGAGTCGATGTTACCTGCGTAATGCTGCCCAGTTCCCAGCCTGCCTGATTTTGGCAGGCAGAGGGGCGCTCTCCACACAGTGCCGAGAGGCTGAGCCAGGTGGCACGAATCTGAAGAGAAGCACAACACTGCCCAGGCCCTAGCCTGCCTGAAGTAGGCAGGGCCATGTGCTGGCCACTCCCAGGCAATGGTGCATTTCTTCATTCCTCACAAAGGGTGATACCTCCCTAGCATGCGCCCAGGGGGCAGTGCTGATGCGGCAGGGGCCGGTCCCTTGCTGTTTCCAGACGGCCTTGTGGAGCTAAGACTGAATGTATTTCAGCATAGATGGCCACCACGAAATTGTACATTGGTCCCCAGCCGGCTTGGGCCGGGGCCAAGGCAGCAGGGGCCGTTCCCTCACTGTTTCCAGGATGGGTTCGTGGGCCACATGAAACCACTTTACGGGACGGATCTGGCCCCCGGGCCTTGTGTTTGACATGTCTGCTCTAAATGTACTCCGTTGATGATGGCAGGCCCAAGATCCAGTCTTGGAAAAAGTTACTCCCAAATATACAAAGGTATTAACCTGCTCAATTGGTTCACCATCTAATTGCCACTTATGTCTCTGACGATTTCTTCCAAACACCATTATTTTCGATTTGGATTTGCTAATGATTAGGGAGTTATCCTGGCAATAAGAGCTGAATCTTCTTAATAGCCTATGTAATCCTACTTGTGAGTATGATAATAAAATCATATCATCAGCATAAAGCAAGCTGTTACAGTAAGTGTTTAGGATCATCGGCATGTGTACCATGGTATCCTTCATTAACCCTGGCAAGTTATTGATGTATAAATTAAATAATAATGGGGCCAGGATACACCCTTGCCTTATCCCTTTATTTGTGTGAATCCTGTTAGTCAGGACCCCATTAACCCCATACCGCACCCTCAAACAGGTACTTGTGTAAAGGGCTTTAATCAAGGCCAGGAGTCTGGGTTCTATTTTAAGAGATGTCAATTTACTCCATAGTATGTCTCTATTTACCATATCAAATGCTGCTGTAAGGTCTATAAAAGCAACAAACAGGGGTCTCCTCTTATAGGCATATTTGGCAATTAGATGGTTCAAGACAAAGCAGTTATCAATAGTAGATCTGTTTTAGTTTAGTTTAGTTTAGTTTTATTTGATTTCTATACCGCCCTTCTCCCTAGGGACTCAGGGCGGTTCACAGGGCATATATAAATAACGATACAAAAGTTAAAAGGAAATTAAACCAGTGCCCAGTTAAAAAACAACAATAATAAAGTACTAAAAAACACCAATTTAAAAACCCATTCCCCCATCAGGCCAGACCAGCTAATTCAAATAAGTGGGTCTTCAGCCCGCGGCGGAAGGATCAGAGGTCTGATGCCATCCGGAGCTCAACCGGCAGTTGGTTCCATAATGCCGGAGCGCCCACAGAGAAGGCCCTCCCCCTGGGGGCCACCAGTCGACATTCCCTGACCGGAGGCACCCTGAGGAGGCCCTCTCTGTGGGCACGTACTGGGCAGGTTTTTGTCTAAATCCTGCTTGTTCTTCTGTGAGGATGTTGTTTTCCTCTACCCAGATTTGAATTCTGTTCAAAAGGTACCTAGCATATATTTTTGCTACAATGTCAATCAGGCTGATAGGCCTATAATTACTAGGATCCTTTTTATTCCCTTTTTTATATATGGGGACAACTATTGCCATCTTCCACCCATCTGGTATATGGCAGGTGTTATTTATGTGTGTAAAAAGACCTGCTAATACAGGGCCCCACCAGTTGGGAAATTTCTTAAATAATTCTGCTGGTAAAAAATCCTCGCCTGGGGCTTTATTGCTCTTTAAGCTTTTAATGATGGACTGTATCTCCTTTTCTGAGACTGGTGGCCAAGGGGGGAGAGTACTAGGATTTACCAAATCACTGTTTAAAAATAATTTCTTTACCGGTTCGGTGGGGGCAAACAAGCACTGATAATAATTCTCCCAGTCCGCAGCAGAGATTGGTATGTCAAATGCAAATCTCCATTCCTTCAGGATACCTGCTACAGAGTGCCAAAATAATACTGAATTATGACTTCTGGCAGCCAACTCAAGATCTGACCAGATTGAAATGGCAAAACATTTTTTCTTTAATGTTATAGGTTTTTTTTATATTCCTTTCTTGTGTGCAGCATCTTAGCTTGTATATGGGCAGTAGGATTCCTCTGGGCAAGCCTCATGGCTGCCTTCAATTTCTTTTTCTGTCGCTGGCAATCAGGATTAAACCAGCGAGGTCTACCCACTTGGGCTCTTTTTGTAGTAGGTTTAGCTGTTAGGTGTTTTTTCAGTATGTTACAAAGATTGGAGAATGCATTGAAGGCTGACATCCAGTCAGTAGTAGATGACTGTATTGTTCTAGCCCACTTAGTAGCATTCTCTGTTTTAAGGCATTCTAATATTGCCTTAGTATCAACTTTGGCCCAAATTAACCTTTTATTTTGGGTCATCTCTACCTTTTTGGTGAGCCATCTGTCAGCCATGTTATATGGTCTTAAATCTGAGCGGCCTCGCAATGTCACACTTACAGGCTGATGGTCGCTATTGTCGCTAAGGTGTACTGTGACCTCTGAGAAGAGGTCAGCCTTATCTCTAGAAACACAAAAGAGATCCAGTACACTACTTGAATTGGCTGAGTGGTATGTATAAGGGTATGTATAATTCTTGTCCTTACCTCCCAAAATTTGGAGATTACCCTTAAAAATTAAGGAGACTAGGAGCAGGCCAGCAGCATTACTTTTACAGTCTCTCGAGAGCCACTGAGGATGGTTATCAAAGCACTCCCCTGTTTTCCCTTCTTCTGGGCAAGCTCATATAGAGAGGGACCCAGTCTAGCGTTCAGATCTCCTAATAATACCACTAATAATACCACTATGGACTGAGGGTACAGTATAGATATATCTTCTAAGATAATTTCCAAGCCCATCCAATATTCCAAATTATAGTGCTGGGATGTGCTTGGAGGAATGTACACATTTACCAATATTAACTCAAACTGGTCATATTCAAATTTGACCGCTAGAAAGTACGGATACTTATCTTCGTTATATAATTTCTCTCCCTGCCATTGCAACTCTTGCTTTATAAGAATGCATAGCCCACCAGAGGGTCTCCCTTTGTTCTTTGTTTTTAGGGCTGGGGACAAGGACTAACCATTTTCATGGGATAGATCTTCAGGCAATCACTTACAACCCTACCATTTGATGTCTTTGGGCTTGCCTTCTTATTGTTATGGACCTGACATTCAGTGACATTAGTTTGATGCCAAGGAAATCAAGTGAGAGGCAAATGACTAAAAGTCGAGATCTCTGTCAAATTGCTAACCACATTTTCCTGAAATAGCTAGCCCAAAGCCTCCTGTTAAATCTTTCTCTGCTCATCAGTCTGGGAATTCATTGCTTCATATCCTAATAGTTCCCCTCAGGCTTTCCAGATCTTCCCAAATTGTCTCAGATTCAATAATCCCACATTGTGCAGGTTTGTGGATTGGCACCAGGCCACGGCATGCCAGCAACTAGGCTGCGCAAACAAGCGAAGCTCCATTCACTGGATGCAGGCAGCATGCAAAACCACATCCTCTCCAGTCTGCAGAAAAACCTTTTTCCATGGAACCAATCTCTGGTGCCCAAAAGGATGGGGGCAGCTGGTCTAGTGGATACCATTTTGGATCATTATTGATGTTGTTACCTTATTACATTCACATGTCCTTCTTAACTTATCCCTACTATCCAATCTCTATTCTCAGAAACATTATAGTTTCTAGGACCCTTGGTTGCAAAGGAGCCTAGCACTGTGCTTTAACACTAGTGGATGGCTCCTGCTCTACCTGTTGCCTACATGTGTTTCCCAAGCAGTCTTAGGGTGCAGCCTCGGGGGCCTGGGTAAGCTCTGGCCACAACAACAGACAACAGAGACACATGCCCTTCAATTAGTCCAATGGATCTCTTTCTAACCTATAACTGCTAACTGCGAACTCCAGTCTGTCTTCTGGTCTACATTTTCCAGACCTCCTGGCTAAACGTGGAAGTCTTCCTTGCCACTTATTTCACCAACCTTCTTCTCCTTCCCAGCTACTCCTTTACCCAGTCTGTAAAGATGACCACTCCACTGGTAATTCATCTCCTGTAGCTATAGAAATGAAGGAAACTGGATTCTCAACTTCTATCCTTTCCTTATCACTTTTACTATCTTCTCTCTTTTCTCTTGCTTTGGATGGTTCCTCAGCTCCATCCCAGAAATCTGTATGTAAGTCTTCATTTAGTTTTCATATACCTTCTATTTTCCATTCCCATACAGATGTATGCCTGTCCAAATCTATCAGTACCACATCTTGCCCTCTCCAGGATCACCTTACAAGCATCCCAAGTATCTCTCTTCATACATTCTTAAACTACCTCCACCCCCTCCCATGTTCTTGGGGTGCCATGAAAAAAAGTGACAGGAAGAGATTGAGTCTATCAAGTTGGTCTGGGGATGACATTAAAATCAATATAATGTGCATCTGATAAAGAGTGAATATCAGTGAAAGTAAGCAAGGTTTTTTCACGATAGAAAATGTGTTATGTTTGTATTGCAGTTCTAGCTAACAGGGATTAAGTAAGTGTATCTATTTAAAGATGACAAGTTAAATTGCCAGTTATTGATTTCATTCTTTTGCTGTGCTTTCTTAGGAACATCCAGGTTTATGAATTGGCAGATTCATCTAAGATGGCAGTCAGTATTTCTTTGTGACAGAGTTGAAAGAACAGGAAGGAAAAACTATTTGTATTACTAGTTGTACTTTGTCTCATCTTTCTTCTATTCTTAGATTGTCACCAGGTGATACTCAGTTGTAAATGCATTGATTTGTATAAATAAATGAACAGTAACAATTAATTACACACTTTGTGAGTGCAGCTCAGTGGGAAGGCAGGGACCGTGCAGGCTTGTTCTCTTTTGCTGATCCCAGTGGTGTGATCAGAAACTTCATTATCAGGCTGTACAACCTTTGGTTATTCCTGCTAGTTCTCATGTTTAAAAATCTATTTATGTTGAAAAGCAACCACAGCAAAAGGTAGGTTACATTTATTTTTGATGCTTTTGAGCCTCCTCATTGGGTTTGAGTGGTGCGTGACTTTGACCAAAGCTGAGGAGGCAGACCAGCCCAGGCTACCCTGAGAAAATATGTGCCATGTGAATACTTTGGATGCTTAGGAGTTTCCCCTGTGGCTGGGTTGGAGTTCTCTCCATTCATCCTTGAGCCAGCAGAAAACTAAACTAGCATGAAATTTTACTTCCCCTCCTGCTCTATTGCCTCTGTTCTAACTCTCTGCCAAATGGCGCTGTCTGGATTTTATACATGCAGTATATGATAAACCAAGTGATTCTGTTGGCCCTATTGCCCTTCTCCTTTTGCAGGAAAAAAATATTTCATTTTCATTTTATTAAATTTCATTTCATTTTATTAAATTTATATGCCGCCCTTCTCCCTGAGGACTCAGGGTGGCTCACAACAATAAAAATTAAAAAAACATAGAGTCAAAAATTTAAAAGAGAATTAAACAATAAATATCCACTAATCATGGCACTCCAGCAGGGCTAAATCCGGTTTGGCTGCAGGAGTGTCAATCCTTTTAAGGCACTTTCCTATGCTCTTCTTTCTACACTGCCTTTTGTTAAAGAAAAAAAATCAGAGTTGAGCTATGCTGAGGAACCTGAGTCCCATGCAGAATTTCTACATAGGATTTTTCTCCCCTACCTTTCCTTTCTTTATATAGGCAGCCAAAGCCAGCTTCCTTTATTCTTCCTTGCTCTCTTGGAAAGTAAGGAGAGTTGGTCCTGTCATTTCATCGTTTGCTTTATTTCAGTTTGTGTTAAGCTACCAGGACCATAGAGTTAAAGCTTACTCTTTGTTAAGTACTGCCACTTAAGCAGTCTAGAGCTTTTAAGGGATACTGATAGACTGCTGTGATTGGGTACAGCAGAATGACAACAGAGGAGGCTGACCTAAGACCAGAGAGGAGGAGAGATGCTCACTTTTGTCAGAAATGGCAAATAAGCACCATTCTGATCCCATCTTCTGTTAGTCACCTGACTTTGCCTGTGTCAAAGTGGGTAATGCTCTGTTTACATACTTTGCTGGTACTCTTGAATGTTGTCAGCTTAAGGAGAAATCACTGTTTTTCCACAGAGGTAAAAACTCTTAAGACTGTTTCACCGATGGGCTGAAAAATGGAGGCAACTTCATGAAAATGTAGTAGAAAAAAGATGATTGCAGATTTTGTTTGTGCTGCTTCATTTAGGTCTTTCAATTCTCCAGAATACAAGGGTTCTCCTAGTATTGCCTCTTTGTAATGGATCTTAAATTGGTTAAATAGAATATGATCATTTGGTCCCATGCTAGCATTTAAATCCCCACCTATAATTATTGTGGGATGTTTGTCCAAACAACTAAATATAACATTTTCTATGTTCTCCCAAATATTGTTGACCAGATCGTTTTTATTAAGAATATAAAGGTGAAAAAGCAAACTGTCCACCTGCTCAGATGAGAGCAAGGTAGTCACAACCCATGGCTGAAAAAAAGGCAGTGAAACACCTTTGAATTGCAAGGCTGTGCTAATTAGAGTTATAGCATCACCTTTAGATCTTGACCTGCCTTGGTCGGGAGAGCCAGGATAGAGTTAACCCAGTAACTTTCTAACAACATCTCTGAAGATACCCAGGTTTAGGAAGAGCACATTGTGATATATAGTATATAAAGTTTTTTTTTTAAAAAAAAGGCTTCTTGGTGTCAAACTAGGAAGACCCCTTGCATTAGAATTGCCATGCTGCTTCTAGCTTGCCTACAGCTTCGAGGGTGGGGGAGGGGGGGAAAGGATCTGGAATGCATAGGTGGTTTCTATCAGTGTGAGAGTTGAGGTCACTGAAGAGATGTTTTGGCAAACAGAGACTTTCTTCTCATAACAACGGTTGGAAGATTAATTGAACAATGTGACCTGAACTGTCAAAGAGGTGAGGGAAGGTTTTACTCTTTTAATTATCTTTTTCCCACCATATTGCCAGAGCTGGATTTCTTTTTACCATGCCGGCATGCTATGCCTAATAAAGTCTTACATTAGAGATTGCAATATCTCTGGTGAAATTTACTTCGTTGGGCTTTTCAACTGGAACCTTGACACTCAGACTTTTGGCAGATGATACCAAAGAAATACAAGGGAAATGCCCGAAAGAACATATATTAATAAGTTAATAACAAGTCCTGAAAACTTGGTAAAAAGAGGGAATCTTTTCAACAGTAATGAAAATACAAAATGAGGTACAATGTAAGTTAATTCAGTCTTAACTATACTGTGCAATGCAATATTTATCTATTTAGTGTAATTTTTTATTTCACTTTTCTTCTAATTTTCAGTGTTATGGGAAGGGCTTCTATAATAAATTATTAGGGGGCTCAGTGCTACATTTAATTTAACTGCAAAGAGACAATTCAAAAAGGATTAGCAGAAAAAATGCCAGATAGTTTAAGTAAAGGCTGGTGGGCTACAAACTTCTGAAATGAATTTGTGTTTGTAATAGTGGTGAATATCTGTAGCTCGGATGTAGGATGACAGTGGAGGTTTCTTCTCCAAGCTTGTGGGTCAATTTCCGAACATTTCATGACCAAGCTAGGTAACATCTTCAGTAGTATTTAGGGATGCCTGGCACTCCAGAAGCAATTCCATCAACAGACACATCAACCTAAAACCAGCCTACAAAGCCTTAGAATTCAAATCAGCTGCACATCCAATCAGTGACAGCACCAACCTTTAACCAGCCACAACTCCCCCAACCATCACTTCACCTCCCAATGAGCCTGACCTGATGTGACTTCCCCATCACAAGACCCATCACTAGACCCTCACCTGACATGCCCCATCACAAGACCTACTGACCACACAAAGCTCTTATAAGCAGAAGAATATCAACAGTGACATTCTCTAAATTCCGCTGAAGATGTTACCTAGCCTGGTAACGAAACATTTGGAAACCAACCCACAAGCTCAGAAAACGACCCTCCATTCTCATGAATTTGTGTATCTGCCACAATCCTGGGAACCACCAGCTGAAACAAAGTACCAAGTGATACAGATATATATTTAGACTTAAAGCTAGAGAACTTCAGCTGAGGAATTTGTTTTAGTGGAAGAAGAAAAGCAATTCCTCTCTGAATATGCTTTTTCTGAAGCCTATTTATTTTGTAGAGTAGAGGAAGAAAAGTTATTGCTATTGTTAAACAATTAGAAGTCACAAAATCTTAGTGATCTGTGGTAAAGATCTATTAAGAAACCCCTATTTTCTCCCCAGTCAGCTTTAAATAATATGCTGCTTTAAAGTTGTTCGCTGTCATATTACACATTTGTGCATGGATGCATGCAAAAATAGCTTCAACACTACCCAAGGGGATTCATTTTAAACCTATAGGTTCTTCTTTTCTTCTGCTCCATGCATCTATAGCAGCACATCAATTAAATAGTCCAGAGAGTATTACACAAGGATAATTAAATCTCTAGGCGTTCTCCTCTTCCGATGGCCTTCCTTACAATGTTCCCATAGTGACAGGTAAATGAGTCTCTCTGGTCCTGGATAAATGACTCTCCTTGGCAGCAGCATTCTGCAGTTTCTCTTTTGTTGTTTATATCAAAGCTATTTGTATGGAAGAAAAAGAGAGAGGAATAAATAAAGGTAAAGACTGGAAGCTCATACAAAGTCACTGGCAACATGCCACGAAGGCAAAACTTTACTGAAGCTCATTAATATGTTATTGTTATGAAAGCTGACAAAAGGGAAGGAGTGTGAGGCCTGGGTTTTCAGACAGATAAAAAGTTGAATAGCCGCTTCCAAAACAATCAGTAGGTACAGCTTGTCTCTCTGTAAAAAAAATGACAATAAAGATTATCTTATCTATCTTATTTCTTATATTATAATCAACAAATGGAATTCTGTTGTAACTAGTATTACCCTCTATGTAGTGTTGTGCGTACTTGCAAATGAATAAAATTATGCTGCTCCCTGCAACTAAGGGCCTCCTAAGTCTTCTCTGGAGAATCAGGAGATCTTCCAGATAATTTTAAGGGAAGGTTGCAGGAAGTCCCAATTATTTTTTCCATACGCATAAGCAGAGGTTGATTTGTTTTTTAGATATCAGATAATAGAGGTATTCTGCATGACTCAATAATTGCAGATGGAAAACACTTTTCCAACTGCATTGAGAAGGTTTGAATAGAGATGGCCTGAAATTTCACTTTTTTTTTAACTTCAAAAGTAAAACAGGCTATCCTGTTTCTCTGCTGTTCTTTCATGGTCTGTCAATACCTTTACATTTCTTGGTTATAGTAGGGAGCCCACTCTCTGATTTTTGGTTGTTGTTCTTCATGGCTAGTTGGACATGAATGAATAACATCATCATCATATAAGACAAATTCCTTGCGTGCCCAATCACACTTGGCCAATAAAGTATTCTATTCTATTCTGTTCTGTTCTGTTTTTAAAAGTTTTTATTGATTTTTTCACACAGTTCAAAAGTACTTGTTCAACAAATGTGTTGTCTGAGTTTATCATTCACTAATACAAATTGGATTCCTAATCCTTTATTCTTTTCTCCAGCCATTGATAAAATAAGTCCCAAGTTTTAAAGTATTCTGTTTCTTCTTTTTCTTTCAACCTCAAAGTAAGTATGTCCATTTCTGCAGTCTAGTATTTTTTAAAGTTATTTCTTCCTCTGGTGATATTTCTTCATTTTCCCAGTATTGTGCATATATAATTCTTGTTACTATTATTACATGTAAAATAAAATATATACTTTGTTTATCAAGCTTTTCTGGCATTATACCTAATTAAAAAATTCAGGTTTAAAATTAACATGTTTTCCCAACATCTTTTCTAGCAAAGTATGTATTTTTGTCCAATATCTTTTTGCTTTAACACATGTCCACCATATGTGGTAATAAGTACCTGACTTATGTTTACATTTCTGACATATATCTGACATATTTTTAAAGCTTTTTGCTAATTTTCTGGTGGCAAGTGCCATCTATTCTATTCTATTCTATTCTATTCTATTCTATTCTATTCTATTCTATTCTATTCTATTCTATTCTATTCTATTCTATTCTATTCTATTCTATTCTATTCTATTCTATTCTATTCTATATAAAACAACTATTACCTAAAAGTGGTATATAATAATTATTTTTTAAAAAAACATTAGAAACTGTAAAAGCAGAAAAAGAAAATAATAGACAGAAGGATGTTAATAATAGAACTACCTCATGAGTTCACTTGTTCCCTGAGGTCTGCACACCTGCTGACATAACCAGGTCTTTCTTTGAACTCAGGAGTGATGGGGATATCAACATCTCTGGAGGGGGAAAAATGTACAATGCAGGCACAACAACAGGATCTACCACATGTAGCTTCCTAGACAACAGAACCTATAGCATGCCCATTTTGTTGGATTTGGTGGGATAAAATCACAAAAGGCAGTCCCTCAAATAATCCAGTCCCATGCCATGTGGGGCTTTAAAGGGCAAAAACTACATTTTGAATTGGACCTGGAACAAACTGGTAACCAATGGAACTCATATAGCACAGATGTACTGGTTCTACCAGAACCACAGATAATGAAGCAGCATTTTGCACCAGCTCAAAAATCTGGATACTCTTTAAGGGCTACCCCAGTGGTGGGATTCAGCCAGTTCGCACCAGTTCCGCAGAATTGGTAGCTATTTTTTTGTTGCCCAGGCCCAGAATGGACTTCCGGAAGCGGCATCCACACAGAGAACCAGTTGTTCACATATTTGAATCCCACCACTGGGCTACCCCATATAGAGTACATTTTAATAATTCAACTGGGAGTTGAGCAGGGCCTGAGTGACACAATTACAATCCGATCCAATGCCTTAGCCATCCCTTTATTCCAAGTAGGAATAATAAAGTAAATTATTATTAAGTGTGTTACTGGTCTTTGTAGTTTGAGTGTAGCATGTCTGCTGTTTCTCTCCTGATTCTGACTTTCTTAATATTGTGCCACGTGCAACACTTTTTACAGCCTGTCTGCTCAGCAAAGGTATGAAAATTGTACAAAGGAATAAAATCTTTTAAAACAAATCTTTGTAATGGAATGAAAAGTGGGGTAGAGTGTTTAGAATCACAAAACAAACCAGCAAGAATTTTTTATTTTTGACGATTGATGAAAAGTGGATGGTGCCTGTTGAGGCTAAATATGCTAGCAATTCAAATAAGAGAGAGCTATCTTAGTACACATTAGCAGCATGAAAGTGCAACTTTATTGTCAAATGGGAGTCAAAATATGATTTTGTGTACATGTTTTTAAATCCTGGGATATGTCCTTTTATTTGTAAAATATAATGTATTGCACAAGTAGAAAAGTCACTTCCTAATGCAAGAAGACATCAGACATTCATTGCAACATCTAATGTTCAGTCCCACACCATTCCAGAAGATGTAATGATCTGGAGGAAATCTTTATCTTTTTCTCTTGCTAGGGATATATATTATGAGGATAAATGAAAGAATCTTTGTTCCATAGCTGTAGTAGGAGGTTACTTAAACATAATCTTTTACAGGACTCCTTGGCTAGTCATGTGATCACATGATACTTATATGGTTACATGGGCATTCAATGAAGTTTTTCTAGATCATTTATTTGGAAAGGC
Organism: Vipera ursinii; assembly: GCF_947247035.1. NCBI lineage: Eukaryota > Metazoa > Chordata > Lepidosauria > Squamata > Viperidae > Vipera > Vipera ursinii. Next base: position 79,388,129 of record NC_139512.1, read on the forward strand.
AAATGTTAAAATAGTTCCTGGAGGAGCAATATCAGAAAGTTTTGTTGGGGCCTATGACCTTTGCTTTCTGATATCTCCAGGAAACCTCCTGGAAAAGCCATTCAAAACTTTGGGTTGAAGTGACATCAAAATGAAAATAGTTGCTTTCACTTTAGAATATTCTTTTTAGGGAAATTTAACATTCAGTCACTGGAAAAGTATGTTAGGATAGGTGAAAATAATATTGTATTGTGCATTTTATAAGTCTCTTCAGCAGGAGGCCATCTCACCTATTTAAAATCCAAGTCCAGAAGAGATACTTCTGAGTATGTAAAAAATTGCTTGTTGATCAAAACCCTAAATTATATTGCCAATAGCCAGATTTTAAACAATGACTATAAAGACAAGATTTTTTAATAACAAATTGATGAGTTTTAGTTCTAAGTGTGCTATATATCATTTGTTAATATTTGTATCGAATGCCAAGTTTAGATTATATTTTTAACTTTCTTTTGGGCCTTTTGGTCATTAGATAACATTGATGGATGGATTGATTAATGAAAACAAAGACAATCAAAATCAGGTGGAAGAATTCTAGTGACTAGGAAATAGTTTAATCTAGATGAGAGATAGATAGAATGACATGTAGCCTAAAAGCACATACAGTAGAAAGATCAAACAGCACAGTTTAGGAATTCTTCAGTTGATGTTGGCCATGCAAAATTATACGTTGGCAATGGATAGGAATGATGTTTTACCGGCTTAGTCTAATAATCACAATTCATAATATCTATAGAGATTTCCAATCATCCAGGTCATGGTTGTCCTAAAGGTGCTTTTGAAAAGGCAACTGGACTTTCTGGTTTTCCCCCCCCCCCCTTGAAGATGTTTTGCTTCTCATCCAAGAAGTTTCTTCAGTTTTCATTGAAAACTGAAGAAACTTCTTGGATTAAAAGCAAAAAATCTTAAATAAATAAATAAATAAATAAATAAATAAATAAATAAATAAATAAAGTTGCCTTTTGAAAAGCACCTTTGAGACACAATTTATAATCTTTTCTTAGGAAACTTGAGCACTTTATCTGGACTGAGTTCGACCCTGTTTCCCCTGATGATGTGGACAGGATCATGGGGAGACTGAGCACCACCACCTGTTTGTTGGATCCGTGCCCCTCCTGGCTAGCTTATGCGGCTCGGGAGGGAACACGAGGCTGGTTCCATGCAGTAATAACTGCTTCTTTGAAGGAGGGTGTCTTCCCTGCCGCCTTGAAGGAGGCGGTGGTGAGACCCCTTCTCAAGAAGCCTGCTTTGGACCCGGCTGCTTTAGACAACTACCGTCCAGTCTCCAACCTTCGCTTTTTGGCGAAGGTTGTTGAGAGTGTGGTGGCGCATCAGCTCCCTCTGTTCCTGGAGGAAACTGATTATCTGGACCCGTACCAATCGGGTTTCAGGCCCGGACACAGCACGGAGACGGCATTGGTCGTGCTGGTGAATGATCTCTGGAGGGCAAGGGACAGGGGTTGCTCCTCTGTCCTGGTCCTATTAGATCTCTCAGCAGCTTTCGATACCATCGACCATGGTATCCTGCTGCGGCGTCTCAGGGGGTTGGGAGTGGGAGGCACCATTTTACGGTGGTTTTCCTCCTACCTCCAGGGCCGCTCGCAGTCGGTGTTGACAGGAGGGCAGAGATCCGCCCCGAGGTCTCTCATTTGTGGAGTCCCTCAGGGGTCGGTTCTCTCGCCTCTCCTGTTCAACATCTATATGAAGCCGCTGGGCGAGATCATTCGTGGCTTCGGGGTGGGGTATCACCAGTACGCTGATGATACCCAACTTTTTCTTTCCACCCCGAACCAACCCAGTGATGCCCTCTCCGTGATGTTCCGGTGCCTGGAGGCGGTTCAGGTCTGGATGGGGAGAAACAGGCTTCGTCTCAATCCCGCCAAGACTGAGTGGCTGTGCATATCGGCATCTCGGGTTAACCAAGTTATTCCACCTCTAACGATGGGGCTGAGGTGTTACCTCCCGTTGATAGGGCTCGCAACTTGGGCATCCTCCTGGATTCACGGCTCAATTTTGAAGATCACATAGGAGCCGTGACCAGGGGGGCTTTTGCACAGGTTCGCCTGGTGCGCCAGTTGCGTCCCTATCTGGACCGAGACTCCCTACGCACAGTTACTCATGCGCTTGTGACCTCCCGTTTGGACTACTGTAACGCTCTCTACATGGGGCTGCCCTTGAAGACCACTCGGAGGCTTCAACTGGTGCAGAATGCGGCCGCGCGAGTTGTAATGGGGGTCTCCCGATACTCCCATGTAACACCTCTACTCCGCGAGCTGCATTGGCTTCCGGTTGCCCTCCGGGTGAAATTCAAGGTGCTGGTTATCACCTATAAAGCCCTACATGGCCTGGGTCCGGGGTATTTGAGGGAACACCTGCTGCCGGCATCAAACGCCCTTCGCCCAGTGCGCTCCCACAGGGAGGGTCTGCTCAGGGTCCCGCCGGTAAGAGATTGCCGGCGGGTGACACCCAGGGATAGGGCCTTCTCAGTGGGGGCGCCTGCCCTCTGGAACCAGCTGCCGGTGGAGCTGAGGACTGCTCCCGACCTCCGATCATTCCGCCGGGGCCTGAAGACCTGGCTCTTTGAGCTCTCGGGCCCAGGCTGAGGAGACATTCATTTTAATTGGGGTTTTTAATAGTACAGGGTTGATTTAATATTTTTTAAATTGGGTTTTAACTTTTGTATGGTGATTTTTAACTCCCTGTAAACCGCCCTGAGTCCTCAGGGAAAGGGCGGTATATAAATGTAATAAAATAAATAAATAAATAAATAAACTAAAGGAGAGCATCAATGAGATATATTTTAATGGTAATGATAAAGGTAAGTGTTTCTTCTGTCCAGTCATGTCTGACTCTATCCACATTTCCTTGTTGAGGAATCAGTCTTGTCTGAAGACATTTCCATGGTAGTGTGGCCAGCATGGCCATACACTGGGGTGCACAGAACTTACCAAAGTGGTACCTATTTATCTTCTCACATTTTCAGGCTTTCAAACTGCTAGGTTGGAAGGAGCTGGGGCAAATAACAGGAGCTCACCCCATCATGCAGCACTTGGGTCTCGAATCTGAGCTGTCAGCTTTCCAGCTGACAAGCTCAGCATCTTTAACTGCTGAGCCATTGCACTCCCTTTAATGCCATTATTCTATTAAAAATTGAAGTTACGATTATGAAGCTCATTGTGGAATCCATGTCTTTTTCATTTAATAGCTTATCCTTCTTCACTCACCCTCCTTGCAGTAGCTCATGGCATTCTGGACAGTTCAATGAGTTTTGTTTTGTTTTCAAGCCTTATGTGATAGTGTTACATTATGTTAATACTGTTATCTTTTTTATTATGACTTACCATTGATTTCAACTTAAAAGCCTATGAAGTGTGACTTATGTAACAATTAGAGAAATTGAAGATATATTTCCTTAAGGTAAACAATAATTATTCCTTTAAAAACCTTAGTCTTACACTAAATCCTCACCATAAATAATTTACCAAAGATCTGTAAACGTTAAAAAACTAATTTATTTGCTATACCAATAGTATCCTAGAACAGGAAGATAAAACCTTTATAAATCCAGCTAGCGTAAGAAAATAGAATAAAGTCTGGCATGAAAGGAAACAAGTGTACTTGTCAAAATACCCCCATAGTACAGAATAGGAGCAAACTTCTGGATCTGTAGTATAACACAAATACAAAACAACTTGCCTTCAGAAATTGTAGGTGCTTCATCACTGGAGGTTTTTAAGAAAACACTGGATAGCCACTTTCTCCTGCTTGAGCAAGGGCTTGGACTAGAAGACCGCCAAGGTCCCTTCCAACTCTATTCTAAATTAGTCTATAATCTTGGGGTTCTTGACTTACAACTTCTACACAAGAAGCAAACGGCATTTTACAAAGAACTTTGTAAATCTTAATCTTATGTGCCCAGTACAACCTTTCCTGGAGTGTAAGTGCACTACTCACAAGCATTTGTGCCTTGCTTACTTCTTATTTGGACTACAGCAAAAGAAATTGGAAAGAAAATATCTGAAGCATCTTGAGACAGAAAAAAACCCCCCTCTTTTGCAGGAAAAGAAAAAAATTGAAAAATTGCAAAACAGGTTTCAGTACAGAATTAGCTGAAATCTCAAAGTACTGAACATTCAAATGAAACAATTCAACAGAAAACCGCACATCTATGGATGTCACCAAAGAACAAACCTGGTTATTCCCATGGAAAGGATATTTCTAGTTTGTAGACAATCTAACACAATTTCAACTGAAACCTTGCCTTGCCCTCAAACCTCTTCTGACCCGAAGTCCTGCTCTTGCCTCATCTATTAATTTTTTGAAGCAACAAAGCACAAAGCCCCTTTTGAAAAAAAAAGCATCTGGTGATAGAATATGGTTACCCAAAAGCCAGCATGTAAAGGTATATCTCATAAGAATACTGTCACATGTCAATTGCTTGGATGGGCCATAATAATAATAATAATAATAATAATAATAATAATAATAATAATAATAATAATAATAATAATAATAATAATAATAATAATAATAATAATAATTTACCTGGTTGATACCTAGGATGCTGGCAGCAACCCATGTCAACCATTAATGCAAGTCAATTTGAGTGTTCAATTTGAGTGTTCAGTTGACTGAGTTTCATGTTTTATGAAATGTGCTGCCACCACGTGGCTGTTCTTGGGAAATTATAATATGCTAATTGGGTCTGCCAGTACCTTCCCCCTTGTGATGTATTTCCTATCCTGCTCATGATGCTGTACTAGGATCCACCCCTTCTGGGTTGGACTTCCTCCTTCTCCTTGTTCCCTTGTGTTCCATCCTCCATTGTAACATCTAAACACAAGCCATGCGGACAGTAATCCTGTTACTGTCTTTCAACCTTAAAGCACCGTCCAGATTTCACCTGACCGCACCTTCTCTGCTGTAACCACCTTCTACATGCAAAATAAAGGTATTTCAGATGAACCAGGTGCTTTATGAGTTCACTGTCTGGAAAGGGCCGTTAAATGTGACTAAATTCGCTTAAACAGACCAATAAATGTCTTAACAAGGAATTAAATTCATAATACAATTGCCTGCAACAGAACATGAAATGATAATGATAATGATAATGATAATGATAATGATAATGATAATGATAATGATAATAATAATAATAATAATAATAATAATAATAATAATAATAATACTTCTTCAGAATTCAGAATTCAGAAAGCTAAGTTTCAGAGACCAATGTTTGGTGATATCATCAGCAGGGACTACCTTCAGACAGTTTGTGAAAAGCATAGAGGGATCCATTCTGTCTTTAGGAGCATTGTAATATTTCCCTCTGAGCTTGTTGATGTTTGCAACAAGCAAATTGCTAAGAACATTATGCAGTTGAGGAGAGGGGACCTGGGAATAGAGCTGCCTCCTAAACATATGCCTTCTGTAAGAAGATTCACAGGGAAACTACAAGTCCTCCTGCAAATAAGTGAAGCATTTAGAATTATATTATGGGAATATGGTGTATATTCAGTATATTTTAATGTAGTTCAAGATGAGAGACCCTGTGATTAGTATGAAGGATGAACACAGTGAACATCCAGTTGGATAAAATATAGTTGCTTTTATACCTCATGTAAAGAGCAAGAAAGGTTCATAATATTTATTTTACTTTATTTACTTATATAAATAAAGGCTTATAAAGGCTTTGAAACCTGTTAGGGCTCACATGGTTATGTGCCATAACCCTCTGTGGCTCACAAAACACCAATAAAAATACCCTAAAACCATAACAAAAATGAAAAGGTTGATTGCACACTCTCTATTACTGTACATTAAAAGATCTTTCTGAATTAATATTTCCACAGATATTTAGGTACTGCTTATGTTAGATTCAGAGATCATATTATGATGCCACCATCAGACTACATATAACCAATTTCAATGAAAGTTTTAGATGCTGATATGTAAAAAGACAAAATGGTAGATGGGAATGAATTTGGAAGATATGAGGAAGAGCAACAGACTGGGCAACAGTCAGATAAGAGGCAGCTGAGGTTGCAGAACTAATGGGAATGTGGCAAATGTCTTAGAAAGGGACAGTTTTACAAGCTTCCATGCCACAGTTGTTAAGTGAATCACTGCAGTTGTTAAGTTAGTAACACATTCTTTTTAAGTGAACTTGGTTTCCCCATTGCCTTTGCTTGTCAGAAGGTCACAAAAGATGATCACATGACTCTGGAACACTGGAACCCATTAAATATGAATCATTGCTAAGTGCTATGACCATGGGGATGCTGCAATGGTTGCAAGTGTGAAAAATGGTCAAAAGTCTCTTTTTTCAGTGCTATTCTAACTTTGAATGGTTACTAAATAAATGGTTGCAAGTTAAAGACAATTAGCCAAAGAATCCATGACTGCATTGCTTCACTGTACACATGACTTAATTGAATACACGAAGATTAAATCACCCACGATTATGGATCTCATAAACCTCTGCTTAACTACATATTATAAATTTGATGGCCAAATTTAACAATAAGTTAAAGGGACACCTATGGGATCACTGTGTTTTCAGGACTTATAGTGAAGGTCATGCAATGTCTAGAAGCCATAGCACTTCCATAAATCCAACCAAAAATATGGATCAGATATGTTGTTGACACCTTCACCATAATAAAAAAGCACCCATTAGAGAACACCCACAGAACCATCAATAACATTTTTAAAGGAATCCAGTTCACTAGAGAAGAAGAAAACAACTCACTACCCTTCCTGGATTTCCTGATCAGCAGAGACCACAAAGGCAAAGTAGAAACACCAGTCTACAGAAAAACCAACCATACTAACCAGGTGCTCCATTACCAAAGCAACAACCCAACCTCCTACAAGAGAATCTGTGTAAGGACTTTATTTAAAGCCCAAACACACTGCAGCAGCCCAGAAGAGCAGAAAAAGGACATCTAACATCCAACAAAATGGATACCCATGCAACTTCATCAAAAAGTCCCTAACCACTCAACTCAATACAGCACAACCAACTCAAACCCTAAAAACAATTACACTGCCATACATCAAGAATATCTCAGAAATCATAAATAGACTGCTACAACCACATGGAATAAGAATAACACACAAGCCAACAAAAGCCCTTCAGAACATCCTAGGCCACAGGTCGGCAACCTGCGGCTCCGGAGCCGCATGCGGCTCTTTGAGACGTCTCTTGCGGCTCCCAGCCGCCCGGTGCGCGCGCACCTCTTCCAACGGGCAGTGGTGTGCGCGCACCTCTCCAAATGGAGAGTGGCACCGCCCATTTGGAGAGGTGCACGCGCACCTCCCCAAACCTTTGGGGAGGTGCGTGCGTACCTCCGCGCGAAGGGGCAGCGGTGCCGCTCTTTGAGGAAGCTGCCGCGGCCCGTCTCTGAAGCTGCCGAAAGTGGCAGCTTAGCAGACGGGCTGCGGCAGCTTCCTCAAAGAGCGGCGCCCCTGCCCATTCCGAGAGGTGCGCGCGCACCTCTCCGAACGACCGGAGTTGCGCGCGCACCTCCCCAAACCTTTGGGGAGGTGCGCGTGTACCTCCGCGCGAAGGGGCAGCGGTGCCGCTCTTTGAGGAAGCTGCCGCGGCCCGTCTCTGAAGCTGCCGAAAGCGGCAGCTTAGCAGACGGGCCGCGGCAGCTTCCTCAAAGAGCGGCGCCCCTGCCCATTCCGAGAGGTGCGCGCGCACCTCTCCGAACGACCGGAGTTGCGCGCGCACCTCCCCAAACCTTTGGGGAGGTGCGCGCGTACCTCCGTGCGAAGGGGCAGCGGCGCCGCTCTTTGAGGAAGCTGCTGCTGCCCCTTCGCACGGAGGTACGCGCGCACCTCCCCAAAGGTTTGGGGAGGTGCGCGCGCAACTCCGGTCGTTCGGAGAGGTGCGCGCGCACCTCTCGGAATGGGCAGGGGCGCCTCTCTTTTTGAGGAAGCTGAGACGGGCTGCGGCAGCTTCCTCAAAGAGCGGCACCGCTGCCCCTTTGCACGGAGGTACGCGCGCACCTCCCCAAAGGTTTGGGGAGGTGCGCGTGCAACTCCGGTCGTTCGGAGAGGTGCGCGCGCACCTCTCGGAATGGGCAGGGGCGCCTCTCTTTTTGAGGAAGCTGAGATGGGCCGCGGCAGCTTCCTCAAAGAGCGGCACCGCTTCCCATTCGCGCGGAGGTACGCGCGCACCTCCGGTCGTTCGGAGAGGTGCGCGCGCACCTCTCGGAATGGGCAGGGGCGCCGCTCTTTGAGGAAGCTGCCACGGCCCGTCTGCAAAGCTGCCGAAAGCAGCAGCTTTGCAGACGGGCCGTCGCCGTCGGGCAACCGGGAACCGGTTCCATCTCATTTTTAAAAAAATGGCAGCCGCGTGCATCCGCGCATGCGCAAAAAAACTTTTTGCGCATGCGCGTGCATGGACACACGCACGCGGCTCCCTCTTTTTTTAATTTGTGATGGAACCAGTTCCCAGTGGCTCTTTTTCTTTTTTAGGTTGCCGACCCCTGTCCTAGGCAAACCCAAATACCCAGCAACCCCAGCAGAAAAAATTGGGAATCATCTACAACATACAATGTAAGAAATGCAACAACCACTATGTAGGGCAAACAGGCAGAAAACTGGCAGAACGCATCCATGAACCCCAACTGGCAGTCAAAAAGCATGATGAAAATTCTTTAATTTCACAACATGTATTCAGATTTAATCATAGTTTCATTGGGGAAAATGTGACAATCCTAGACCAGGCCAAATCCAAAAATGCCAGGGAATTTCTAGAAGCCTGGCACTCTAAGAAATCATCCATCAAATAGGCACTTAGACATTAACAACATCTATAGATTATACAAAAGAGACAACCAACCAGCCCCAAAGAGAAAAAGACTCCAGCACTTCTCCATCAGTAATCAGCACTCAGATCAGCATAGATTAACTCCAAGGTTACCTTCAGACCAACAATCAAGTAAGTAATACCCCAGTCAAGAAACTGCCAAAGAGCCATTAGTAAACAGCTCAACCAAAGAATCCCTAACACTTCACCCACCCATCCAGACAGGTAAGACACCAGAATATAAACAGACAGCAAGCCACACTCCTTAATAGCACATATAATGTTACCTACTTAGAGTAATGAAATGTCTGCAAGAAAACAAGCAAGCTCAGAGAGCACCAAGGACCCCTCAAATTAAAGACTTCCTGTAATTAAACTGTCAACAGAATTGACCCAATATGCCTCTGTGCCTTAAAACGTAGAAATTTATAATAAATCTGCTGTTTGTGTTTATCCAATATTTCACATTACAAATATTATTGCACAAAGTATATAATTAAATACAAAATTGGCCCTCTATGGGCTTCTTAGATGTCTTGAAGAAAGTGTAAAATCATACAGTCTTTTATTTTTTTCCTAAAATCAGAATATCTGCATTTTACTACAACCCCATTATCAGAAGAGGAATATCTTATTCATTGTTGTTAGTTTTATTGGATAACTACTGTATATTAACTCTATCCAATTCACTAATGTCTTGCAAGGAATAAAACTTAACAATTGTTAGTCCATATTTGCACATGTTATACAATGATGGTACATAGAGTATTTCAGAAGTTAGGACATTCTTCAATACAGGTGGGTAGAACTGCTCTCATGGTTACTCTCTGCACTTCCCTATTCATTACGAAAGTCATAAATTGTCTGTCTCATCCCTCCAATAATTCTTCAGTTCATATTCTTTTGCAAGTAGAGAATACCATAAAATAGATCTTCCTCTGCTTTGAAATATATGAAAATAAATGCATACAATCTGACTACATTAGAGAGGCAGCATTAATGCAATAGTGAGGTTTAAATTACTCTTTTTGATTTTTTTTTTGCCACCTAGATCCTGATTTTGATGAATGATTGTCTCGCTGTTTTTATGTAATATGAAAGTTGTTGTTTATCTCTTAACAGAATATATTTTGGGGAACACCCACCTTTCTTCTTTGCAAAAAAGCAGCCACTCAGAATGATTAAAGAGAATTCCTCAGAGCTGCTGAAGTTCTTTGCCTTCAAAGGCAGGATATTTGACTTCATCCAATCTAAACACAGGATTACTTTATCTTTTATGTAATTTTTCCTGTTTCCTAGCAATGAATATGCACAGATATATCAAACTATCTGCCCAATGCAGATAGGAAATTATTTTTCCCAATTTGATGCCCTCTAGATGATTGAGATTGCAATATCTGGGCCTGCCAAATCGGAAGAGCTTGCCTTAATGCAGAAATAAGCAAATCTCTGACTTGATAATAGCCATAAACAAATGCAAGGCATCCGATAGACTGTCATTTCAGAGGCTGCCAATACATTGAGAAGTTTAAAGAAATTATAATTTCATCAATTGAAGGAATCAGTGGGAAATGAATTTAAACCTTCTTGCTCTTGCAATGGTTTGAGAGCTGATTAGTTTACCCATAGTCCTGACTGCTACAGAGCTGTTAAACTGCAGTTCTGTTTTTTATGTATACCTATCTGAATCAATGGTAAAGGTTTGAAAGTTTTTCTATTTAAATGTGGAAAAATGTAAAATAGTTCCTCCTTTATTCCAATAACAATAATTATAACTATAATGTAATTGCAAAAGGCAGCTTTATTTGGAGCAGCTTACATCCCGCGGTGATTCCTTTAATATCATAAAATAACATCTCCCTATCTCAGGTCAGTGGATAAAAATGTCAAATCCAGTCCAAACATCTGACTGTACAATGTAACATAGGCAGACAAAAATGCCAAATCCAGTTTGAACATGTGGCCGACTATGCAATTAACCACAATAATTGAAGGCTTATTCCACGTAAGCATACATTCATTGGATATTCTGTCATTCTTTAGCACTTTGCCTTATGGAGAAAAAAAATGAACTTAACGTTAACATGAATTTAGATATCTGTAGAGGGTTTTTTTGGAGCATAGCCTTTTTTTAAAAAAAAAAAACAACACTAGTTGTTGGTTGAATTTAAAACAGTGTGCATGCTGCTGGTTTGCAGCTGTGTAACACCATTCCATGTTACATTTCAGAAGAATGAAGTTAATTTGAAGGTAAAAAAGATATCCTAAGCAATTAAAAATTGATTAAAGCTTTCCAAGCAGTTTAAATATTGATGCTATTTATTTTCAGTTTTGCTACCCTTAAGTAGCTGTGTTAGCCCTTTATGCTTTCATTCAGCTTGATAGCAAGCAGTGAAATGGAGTGGGATTCTAAAGTTATTAAAAATATTCTAGCACAAAATTAGAAGCATAAAAGTGGATGATATGAATGAGGGATATTTAAATTCAGTTGCATATCCAGATCTGAAAATAACTTATGCCCTTAATTCTTAAAATGTAAATGAAACATCGGGGTAAGCCATTTTTATGCAGATAGAAAACCTACTCTGGGTCAAGTGCACCGTTGGCCCTTTCTGCATGAACATTCACAAGTAGCAACAGCAATAGCACTTATATACCACTTCACAATGCTTTACAGCCCTCTTAAGTGGTTTACAGAGTCAGCACATTGCCCCCAACAATCTGGGTCCTCATTTTACCGACTTCGGAAGGATGGAAGGCTGAGTCAATGGGAATCGAACTTCTGGCAGTCAGCAGAATTAACCTGCAATACTCTGATACTGCATTCTAACCACTGTGCCACCACAGCTCTTCAGGTACCACCCAGTTCTGCCTGCAATGTCATCGGATAAATATGTCTAATGGTTAATATTTCCCGGGGTATCCCATACTGCTTTATTAAGACCAGTTTGTGGTTTCAAGTGAGTTCAGATTGCCATTTTCTTTAAAGGATCAATCAATGCAACCCTTTGCCTTCTCTTAGCAGGATCATCCCCGATCATCTGAACACCTGCACAATTTTTCATGCATCCTTTTTGAAGGAAAGAAAATTATGTGTTGGAGAGGAGTTTATTGGATCTATTCTAGGATATAACATAATCCATTTTCCACATTTGTTCAGAATCATTAATAGCAATAAGAGTCACTGAACAGATTTTAAGTTGGAAAAAATACTGTAGAAATCACTTTTTTTCTAGTGTGCCGAGAGTGTATTTCCTTTCAAAGCATGAAAGATAAACTCTGATCTCTGTTGTGCCACAGCAATTCATGATGGATCTGATTTGTATTTACTGTATGGTATAATTCAGTGACATATCTTACATGCTGTTCTCACACTTTCTATTATAGCTCAGTTATTTCACTGGAAGCCCATCTTTCAAATTAAAGTTGATCAAACTTGTTCAGTATTGCAACAAACCAGATATGCTGCTTAATTTAATATTTTGTTAAATATTTTAACTAAAGAAGGAAAATTAACACTGTATGCCAAATGACTGCAATTGAGATTAACACAATAACACCAGTAGTGGGATTCAAATATGTGAACAACTGGTTCTCTGTGTGGATGCCGCTACCAGAAGTCCATTCTGGGCCTGAACTCAACAAAAAATTAGCTACTGGTTCTGCTGAACTGGTGCAAATCGGCTGAATCCCACCACTGAATAACACACTAAATCATATTTTTAAAATATATTTACACTTAGATCTACATAGTGCAAATGGAAGCCATTATTTTATATCATAGCATCCTGAAGCAGAATCTCTTCATGGTAGCCTTACATCAATGGCCTGAATGATTGAAATAATTGTAAGAGTAAAGTAGGAGCTCTCATTAATCATCTCATTACACCAGACCTTGCATAAAACAGTATGCAAATTTATCTCCTGGGACAGCATAAATTCTCCAACAAATTTCCTAAAGTTGAAGTTGTAAAACCAGTTCCAAAGAATTCTATGTAGTTGTTGTATGTGTATGTATGTATGTGTATATGTGTGTGTGTGTATTTCAATTTCAAAAAGAAAAAGTTAATATACAAAATTATAATAAAGAGGGAAGAATTTTTAAAAAATACGGTAACACAACCCTCCCCTCAAAATAGCAAATAAAAAATGAAGTTATTTTCAAATTTCTTCAATACAAATACAGTTATAAAGTAAAATATTCTCTTGTTTTAGCTCAACAAGAAATTGGATACAAACTAAAATATAAAAGATATACATACCAAACAGTTAAATAATAACTATGCATAACATCATAATCTCTTACTCCAAATAAAGCTTGTAACCCATAAATGCATCATAATGACAATTCCAAAAATACACATATTATTAAATATCTATAATAAAACATCCTCTATCTTAACTTTAAACAAATATGTAAAAACATGAAATAAAATGTACATCTATTAAACTCCAGCAGTACACCATAATTCTATAGTCATCACAGATCTAATCACCAAATCTCAAAATCAGAATTTCATGTTTATCAAGCACATAGTCCCAAATTGGTTCCCATATAAAAAGAAAAGCAGTCAAAATTTTATCTTTGATCAGAGCTGTCAATTTTGCCATTTCAGTCAGTTTCATTAGCTGCTGTATCCATTTTTCCATTGTGGGGAAATATACATCCTTCCATCTTTGTCCACATAAAAGCCTTGCAGCAGTACAAGGTTCTATGTCAGGGGTCTTCAAACTTGGCCCTTTTATGACTTGTGGACTTCAACTCCCAGAATTCCTCAACCATGCACGGTGGTTGAGATGGTGCTGAGTTCTAGTTTCTATTCAGCAGAAAGGACATAACCATGTACTGGGGCCCTTTTAGGGTGTAATTTAGAATTTTAATGTCTTGCTTAAGCAAGCAATAAAAAACTGAAAGATTTCTTTCACTAAATTCCATCTTATTCAACATATGATTGTGGGCTTGAACAAGTTATAATCATGTTTTATTTCGACCCCAAACCACCCTAGTGATGCCCTCGATGTGATGTCCCATTGCCTGGAAGCGGTTTGGGTCTGGATGGGGAGGAACAGACTTCAACTCAACCCCGACAAGACTGAGTGGCTGTGCATACCGGCATCCTGGGATATTCAGAATATCCCATCTCTTTCTATGGCGGGTGAGCTATTACCCCCCATAGATAGGGCTCGCAACTTGGGAGTCCTCCTAGATTCACGGCTTACTTTGGAAGATCACATGGTGGCCGTGACTAGGGGGGCCTTGCCCAGGTTCGCCTGGTGCGCCAGTTGCGGCCCTATCTAGACCGGGATGCCCTGTGTACGGTCACTCATACGCTCGTGACCTCTCGTTTGGACTACTGCAATGCTCTCTACATGGGGCTGCTCTTGAGGACCACTCGGAGGCTCCAACTGGTACAGATTGCAGCCACGAGAGTCATGTTGGGAGTCTCCCGATACTCCCATGTTACACCTCTGCTCCGTGAGCTGCATTGGCTCCCAGTTGTCTTCCGGGTGAGATTCAAGGTACTGGTAATGGTGTTCAAGGCCCTACATGGCATGGGTCCGGAGTACCTTAGGGAGCACCTGCTGCCAGCATCAACTTCCCTCCGCCCTGTGTGTTCCCACAGAGAGGGCCTCCTCAGGGTGCCACCGATCAGAGAATGTCGTTTGGTGGCCCCCAGGGGGAGGTCCTTCTCTGTGGGCGCCCCGGAGTTATGGAATCGGTTGCCAGTCGAGCTCCAGATGGCGCCCGACCTTCGCTCCTTCCGACGTGTTCTGAAAACGCATTTATTTGAACAAGCCGGCTTGGCCTGATGGGGGATGGGTTGGGTTTTTATTGTTCTTAATATTTGTATTTACTGTTTTTACCTTGGGCATTATGTTTAATTCCTTTTAACTTTTGTATTTTTGTATTTTTATACATTTGCCCTGTTCACCTCCCTGAGTCCTTCGGGAGAAGGGCGGTATATAAATAAAATTATTACTATTATTATTATTATTATTATTATTATTATTATTATTATTATTATTATTATTATTATTATTATTATTATTATTATCATGAGTGAGGCAAACATGCAGGTTGAGGAGCTCCTATTCAACTATTTTATTTACAAAAGATCATACTGGAGTTTTTTGCTTTTGCAAGTACAGATATTCATTTCTTTATAATACTTCCCAATAAATGGAAATAACAAATACGAGTGTACGATTAATGAATGATTTATGAAAATAAATAGAAAGCAAGTAAGTGAATGACAAATAAAGAAACCCTAAACAGTGAAAATAAGTGGAATAGTCAAATGGAAAAATTGTCAGGCAGTTACTAGTAATACTCCTTTCAAGGTTATCTTTTATTTATATCAGCTTCTTTTGGTCTCAACTGACTAGTTGTTAGTGAATTAATGACACAGCTTTTGATAGGTGTATTTAAAACAGGAGCAATAGAATGTGATGAAATACCCTAAGTGCAAAGGGAAACTGAAATACATAGGTTGCCTTGATGGACCCATTTTCGTTTCTGAATAATATGTCTAAAAAACAACGACCTGTTCTTTTGTATCCTAATGCCTTAAGGCATTTGTGGCTCAATGTCCTATGCCTATACCCACCAGCTTTCAAGCTGTTGAGGTGGTATCATGTTATAGAGAATAGTTACTTCTGTTTTAAGGCAAGTCTTTGGGTTCCCTCATAAAATTTGCTGTACTGTGGATATTAAAGAAGAACCATGTATTGATGTGCATGGTAGCTCAGGAGGTGTGGATCAGTTGAGTTTGCTTCAGAGTACAAATCCAACCAATGCCCCCAGCATCTCTTCTGGAACTCATATAGGCATCAATTAAAGCCACCAGCATTCAAACGTAGCTGTTTAACAGCTTGAGAAACTGGTTAAAGACTCTTGATTTTAATTTAATTTAATTTAATTTATTAATATTTCTATACCGCCCTTCTCCCGAAGGACTCAGGGCGGTGAACAGGGCAAGAATAAAAAACACAGAATTACAAAAGTTAAAAAATAATTAAATACATGCCCACTAAGAAACAAGTAATACATAGTAAAACCCCAATAAAATACAATAAAAACCCCACCAGTCCCCCATCAGGCCAGGCCAGCTTGTTCGAACAAGTATGTTTTTAGATCGCGGCAAAAGGAGCGAAGATCGGGCGCCGTCCGGAGCTCAACCGGTAACTGATTCCATAGTTCCGGGGCACCCACAGAGAACGATCTCCCCCTGGGGGCCACCAATCGACATTCTCTGACCGGTGGCACCCTGAGGAGGCCCTCTCTGTGGGAATGCACAGGGCGGAGGGAAGTTGATGCTGGCAGCAGGTGTTCCCTAAGGTACTCCGGACCCCTGCCATGTAGGGCTTTAAACACCATTACTAGTACCTAGTATCTTGCAACATGCTATTTTTAGTGTAACTTGCACTTTTTCAGCAGAAGTATAAATATGTATGCCTCAGAAATCTCATGAAGAAGAGGAAAGAAAATATTTATAAAATTAAATTATTCTCCCATTTTAATCCAAACAGATAAAGCAACTAAGAAGACAAGCCATTATCTATTTGAAGCCAGTAAGAGCTGGTATCAGAAGATTCCACATATCAGAACAGAACAAAGGACTTGGCTCATTTGAATCAATTTAAAATCATTTGAATATTGCTTCTCATGCTTACAAACAAAACATGATGAATGAGCCACATGCAATATTGGCTTTTTCAAAGATTAACCAGGATAACTGGCCTAAGCTCAAATAACTTTTCCTCAAGTGAAAAATTGCAGTATCGTTTAATGAGGTTACATATCAAACAAATTATGTGAGATACAGATTTCAAATGCATTAGCATGAATATAAGTATTTCTGGTAAGATGTAATATTTGGTCATTACAGCTAGACATTTTCAATTAAAAATAAAGAGAACATGTATTTTTAAAAAGAAGGCAGAATTAGTTTTATTTTAATAGTTTTAAAGATATTATTGCACTATATAGATTTAAGAAACTAAAGCAACATATTTAGAGCAATAAAATAGCTAAGATATACTTATTGTATACAAATATTAAAAACCAACAAGACAATAGTTTTATTAGATGTTTAATAACAGCTATGTGCTTTCATAGTCTTCATAGTCAGCAAAATCTAGAAAAAGTGTACTGCAATAGAATTCAGACAAATATCACTAAGAAGAATGAGTATAATTTCTCTGTTTCTGAAAATACAAATTCTAGTTGTCAGTATCATTTGTTATTTTTTATTTTTCTCTGTCTTTTTCATTAACATTCTGGAAAGTCGCAGCTTAATTAAAGATGAAACAAGAGAATATCACCAGCTTATCCCAATAGCAACAAACTCAGGAAACAAAGAAATCTACTTCATGTTCCAATTAGTCAACCTTTGGCCAGTTGCCACTACCAGTTCTTAAGCTGACAGTAGCAACTGGATATCTAAAATTATTTGTCCTTCCTGAATGCCTACAACATTTTTTTTTAAAAAAATCATGGAGCTGTACTTTTACCACTGTTCTATCATTGAACAAATATTGAATTGCCTGCAGTTCTTAAATAAGGAGTCTCACAGTTTTCAATTAGAAGAAAGCTGTTAATTGTGGAAAGGAAATTGATGTCAGCATCAAAATATTTGATTCAGTAGAGAGGAAACCATGTTGTCTTGAATATTTTAAAATTTGAATAATTTAAACATCCTTTAAAATGTTAAAAGAAATCATTCTGGAAGTGAGAATATTACTTGAAAAGGTGGTTTACTGTAATCATGTCCCTTGTCCTTTTCCTGTTATTAAAAACAAACACACACACACACACACACCCTTCCAATACCAGTGCACCCTAAGAATAAGGGGTTCTTTTGTTAACTTCAGGCATAATGATCCTTTAAAGCAGGGGTGTCAAACTCGCAATGTCACATGACATGTCACAATGTATCGTGACTTTTTCCCCATTGTCAGAGCTGGGTTGGACGCGGTTTCAGCATGACACATCTGGCCCACAGGCCAGCAGTTTGACATCCCTGCTTTAAAGTTTTCATAAGACTAAATTCAAATCTTTTTCTTGAGTTGCATTTAAACAACATGCACAGTCAAACTACTTAATTAATCCATTTGGGAAGCTGTACAGTCTCCTGAAACATAAGATCTGGGTTCTTCCAAAGTATTAAACTATGCCAATGTTAGCCAATTTTGTTAGGTCTGAAAATCTCTAAAGATGATTAGGGGATGGGAGGCTAAAACATATGAAGAATGGTTGCAGGAATTGGGTATGTCTAGTTCAATTAAAAGAAGGACTGGGGTGACATGATAGCAGTGTACTACTATCTAAGGGGTTGCCACAAAGAAGTGGGGGGGCTCAATCTATTCTCCAAAGCACCTGAAGGCAGAACAAGAACCAATGGCTGGAAACTAATCAAGGAAATAACCAGCCTAGAACTAAGGAGAAATTTCTTGATAGTTAGAACAATTAATCAGTGGAATGACTTGCCTCCAGAGTTGTGGGTGCTCCAATACTGGATATTTTAAAGAAAATATTGGACAAGCATCTGTCTGAAACGGTATAGGATTTCCTCCTTGAGCAGGGCGTTGGACTAGAAGACCTCCATGATTCCTTGCAACTCTGTTATTATGTTTTGTTATCTGCACCTGGTAGATCTTAATTTGATCTGGTTGTGTGAACACAGCCTGTGAATATAAACCCCAAAAGAACAATTGCGCATAATTTGCATTTTATTGGCAAAGGCCCACAAGTTCTTCTGGTAAGTGATAGATTCATTGTTCAGCAGTATTCCTGTTGCCACTCTTAGCAAAAAGACCTATTGTAAGTTCTGTGGTTTCTCTGTGAGAATTTGTATTGTAAATAACCAATGAAAAACTAAAGGATCCAACAAACCAAACATTGGGGGGAAAAATCATTTTTGTGAGTTCACATAGTGCTCAATAAAAAAAATAGTTTCCTTGTCATAAAATCTCTTAAACTTTTTCCACAGCTCCATATTTTTATGTGTTTTCCTGACTGTGGGCAGATGCTTCTACATATGTTCCTTGATTTTATGCCCACATTACAATGGTATCAAAGCACTTCTAGCTGCATGGGCCCATTTTTTATCCACCTCCAGCCTTCTGTTGCTGGAAGGCCTGATGTAGTTAATGGAATAGAGATGGGATAATGGGGATAATTTAGGGACTATGTGGTACAACGTGGTCCCAGAAGTGGAAAGCTGTCTGCCCCATTGTCTAGTGTGGGAATCAAGATCTGCTTTCATGACCATTACAAAGATAGAATTTTATGTAATCTGCTTGTGCCAAAGTTCTTAGGAAATACAGAAACTAGATTCATAAAAGTGCTCATTATTTATCATGTTGCAAAAATAACAATATCAGGAGGCAGCCCCATAGGCATTTAACCACAGTAAGGAAGAGCTCAATCAAACTCTGAGGGCCAATTCATGTAATATTTATTTGGCTCGGTAAAAATAAGAATCACTTGTGGTTCTCTATACTTCTTAATGAGAGAAAAGCTGATCAGTTGATGTGTGAATCTCACCAAAAGGCATAACTATGTTAATCTCCTTGGGGAAGGACATTATTTCATCTCAAGATTACATATTTTCATTTGCACCACTCACACACAATAAGCTGCTTCTACATTTTACTTCAGTTGATGAATGATTGCAGTTATTGTATTTATTTAGTTTTGTTTTACTAACAGTGGAAGAACTCACTGAAATCAAGTCAAACCCCAGCATTCTCTGCCATAGTTAAGGGGCAAAATTCACCATTATAAGAAAATATATTGTCAGTTGCCACCTCATGCTTGCTTGTGTTTTGCTGCTATTTGGTGACAGTTTGCCATGAAGTGTGGTGGTTTGGGGGGGGGATGCTTTGGAGGGAAAATGAAAGTAAATGCTGTATCACCTCAAAAGGCTACTTCAGGGCCATCCGGGCTAGAGGAAGGAGGCAGTTGCATACCAACCTGTGCTTGAACTGACCATTACGGAAACTTCTTGTCTGAACTGGATTGGCTCTGGGAGGGTAGGCAATGGGAATCTGTTAAGGATGAGAAAAGTTGGATTTAGGAATTTTGACATGTGATTCTCAGATCTGGCTGTTAATTACTTCAATACACTTGACTTCTAATAAAATTATACCTTTCTCAACAAATGGAGCCAAGGATCATTTCTGTTTAGAGGTTGACGTTGTGGCAGGTCTGACAGATATTTATTTTTCTCCAACTTTTCAAACAATTGCTACTTGTCAAAACAATTACAAGTGGGGGGCATGTGCTCATACTTGTACTCCTGAAAGACAAGATGCACATGAGATATTTACTGTAACCATGGGAAGACTAGGATTAATAGCATATAGATATGCTGTAATATTGAGATAATTGGTTTACTAGCCATACAAATTATACAAATTTAATGTTACAGTATGTTTAAAGTTAACAAATGGTTGTTATTTTGTATCTTTCCCATTGGTCTACCTGGTCAGGCAGGGCAGGAATCCTTAGACCATCGAAGATAGATGGCTACTAAACTATTGCTTGAAAACCAGTGATGGACCACCTATGACTCAAGGAGGAAGACTCCTCATTTCAAGTTGGGACTCTGAATGGAAAGCTTCTGCTTCTTGGTTCATGTCACCTCAGACACTACAAAGAATAAACACCCTTTCCAATGTGACAGCCATTCAAGTATTGGAAGACTGCTATCATGTCTTCCCTTAGACAACTCCTTTTTTGGCTAAGTGTCAAGAATTAAATTTTGGCAGCTCTGTGCCTCTTTGTTTCAACTTTCTGATACCTGGTTCTTTTAACTATTCTTCATAAGATTTAGCCTCCAAGTTTCTCACCAATTTTGCAACTTGTCTTTATATTTCTTTTCCAGTTCCTTAGCATCCTTCTTGTATCATGGCAATTTAAACTGGATTCAGAATTTCAGGGGTGATCTAATCAGTGCAGCAGAGAACTGAACCATCTCTTCCTGAAAACTTAACATTATGCCTTTATTGATGCAACTTAAGGGTGCATCGACTCTTTGAGCCATTTTAACAAACTGCTGGCCCATGCTTAATCTGTAGTCTACCAGGATGCTCAGATCTACTCACAAACACTACTTTTGAGCCAGGTGCTGCCTATGTTGTGCCTAGATCTTTAGAGATATCCTTGGGTTAGTGAGATTACACTCTTCATTTCAAAGAAGTAAAACAGCAAGAAATTGATTTCCAGAAATTTAAAAATTTAAATGCTGTGAAAAAACAAGTGTAGCATTAAAAAGACTC
The DNA here is from genome assembly GCF_947247035.1 of Vipera ursinii. NCBI lineage: Eukaryota > Metazoa > Chordata > Lepidosauria > Squamata > Viperidae > Vipera > Vipera ursinii. The sequence goes on from NC_139512.1 coordinate 79,409,274, forward strand.
ACAGGAGTTGCAGAAACAGTCTAATCTTGGTCAGAGAACAAAACCCAGTCTTTCAGATTATTTCAGTTCCCGGATCCAATCTAGGTTGGTCACTGACACCAGAGGTTTACTCTTCTGAGCTTTTGGATTTGTGCTGGAGCCCATTTTCAGGGAACTTCTCTCTCATCAGAATGTTCTGGAAGTTGAGTGCAAATGCAATTAAGATATGCTTTGTCTAGAAAATATATTTTAAACTGATATTGTTGATATTATTAGAAAAATGTAATGAATGTTGATGTGTAATTGTTTGTTTACTAACAATAATAAAAATTGTATTTGCTTAATGTGGAAAAATGGTTATTACCAGAAGAAGAGAGGATGTACTAGCGGGTATAATAGTGGACTTAGTTGGAAGAAGCTTATATGTAATTACTAATGGACTCAGTCATCACGTTGTCTATTGAGCACGTATATGAAAATAGAAAATTATTAAAACATTTATATATATAAAAAAGAAAGTTCTGGTGAGAGAGAATTTCTTTGAAGATGGGCTCCAGCAAAAAGTCCAAAAGCTTGGAAGACTAAATCTCTGGTCCTGATGACCAATCCAGATTGGATTCTGCAATATTATCTAGGACACATATATTTGCCTTTATTCTTATCTCAATTCCACTAAGTCAGGGGTATCAAACTCAATTTCATTGAGGGCCGCATCAACATTGTGGTTGCCCTCAGGGGGCCGGATAGGTATGACCAGGGTGGGCGTGGCCTACTGGGTGGGTGTGGCTACAGTGCGTATGGCCTACTGGGTGGGCGTGGCCAGCTCTACATCGTTTGCATCAAGAGTGCCTATGGGGGCCTGGGCAGGAGTGGGACAGATCTGAGGGTCTCTGGCAGAAGGAGGGTCTCTGGACCAGGGCCAAGGCAGTGGGGGCCGTTCCCTCACTGTTTCCAGGATGGCTTCGCGGGCCACATGAAACCACTTCGAGGGCTGGATCCGGCCCCCGGTCCTTGTGTTTGACATGTCTGCACTAAGTAAATAAGGTTAACAAATCAATCCCACAGGAAGGCTAAAGCAACCTTTATTTAGACTGGCTGCAATAACAAGCCTTGATTGCACTGTAGCTCCTGCTCCCTCTTATACTTCAGTGAATTAGGGAAATGTCTATCTGAGCAGTTTCCAAATATTATCTGTCACTTGTGGACTTTAAATATTTTTCATTGTTGTTGCTTTGGTAACAGAGCTTGAATACAAGATTTGGGCAAGTCTATTTTCCTTATTCTCAACAGACTGAACCTTGGATATACCAAGGAAGGCCTGATATTTTTTTAAAAAAGCTGTTTGAACTGCAGGAATTTATGTTTAGTTAATCTGTTTCTTGAAATTTAAACCCAGGAGGAACCATTCATAACAAATGTTATCCATTCTGAAGTAGCATGCTATTTCAGTTGGAAAATTTACCCACATTTCAAATTATCAACATTGTCAGTTTTGGTCTATTACAGGGCAGTGTAAGACCCTTGCCTCAGAAGGCACATTCTGCCTTGGATATTTTTCCTGGACTCTGCTACTGTTATTCTGATTGAGAACAAAGATAGGTATGTCAAACAATATTTCCTTGAATGATTATGTTGAACTGGAATTAGGGGACAGTATAGGAAATATCAATTGTGAATGTGCAGATAGCCCTGCTGTCTTTGGGCACTTGCAAAGTCCTGGATGCAGGGTCATGAAAGGCCAGCAAGGAAAACACCCAGTGTCCTAACCCACCTGAGAACATACAATATCTTTAGGGAAATAACCAAAAGGGAACATGTTTAGTTACTTCTGCTCTCTTATCTATAGTATGCCAGACTTTCTGGGTGAAATCTTTGCTGGATGGCTTGCTTATGTAACCAGAAAGAATAAATACAAGGATTCCTTGTATTTCAGGGCTGCTCTGTTTTAGAGGAGCCCATCTTTGTTCAGATGAATAAAAATGTAAAGCTTGAAGGCAACTTCTGGTTTCCTGTATCTTTTACCAAGCAAAACCTCAGAACCTGCATATCAGTACAACCTATCTTAATGCATTTTAACATTCTCACAATAGGTACAGTGTGATCCAATTACTAGTGCAAATGACCTCTATTTTTTATTTTAATTCCATTTATATCCCACCCTTCTCCGAAGACTCAGAGCGGCTTACAAGCTTAGCATCTATGCATGGAATAAGAAGAATGGCCATCTCTATCTTCATCTCAAAGTATCTTGGATTGGCCTAGCAGACTGCAACCTGGTGGGTTGTTGCTTGAGGAGTATGGTGCTGTACCACAATCATCATATAGCAAGATTCAGATAGCAGAAGAATTCCTTTGATGAGTTAAAATATGTTGAATATTTTGTTAGGTTTTTTTTCTCCACTTGCATCTATTATATCAAGATCAGACATGGAATCACAGCTCTTAAAACCCATTAAGCTTTTCCTATCAAATCCCATCTCTTGAGCCAAATAGTACAGTAATTAAAGCAGTATTTACAGTGTAATAAAGGCAAGGCTAATTACAAGCAAATGAGAGCAGGATGGTACTCTATCTGAGGGAAATTTATCCTGGATCAGACCACACCAATAAATCTTTTAGCTTCTTCATTTGTTAATTATTATCTTCACAACCCTCTTGCTAGTAATGATTATCTAATTTATTACCACTGAGCAGGGGAGTGCTGTATGGCAGCAAGAGAAACAAAATGTAAAGAAGTCAGAATTCACAGAAATAATGCTAAAATCTGTTTGGTTAGTTCCTATGCATGCTTTGTTACCTTCACCTGCTCTTTCACTTATTCTTCCTAAATTTAATTTTAGTGTTCTATAAGCAGAGTTTTTAATATATTACCATACATGGTGAAATACCCTAATAATAATAATAATAATAATTAATAATAATAATAATAATAATAATAATAATAATAATAATAACAACAACAACAACAACAACAACAACAACAACAATAATAATAATAATAATAATAATAATAATAATAATAATAATATAAAACACATCAGTTTTCTCTCCTTGCCATCCATGTGGAAATGGAAGTGGAAATGAGTAGAAATGGGAAAGAGAGGGAAACTGAATCCCTATTCTCACTAGCAACTTTTTTTCCTGGAAAAAAGCAATCAATAGTGTTTATTCACTGGATAAATTAATCCAAAGACTACAGCTAGATAGTATCTATATTAGTGTAGCAGAGTTGGGGTGAGAATGGGACCGACTGAGAGGCTTTGCAGGACCCCTGCTGATTAAGCAGGAAGATGAGAAGCTCTGGCAGCTGCCATTGGTCTGGTGGTGGGGCATGGCTTGGAGGAGGGAAGAAAAAGGAGGAAGCCAATAGAAGGGAGGAAGAGAGAAGACTTGGTGAAGCTTGCCATTCTGAGCCAGATGATCAAAGAGAGAGTAAGAAGCTGGGGTTTTCATGTTTGCTTTTTTTGCTTCATTACAGGCAAGCTGGATGAAAGAGAGTGACAGTAGTTGCTGGACCATTTGCTGGAAGCAGGCCAGGCAGAGAGAGAGGGGTGGAGGGTGGGGAAAGGTGAAGTTTTATTGTTTCTTTCTCTTTCATTGCAGTCAGGCCAGATGAAGAGAGGGGAGAGGGTAGTTTTAATTCCATTCCCTCATTGGAGTAAGTTAGGCAGAGGGAGAGTTAGGGAAGAGTTTGACATATGTCTTTTAGTGGGAGGTAAAGTTTTTTTTTCTTTATAGGATCAGCTAGGGGAGATAAAAAGGGATTACATGGAGTGAGGTCAGAGAGGGGAGAGGAGAGCAGACAAGGGAGGCCTCTGCCAGCACCAGAGATTGGTTGCCATCATTCTAAGCAAGTTGCTGTCATCAAAGATGGATTAACATTGTTCTTGGCAAGCTGTTGCCACCAGAGACTGGCTGCCATTGTTTTAGGCAACTTGCTGTCACCAGAGACTGATCGCCATTGTTTTAGACAAGTTGCTGTCACCAGAGACAGGCCGCCATCATTCTAGGGAAGTTGCCATCACCAGAGGCTGATTAACATCATTCTGGGCAAGTTGTTGTCATTAGAGATTGACTACCATCTTCCCTGTAAATTCTTATTGCCTGAGATCAACCACTATAATCCTAAGTAAGTCACCATCGAGAGAGAGCGACCATCATCACCCCATGTGCATGACTGCCAATTGTGACTGAATACCCCCATGTTATGTGCTCTATTAGGTAGAAGTGCCAATGTGAGAGACCTCTTCGGACTGGTAGCCACTTGGAGAGGAGGTTGTGAGGGCCAGGACTTAAGTGGTCCCTACGGGGGTGGCGCTACATTAGGATCAACCAAAATCACAAAAGAATGTTTTCTAAAAAATTTCATTAGGCCAAATGTTGCTGATTCTCAGACTGAATTTCAACTCTGACTTTATTTAATCTTTTTATCACTCTCTTAAAGTCAGACCTGCTGATTCCTTGGTGCTCTCCGAGCTTAGTTATTTCTGTGGAGATGTTTCATTATCCAACTAGGTAACATCATCTGGGTTAACAAGTATGGGATTTGCTTCCTACTTATATATTGTAGCTTTTCTTGCCAATGTTGGTGGGAGCATAGTTTTTCTCCTCGGTAGTTCCTTAATTTGGGTATAGTTTTCTGCTTGATTGTTTATCTGGTGTTACATGTTGTTGTTGTTGTTGTTGATGATGATATTTATTACCTGGTTGAATACTGAAAAGTCTGCAAGCAAACAACCAGGAGCTTTTAAGGAGGCCCTAGTTCCCTCTCCTTAAAAAAAATCACTTGATTTCACCTGCCTGGACTACTTTTGTCCAGTTTACAACCTTCCCTTTCTAGGGTTTTGGAAAAGGTGGGTTTATTATCTTCCTCCTGACCTAAAGAACACTTGCTAAAAGGTTGGTGGCCCAAAAAGGTTTGGGTTTCCAAAAGGAGTTTTAAGGAAGAGTTGGTAATTCATTGAGAAGCACGTTGTCTATGTTGTAATTGTCATAAATGCATGGCTCCAGCTTCATGCTTCTATTACCTTATGTAGACAATCATTTTTGCTACATCTGCCATTGTTTTACCAAGCCCCAGGAATCAGCAATACAAATATAAAGAGTTGAGGGGGATGTTTGTATAATCTTAATTTACAAAGGTCATCCTTGGTTCCTTATAATAAGAATTATCATGAAATCAGCTAGTGAAGCCACCCTAATTTTATTAAACTGAAGTCCTTATCCCAAGCAGACCATTTGCTAGACTATTTCTGTTGCGTAAACAACACCATCACCTAATCAGAGTTTTGGCTTGCAGAATGGGACAATTCACTGCAGCCAAGTCACTATGGGACAACCCCCTGCAGGATAATTCAACAATTCAATTTATTATTTAAAATAGTTTTAAAAATATTTTAATTTTTGTCTTTCACATTTCATTTTGTCCCTCCTTTGGCACTCTTTCTTTAATGATTATATTCCACCATTTCTTTGATGTTAGTGTATCTTTTGTTCCACAGCAAATTGTCCCACAATGAGTTGGCCATGCCAAGTTGTTCTGTAGCAAGTTGGCTATGGAAATGTGGCTGCAGTGAGTTGTGCTAGACTAGACTATAATAGTGAAGACTTTCCTTAGACAGCAATCAGCTGGATGTCCTTGGCTTGATACGAGCCGTGGTGGCACAGTGGTTAAAATGCAGTACTGCAGGCTATTTCTGCTACCTGCCAGCGGCCTGCAGTTTGGTAGTTTGATTCTCACCAGCTCAGGGTTGACTCAGCTTTCCATCCTTCTGAGGTTGGTAAAATGAGATTGTTGGGGGCAATATGCTGATTCTGTAAACTGCTTTAGAGAGGGCTGTAAAGCACTGTGAAGCATTATATAAGTCTAAGTGCTATTGCTATTGATCTCTCTCTCAGCCCAACTCACTGTTGCAGAGAAAATATGAGGGAGCATAATGTATATCTCATTGAGTTGTATAAAATAAAAATGGGATACAAATAAAATAAATGAGTAAATAAAATTTACAGAGGATAGCAAATAGTATAGCAAACTAGGTTTAGCATGTTATGAACCCAGACAATTTGTTCAAAACAAAAAGGGCAAAGGGTTGAAAGTGTCACTGAGATACAGTATAATATTAAATGTAGCAGGCAGATACCACATGAGAAGGGTGACCTAACTTTATCTTTTTTATAAGTTTTCATTGATTTTTTAATACAATCCAGCACTGCTTATTCAACAAACAAGTCTGAGTTTATCATTCACTAATACAAATTAAATTCCTAATCCCTAGTTTGTTTCTCCAGCCATTGATAAAATAAGTCCAAAATTTGAAAATATTCTGTTTCTTCTTTTTTCTTTCAATCTCAGAGTACGTCTGTCCATTTCTGCATAGTCTAGTATTTTTTTATTTCTTCCTCTGATGGTATTTCTTCATTTTTCCAATATTGTCCAAATATAAGTCTTACTGCTGTTATCACATGCAAAATCAAATATATATATTGTTTTTCAAGCTTTTCTGGCATTATACTTAATAAAAAAAAGTTCAGGTTTAAAATCTACATGTTTCCCCAGCATCTTTTGTAACCAAGTATGTATTTTTGTACAATATTTCTTTGTTGTAACGTATGTCCACCATACATGAGTATGGTGATTTATAATTACATTTCCAACATTTATCCAACATATTTTTAAACATTTTTGCTAATCTTGCTGGTGGCAAGTGCCATCTATAAAACATTTTGTATAAGTTTTCTTTATAAGAGGTTGACATTGTCAAGGTTGACTCAGCCTTCCATCCTTCCGAGGTAGGTAAAATGAGGACCCAGATTGTTGGGGGCAATAAGCTGACTTTGTAATAATGCCGCTTGGGGGCCCCCGAAAACCCTAATAAGCAGGCATATACATAGAATGAAGGCTATTGCTAAGCACATTGATTTGTGCTTCTTATATTGTAAGCCGCCCTGAGTCTTTGGAGAAGGGCGGGATATAAATGGGATTAAAAATATATATATAATTTCTTTCCCACAGGCTTTGTTATTTCTCTAAATCTATATTGTATCTGAAGTTCTTTGCCCACATTATCATTGTTTCTTTTACTTGCATTTCTAATATAGTGGTTTTGGAAATATTTATGAATTTTATTTTTCCCATACCATAAGAAAACATTCCAAACAAGTTGTAAGTCATGTCCCTCTAGGTACAACAATCTTTTATTTCTGAGGGTTATCCATTCTTTTACCCATGTTAACACCAATGCTTGATAATATAAAACCCAATCTGGCAAACCAAAACCTCCATTTCCCTTAGCTTGTTGTAACATTTTCAATTTAATTCTAGCTTTCTTTCCTTGCCAGATAAATTTAAAAATTAAGGAATGTAGGTCTTCAAAAAAAAATCTCTAGTTTTATAGGTATTGTTTGGAATAAGAAAAGTATTTTGGTAATATATTCATGTTTACCATAGCAATTCTTCCTAATATCAACAATTGCAGATTTTTCCATTTTTCCAAGTTAAGTTTTATTTGTATAGTTATCTTATTTTATTGTTGATCATCTTGCTGTCAAGTATATTCACAAATATTTAACCTTTTTAACTATATGTAGATCTATTTTTTCTGACAATTGTTTTTTTGTAAGATTTTTAACTATCACTTTAATTTTTTCTCTATTTATCTTCAATCCTGCTATCTCTCCAAACTGTTCTATCTTTTCCAATGATTTAGGAATTCCTAAATTATTAGGTTCCTCTAAGATGAATACCAAGACATCTGCAAATGCTTGCAATTTATAAGTTTCACCTTTTATTTCCAGTCCTTTAATTTCTGAATCTTGCCTAATATTTCTACTTAAAACTTCCAAAGTTAACAATAATAACAATGAAGATAGTGGACATCCTTGTCTTGTGCCTTTTCTTATATCAAAATTCTCTGTATAACCTCCATTTACAATAACTTTTGCTGTTGTTTATGATATATTGTTATATTTATAAAATTTTATCCCAAATCCATTGTTTTTAGTTGTTGAATCATAAATTGCCAAGAAATATTATCAAATGCTTTTTGAGCATCTAGAAATAGCAAAGCCAGTTGCTTCCCTGGGTGCATTTCATAATATTCCAATATGTCCATTATAATTCTTTTTTTATTGAAAAGTTTTACAGTACATTTTATCTTTAACAAAACAAAACAAAACCCCTCCCAACCCCCTCCCCTTTACCCCACCCCCTTCCCACTCCCCAACCCTCCCCAACCCCTCCCTCCCTTCCCCCTCCCCCCTCCCCGACTTCCCAGAGCTAAATACAGGGTATAAGAATACAAACAATCATAATCTACCTTATGCAAACAATCATAAACTATTAAAACTATCGCACTTTAACTCATATAAATTAACTCCAAACAGTATAAATATCACATCAATAATTATTCAAATGCTGGATAATACTTTTTAGTCCCATATTTACTCCACAGTATCTCTCTGTTGCAAATAGTCTTTCAAGTACACTAAAGTCTTTGCCATATCCTCCAAGTTGGGAACTTTTACAGTCCATTCTTCTATAATTGGCAGTTCTTCCTTCTTCCAATATTGCACTAAAAGTCTTACTGCCGTAGTTAAACTCAACATCCGCTTGATATCCACAACAATAGTGTCAATAAAAATGCCCAATAAAAACAATTACAGACGAAACAAATTTACATCAATCATTAAAAAACCAATTTTCTATTCTTCTTTCCACCTGGTCTTTAATTTTCCATACTAAAACCAACTTTATACAATCTTTCCTTCTCTTAATGTATTATACAGCTTCAAGTACCATACATTACTTCTAAACTTATTTTTTTTAATATGTAATCACATCATTTTTATATTTTCTATTACGTGTCTTCTCTTAATTTATTATATAGCTTCAAGTACCATACATTACTTTCCAAACTTAATTTTTTTATATATAATCACATCATTTTTATATTTTCTATTACGTGTTTCATTATTGCCCATAAAAGTAGCTTACAAGTTAACTCTCTTCTATACTTTTTCCCAAACTCGCAACAGAGCATATCATAAAATATATACCTTAAACACATTATCCACCTTCTTATAACACAATAGATATACATACCAACCAAATAGCAAATCATGACCTTCAAAATTTCAGTAAGCACTACTACAATTCTTCCAAGTTTTCATAATTATCTTAAAATTAAAACAACATAAAATATTACAAAACATAGTTATTTTATATAACTCTACATTTGAGGGTGAAAAATATATCCCCAAATATTTAACCCTTTTAACAATTTCAATTCCCGTTTACTCTTCTAAAACCACCTTTTATGATCCTTATTGCATTATTATCTCCTTCAGTTCTACAACTAGATCTTCAGGCTCGTCTCATTCGTCTAGAAGCAGCACGCCTCCTCCAATTTCTGGCCTCCGGTGACACTGAAATTTGATCCACTCCTGTAACTTTCTCATCTGTCTGCATTGTTCCTTCAGCACCTTGTAGATTCTCTCTGTGTCGTTGAGACTCTCCCTGACCTTTCTTCTTTGTAGATTCCAAAAGTGGTATGGGGGCTGCTTTTAAAACATTACTATAAAAATCACATGCCTGTATCACTGTAGTAAGACGATGCCTCATACCTTCATAGGTCACCACCATACCCACTGGTATCTCCCATCTGAACTTAATATCACGTCGTCTTAATTCTTGTGTCAAAAAAGCAAATTCCTTCCTTCTACTTAAAATTCTTGGAGGGATCTCTTTTAAAATCAAGACTTCTTGCTCAGCAATTACAAATTCAGTATTGTAGGAGGCTTGAATAACCTCATTTCTAATTGCTCTCTTTGTAAAGTAAACCACCACATCTCTGGTTAATTTCCTTTGTCTTGCAATCCACGAATTAACACGGAAAATTTTATCTATATCTTCCATTATTTCATCTGCTGGTCGCCCCAGCACCCCTTCCAGAGCCTCAGAAACTATTTTCTTCAAATTTTCTTTGGAATCTTCTTTTAAGCCTCTGATTCTCACGGCAAACTCCATCTGATAATACTGTACCAAAGTCAAATCATAATCAATTTTCTCCACCACATTTTTGGTTTCTGTCATTTTTACTTCTAATCTAGTATTATTTTGACTGAGATCTTCCACTCTTTCATCCAAATTCTCAATACATATAGCCATGCCTTGAAATGCAGATAAAATGTCTGCTCTTATTTCTGTTAGTTTCTCTGTAATCTTTTCATCCATAACCTCAGCTAGTTTTTCTGTTAACTTCTCCTCCAACTTTTTATCCATTATCTCAGCAAATTGTTGCAATTGCTTTTCCATAATCTCTTGCATCACATTCTGCAAATCTTTAACTGTAAGGGCTGGTGCAAGTACGGGTGCAGGGGGCAATAAGGCTTGCAACAAAGACTGCTGCACCAGAGCAGGAACTTTAGGAGATGTAGCCGCCATTTTCACCCACTATTGTCTGCTACTACTTTCAAGCTCAGCAAAGTCCATTGAGTTAAAGATCAAAAGACCACTTTCACCTGAATCTCCTGTATCGCTCTGCCTGCATCCTCGTTCTCCAAAGTTCTTTCTTGCTAGCAGGGATGGTTGCGGACGCCTTGTTCTGCTCCAAAAAGCCCGGAGCAGAAGCGCCTCGCAGTCCGGAGCATGCCCAGGCTTCGGGGGGGGGCTCAATCCTTCAGCCGCCAAAACTTTAAGTTCTGGCGGCCCCGGAGAGCTCTACCCCTACCTGGGCACTCACCCCCTCCTCTTCTCCCAAGGAGGGGGCTTTCGAGCCGCTGAAACAGCTGATCGGCGCTGTTTTCGGCGGCTCTATGGAGCCGCGGGGCTGACAGCCTGGAAATGGCTGCCTTCGGCGACGCCTTGCCATCCGGAAGTCCTGTCCATTATAATTCTTAAATTATTTTTTATTTGTCTCTGGCAGAAATCCATTTTGGTCTGGATGTATAAATTCAGTCAAAAATCTTTTCAGTCTCTCAGCTATTATTGAAGTGAAGATTTTATAATCCACATTTAATAATGATATCGGTCTATAGGTTTTTATCTGTGTCAGATCTGAATCCTCTTTTGGTATCAGAATAATATTTCCTTCTGTCCATGTATTTGGGAGTTTAGCCTCCAATAAAGTTCATTACAGACCTCTTTCAATGGTAATCTTACTGTATCTTGTAGATATTTATAAAACTCTGCCAGAAGCCCATCTGATCCCGGTGTTTTATCATGTTTTTGTCTTTTTATAGCCTCTATCAATTTCATCATTGTTATTTTCACATTTAACATTATAAAATGTATGGAACATGGCCAAAGCATACTTTCGAGGTGTAGCTATAACATACATGGTGAAAAAGAATAAAGAAAAAAGACAACAATGTGTGTTGTTAAGGGAAGAATTTAAAAAATTAGAATTAGAACTACAAATAAAGCCACAAAAGAAAGTACTGAAAAGACTCAGAAACAGAACTTGTTAAAGATTGTATGATAAAGTGGGCTCAGAATATTCAAGAAGTTATTACAGTGGACACTTGGGAAAAGATCTGGGTGAGGAACGTAAAATTTACGCAAGCTCAAAATTTAAGAGAGAACTTTTACAAAATGTTTTATAGGTGGCATTTAGATCCTAAAAGGCTTGCAAGTATGTATCCGAACTATCAACCTAATTGCTGGAGATGTGGTGGCGAAGACGCAACGTATTTTCATATATGGTGGACCTGTAAAAAGGTCAAAGCTTTTTGGATTAAAATCTGGTGGAATATGCAGAAGATATTCAAGCAAAGGATAAAGTTTTGTCTGCAATTATTTTTGTTGGGCATAATTATGGATACTACTGTTGTGGACACTAAGTTGATGTTAAACTTAATTACGGCAGCAAGACTTTTAGTAGGTCAATATCGGAAGAAGGAGGAACTGCCGACTATAGAAGAATGGACTTTAAAAGTTTCTGACCTGGCGGAAATGGCAAAGATTTCGGCTTATTTGAAAGACCATTCACAACAACATTATATTATGGAGTGGAAAAAGTGGATTGATTACACCCAGAACAAATATGGGACTAAAAAGTTTCATTTAGCATTTGTATAAGTTTTGATGTGATATTAGTATTGCTTGTAGTCATTTTATATGAGCTAGAGTGCGATAGACTTAATAGTTTATTGTTGTTAACATATGGTTGTTTATGATTGTTTTTACTTTTATACCTTGTATTTAGCTCTGGGAAGTCGGGGAGGGGGGAGGGGGGAAGGGGTGGGGGGAGGGTTAGGGAGGGTTAGGAAGGGTTGGGTGGGGGGAGGGGGGGAGGGATTGTTAAAGATAAAATGTATTGTAAAACTTTTTAATTAAAAAAAAGAAAGTACTGAAAAGACAAATGGAAATAATAAAACATAAATTTAATAGAGTCAGAAAAAATGGTGCAGCAAATTAAAAGAGCAAAGCAATTTTTTTTGAAAATGCAAATAAACCAGGATTTATAGCTTTATAGCTTAAAAAACTGACCTATCTTTATCTTAATTGATCCTCACTTAATCTGTTTATTTAAAATTATTTTTCCAATCACCTTTAGGCTCTTATTATTTGCAAATTAAAAAAAGAAAAGCAAAATTACCCAAAGTAATTAACCAGCTCAGTATAAATTTGGAATAAAAGAAAGTTGATTATGATAAATTATAATAATTTGATAGGAAATTTAGGACAGAAACTTTCATTCTCCACTGGCAATCAGTAGTGAATGGATGCAGGAGGGACAGCAGTCTGACTTCGATTCTTCCTTTGTTGAACCAAAGCTGATAATCATGATTCACTATTGATCTTCCACCTTTCCTGTATTCCTTCTTCTGGATCTATTGTAGCCTAGAACCCTGCTGGGCCTCAGCCGGGGAAGCCATTTGGGCCATAAATAGTGAACTGCATAGATCACATGCCATTTGTTGTGTGCAGAGCTCTCTTGCTTCTTCTCTGCTACCTTGCCACCACCATGAGAAAATTTGTAGTCACTGAGGGGACATTTGCAAATGCACATTGCACTGAGTAGAGCCTGTTAATCACAGATGGAAGCCTGGCACAATGTGGAATTAACATGCTTTTTCCAGGTCTCTTGTGTTGAGATGAATGATGCCTTCCTTGAGCCATGAAGCCACACCAAGGCAATAAAACATATTTTCAGGGATGACATATCCAGCAGTGAATCACTGACTGTGATGGCTATTTTATTCTCCTCTACTTTACCAGCTCCACAGCATTATTACCCTTTTGCACTGTCAGATATTAAAATCATATTAACGATCAGGAACTGTATTAAACTGTCAAAAAGTGAAATAATATAGCACCACCACTGAAGGTTAGAGACAGCCCTTGGGTGTAATTCACTAAACTCCAATCTACCTGCTTGATACTCTGGAGATTAAATAGATTGCATTGTTTTCTGGGAGATCAATTGCCATTAAGATATAAAAGCAGCACACCCCAAATTATTCACAGAAGCAGCTGTATTTTCCTTGGTGATTATTTCAGGAAATGGCTACATTTAGGCAGTTAGGCTGCTTTTATATATCCAATAAAATATTGTTCTAAAACCAGTTCAGATGGTAAGAAAAAAAATGTGCAACATGATGTAGCTATAATAAGTCTCCCATCCCTAGGCTCATCAAAGTTTGACCAGGATGTCTGCATAATAGTATTCCAAGCTCCTTAATGGCTAGGCACTTCAAAGGTAGCTTCTGAGTAGTTAAACTGGCTGCCATTCAGACAGCACTAGAGAAAATGGCCTTATCTGAAATTGCTGTTACGTCTTGATCAGTTGGCTGGAATATCACATTCTTTTATATCAGTGACAAATAACTGATACCCCACCATCACCATGAAACCTCCCCTTTTGTGGCCTCTGGATGTCCTTCTGTCAAGAAATAGCAGCTTCTTTTCTTATTCATTTGAGATAAAAAATAATGATAATAGAAAAACTAGAATGTAAACACTAAAATAAGCCAGGCATGAATTTAAACAAACTACTAACCCATCAGAAGCTTAGAAAAAGCATACGTTTGCCTTAATATGTGAAGTATTCAATACATAAATATCATTGCTTTTTATTTATCCCTCCCCCACCTTATCCCCAATATTCATTGTGAACCCTGGCCACCAAAAAAGTTTCACATCCCTATTTTATTGCGTAATACTGCTATCATTGCCTGATTTTGAGTTGTTACTTTTTACTCATCTTGGATTATTGAAGAGGAGGGGGTGCATTAGGCTCTTCGGTGCCATAGATTCTGATGAATAGATGTACTAAATAGTAATCTCCATAGGCTTTAGTTTATGTGATGCTGCATAATGTTAAATATGCTTCATGGAACTGCCTGCAGATTAAGGATTGAAAGACTGTGCAGATAGACCCCTGGGACAATCTTGTTGAGATGAGAAGGTTGTCTTTGGGAAGCATCTTTCTTGAGTCCTCTGGCAGGCTTTAAACTGAATCTAAATGGGGAGATGCAGTAGGCTAATACTAAAAGGCTCAGATGTGTGAAAAATCAAAGCACAGAGTATGGAGAACAAACAAGAAATCCTTTTTTTGAGAGGGGGGAAATGTGACATTTTTGGTACTATAGAAACATGGTGAAATGGAACTCATGACTGAAATACCTTTAAGGATTTGTTCAAAAGAAGCAAACTGAACAAAAAGGAAGGGTTGATCATATTGTACACCTATACAGAAGTTCATGACACAAAGATTGTAAACTTTGCTGAAAATTGGTAAAAAGTAAGGAATATTTTTTAAAAAAACAACAACACTGTCTGGGTGTGTTTTAAAGTCCATCCACCCACCAGATGTTACTGATGAAATCCTCAAATGTGATGGCCAAGATCCCAGGAAATATGTCATTATTTTAACACATGTTTCTTAAAAATAGGTTGTTTCAAACAAATCTTCCTTTTCTTTAACAAAATGATTAGATGAGTAGACCAAGGTCATACTGTGGATGTAGTATACTTACACTTCAGTTAGACATTTGCTCATAACTTCTCTCTTGACAAAATGGAAGAATATGATATATGACCTCATTATCAGTTGGATCTACAGTTAGTTGAACAACTATATTCAACATGTGGTCCTTAATGCATCTATGTATACACACAAGTATCCCAGTATTCTGTCTTGGGTCCAGTGTTCTTCAACATTTCCAACTGCTCATCAAATTTCCAGATAACACAAAGCTGGGAGAGGAAGGTAGACTACATCTGCAATTCTTTGTCCAGTTCTGGTCGCCATAATACAAGAAAGATATTGGAAAGAGTGCAGAGAATAGCAAAAATATTGCAAGATGCTTGGAGGCTACAAAAAGAACCAATAGCTGGAAGTTTTACAGAGATCAATACAAACTCAAAATAAGGAAGAATTTCCTGGCTGTGAGAGCTGTGAAGTACTTAAACAACCTAACTCTCCAAAGAGCCTTGGTGGAGCAGTGGGCTAATGCCTCCCTAAGTAACACCAGCTGCCTGCAATTAGTGCAGGTTTGAGTCCCACCAGGCTCAAGGTTGACTCAGCCTTCCATCCTTCCGAGGTAGGTAAAATGAGGACCCAGATTGTTGGGGGCAATAAGCTGTCTTTGTAAAAATGCCGCTGGGGGGGGCGCGAAAGCCCTAATAAGCAGGCATATACATAGAATGAATGCTATTGCTAAGCACATTGATTTGTGCTTCTTAGATTGTAAGCCGCCCTGAGTCTTCGGAGAAGGGCAGGATATAAGTGGGATTAAAAAAAAAGTCATGGGCATTCACTACTGGAGATTTATAAGGTTATAAGGCTGTTTATGTGGGAGGGTCTGAGGCTTGTTCTCACAAGCAGGGGATTGGATTAAGATAGTTTTAGCCTTTTGGTTCTATACTTCTGTAACTCAGAAAAAAATAATGTCTATTTCTAAGGGATCCAGCTAAGTGTCTACTTATTTTCTATATATCATCTAAAAGTACTTCTGTTGTATAGGACAAACATATTGGTTGATGCTTTCAAGGCAGTGACAAGGCAGCACCCTGACACAGTAACTTTATTGGAAGCCAAAAGTTAGTATCTCATAACAGTCTCAGTTTACAGCCATTGTAAGTTTATCACCATTGTACAGCCAGTTTACAGCCAGTTCTGTGCTGCAGGTGGGCCACTGTGATGTTAGAAAAATGGTTTGGCTGTTCAGAATAAATGGTTATATTTTTCTCTTGTGTGTCTAAAATAATCTTTTGGCTGCTATTCATGATATGGGCAGACATTACAGATTCTTCATATACCTCACATGCAAATGAGGAAGTCAAAATGTAGAAGACATTTTTACTGAGAAAACATAGGACGTGCAAGTTGAATAATATTGAGGCCAAAGTATACATACTTTCAGAAGGTCTCTAGCTCAAAAACAGTAGCAAGAGGAGCACATAAGAAATGTATTTGTGCTGAGGCTATTCTTCCATTTTTATTAACTCTATATAAATATTTTTGTCAAATGTTTAATATGGTGGCTGTGTGGCTTTTACTTCTTTTTAATTGCTTATTCCAACAATAATTATCTGTGAATGCTATGAAACACATTTTCTTCATCATCACCAGCGTCTCTAAATTTTCCGTTAATTCTCTGCACTTTGTTTTGAGCCCCTTTTGCTTTCTTTATATTGACCTATTCCAGTCACTTTAATTTTTCTAATAATCCTAAACACAGTTCTTATTTCCTTGGGTAAATCATGAACCTCACTATCTGAGAAATTCTTTGGGAAGAAGGAATGGGTCAATTGCTTGGGCTCAGTTCCGAACGCAGCATTTTCAGACTTCTGCTTGAAATCTGAATTTCTTGAATGCATGCTGCAATGCGCCATTGGGTTTAGTTAAGAGGGCTAAGGTTTTAATTAAAAGCCATTATTAAAATTGAAAAGTTGGAATTAAGATTGCCAGAAGAAACATCAACAACCTAAGATATGCAGATGATACCACTCTAATGGCAGAAAGTGAAGAAGAACTAAAGAGCCTCTTGTTGCGGGTGAAGAAGGAGAGTGCAAAACTTGGGTTGAAACTAAACATTAAGAAAACCAAGATCATGGCCTCCGGCCCTCTCAATTCCTGGCAAATAGATGGGGAAGAAATGGAGGTAGTGACAGATTTTATTTTCCTGGGCTCCAAGATCACCACAGATGGGGACTGTAGCCAAGAAATTAAAAGACACTTGCTCCTTGGGAGGAAAGCAATGGCAAATCTAGACAGCACACTAAAAAGCAGAGACATCACCCTGTCAACAAAAGTGCGTATAGTCAAGGCAATGGTCTTCCCAGTTGCAATGTATGGCAGTGAAAGCTGGACCATAAGAAAGGCTGAGTGCCAAAGAATTGAAGCCTTTGCACTGTGGTGCTGGAGAAGCCTTTGAACTGTGGTGCTGGAGAAGACTCCTGCGAGTTCCTTGGACTGCAAGGCGATCAAACTGGTCAATCCTAGAGGAGATCAACCCTGACTGCTCTTTAGAAGGCCAGATCCTGAAGCTAAAACTCAAATACTTTGGCCACCTAATGAGAAGGAAGGACTCACTGGGAAAGATTGAGGGCAATAGAAGAAGGGGACGACAGAGAATGAGGTGGTTGGATGGAGTCACTGAAGCAGTAGGCGTGAGCTTAGATGGACTCCAGAAGATGGTAGAGGACAGGAAGGCCTGGAGGAACATTGCCCATAGGGTTGCGATGGGTCGGACACGACTTTGCAACTAACAACAACAACAAAAAAATTAAAATTGAATTCAATATTTTCCAATACTTTATTTACATTTGATCTAAGGCTTAAATGTAAAAAAGCACAAACATTCAAAAGAAGAATACAGTAGTTTGGTTTTCTTACATACAGTAGTAGGATATTAAAGCACTAAAGAGAGTAAGGGGTATGTGTGACTGATCTCTTGTTGTGTAATATTGTATGGAACTTTACACCAAATAAAAAAGGCATCTGGCAACACTGAATATGACCAATGAACAAACAGATGGTCAAGGCTGTAGGCATTTGTTCTACACCTCATGCCAGAATAGCAGGCCACAACTATCACAATGGGACATGGATGAAGAAATGGCTGAAGGCAAGAATAACCAGGGCTGTGTGGACAGCTTCCTAAGAGATAATGCTGACTGTAGCGTTGATGATTTCCAGTAATTTTCTCTGCCAATCTTTAAAGCAGATTTCTGCACCCTCTGCAGTTTGCTTTGTTTATTGCCATAGGATCCTCTAGAACAGTTGTGATAATTCATCTTAAAAAATCATTGCCTTTTGCTTGTGTTGAAGCCTTTTGGATTACTGGAAGATTTTGGATTATTATATTTTTAAATACTGAATTTTTTTCTTAGGGTATTACTGAAACCCCAAGTGATATTACCAATGCTTTCAATTATTAAAGAAGTACTGCTTCTTTTGAGCATCTCAGTGCACCCAACTTTCATATTTTTTGTGCCTTTACCCACAATTTGAATTAAAATTTGAACACTGAGTAACTGCAAAATATTATTTTTTAAGGTAACAATGAATTGGTGCCACTGGACCACAATTCTTCTATTTTCCTATTAACTAATCAGCATGATCATTCTTTCCCCTATAGAATTTGGGGAAAAAATGAATTGTTCAATTTTTACAACTGTGCAGAAACTAAAACGATCATTAGAATTCATGGGAAGAATATTTAGATCTTTCAAAATTTTTTTTTTTATTTTTTTTATTTTTTTTATTTTTATTAAATTTATTATTTAAAAACATTGGACACAGTACCAGCGAGCTGACAAACCTTTTTGTCTACAATGTTTAAATATATATATATACATGTATATATGTACATCAAAAATACACTTAAATACACTTAGATTACAAATCGGTGAAATACCACAATATTTAAAACAGTGAGCTAGTCTGTAAAACCTAATAGAGACCTTTCTTTTTATCCATCCAAAGATACAATTTGTTCCAAATTCTATAATAGTCTGATTGATCTTTATTCTTTAATTCCAAAGTTAATTTGTCCATTTCAGCGCAATCCCAAATTTTCCTAATAACCTCTTTTTGTCCTGGGATCTCATTCTTTTTCCATTTTTGCGCAAATGATATTCTAGCTGCTGTGATAATATGGATCGTTAAGTATAGCACATCTTTAGGATATTTCTCTTTCGTGATTCCCAACAAGAAAAGTTCTGGACTAAACTCCAGATCTTGTTTCAAAATTTCTTTCAGCCAAATCCAAATCATTCTCCAAATGTGAGGGCGATCTGGCTGCGACATCTGTCACCCCATTGATCGCCAGGGTTGATTCGGCTGATCTGGCTGGCTAGGCGGGTGTCCCCTTCCTCCCTCACCGCTCCATGTGCGTCCCTCCCGAAGCTGCGCGCTCGGTGGAAGAGGACGACCATCCCAGATAGAAGGAGTGTACCGATCTTCGGTCAAGGGTATACGATAGCTGCGCTCCCCTGCTAGAACCTCCAAACAAGCTCAAAATTTTGAAAGGTTAGTCTTTTTTATTTGAAATGTAAGGTGAGTATAAAATAGATATTGCTACTTCAGGATAAATTAAACACCATGTCTCATTTTCTCATTCTGGATATTATTCAAAGAAGCAGTTTGAATCAGTGATCCACATTATTTATTTAATCTTCACACATTAACTAAATGTTACATCCTGTTTTTCATCCACAAGCTTAAGGAAGTATACAAAGCATTACTCCCCCACAATGTGATATATAAATTGGACTGAGAAATAGCAATAGGACCAAGACACACAGAAAGCTTCTAGGATTGAGAGTGCACTTGAACCTTAAGTCTTCCAAGTGTGGACAACTAAAATTCACTATACTATTCTCTTTAAACTAATCACTCTAGTTTTTTTCTCTATATAATTACTTTTGTAGTCGACATTTGATCTGCTACAATCAAAAGCCAGTACCTTAGCACTGATCCACACAACAAGTTTGCTCTGGTGCCAATATGGGCTACCAACCATTTCTTAAGGACACAAATACATGAAATTTTCCTTATTTAGCCCCAGCCTATACAGGAAGTCTGTGTTTCTTTTCTCATTATGCATTAAAATTAATATTTTCCAAAATGTCTTGGATGAGAAGTGAAATGTCTTCAAAGAAAGTCCATTTGCCTTGTGAAAAAGCATCTTCAGGATTTTCCAACATGTAAAACTTCAAGCAAATTTTTAGAGTTTTCCTACTCTCCTTCATTTTATTGTAGGCAAATCTCTCCACTCTAATTAGCTACTATGTACTGTGGCAGGAACACCTCTTCCACTCTGGTCACTTGCTCTCTATGGAATTTTTTTAACAAGTTCTCTAATGGAACAAAAAAAAGATGGCCTTTTGTTTTTGCAAATTGTGATAAAACAGTGAAAACATTCACTTAAAAAAAGTGAATGAACTTGCCAAGAGTTCTATCACTTTCTTCTTCTAATGCCAATAACAGGGGAAAATGATAAAACTGTGGCATCTCCTCCCTCCCTCCCTCTCCTCCTCCTCTTCCCTCCCTCCCTCCCTCCCTCCCTCCCTTCCTTCCCTGAACATGGTGAGCACTGTCTGGGCAAAGTATTAGACCATCATTATGATCAAAGTGGAGGAAAGGATTGAAATCCAAAAAGGGATTTTCTAAGTCTGTTTTACTTCTAGTTGGTAGGGTTTTTTTAAAGTCTTCAAATATCTGGGGAAATTGGTCTCTGGTATTTGCCTACATTGCTCTGATAACTAGAGATATAGGACTAGTTCAAGGTTTGTCAGAATTTTGTGAATAACAAATCCAGTCTCTGGGATGTGAAAAAGCCATTCTTTCTAAACATAATAAAGAATATTTCTGTAGAGAATGGTATATTTTCCACTATTCTGGAAGTTCAGCAAAATACTAATTTCCCCTTAGTCTCATATTATAGCCATAATAGTAGCTGAACTTCTATTACATATTTTACCATGGCAGTACAATGACTAAGCTATCATATGCAGCCAAGATTTACCTGCCTTCCTGCAAACTGCTTGAAATGGAGTTTGAGACCTACCTTTCACAGATGTGCCAAGGAAGACTTTATTAAAGTTGCCTGGTAAAGATGTATAACTCGCACAGCTTCTAGAGGCTGGCAAAAAAGTCCACATTTCTAAAAGATATGGTCTCTAAATATGACTGTGCCAATGCTAGAAGTTTCTTAAAGCCAAGGCAGTGAATAAAAATGTTTGATTGTAAGACTATTGAGCAAAAGTCTGGTTGAGTGAAGAAAACCAGTGGGCTGCACTCATTCTTGGATAAAAATTTCACTAGGAAAGTTAAAGAAGGAAATATTGGTAGAGATGTTGCTATTTATATAAAGGAAGTTATAAAATCTAACATATTCCCCCTTTCTAGTGTTAGCTGGAAAAACCAATAATTCTTCAACCCAGTGTGCCTTTGCCCAATAGACTTCAAGCCAGAAAGATAAAACAACAACAACAACAACAACAACAACAATAATAATAATCTTTATTTTAAATGCAGAAGTAAGGAGGGCCATCTTGCTGACCTCTCAGCCAAGTAGACAAGCTTTTTCTTCTCTCGGGCACTAACTTTTATATGCCTTTACTTAAGCAAACAACAAGCAGAGTTCATTCACTGACACATCCCAATGTTTTTGTACCTGCCTACAGGCTTCCACGTAACACACATGATCCCATAATATGCTTAGCATGTTACTGCTAAAGCTCATCTAAATATTCAGGAGGTGTGTTTCCACCATTCTAATGAATTTTTGAATGCCAAGTTCAACCCCTCTTGATTTTTTCTTATAGATTTAACTGTTTACATATTCCTCTCTATCTAAATAATTTAGGAACTGGAGATAGAAAATCTCTGATTTGCTGACATCACCAAAAAATAGAAGACTAGATTTCTCTATCAAATCACTATGTATGATACTATCTGTCACAAATTGAAATTAAATTAAGGATATATTATCATTCACCTTATCAAAACAGTGAGAGAAATCTTGAGATGTTGACATAAATCAGAGAGACAAAAAAGAAATCAATATCCTAATGGGGAACTTCAATCACTCACATATAGACTAGATATATTTATGCTCAAGCCATGACAGAGAAACCATATTTACAAATAATTGGGACTTAAAACAATTTGTCTTGAAACCAGCCAGAGGGCAGTCATTCCTAGACTTAATCCTAAGCAGTGATCCTAATCCATTGTGAGTTGTAATCATTGAGGAATCAATAGGAAACAGTAACCATAATGCTATTATATTTAGTACACATGCAAATAGAAAATTGGACTAGTCTTGCACAGTCATAATTAACTACAAAGGAGAAACTTCTAAAAAATGAGGAGATTGGTGAAAAAGTGATGGAAAGAAAGAAGTCTGAACAGCCATATCTCTGCATAGTACCTGGAGTTAATTTAAGACCTCAGTAAGAGATATTTATCTTGAAAATATTCTAGAGTGTTAAAAGAGGTCAAAAAAACAAGGCTTTCTGCTGTTGTCCAGGAAGCTGTTAATATTCAGGAAATAAAAAAAAAATGTGTCCAATAAAAACAACAAGTAACAGAACCTGAATTGAAAAGATACAAGGAATGAATACAGAATGCAAAATGAATGAATAAAAATGCACATATTATTAAACATAAGGTGAAACAATAATCATTCAAAACAAAATAAAAGCAACTCCTATTTTGTAAAGCATTTCATTTTCCCACAGAAACCAGCACAAGAAGCAATCAATGGATCTGTTCCCACATAGGTCTCCCAGAACTAGTATTCACAGACTTATTGCTTTTTATTAGATTGTGAGAAAGCATTCACATTCACAGAATTCACAGCAAATATTCCTTTTCCCCTCTTTACATTCTTCATTTCATGTGTAAGATGTACATGGTTTTACATTGGTAAATTTCTCTTTTTTTATCATGGTCAGATACTCTTTCTAATGTTATTGTCTTCAATCACTGCTTCAGCCCTATGGTTATTTTGAATGCCCTTTTGAACATTCAACAGGTTGCACTCAACAGATTTTCCACTTCGAGTCAAGTTTATCCAGAGCTTTGAAGGTGGAATGGAATTTTAAAAAAAGATGTCAAAAAAAGCTTTTTAAAATAGCTGAGGCAAAAGAAAGATACAGTAAAGAATAGAAAGCCAAATAGTAGAAAATATTCCATGGATTTTCCAAGGGAGAAACAATAGATAAAACATAGCACTCACTTTTTATTTATCAGATTAATTGTTTTAATATAATTTTTATTAAAAGATGATTTTATATGAGATTAAAATACTACATAAACATAAAAATAAAATTAGAAGAAAGAGATATGAAAGGAAAAAAGAAAAAGTGAAAGACATAACAATAAATATCTAAAGAAGCAACTTGCAATCTTTTTGCAGCAATTACAAACACAGTAATTACTATCTCTGCCTTCTCAAATTACATAGCATATCATAGCTCCCTTCTCATAAACAATCAGTAAATCCCCAAACCTCCAATTTATTTTTATTCATATTCAGCAAAAAGTCCAGAAATAGTTATATTTATTTGTCGGATTTTTTAAATTTGGCATCTGAGAAATGTTAATTTTTCTGCTTAACAAGAATCCTGTGAGGTAAATTGGGTTGAGAAATAGTGACCTGGCCCAAAGGCATTTTCCTTCCCTTTCTGAGCTCAATCTGAACCTGAATCTGTTCAGTCTTAATCAGTGGTGGGATTCAAATATGTGAACAACCGGTTCTCTGTGTAGATGCTGCTTCCAGAAGTCCATTCTGGGCCTAGGCAACAAAAAATTAGCTACTGGTTCTGCCAAAGTGGTGTGAACTAGCTGAATCCCCCATTGGTCTTAATCCTCCACTATATCACTATTGGACTTTTACATCTTCTCAGCCCTCAAATTTATCCATGTTAGCCAGGACTGGTAAGAAGTAGAATTAGGATCAGAAAATCTGGCTTTTAAAAATCAAAGGAGCAGCAAAGAGAAATCCAGAAAATGTGACCTTCCTACAGGTGTTTCACAGTTGTCTGGATTTTTTTTACCAGCTCATATCTTACAGTCCTACTTTAAAGATGTCTAAGATGCCTCCACTGATTCAAAACAGAGCAACAGAGGCAATAGGGTAATAGAAATTGGCAATGGGGCAGCCAATATTATGCTAGAATGGTTTTGTGCCATTTCAAGGATGGGTAGATACCATTTTAGCAGTGGGAAAAGCCCTTTAGCATTCAAGTGGGCCTGCAAATAATGAGAACTGTACTGAGCTTGCTTAGTGGAATGTGTAAAAAAACCTCTCCAGTTAACTCAAAAATGTTGGTGTGGAACTGAAGAAACATTTGAAGCAGAAGAAGACATGCTGGATGGACTGCTTTACTTATTCCAAGGAAAAGCACTGTTTGTTTTTCAAACTTGGCAATTTTAAGATGTATGGACCTCAATTCTCAGAATTCCCCAACCAGGATGTAATAAATTATGGGAGAATAAATTTGAACAAGTTAGATGATTTTTAAAATCACACTCAGATATGATCATAATTAATAATCATTTGCTGACAAAAATGAAGCTGGGCAAACCTGCAGGCTTCCCTTACCTCATCAGAGCAAAATATGCATGGTGATGACATAATTTTATACCCCTTGACTAGTCTGTTCCTCATGGCTTACAGACATCCACTCCTTTGCCATTTAGACAATTTCTTACTGATAAATTAAAAAGTACTCTAATTAAACACTATAATGGAACTATCAATCTGTGTTAGTGAGCTGGAACTGGGATGTAATTAGTTATTGATACCAGCAGATTTGTTTAGAAGAGCGTTTCAGTGCTATCAACTGTTACAAGCTTTATTCAACTTTAATGGTTTTTCAAAAAAAAGCCTGACCCTTTTATAATTCCACTTTACAATAAAAATTATTTCATATACCATCTTCTAAATCTATATATATAAAGAAAGCTCAGTCCAGTGCTATCTGAAGCTCCTGGTTTTCATGGAACATTTTTCCCCTAGAGAAAATGTTGACGAGTCTCTGAGGGTCAGATGGCATATAACAGGTTTTAATTTGCCTCACTGCATATAGTGAAAGAAGTCTGAATATGTACAGTTTTGGTTTGTTCTCCGAGTTTGCTGTTTAACTTCTGAATGTTTCATCACCAGGCTAGATGACATCTTTGGCTGGATTTCAGTTGACACATCTTCTTTCAGTTCTTCACCACTTTTATTGATCTTATGTGGTCAGTGGGTCATGTGACCAGCTGGCCACATGAGTTCAATAAAAGCAGTGAAGAACTGAAACAAGGTGCTGATGAAATGTTCAGAAGCTAAACAGCAAGCTCGGAGAACAAACCACCACCAATATCTATCACCTTAGCTATAAATATTTGCTTTCATTTCTAATGTACAGATTTATTAGTTATAAATTAAATCCAGCACTCAAAATTGGCCAGCAAATAATAGCAGTAGCAATAAATTGATTGTGAATCACAAACAGTAATGGAATTAGAATACTGAATGGCCAAACCATCAGAAGCCACCAGAATGAAGTCTATAAGTATCCAGACACTTTGCAGTTGGGTAGTATCAAACATGGACAGGTTAAAAATGTGATTGGTAAAGAATACATTCAAAGAGTGAGAAAATTGCTGAAAACAAAACTGAACAGTGGAAACATTAAAGCTATCAATACCTGGACCTCACCTAATGACTTGAAACATTTAGAAATGTAAAGCAAAAGGTTGGGGCTGTAACTTTTCTAGGGATATGTTATAAGTCACTATATCAGTATACTAATTTCTACAAACATTGAGGAGAAAGTGGATAAGAAAAAACCTGGCAATGGCTTACAACTGGAACACTAAAAAAAAGAAATTGAAGGCTTCATTTTGGCTACTTAAGGGCAAGTTATTTGAATGAGAGTAAGCTAAAGCTAAGTAAGGCTAGAAATAAAAAAAATGATTATGATGATCACTAACTACCAAGTTCTGAAAATCAAACTTGAAAGATTATGGTGTATACACTGTGTGGTTAGTGGGATATTGGGTGGCATACCAAAAAATCTTGGACACTATTTAGAAAATCTTCACATAGAGAGAATTTCCATCTGTCGATTACAATGAGACACATTGCTTGGATCTGCACATATACTGTGCTGATACATTATGACATCCTAGGTTTGTTGGGAAGAACTTGATGCATATGAAGGCCAACATCATCTAAAGAACTGGCAGCTGTCATTTCACATTGTTATGCAAATAATAATAATACAACAACAAAAACAACAACAACAACAACAACAACAATAACAATAATAATAATAATAATAATAATAATAATAATAATAATAATAATATAATAAACAATAGTTTATCAAATGTACTATATATGCTATCTGACTCTGTGACCCAACTGAGTTGGGAAACAATGAAACAAGTAAACTCCAGTGTAATAAGTTTATGATGCCTGTCCTAGTTAAAACTCTTATTGCACTCTTAACGGTAGCCATGATGGTGATCATGATGACGATGATGATGCTCTGAGAATCTACCACAGTAATGTGATAGAACTCTGTCCATACAGATGAGCTAGCTAAGTTTTCACCTGGGAAGAAGGTTTACTGGAAGACATGCTTATTTCAAAATAATTTGGTTCTTACAAAGAGTTAGGACTTCTAGGTTTGTGATTTCTAATCAAATCTGCTGACAAAATCTATTACCCCCCCTTCATCTTTGATATTTAGAGCACTATGTTACAATTTAAATGTGATATATTGTGTGCAATCTGAGAAATTCAATCTAGAAATGTGTTAAAAGATGTTATGACTTTCTCCTTATGTTTTCTGCTCCTTATCCCTCATAATCCTTCTGATGTTGATTGTGTTCAATATAGCATTATCAGTGTTCAATCAAAAAGAATAGTAGGTTGAAAAGGTTCATCTGCCATTAATTATGAGTGATAGTAAATCCACTGAAATGTTGTCTAGTGAGGAGCCATGGCAGAAATTTTTGCATTTCTATTTCTGACATCAGCCTGCTATCATTCTTTCAGTATGGCTTGATTTCTATTAAAGCTGCTGGGTAGAAGCAAAAGTAAGTAAATTATAATTAGGACTTCCAAATATTACATATTCCTCTTTATTTCTTACATGCACCTCAGTATCATGGAATGGAATGGCAGAACTCTTAGGGGGTTTTTTATGTGCAAGAAGAAAAAGCAAGTTTGGGAGAAGACTATTTTAAAGTATATCTTCTCTACAACTATACCATCTTCTGGAAAATTTACTGTGCTATACAGTAAAGTTGAACTTGGATAAAATGAAAGCAGCCTTTGATTTATAAAATGTCCTTGGCCTTATTTCATTCTGGGAACTTCATAAAATTGTTGATCATGGAACAAATGACTTTAGGTTAATCGAAGAAGGTACATATAGGAAGTCATAGGTCTGGAAAAAAATCCACAGAAGCTTTATTTATTTGACTTGCATTCCACTTCCTAAACTAAGGGGGGGAAATATCAACATGATCTGCAAAGTGAAAGTTTTCCTTTTATCTGCTTGGAACTATTCTTCTGAAGGATCTCCTGGGGTTCTTAATTGTAATACTGAAGTTTCTCTCCCTGCCTCAACAAGGGCCATCAGAGTTTGATTATCCCATTGTGTGTAGACGATGCTGTGGAGCGCTGGCGGAGGGTGTGGCTGCCATGACACTGCAGGGCCATCTGGGTGATATGCTGCAGCAGGCTGTGGAGGCAGTAGGTGGCCCTGCAGGTGGGGGGGCAGAGGCAGGGGTGGGGTGGGTGGGGCAGGGGGCAGAGCAGGAGTGGGCAGGGGCAAGGTGGTTTTTGGGCACTCAGTGTCTAAAAGGTTCAACATCACTGGCCTAGAGGCTGCTGGAAAGAGCTGCAAGCTGTGAGTTAAGGGGGAGTGCAGAGGGGAAAAGTAATAATAATAATAATAATAATAATAATAATAATAATAATAATAATAATAATAATAATAATAATAATAATAAAGTTGGAAGGAACCTTGGAGGTCATCTAGTCCAACCCCTTGCTCAGGCAGGAAACCCTATACCATTTCGGACAAATGGCTGTCCAGTCTCTTCTTTAAAAATTCCAGTGTTGGAGCATTCACAGCTTCTGGAGGCAGGTTGTTCCACTGATTAATTTTTCTAACTGTCAGGAAGTTTCTCCTTAGTTCTAGGTTGCTTCTCTCCTTAATTAGTTTCTATCCATTGCTTCTTGTCCTGCCTTCAAGTGCTTTGCAGAATAGCTTGAGTCCCTCCTCTTTGTGGCAGCCCCTGAGATATTGTCCTTCTCTTCATTAAACTAGACATACCCAATTCCAGCAGCCGTTCCTTATCTGATTTAGTCTCCAGTTCCCTAATCATCTTTGTTGCTCTTCTCTGTACTCTTTCTAGAGTCTCAACATCTTTTTTACATCGTGGTGACCAAAACTGATGCAGTATTCCAAGTGTGGCCTTACAAAGGCATTGTAAAGTGATATTACCGTAATACTTCAAGGGATATTGATTCTATTCCTCTGTTAATGCAGCCTAGCACTGTGTTGGCTTTTTTGGCAGCTGCAGCACACTGCTGGCTCATATTGAAGTGATTGTCCACAAGGACTCTGAGATCCCTCTCACAGTTACTACTGTTGAGCAAAGTACCCCCTATACTATACCTGTACATTTGGTTTTCTTGCCTAAATGTAGAACCTTACTTTTTTCACCATTGAATTTCATTTTGTTAGACAGCACCCAGTGTTCCAATTTGTTCAGATCCTCCTGTATCTTAAGCCTATCTTCTGGAGTGTTGGCTATTCCTGCCAGCTTGGTGCCGTCTGCAAATTTGATGAGTTCCCCATTTATCCCTTGGTCCAAATCATTGATGAAGATGCTGAAGAGCACTGGGCCCAGAACAGAGCCCTGGGGCACCTGAGCTTCAGGTTGGAATCATATAAGTGAAAATCTAAAACATTCAAGGCAAGTGCATCTGACATTGTGATTTCATTTTATTTCAGGATTTCGCAGTACTCTTTTCAAACTTGGATACTGTCCTATCTGTAAACAAATCACTAGGCTACAAGGACAGATAACTTATCTAGGGTCTGTAATCTGTGCTCTTCAGGCAGAAATTAGGTGTCCAGTTTGCTCTATTGAGCTGCCGTACTATCAGGCCCCTCTATCACAAAGATCCTGCAGGAGAAGGGCAGTTTGGACAATCATGGGATCTGGCAGGGTGAGAGCTATAAACCATAAACACAAAGTTTTTATTATGTCCCTGCATAATAAAAACTTTGCCCTTGCTGACCTTAATAAGGACATTAAGGAGAGAGGTCAAGATAGTTGTACTCTTTGTGCAGAATGATTTCCAGAGCTTGCGGCAGGAACATAGCAGGATAGGCTGTAGGCTTACTTTTCCAGAGATTATACCAATATATAAGGAACAAAATGGAAAAGGCATGAATATAGCAGAATTCAATACGTGGCTAAAGGAGTGGTGTAAAGGGGAAGACTTTGGTTATATTAGTCATGATGTCTGCAGCTGGTCCAATGAAAAAGTGTACAAAAGAGATGGTTTGCATCCATCAAACATAGAGACTGAGTTACTTGGCAATAAATTCACAGATTTTCTGGAGAAATATTTAAACTGAACAACAGGGACAGTGAGTTAATTGATACAGAACATTCCTTTTCCCCAGCAATCTAAAAATATAGGGTTATCAGTGCATGTAACGTAGAGGTGTGTGTGTATAAGAATATCAACCTTGCTGTCAAGCAAAATCAGTTTTTAATAGTGAGTGCCACACCAAGTGCACAGATGGTAAGAAAATAGGGGAACTCAGGCACCACACAGGTTATGTAGAAAGTAAACACAGGGTCAGTCATAAAGGACTCAAATGTGTATAAGCAATAAACAGGAAGAACTAGAAATTCAGGTAAATGAGGGCAGATATGATATTGCCATTATGGAAACATGGTGGGATGAAACCCACAAATGGAACACACAGCTAGAGGGATTTAAATTATTTAAAAGAAACAGACCAAATAAAAAAGTAGGTGGGGTTGCTCTATATATAATAACTACATCTCTATAGGAATAGAGCACAACAATGTGAAAACTGTCTTGAATGCATTTGGGTCAATATAAAAGGGGGAAAAATGACATTGCCATAGGTGTATACTATGGGCCACCCAACCAAACAGAGGAAATATGTGAACTTTTTGCTAGTCAGTTAACTAAAGTATGTAGGAAGCACATCACAATAGTAATGGGGGACTTTAATTACCCTGACATCAACTGGGAGACAAACTCTGCACCAAGTGGAAGATCAAACAGATTCCTAACAAACCTAGCAGACAACTCTGTCTCCCAAAAAGTAGAGAAGGGAACTAGTGGATCAGCCATATTGGACCTAATTCTCACTAACAGAGATGAAATGAAAGAAGGCGTTTAAGAGACAGGAACCTTTGGGGGGGAGTGATTATGCAATATTGGAATTCAACATAATGGAAGCACAAGCAATAGAACACAGTCAAACTAGAGTCTTGGACTTTAAGAGAGCTAATTGCAATAAACTTAGAGAGAGCTTGGAAAGGATTCCATGGATGAGAATCCTTGGAAAGAAAGGGAAAACAACTCAAGAAGCTTAGGAAATTTTGAAAAGTGAGATTGTAAAAGCCCAGTCTAACACAATACCAACAAAGAAGAAAAATAACAGCTCTCAAAAGAAACCAGCATGGTTGCATAAATAATTCTCTGATAAATTGAAAGACAAAAAGAACAAGTATAAAAAAGTGGAAAGAGGGGCGCATAACTAAGGCAGAAGATTGAGTTGGGAGACTTTGTGGTCTAGTGCCTGGAGGGAAGGGCACTTCTGTTTTTATCCTTGTTTTTATACTTTGTTGTGAGCCACCAGAAACAATATATGAGATAGGTAGCCTTTTAAATAAAATAAATGAGGTACTAGAATTTCTTGAGGATATAAATAGATACCTGGATAAGGGAAAACTAGTAGACAATATCCATATATCTCTTGGAAAAGTCTATGCTGGAATCCATAATCAAAGACTTTTCCATAATTTCAGCAGCCATAGAATAAAAGGGCAAATCTACTTATGGATAAGCAATTGGCTAAATGGATATTTTTTGCAAAGGCAGGATGCAACTAGGACTGGTCCTTTTTAATATATTGATAAATCATCCTGGATTGGATGTGAATAGTGAAATAGCCAAATTTGCAGATGACACTCAATTGTTCAGAGTGAAAACAAGATTGTGAAGAGCTCCAGAGGGATGTTGCATTATATTCAAAACATAATGACAGCTGTCATAGGCCGCTTTTACGCGGCCGCACTGACAGCTGTCAAAGGACTATGCATGCGCAACCGCCCACGCGGCCTACAAGCACACGCGGCCGTTTGACAGCTGTCAAACGGCGCGCATGCGCATTACCACTTGAACTGTCAAAACCGCGGCAAGCCCCCGGCGGCCGCCGCAAGCTGTCAAAGTTAGCGCATGCGCAGTAGCGGCGGCAAGCTGTCAAAACGCCGGCCGCGCGCCAAAACCAGCTGACGGGATCCCCTGCCTGGCTAATGCACTAGCGTTGTCTCTGGGGAGATTCTGCCCTAACAGCTGACCGATTGGCCCCCTGTTCTTGGCGGGAAAACGCGCCCAGCTGATTTGCTGTCCCGTTTGACAGCTGCCTATATAAGGCATGTTTTTCCCTGTTCTGTTGTCCGGGCTAACTGAATAAACAACCTGTTAATGAAGACGCGTCTCCCTTGTCCTTCCTGCCGATAATCCACCTGGCGACGAGGATGGGATCCCGGTACTAGCTGAAGTCACGGGCCAGGAGCGTTGCTGTCTGGTCAACCGCTTAAGTCACTAGCTAAGTCACCGACCGGACAAGCCAACCTCCCCGGTGCCCGATGTACCGCGGACCCGGAATGGCAACCCTAGGACACATAAGGGAGTTCGACGTCCGGCACCCCGAAGGATGGGAGTCGCATTTAGGCCAGGTCGAGGGGTACCTCCTTGTGAATAAAATCACGGAGGACCGCCACAAGGCCGCCGCGCTCCTATGCCTGAGCAGGCCAGCGGTATACGATGTCGCCGTTGGCCTCTGCAGCCCGGACCCGGTCGCCACCATTCCGTACGCCGAGCTCACAGACCGCCTCAGCAAACACTTCATGCCAAGGCGGTCAGAACTGTATTGGCGGCTCTATTTCGCCCGACGGAAGCAGCAGCCTGGTGAAACCTCCACCGCTTTCATCGCAACCGTCAGGCACGCCGCCCGCAAGTGCCATTTCCCCGACCTGGAGGACCGGATCCGCGATCAAGTTATCGCCGGTCTCCAGAACGCGCGTCTGCAGAGGAAGCTTGTGGCAAAGCCCACAATGGACCTCGCAGAGCTCACGCTGGAGATAATGGTGTTCGAAGACAGCCATCGCGACGAAACCGAGACGTTTGGCGAAAACTCAGGCAACTCTGTCCATCAGGCCAGGGAGCTCGACCAAGGGCCGCCGGAGCCCGAATCCGGGGTCGATGCGATCCTCTCTCGCTTCAACCGGATGACCGCCGGCCGGGAAAGGAACCGCAACCAAGACCGACAGACGGGCCCCAGCACGAAGAAACCGCAGTCCAACGCCAGGGCGAAGTGTGCAAGCTGCGGTGGAAGCCATTCCAGAGCCACCTGCCGGTTTAGGAACGCGAAGTGCCACGGCTGTGGCAAGACCGGCCACATCCGATCAGCTTGTCGCAGCCTAAACCGGGAGACCCTCCACGACCTTGACGAGATCCCCGCAGGTAGGACCGCCCCTCCCCGCCCTCCCCCAAGGGTTGTAGGGTCCGTATGCTCCCTAACAAAAACTCTCGCTAACAACATCCCCAGAGCCAAGGTTAGAACGTGGGTCAAAATACAGGGAATCCCCTGTGAAATGGAGGTCGACTCAGGATCCTCCGTTTCCATCCTGTCAGGGGACACCCTCCAGAAAATAGCCAACAAAACAAATCACCGCATTCCTATCCAACCCTCCAGGGTCATGCTGGCAGATTTTCAAGGGGCGCAGATAGATTTAAAGGGACAAGCCGTCCTGGAAGTCAAATTTAAAAAATTCTCAGGCCACTTAACAGCCCAAATAACAAAGCAACCAAGAACTAGCTTAATAGGATTAGATTGGTTTGAGGCATTAGGCATTCGCCTCGAAGGGACAAACCGCATCCAAACCAATTCCTTAGAAAATATCTGCAAAAAATTTGCGGATGTGTTTGACGGCTCACTGGGCAAATACAACGGCCCCCCCATCGACCTCAAGTTCAAACCGGAGGTCGGACCAATTAGAATAAAAGCAAGGAAAGTTCCCTTCGCCCTGAAACCAAAAATAGACAGGGAATTAGACCGCTTGCTCAAACTAGGAGTCCTAGAACCCACTGACAGCGGAACTTGGGAAACCCCCATAGTGACACCTGTCAAACCCAATGGTGAAGTGAGAATCTGCGCGGACTATAAAGCGACCCTCAACTACGCACTCAATCCGCATGCGTACCCAGTCCCATCAGTTAGAGATGTTCTTTCAGAAATAGGGTCCGGCTCCATTTTTGCCAAATTAGACTTGGCACATGCCTTCCTGCAACTCCCTGTAACCAGGGAAACCGCAGAAGCCCAAACCATAGTGACGCATAGAGGGGCGTTCAAAGTGAACCGCCTCCAATTTGGCATCTCCGTGGCACCTGGAATATTCCAGGAAGTCATGGAACAAACTCTCAAAGGCATCCCTGGAGTCTGCCCGTATTTTGATGACGTCCTCATCGCGGGCGACTCCTCCCACTCCCTAGCAACCAGGCTGCACGAAGTCCTCTCAAGATTCCGCGCAGCTGGCTTAAAATTAAAACGTGAGAAGTGCTCAATCGGAGTACCCTCCGCAGAGTTCCTGGGGTACAAAATAGACGGCAAAGGCATTCACCCCACCAATGCAAAAATACAAGCAATACAAGCCGCACCCCCCCAAAAAAATAAAACGGAGCTCCAGGCATTCCTAGACTCCTAAATTTTTACCATTCATTTTTGCCCGGAAAAGCCACAATAGCAGAACCTCTTCATAGACTCCTGGACAAAGGGGCTCCCTGGCAGTGGACCCCACTTCATAATGACAGCTTCAAACACCTAAAACAATTACTTTCCAGCGATACAACCATATCACACTACAACGAAACCAAACCTCTATGCATCGCCTGCGATGCTTCACCTTATGGCATCGGGGCAGTCCTCAGCCACTCCCTTAACGATGGCACGCAAGCCCCAATCGCATACTACTCTAGGACACTTTCAAAAACCGAGCGCAACTACGCGCAAATAGATAAGGAAGCCCTGGCTATAGTAGCTGGAATTAAGAAATTCCACGATTACCTCTATGGCAGACCTTTTACAATCTATACAGATCACAAACCCCTCCTGGGCATATTCACATGGGACCGCCAGACCCCGCAAATTTTATCCCCGCGAATGCTTCGCTGGACGACATTCCTATCTGCTTACTCTTATCAATTAATCTACAAGCCTGGAAAGGAAATGTCCCATGCAGACGGCCTCAGCAGGCTCCCACTGCCTCAAATAGACCCTGACCCAGCCCCAGCCGGCCAAGTCCTGGCCATACAAGAACTCGCAGAATGCCCAGTAACAGCAAAAGACATCGCACACACCACAACCAGGGACCCCACCCTCAGCAGGGTACTCTCATGGGTCACATCAGGATGGCAATCATCCTGCCCCTCTTCCCCCATCCAACCTTATTTTGCAAAACGACACGAGCTTTCAACACATTTAGGCTGCATCCTCTGGGGGTGCAGAGTAATAATCCCTTCATGCCACAGGGCAAGGGTTCTCCAAACACTACATGAGGGCCACCCTGGCATTTCAAAAATGAAGGCCCTGGCACGCAGTTATGTCTGGTGGCCATCCTTAGACAGGGACATCGAGCAGCATTAGCCGGCTGCTATCTCTGCCAGCAAACCAGACCCTCCCCTCCGCACGCCCCAGTTCACAAATGGGAAACCACTTCCAATCCTTGGTCCCGCATCCATCTCGATTACGCAGGACCATTCCAGGGACAAACCTTTTTAATCATTGTAGATAGTTACTCTAAATGGCTGGAGGTTCTCCCGGTTTCAAGCACCACATCAGAGGCCACCATTCAAGCATTAAGGGGAGTTTTTGCCACCCACGGTCTTCCAGATGTCATAATCACTGACAACGGGCCTCAATTTACCTCCCGTGACTTCCAGATCTTCACGAGGAGGAACTGTATTAGACACGCAACATCGGCCCCGTTCCACCCGTCCAGTAATGGCCTCGCAGAGGTCATGGTGAAGACCACCAAAGACTCTCTGCGCAGAATGATCGTCGGAAACTGGCACCGTCGACTCGCCCGCTTCCTCCTCGCACACCACACCACTCCCGTGTCCACCACCGGAAAATCTCCAGCAGAACTAAGATGGGGTCGCCGACTGGTCACTCGACTTGACAGACTGCACCCAGACAGGCCAGCGGCCGAAAAAACCAACAACTTGCCACACAAAACATTTTCTAAGGGACAAAATGTCTGGGCCCGAAATTATGGGGGAAGGGATAAATGGACCCAGGGGGTGGTTCTCGACCAAACCGGCCCCCTGTCATACACCATTAACGTGGGCGGGGGACTCACATTTAGGAGGCACGCAGACCAGCTTCGCCCCCGGTCACCCCCCAACTCCACCACGCCAGAAGTGGCGGCAGAAAACTTAGAACCCCCCAGCACCAACTACCCGGAAGAAACCCCGTGCCACATAGACCCTCCACCCATTTCCCCCGTAGAGACCCCCGAAACCATAGAAGCACCTGCACCCCGCAGATCCACTCGTCAGAAGAGGCCGCCAGCATACTTAGCGGATTTTGAATGGGCCGGAAGTTCGCCGAACAGTTCCAACACCAGTTGAAAGTTATTCCAAGTTATGTGTTCAGTTCGAGGGGGGGGGAAAGGGGTGCATTATATTCAAAACATAATGACAGCTGTCATAGGCCGCTTTTACGCGGCCGCACTGACAGCTGTCAAAGGACTACGCATGTGCAACCGCCCACGCAGCCTACAAGCACACGCGGCCGTTTGACAGCTGTCAAACGGCGCGCATGCGCATTACCACTTGAACTGTCAAAACCGCGGCAAGCCCCCGGCGGCCGCCGCAAGCTGTCAAAGTTAGCGCATGCGCAGTAGCGGCGGCGAGCTGTCAAAACGCCGGCTGCACGCCAAAACCAGCTGACGGGATCCCCTGCCTGGCTAACGCACTAGCGTTGTCTCTGGGGAGATTCTGCCCTAACAGCTGACCGATTGGCCCCCTGTTCTTGGCGGGAAAATGCGCCCAGCTGATTTTGAAGTAGCCGAAGGACCACTCGGGGCGACAGGCTAGTAACAACAGATTTATTTAAGAGCAAAGGCAAACATAGAATAACTGTCCGGCTTTTATAGCCGGCAGCTGGTAGTGAGAACCAATCAGCGGTGTTCATTTTGGCGCCCTGTCAGGCAGGGACCAATCCGCGTCGTCTTTTGTTGACAGCTCCGGCTTCCGCGTGTCTTGGTGTTTTGACAGCCGCGAGCTGTCAGTGGTTGCGCCTGCGCTGTACGGTGGACGCTTTGACAGCTCAGGCTTCTTCGTAGTCCGGCGTTTGACAGCCGCGAGCTGTCAGTGGTGGCGCCTGCGCGGTGCGGGGAACTTTGACAGCTGTCAAAGTTCCCACGTGTTTTCTTGTCAGGCTGCTTTAGTTTATACGCTTGCTGCTGCCGTATTATTTGAACATTTAACATATATACATCTCTCTCAGGGGATTGTTTACGTATATAACACACCCCTTACCCCTCCCCTGGTGCGTTTCCATCTTCTTGGATGTTTGAACCTGCCCACTGATAGTCTTTTAGGTAGGTGGGTGGTCTCCGATTCCTGTTTGAGCGGCGAAGGGGTGGAGGGTGGTGAGGTTCCGGGTCTTCGTTTTGGTGTTCTTCTTCCTGGTTTGGAATAGGCAGCATTTCCGGTGGGAGCTGTATGCTGGCATTGGTTGGTTGCCCAGAATTGTGTGGTGGTTGTCTGGGTCTGAGCTGATCAATATGGCGGCGTATGTTGCCCTGTGCTTGCGTAGCTATAAGGTATGAGATGGGCCCTGTTTGTTTTATTACTGTTCCTTGGACCCACTTGTTTTTATCTGTGTATGATCGTGCCCAAATCAATTGTCCTGGGTTGAGTGTGCGGGTAGGGTGGGGGTGTGGTTCTTTTTCTGGATACGTGTCAGGGTGCAGTCTGTCCAGACGTGTTATTAGCCTTCTCCCCCATCTTAATTCTGCTGGTGATTTGCCGGTCGTAGAGCATGGTGTTGTGTGTTGTGCTAAGAGGAACTGGCTGAGGCGCCTCTGCCAGTTTCCTTTAACGAATTTTTTTAATGCTTCTTTCGTGGATCGTACCATAATTTCAGCCATTCCGTTTGACGAAGGGTGGAACGGCGCCGACGTGACCAGCCTAATACAATTCTTCATAGCGAAGATCTGAAATTCACGAGAGGTGAATTGAGGCCCGTTGTCAGAAACTATGGTGTCAGGTAAGCCGTGCGTAGCGAATATTTTTCGTAAAGCTTGAATAGTGGCTTGGGACGTTATTGTTCTAAGGGGGGTGACTTCCAGCCATTTTGAGTGGCTGTCTACTACAATTAAGAAACTTTGGCCTTGGATGGGTCCCGCAAAATCTACATGTATACGTGACCAAGGGTTTCTTGTTGTCTCCCATTTATGGATTGGAGCCTGGGGTGGTTCATTCCTGGTCTCTTGACAGGTATAACACCCACCTACGTACTTTTCTATTTGTTTATCTATGCCTGGCCACCACACATAACTTCTAGCCATCGCCTTCATTTTTACAATTCCAGGGTGTCCTTCGTGTAAAATTTGTAATGTTTGGTCTATGTTTCTCTCTGGTATGATGACCCTATTTCCCCACAGCAGGCATCCTCTATGTGTTGAGATCTCATTTTTTCTGTTATAATAAGGTTGGAATTGAGGTTGTGGATTTTGAGCTGGCCATCCTGTTGTGGCCCATTTGAGGATTCTGGCAAGTATTTTATCTTTGGCAGAATTATTAGCTATGATGTTTGCAGTCAGGGGGCATTCTGGAAGTTGGGAGATTGCTAAAATCTGGCTGGCTGGGGCTGGGTCTGGGTCCCTGGTTTGTATGGGCAGTCTGCTGAGGCAGTCAGCATGACCCAATTCTTTACCTGGTTTATGTATTAGTTGATAGGAATAGGCTGCTAAGAAGGTTGACCATCTTAGCATTCTCGGGGAGAGAATTTGTGGAGTAGTTTTGTTCCACGTGAATATGCCTAGCAGGGGTTTGTGATCTGTAATTATAGTAAATGGTCTTCCATACAGGTAATCGTGAAATTTTTTGACCCCTGCTACTATTGCTAGGGCTTCCCTGTCGATTTGGGCGTAGTTTCTTTCAGCTTTGGTTAGAGTGCGTGAATAGAAGGCTATGGGTCTTTGTGTGCCGTCCTTGAATATGTGACTTAAGACAGCCCCGATTCCATAGGGAGAGGCATCGCAAGCGATGCATATTGGGGTGTCCTCCCTGAAAAGGGTGATAGTTGAACTGTGACAGATAATCTTTTTTAATGATTGGAAGCTATTCTCATGTTCTTTGGTCCAGGACCAAGTTGTACCCTTGTCTAGGAGTCTGTGCAGAGGCTCCGCAATAGTGGCCTTATGGGGGATGAAGGCATGGTAAAAATTTAACAATCCTAAAAAGGATTGCAGCTCTTGCTTATTCCTAGGACTGGGTGCGGTTTGAATAGCCTGTAGTTTTTCTGAGGTGGGGTGGATGCCCTGGCTATCTATTTTGTACCCTAGGAATTCAGTGGATGTGACTCCAATAGAGCACTTTTCCCGCTTAAGTTTGAGGCCGGCTTCTCTGAGCCGGCTTAGCACAGCTGACAGCCTGTCAGCTAAGTTCGCTTCGTTTTCTCCGGCGATGAGAACATCGTCGAAGTAGGGGCAGACCCCGGGTATTCCTTTCAGGGTCTTCTCCATGATACCCTGAAATATACCCGGGGCCGCCGATATGCCAAATTGGAGCCTCTTTACCTTAAAGGCACCGCGGTGGGTGACAATTGTCTGGGCCTCCGCAGTGTCCTCAGTGACAGGTAGCTGTAAGTACGCCTGAGCGAGATCGAGCTTGGCGAAAAGGGTGCCCGAGCGGATGGAAGCAAATACGTCCCTTACCGCTGGCACCGGGTAGGCATGGGGGCTGAGGGCTAAGTTGACTGTCGCCTTATAATCGGCGCACAGTCTCACTTCCCCATTAGGTTTGATTGGGGTGACGATAGGGGTCTCCCAGGTTCCCCCTTCTGTGGGCTCAAGCACCCCTAGTCCTACGAGGCGATCAAGTTCGTTTTCGATTTTTTCCTTAAGGGCAAAAGGTACCCTCCTGGCTCTTATCTTAACTGGTTGGATTGCAGGGTCTAACTGTAAGGAGATGGGGGGACCCGTGTATTTCCCTAAAGTGCCATCGAAAACGTCGGCGAATTTATCACAAACGGCTTCTAGGCTGGGTGTTAGGATGGTGTTAACCCCAGTTAAAGCGATACCTAATGGACTGAACCAGTTTAGTCCTATCAAATCGGTGCGGTTCCCTGGTGTGACTAAAACCTCCAGGGGCCCCTTGAACCCCTTGTACTGCACTACGACCTTGGCTTTTCCTTCCACCGGAATGGGGGTTTTCTGGAAGTCAGCTAGGTGTACCTGAGTTTGTTTCAGGGGGATTTGTCCTCGGCCCTTCTGACAGATCTCCTGATAGGTTGTTAGAGAAATTAAGGAAACTGCCGACCCGGAATCTACTTCCATGTGGCAGGGCACCCCCTGAATCCTGACCCAGATCTTAACCTTGGAGCTTATGCTGTTTACCCTGTCCACAATCTCTACCAGGGGCCCTGGGTGGGGTTCTCTGCTGGCCTGGGCAGCTGGCCTACCTGGGGGGTTTGCCTCCACCTCATTGATGTTGTCCCGGCCCTTGCTGCGGCACACCGGCTTGATGTGGCCGGTCTTCCCGCAATTGTGGCATTTCGCGTT
Source organism: Vipera ursinii (assembly GCF_947247035.1). Taxonomy (NCBI): domain Eukaryota; kingdom Metazoa; phylum Chordata; class Lepidosauria; order Squamata; family Viperidae; genus Vipera; species Vipera ursinii. Next base: position 79,449,359 of record NC_139512.1, read on the forward strand.
CCTAAAACGGCAACCTCCTCGGGCATGATTGCCCCCGCAGCTGGCACAGGCGGCTCGTTGCTCGTAACGCGGTGGCGGTGGAGGGTTCCTGGCTCCCCGGCGGTCCGACGTCTTTCCCCTTCTCGGCTGTCGGTGCTCCATTCGGCGTTGTAGGGCTTCTCCGTCGGTGAAATCTACCGACTCTCCGCTGTCGCTGAAGGCTGCGCTTTCCTGGTAGACGGTCGCGGGGGTCTCTGGGGTCGTGTTGGTCGGCTTCTTCTTGTGGCTGTGTTCGTATGCCATGATCTCCCTGGTCAGCTCGGCCAGGTTCATGTCGGGTTTGGACGTCAGTTTTTTTTGTAGCTTCTCGTCCCTCAGACCGATCACCACCTGGTCTCTGATGCGGTCTTCCAGGTCGGGGAAGCAGCAGTTCCTTGCGGCATGCCTGACCCCGGCGATGAATTCGTTGGCGGGCTCGTCCTGCCGTTGTTTCTTTTGCGCGAATTGCACCCGCCAGTATAGTTCTGATCGAGCCGGCATGTAGTATTTGCTCAGCTGGTCCACCAAGTCCGCGTAGGAGACTTCAGTGATGGGCACTGGGCTGAACAACCCGACGGCTGCATCGTACACCGGGGGCCCGCTGATGTACAGCAGAGCGGCGGCCTTTGCTCGGTCGTCAGTGATCTTACTGACGAGGAGGAATCCCTCGACTTGGCCGAGGTGTGATTGCCATCTCTCGGGATGGCGGGTATCAAACTCCCTCACACGGCCGAAGTTTGCCATGTCGTCCGGTCCTGGGTTGCTCCGATGGAAGTTAAAACTTCCGTGACAGCTCTTGCCGGGAACTCCCTTCCTCGGCCGTGACTTCAGCTCCGGAGCGATCCCACCCTCGTCGCCAGTGAAGTAGCCGAAGGACCACTCGGGGCGACAGGCTAGTAACAACAGATTTATTTAAGAGCAAAGGCAAACATAGAATAACTGTCCGGCTTTTATAGCCGGCAGCTGGTAGTGAGAACCAATCAGCGGTGTTCATTTTGGCGCCCTGTCAGGCAGGGACCAATCCGCGTCGTCTTTTGTTGACAGCTCCGGCTTCCGCGTGTCTTGGTGTTTTGACAGCCGCGAGCTGTCAGTGGTTGCGCCTGCGCTGTACGGTGGACGCTTTGACAGCTCAGGCTTCTTCGTAGTCCGGCGTTTGACAGCCGCGAGCTGTCAGTGGTGGCGCCTGCGCGGTGCGGGGAACTTTGACAGCTGTCAAAGTTCCCGCGTGTTTTCTTGTCAGGCTGCTTTAGTTTATACGCTTGCTGCTGCCGTATTATTTGAACATTTAACATATATACATCTCTCTCAGGGGATTGTTTACGTATATAACACAGATTTGCTGTCCCGTTTGACAGCTGCCTATATAAGGCATGTTTTTCCCTGTTCTGTTGTCCGGGCTAACTGAATAAACAACCTGTTAATGAAGACGCGTCTCCCTTGTCCTTCCTGCCGATAATCCAGATGTCTACATGTTAGAGGAGTTGACACATTATGGGATCAGTGCCAGCAGTGACTGATGAGTAAGGGAATCTTGGAGTAATTGTAAACAGTCCAATAAAGGTGTTCACCCAGTGTGCCTCAGCTAAATAAAAAAAAGCAACAACATGTTAGGGATAATAAGAAACAATACTGAAAATAGAGATGCCAATATCACCCTAATATAAAAAAATGGTGTGAATGTGTGTGATTGTTGTTACTGCACCTCCAAAAGGATGTGGAGTTACATAAGGTTCAGAGCAGAGCACCTAAGATGATGAAGGAACTGGAGCAGCTTCCTTATGAGGAAAGGCTGTGACATGTGGGGCTTTTTAGTCTAGAAAGGAGGCAATTGAGAGATGTGAATTAAAAAAAAAATCAAGATGACAACTTCAACCGCCTTATCCTTTTATAAGCACCATTAAACTTCAATCATGTGATTGTAACTGACATCTTGACTTTTTTGACTATTCCATAGTGGCCCCTAGTGGTTTTACTCACATCCATTTTATCTGTTCTATTTTGCTTTAGATGAGGCCCATGGACTGCATGTGACCTGGACAGATAGTAATGTGGCCCCACAAGATTGTAAATTTTTAACATTATTGTGTGATTTATATACATTAGCTTTATGTTATATATTTTATATGTGACCCAAGACAATTCAACTTCACCCAGTCCAGCCCAGGCAAGCCAAAAGGGTGAACACTCATGCTTTAGGTTAAGGGAACTTTAGAGTTTAGTTTTCATTTTATTGTCACCCAGCAAATTATATGTCAGAAAGAAAATATATTTCCTAAATTGGGATTTCTGGCCAACACCACAGCTGATACACAGTTAGTGGGAAAATGTTTTCATCAATTCCTAAAGTATAAGTAGGATGATCTTAGCAATTACACAAGTCTAAATCAGGAAAGAGGTTCTGACAGTAATTGGGTCCCTAGTTGTTCAATGTATTATATGTCAGCAACAAGATCTTGAACTGGCCTCAGTAGTTAATGAGCAGCCAGTCCAACTGCTTCAGCTCTAATGCAATATCTGCATAATCGGACCCTTCCCTAAGAATCTTGGCTGTCTATTTTGCACCATCTGTGACTTCTGAATCAATAGCAAGGGTACAATAAGCATCTTTCAGTACTTTATACAAGACTGGATAAGTCATGCTTTGTAGATCTATTCAGCTAATGCAGCTTTTGCTACAAAAAACAATAAAGTAATACTAATACAGAAATATAGTCATAATAATAATAATAATACTGATCCACCTCTTTTCATCAACATTTTTGAAATAATGCTGAGTTCTCATATTACCTGTGATGCAGGGAGAAAAAGAAGGTGAAAGTTAACAAAGTTTTCTCAACTACAATTCAGCTGCACAGATGTCAACCCAGGTGTGAAGATTACAAGTATAAAACTGCAAGAGACTTGTGAAGTCAAAGCAATAAAAAGGAAGGTCTTAAGGGGCACAGTGGGAAAGAAATGCAGATGTCCCAATTCAGTCCAGCCAGACAAAAATTCCATCCTATTTATTGAGTCATATTCTCTATTCACTGCTTATATTTATATAGTCCAAGATAAAAATAACTAAGCAATAGTTATAAATTATGAATATCACATTTAAGACCAACAATCTTGGCAAATATTTGTGCTATATGTTTTGATAACAAGTACAGTGCATAATTAATAGGACAGGTATTTGGTTTTTCTATAAAGAGGTGTGTTTCTTGCCTTAGGAGAGCTGCAGGGCTGAATGACAAGTTGCTAGGTACTTTAAATTTATTGTAAAGAGCATCTGTTCATAAAAAAAGAAATATGTACTTTTTAGTGTATTAATACTCTTGACAATGTAGGAGAAGGGGAATCACCATAATTGGAATAACTGATACCAGGGCCTCTAAATTAGAAGATTTTGAGACAGAGGTGAGACACTTTCAATTCTCTGATTGTTCCATTAGTCAGAAGAATCTTCAGTACATGAGTTGAACTGGTAAAGTGAAGAGTTTTAGAAGTGGGATATATACACTTCAGATAAAAAGTGGGTTTCCTTAACACACTCCTAAAAGATCTCTACTTTGAGAATGGGCTGGTTATCAGTTAACTTCTGGCTGCAATTCAGAATGCTAGATGTTACTCTAAAGCCTTTCATGATTTAAGACCTGGTTTTCTCAGAAACATCTGGCTGCTTGATAAACTTGATAAGTTGTACTCTGAGCCCTGTTCTCAGGAACTGCCATCTATAGGATCTTGGGAGCATGACTTTTCAGTCATCCTCCTTATTGTCTGGAATAGCTTACTCCATGCTCAGATGAGCTCCTTTTCTCCTGGTCTTCAGACAGTCCATTAAAACTTATCTAACCCATCAGCCATGGAGACCAGAACACTATCACTACTGCTGGTAGAAAAGAATGGTTTTTAATTTGCGATGATTGATTATTATATTCTCAATTTTTACATAATTTTAGAATAGAATAGAACAGAGTTGGAAGGGCCCTTGGAGGTCTTCTAGTCCAAACCCTGCTTAGGCAGGAAACTCTATACCATTTCAGACAAATAGTTGTCCAATCTGTTCTTAAAAACTTCCAGTGTTGGAGCATTCACAACTTCTGGAAGTAAGTTGTTCCACTGATTAATTGTTCTAACTGGCAGGAAATTTCTCCTTAGTTCTAGGTTTCTTCTCTTCCTTGATTAGTTTCCATCCATTGCTTCTTGTTCTGCTTTCAGGTGCTTTGGAGAATAGCTTGACTCCCTCTTCTTTGTGGAAGCCCCTGTGATATTGGAACACTGCAATCATGTCACCCCTAGTCCTTCTTTTCATTAAACTAGACATACCCAATTCCAGCAACTGTTCTTTATATATTTTAGCCTCCAGTCCTTTAATCATCTTTATTACTTTTCTTTGCATTCTTTCTTTTTTACATCGTGGTGAACAAAACTGGATGCAGTATTCCAAGTGTGGCCTTACCAAGGCATTATAAAGTGGTATTAATTCTTATCATGACCTTGATTCTATCCCTCTTGTAATGCAACCTAGAACTGTGTTGGCTTTTTTGGCAGCTGCAGCACACTGCTGGCTCATAATTTTCTTATACATTGTTGGGTTATTATTGTTTATTTATAAATGTTATTTGTTTTAATCTGACATGCAAAGATGGGCACTATATCCCACTCAGATACAGCTTCAAATGGGCCATTTACAATGCTTTAAAAATTAAATGAAAAAGAAATGAAAAATAAACAAACCTCTAACTGAAGCAGCCCTTCAAAGCTCTGTGCAAATTTATTCAAAACAAACTTTTTTTACTTGCCTGTCTGCCTACTGGATGCATTTCGGAGGAAAATATTCCCACAGTTTATTCAAATAAAAAAGAAGTTTTTGCATGCATAATATAATCTAAAGCATAGTTCACCAGAAATGGAAAGAGAAAAAAAAAGAAGGTTGTAAAGGGAAGAAGAAACAAAAGCAATTTTGTTGGTTGTTTTAGCTGGTTGTTATAGCACTAGTAGACTTCTCTGGACAATTGAGGATGGTTCCTGAATTTATTGTTTAGGGCCAGAGACTGTGAGTCATTAATTCCAGACAGAGAATGCTGCTATATATTTTGCTAAGCAAAATGGCTTTCTAAGATTATGAGTATTTGTACAAAATAGAATATACTCATTGGGATATGAGTTTGTATCCTTATTTCTAGGGTTCTTGTTTATATGGTTCTATCATTGAACAATACTAGTCGCTTTTCTTCCAAGTTATTTACAATAAAAATATGATGTAGAGAAGGTAACGGAGGAAGATAAAACTTCAGTTCAATTGTAAATATTGACGCTAATTTTCAGTAGACCATATGGATGAATAGATTATACTAGCAGGAAAAACAAATGAGGAAAGATTTGGAACCCAAGATTTTGTACTAAGTCAAGAAACAGCATTACGGTCAGAATGGGTGACAAGGGAGAAAAGATAGAGTTCTTTAAGGATGGCAAAGAAAAAGGAGAGTTTTGAAAGAGAGGGCAGTCAATGGGGTAAACAACAAATGAGTGGAATGGAAAGATGGGTATCATATTATAGATTGTTATTTGCTTTTGGTAGTTCTGGAAAGAGCCAAGGGGACAGTTGGGTAAGAAAACTGCATAGATGAAAAGGCTGCAGTGATCAACTGATTAGAATGTAGACTGTAGTAGAAAGGCAGCATTTTTGCTACCTTGATAGGCAGGCTAAATATGGGGAGAAGAAGAAGGCTACAGTTAAAAGCTTCATGCTTAATTAACACTGGATAGCAAATGTGCCATTGTAGCAGACCTTTTGGTACCCATGCCTAAGTCTGTAAATGAATAGGTGCTTCCCTATACACAATATACTGCTTGTCTACATTCCTGATAGAGATTTTCCATATAAAAACAACAAGTCTTACATTTTCAAATAGTAGAGGGCTTGAAACAGGGAGGTAAGTCAAAAGAGAAAGAAAAAGAGTTAATATTTCCATTTCCAAACCTGAGAGGCAGATCTATCTCTGGCATAACACCATGTCTTCATTAAAATGGCTGTTGAAAGATCTCTGAGGGTCAAGGGCCTGCCAGCTTGCTAGAACTGTGAGACATTTTCCTCATTCTGAGGTCAGATTTTTTGCATTCTTAGGATAAGACTTCTCTCTATTAATGGATAATGAAATATTTGATTCAAATCGTTGCTGAATCAAAAACACTGTCTATAAAAACCACCTAATCTTAAAGCAAAGTTATACATGTTATCACAACAGTTCTAACACACTATTTTATAGCCAGCAGCAGTCAGGCTATTTGTTCCCTATGTCTGTTTTGTTTTTAAAGACAGCACTTGTGTGGGGGATTAAATATAATATGCTCTCTGGCTTACAAAATGCCAAGCAATCAACAGTACAGGACCATTTTCTGGGCAAGCCCTGTTGTATTAATGTAGAGTAAACAAAGATTACTTTGTAGGTCCATGTTCAGGGTCTCTTTTTCCCCTTTTATTAATATATTTCAGACTCTAAAAAAACCCCTGATACATATGTGCCATACTTGCTGCTCTATTAATGCACTTATAGAAATTGCACTGCAGTGAACTTGTAATATGCTGCATCAATTGGCTCTTCTAGAGAATATTGTATCTTCATGGGTGACTCCAATGTGGACAGTGTCTCTGACCAAATTTAGACATTGCACTAAACCAAAATATGGTGGCTTTTTTTGGCCTGATTGTGTTGCATAAATGTAGCCGTTGCAGTTTTTAAATCATGGATTAACACATAAGAAGTTTGTCCAAAATTAAAGCAAGAATAGTTCTATACAGACAATACATCACACACAGTATGGCAAATATAATCACTTACTAGCTGACATATAAAGGGGTCCCAAATGTTTATAACATTATAAATTAATCTTATTTTCATTAAAAATGACATCTAAAATTTTAATTAATATTGATATAATATATTTTCCCTTTTTATCCTCATTAGTCTGGTTTATCTGAGCATTAGAGTCTTAACATCCTTCAATCAATACTATACAAATATCATTGTACTGAAAAACAATGTGTTAAGGTTTACAACATAACAAAAAAAGAAAAAAAAATGTGCCTTTGGTTTTAGACACTGTGCAAACCCAACCAATCGTGGTTTAGTGTGAGCGGCAGATCCACTATTATTTTCAGTGGAATTCCTATTTGTTTGAATAGACAAAAGAGGGTGGGTTTTTTTGTATTCTAACACAAAGAGTAATGTTTGTGTCTGGATCTGTTACACCTAGCTTGTCTAGGTCTTGTTATTTCAAGTTTTTGGAAAGTCTAAGCTAATGCATTACATTAATTTCTAAAGAAAGAACATGAAAATAATTTAGACAATGATTTTCTTTATATAATGTAGAAATCACACATACATACAAAACAAAAGCATCTGGGCCAGCAATTTAACTTGTGTTGTGACCTCCACTGTACTTCAAGGTATGTCAGTAATTTTGTTTTGTGCTGTAAAAGAGGTTTTTGTGGTTGGAAAGACATTGAAGCACATGCCATTTCTATTAGTATGAGGGGGGGAAATGAATCTTTTCTCTTTTTAGTTCTTTTCTTCTTTTTAGTTTGGTTATTTCTAACATATTCGTAGTAAATATGGATCAGAATATTACGAAGAGGGCAATAAATTGCCCTTAATTCTGACCTTGTAGAAGGAATGAGAGAGAAAGACATACAGTTATTTTGGAAGTGATAGAAGAATAAAAATGTTGAACCTTCAATAAATTGGGACTTCATTTTTAAGTCTGCATGTACATCTCTGAAATATAAGAAGCATTCCTAAAACTATCAGAATAGACAATTTTCAATAGATTTCATTCATATCCAACAGCAATTCACAATGAAACAGTTGATATTACAAAAATCTGAATATTAAACTGATTATTTATTCAACTTGATAGGAAAAGATTTTTAAAGTTATTTGTAGTTATAGTGTTTTGCACATCTTATTCTAGATGGCTCACAAACCTACAATCTCCTTCGCTCAAATTTTAAATATATATGCATCAATGAGGCAATCACAACGTCTACTAAAATTAAACTGCAACAGACCAGCAAGAAATTGACAGAATTGAGAACACATTAGACCAGATGTTTGCACTTTTGTTAATCAACATGTAGCTGCAGAAATTGATACCATAATATTGATCCTTAACCATCATCTCTGCAGTCTTCAAAATATTGTAGCTGTAGCTTCAAAAGGTTTGACGTAGGATCTTCCAAAGTTGTCCTTGCAAGTTGACTGACTGATTGATTTATTATGTGCCATCAAATCAATGGCAACTCTTAGTGAACACACAGTTTTTCTGGAGGAGGATCTGTCTTAGCCTGGTCCTTAGATTTTCCAACGGTGCACCCATCACTATTACAACTGATTCTGTCTACATATGGTTTAATGTGCTTAGTTTCAGAGTTATGATATAATTTTATATGTTTTAACTTTTGATCAGGGTGGCCATTTAATTTTTTTTAATAAATCACACCTCCACACCCCCATGGTTTATTTTAGTATATCAGAAAAATTAATAAAAGAAAACAAGCAACTAAAAATAATGTGCTTGGAGCACTTTGTAAATTCAAATACCACAGTATTAGTTTGTATTATTTTTATTAAAACTTTCAATAAATAAATAAATATATTAAAAAAAGAATTACCTTCTACACAAATGCTACATAAATGTGTGATTCTAACATGACCTTGATGCTTTTGTGTGCTGGCACAGAAACCAGGTATCATTCAACTATTTTTTTTATAAATGGTTATGTTTGTAAATGTGGACATACTCTGTTATGTTCTGCAAATGTCTTCTATGAACCAGTCTTCCAGCAGATGATTTGAACAATCACCTTTGCTGAGTGAGGTAAACATGAACCTAAAATATGTCTTCTTTCACTAAACAGGATATGATGATGGCCACAGAGCTAGCAGCAGCAACCATCTGTTCATCACTGTGTTACTGGGACACTGTCCAGTCTTTAGAACTGTGCATGCAGCTGCTGGAACAGATATTCATGCCAGAGGACACATAGGAAGCAGTTTGGTAGATGGTTTCTGTTCTGTCAAACAATTTGCTTCTTCATCGGCTGACTGAAATGTGTTGTGGATTTATCTTCTTGACAATTAGGGATGCATGTAGCAAATTATTCTTTCTTGAGTAAGGGTTCTTTACTTAGCCATATAACCTAGTGTGGCTACAAGCATGAGAAGCTGTTGTTAAGTTGGATGAATTGAAAGAATTTATTTTTATTTATTTTATTACATTTATATACCGCCTTTTCCCGAAGGACTCAGGGTGGTTTACAGGGTGATTAAAAAACAAAGATACAAAAGTTAAAAACAAATTTTTAAAAAATTATATTCGTCCCTACATAAATAAAACCCCAGTTAAAATGTAAATTAATTCTCAGCCTGGGCCAGAGAGCTCGAAGAGCCAGGTCTTCAGGTCCCGGCGGAATGAACGGAGGTCGGGGGCAGTCCTCAGCTCCACTGGCAGCTGGTTCCAGAGGGCAGGCACACCCACTGAGAAGGCCCTATCCCTGGGTGTCGTCCGCCGGCAATCTCTTACCGGCGGTACCCTGAGAAGACCCTCCCTGTGGGAGCGCACTGGACGAAGGGAACTTGATGCTGGCAGCAGGTGTTCCCTCAGATATCCCGGACCCAAGCCATTCAGGGCTTTATAGGTCATCACCAGCACCTTGAATCTCACCCGGAGGGCAACCGGAAGCCAATGCAGAATCGGGACAGAAAAGACATAGCTTTCCTATAGAATTCCCTATAAGGATTTATACATGGCTCTCGATAGCTTCTGATCCTTGGAAACCATCCTTGTTTTGTGTACAACTAAATATCTCTTCAAAAAGTTTTCTTTAGTTCTTTAGTTTCTTTACCGCTCTCTTTTTTCAGGAACCCATCATCTTTATCCAGTTGGAACTTTTGTAGGCTTTCCCTCTTCTCAGCTGATTCAGCCTTCCGTCATATCATTATTTTGCAATTTAGTCTTCATTCATTTCTCTCTATGTCCCTGACCAATCTTAAATACCCTTTTCATTCTGAAGCACTGACGCCATTTGCTGAACTCAGTCCAGTATGGTTGAAGTAAAGGAGAAAAGACACTGCTTCCTTTTACAGATGTATCTTTTAGGTTCGGGGGATTTTTTTTTCTTTTGTATTTTTGTTAGGTTATTGTCTATAGAGAGACATTAGAGGAGAAAAAAATATTGTTCCTAGAGTCAGAATACAAAAAAATACTGTCAACAAAACCAAGGGACAAGCTCTTTCATATTTCTGAGGCCCCAGGCCCAGCCATAAAACTAAGTTTTTAAGGCCTTGTGCAAGATCAGCAGGGTCAGGGGTAACCTAATCTCAGGTTGAATGATGTTCCACAGGGTGGGTGTCATGGCAGAAAAGACCTCTTCTTGGGCTGCATCAACCGATATTCCCTAGCTGACAGCATTCAGAGCATGCCCTTCTTGCCAGACTGATGTGATGGGTAGGGAGAATTTTTTCCCCCACAATAAAAACTGAAGATTTTGCTCTTGGCCCTCTCACCATATCTCCTCATCCTTTTTGTTGTCAGAATTGTAAGCTAGGAAATAGTGGAACTTGGACGCCTCTGGAGATTGGGACTAAAAAAGTTTTGATTTGTATCTCCAAAATTGAGACATGCTCTTTTTTCCCCTCTTAATTCAGAAGGAGGTAGTTTATGACCTCGGGTTAATCCTCACAGGATGGTAACTAACCTTAGTTAATTATTTAAATGTAGGGTGACAATTGAAACCAGTCCAAATAAGCAGGATATGTATAATGAAATATATAATATAGAATAGCATTGTTTTCATAGTTGAGACTAAGTTCTGTGCATCTTTAAATTATTACTTAGCTGTGTTACATTTACATAAGGGTATATGCTTAGGGACGCGGTGGCTCAGTGGGTTAGGACGCTGAGCTTGTCGATCAGAAGGTCGGCAGTTTGGCGGGTCGAATCCCGAGTGCCGCGTAGCAGAGTGAGCACCTGTTACTCGTCCCAGCTTCTGCCAACCTAGCAGTTCGAAAGCACGTAAAAATGCAAGTAGAAAAATAGGGACCACTACAGTGGGAAGGTAAAAGCGTTCCGTGCGCCTTTGGCGTCTAGTCATGCCGGCCACATGACCACGGAGACGTCCTCGGACAAGCGCTGGCTCTTCGGCTTTGAAACGGAGATGAGCACCGGCCCCTAGAGTCGGAAACGACTAGCACGCATGTGCGGGGGAACCTTTACCTTTACCTTTTACCTATATGCTACTGTTTCTCATTCCCATCTTTATATGCTGGAAAAATGCATTTTATGGCACTCATGATCAGAGGAGGACCTGAAAGCCATGAAAGAAGACTTGGGTACTTCAAGTTGCTCTTTCTTGATATACATGTGTATCAACATTTAAGATTATTGAATTTAGATAGACTTTTTATTAGAAGCATTGCAACTACTTTAAACTGTAATCTGTACATTCTTCCCTTGGAGTAAATCCAATTTTTTCAGTGGACTTTACATCTCTTAGTAGACCTGTGTAGGATTGCTAAATAGACTAAAAGAATCCCCAAAGGTCTCATTCATCAAGTAAGCAAAGCAGAATCACAGATGGCAAATACTTTTCTAATGGTACGAAATAAAAGATTTGATGATAGACTTTATCTAGGTAAATAAATCAGTGTTAATGCTCCTACCAGACTCTTAATGCTTCCAGCTGGAGTCAAAGCACCATTGTTAAATGAAATCACCATTGTTGGAACCATGCCCAATAGATATTTTGAACTTATTGCTAAACTCTTAGTTTTGTTCAGGTTTAATTACCTAGCCTAGCAAATATATGTTCCAAATGGCTATTTATTCTGGAAATGTATGTTTTTAGGACTCAGTTATGGAAGGAATATATTATCATTGACATTAAACATGAATAACTACATTGGACATTATTTAAAAACTAGCAATTCAGTCCCAGGGACTGAATAAATGTGTCATTTATCCCGCATAGTACTGTAACTCTGTTCTCCAACATAGAGGTCTTTTAAGTGCTGTTCAAGTTGATAGACACAGAATACTAGTCTGTAAGGGACAGGCATGACAATTCAAGGAACAATAAGTACCAGGGTTGAGTCTGAGCCAAAATACAATTTTACATCTTTGACCACCCATACATGGAGGAGTACACTGCAGCTGTTCTGGGCTATATTAATTAATGCATAGACACTGTTACTGTGGACAAACTTATCCGGATTTATCCCAACCAGAAATCTTGGATGACTAAGGAAGTCCAGCATTTCCCGCATGACAGAAATAATGCCTTTAGGTCTAGTGATGGGGCAAAATATAGTGCTGCCAGAGCCAATCTGAAGAGAGGAATTCAGCAGGCCAAGGCAGATTATAAGAGGAAGATTGATGATCATTTTCATAACAATGATGCGAGGTAGATGTGGCAGGGGGTCCAACAAATCACCAACTATAGACACAATAATATCACTCCTGTTGACAGGGATGCTTCATTGGCAGAGGAGCTGAATCATTTCTTTGCTCACTTCGAAGTGAAGCCATCAGATGCAGCTGTACCACAACTACTAGTCCACCATAGCCCTCCCCTCACCGGGGAGGAGCATGAGGTGAGGAGTACCTTGAGAGCTGTGGAATCAAGGAAGGCTGCTGGACCTGACAGCATTTCTGGCCGGGTGCTTAAAGACTGCGCAGACCAGTTTGCTGGGATCTTTACCAAGATTTTTAATCGGTCCTTATCCCAAGCCACTATTCCATCCTGTCTGAAGGCTTCCATCATTGTTCCATTACCAAAGTCCTTCATTAACCGTCTCAGTGATTATAGACCAGTGGCACTCACTTCCATTATCATGAAATTTTTTGGAAAACTGGTCCGCAGGTACATTATGTCCTGCTTCCCATACATACTCGACAGTCACCAGTTTGCATAAAAAGCAAAAAGATCCACAGAGGATGTTATAGCCATCACTCTCCATACTGCTCTGACTCATCTGGAGCAGTGGGTGACCTAAGTAAGGATGCCCTTTGTGGATTTTAGCTCTGCATTCAATACAATTCTTCCATACACTCTGGTGTCTAAACATGGCAACCTTGATCTTTCACATTCAATCTGCCTTTAGATTATGAACTTCCTGTCTGTCCGCTCTCAGAGGGTTAGATTAGGGAACTATATTTCTTCAGCCCTTATTCTTAATACTGGCTCCCCACAGGGCTGTGTGTTGAGCCTCCTACTTTACACCCTCTATACTTATGACTGCACCCCCCACTCATCCCAGCAATATTATTATGAAATCTGTGGATGATTATAACAGTGGTGGGGGTTATCTCCAAGGGGGATGAGTTTGCCTACCGGTTGCTGTTTTGGTACAGAGACAATAATTTGGTTCTCAACATTGCTAAAACCGAGGAGCTTATAGTAGATTATAGGAGGAATAGATCAGACATTCAGCCCCTGATCATCAGTGGAGACTGTGTGGAGCAAGTGGCCAGCTTTAGGTTTCTGGGTGTTACCAAAAAGGAGGATTTGACCTGGAGTGCTCATGTTATAGCATTGGTTAAGAAGGCCCAGCAGAGATTATATTTCTTGAGACTTCTGTATCAACTACAGTTCTACACATGATTTTCTGAAATTACCCCATCCCCCAAATACTCTATGCCCTATTTTTGAACAGATACATGGAATATTTTGTCAAGAGACAGACAATATGTATGATTTGTTATACTGTATTTCCATATCATCAGCTGAGGAGATACCTGGACTTACTATCCATTGCTAAATGGTATTTATGACTTGGGAAACAAAAAGATGCTGAATGAACTGTTGTATTCTTGAAGCATAATAAAATAGTGGTATTGATTATTTCATTCCTTGAAGAACTGGGACAGATTGGCATTGCTTAACCTGTCTTCCTGTAGTTACTTTCCTTTATCCTGCAATATCTGCCAGAAGCAAGTTAAATGGACAGCAAGCCTCCAACCAATAATTACCATATTGGCAAGTAAAATTAGAATGGAAGGAAGGAAACCATGTTCAGCTTCCTCTTGCCTAAAAATATCTTTAACCAGACAGCCTTTCCATAGCAGAGGCAAGCAAACTCATTTTTTTTAAAGCTAAATTGATAAACATTAAATATTTTTCCAATGGAATGTAAAAGAAATATATGACAAACGTTCTGAGAAAAGTGTATCACTAGCCATTGTGTATTCGGGCAAGAAATACACAATGGCTAGTGATACACTTCAGCCATGACAAACACTTTATTGAAGTCTAAAATTAAATATTTGGAACAGGTTTTTAGTTCATCAAGTCCAACTCCCTGATCCATGTAGAAATACAACAGCTTTCTTGTTTTTGCTTTTTCTTGAAAACAGTTTTTCAGCAAACAACTCTGTGAAGACTAATAATTTAGGACACAGGATCATTTATCCTGGAATGCTAAGAAATTGAGTAACACTCTTACCTTCACTAAGATATTAATACCACATGGTTAGTTTAGTGGCAACCAGCAGACATGTGATTCCTAACAAAAAAGTAAAAGTAAGACAGACATACTTTCTACTCTCCACTGATTTTCTCAGGTTCTTTTTTTCCCCATTCAGAACTTATTCTTCAATTTTGTACTAACGCCTAAGAAATAAGGAAAGTGATACTACTAGGTTGTCTTGAATGATACTGTGGAATGGAGGAGAGTTAACAATTAATAGATGGAAATTCAACCTCACTTCCTTTACTTGTGTCATGTTCAAATGGCTACCTGCCAGTCCCTTGGTATTTTAAAGAATGTGATGCCTCCCTGCTGGAGACCCTGGCACCCATCAGTGAAGCCAGATGGAGAGAACCCTACATGTTTACTGATTAGAAGTAAATGTAAGTCTCTGGAATTGTTGGCAGAACTGTGCAATTAATTCTCAGGGAATTTAGTGTCTCTGGCTAGGTCAGCAATAGTAAAAGAATTTTTTAAAAAATAATTACAATAACAAAAGTAAGGCACAAAAAACATGCAAATCACATTTTCCAAAGAATAGCAAAATTATTCATTCTATACACTGCTGTATCATTTAATCCTGGATGTATTCAACAGTTTTGACAATTTTGTATTGAACATCCAAGAAAATGTCTTATTCCAAGCAGTCTTTTGGGATCCCAACTTGAAATAGATTCTTATATTGTTCATTAGCCAGAAACATTTTTGTTAAATTTACAATTCATACAAAAATGACTGATGTCTTCACTGATTTGTTATTTTTCAGTAATGTTACAACTGTTGTGAGATATTTTTACCCCCTAAGAAAGCACACCCCATATGATATTACAATGTTGACTTATATTATAAAATTAATATTACACATTTACTTAATATTAGTCAATTTTCAATTTGAATTTAAGATGCAGATTCAAAAGATTCATTCAAATTCGTGATTTGGAAATTCTATATGACTTTCAATATATATTACCCTTATTTTCTCTGGAAATCAAAGAGCCAGTGCATCATTTAAACTCATTTCAATTATTTCAAAAATTACTCTGAGAAAATAGACAAAAATAATTGACAGTGATGCTATTAAAACATACCATCTAAGTTTTAAAGAAAAGTGAGAAGTAAATCAGAGCCAATATCCTATTTCAGATTCCTATTTAATGCTTTTTGGGAATCAACCCTTCAAAATCCCCACATTATTTCTAAAATTAAAGATGATTCTTTTTGTTTATCCGCTGTCATATTCAGTGCTAAAAGGACAAGCATAAAAGGAGCTCTAGTGATGTTTATGCATTTGAATTGTTGATGACTTTCGTAATTGTCTTTTTGATTTCCTATCTTTTCACAGTTACTCAGTAATAAAACATTAATCCTTGACTTTGCTTTGCGGTATTTGTTATGTAAAGACTGGATAAGAGCAGAACCTTTGCACTTCTCAAATACGGTATAATATTTTGTTAATAGTATCTGTCTCAAAAAAAGCTGATAGAAACTTACTGAAGGAATATCGTTGTCCAACCTTCCAAAAACCTTTATCCCCAGACAAATAGAAATGTTATGGTGCTACTGAGAACTGGCTGGCACCTCAGTATTTTGGTTCTGATGCTGAGTCATTCTAAATACTTCAAAGGCCTTTGAATACCAATGGATGACTTTCCCCTGTGCAAAGAGCTGCAACATTTTACAGTAAATGTTAGGATCTATGTCGCATGGCATTGCATGATGTGGCAGAGTCCTGAAGTAAGTTATGATAGGCTCCAGTGCCAAAAGTGAATTACTTATCTGGATCCCTTTTACACCTTTTCTGACATTCCATGTTCGTCCTTTGCCTGGCATTTTCTTTCCTCTCTATCCTTCTCATGTAACAGGTTGCCAAGGAAGAGACAGCTCATTTTTCATCAGCTTGCTTGCTAATTATGTCCATGAAAAAAAAAACTGGATTAAGACTTGGCAGTGCTACCCCGTACATGCCTTCAGCACATTAACTGAATCTGTCATGGATTCAGTGTAAATTCCAGCACTGAACATTGGGTTGGACTTGTTTATGGACCAAGGGCCTTCAAAGCTTATAATTATTTGAATATGTGGAGAGGAAGAGCTGAAAAAAAAATGCTAGTGTGACCTCTAAAAGGTAGCAGCACATATCACAGAAAAAAACTGTCACATGCAGCCTTTTGTCACATAGTAAGCTACATTTCACCATATTTTCCAGTTTTTCTCCTCTTGGGAATGAAGGAAAGGTCAGTGCTTTTCAGAATTTATGGACAGTATGCAATCTAGGTGTGCTACTATGTCTAATCTGTTGGATCTTGATGTTTTTACACAGTGAAAATGCTTGACGGATTTTAATTGTGTAAATCTGGAAAAAAATCAACACAGTAGCTGTAGCAACAAGAATCATTTCTTTTAAATCAAGTCAATGTTACCTTGATGCCTTAGAAAGTTACATGTTTTTGTGCTTATATATAGACCCTTTTCTCAGGAGGCATATATATGAAGTGTCGGTACAGAAAAAGTGAGAGGCTGACAGATTTCTCAAAGACTGAATCAAAACAATTTTAATACTGCAAACTGAAGCTTCGTCTTTCTCATTTTAAATAACACTTCAACCTTGGGGATTTTTTTTTTTTTTAAATAATCCTAGACAGATTCCTGTATTAATAGCAAACAATAAAAGTGATAAGATAGTAAAAGAAATCTTGGGGCAGGTATAAAGTGTCACATAAAAATAGATAGAATGAAATAAGAGATAAACTCTGGAATAGGACAGGTTATTTGACCCTATTATGTACAGAGCAGAGACCTTGATGGATGAATATATGCCAGCATTTTGGCATATATCTATGCAATATCTAAAGGTCTTTTTCTAAATGTCGTAATTCCATCTTGTTTACAAGATTTTTACAAGATTCAAGGAATAAAGAATAGACATTAATTTGTTCATAGGGCCAAATCAGTGAACTAAAAATTAAAGGGTGTCTAGGTGTTATGTCCCTTGGACAAAAAGATTGATGATAGGCTGGAGTATATCATTTTCAGCATATTTCATTGATTGTATTGCCTACTTCTAACTGGCCACATAAGCAAGCTTCTGTGTTGGAGAGTCTTGTCTACTAATGATGCTTTTGGTCTTCCAAAATTCTAAGTAATATGCTGATTGTAAAAATTTGCCTTCTAATATGTAGACCCAATAAAGCTAAGAGTACAGGTAGTGCTCAACTTCCAAAAGTTCATTTAGTGACCATTCAAAGTTACAACAGCACTGAAAAAAGTAACTTACGACTGTTTTCACATTACGACCATTACAGCATCCCCGTGGTCACATAATCAAAATTCAGACACTTGGCAACTGCCATGTACTTATGATGAATGCAGGAACCTGGGGCCATGTGATCCCCTTTTGCAACCTTCTGACAAGCAAAGCCAGTGGGGAAGTCAGTTTCCTAAAAGAACTGTGTTACTAACTTAACTATGGTGATTCACTTAACAACTGAGGAAAGAATGATGGTGAAATGAGGCAAAACTCACTTAACAAATGTTTCATTTAGTAACAGAAATGTTGGACTTCATTGTGGTCCTAAGTTGAGGACCACCTATATAAGAGATTAATTATGAGGGCAGTTGGGGAAATATCTGGAGGAATGATTGACACCAATATCCAGCTAATTGGAAAGGAGTTTGTTGGTAGCTTATCTCATAAACAGCAGTTTAGTCAAAGATGCAGAAAGGCCTGGAAGAAGAGGTTCAAGAGAATCTACTTTAATGAGTTCAGAACTCATTAATAAGTGTAGAAGCGCCTGTTCGAAAAAGAGGAGGTTTCGCTCCAGGAGGCCCAGGACGCCATCCTGGCCCACGAAGTGGCCTGCAGGGCCATCCAGGCAGTCCAGGAGTCCAAAACCAGCAGCCAGGCGGCCAGCATCCACCAGCAGGTCGCCTCAGCCGAGGATGAGGAGGACGAACAGAGCATCGACCTCCTCCGGCGGAAGTCGACCCCCGACCACTGAGGCGGATGCCCGGACAAGCCCAAGCCGGCAAGCAACAACAAGAATTAGCAGAAGTGCGCAGGCTGCAGTGGAAACCATGTGCGCAGCCTCTGCAAGTTCCGGTCGGCCATGTGTCGGGCCTGCAAGAAAACAGGCCACATAGACATGGTCTGTCGTAGCTGCCACCCCCGAGAAGAGATCCACGAGCTGCGCCCAGAGTAGTCGCCGTTCAAAGGTACTGGGGCCCCGATCAAATCACGAATTGGCTATGTTTAGAGCCAGCTGGCCATCCACCACATGGGTAGCCACCGGCTGCTCAAACCCAAAATTAAACTAACAATCCGCTTGCAGGGCATTCCTTGCAGCATGGAGCTTGACTCCGGATCAGCGGTCTCCATCATTTCGGACGAGACCCTTAACTATATCAACAGCCGGAGCAAGCAGCGGATTAAATTACGGCCCTCAAATTTAGCCCTGACCGACTTCCAAAACTCGCCGGTCAAGGTAAAGGGGGAGGCCACCATTTCTGTGGGGTTTAAGAGTCGCAAAGAGCACCTGGAGGTTGTCGTGGTAGAGGGCCGGAGAGCCAGCCTAGTCGGCCTAGACTGGTTTGAGGCCCTGGGAATCACAGTCTCCGGGATCAACCGGATCCAGGGACAATCCATAGAGGCCGTCTGCAAACAGTTTGCAGACGTCTTCAATGGGACGCTGTCCAAGTACAGGGCCAAGCCACACAGGGCCAAGCCCCACAGAGCACTGGCATACTTCGCGGACTATGTGTGCAAGTGACCACCCAACAGCTGCATATGTATTAGCACACATTGTATATAGTTATGTATATAGTTGTAATGTTGGTTCTACGGTTGTCATGTGGTTCTTCTCTAAGGGGGGGAGGGGTGTTATGTATCCAGTGCAGGCATCTGCATAGCAACAGCCACTATGGGGCGTTGGCCTGGACAGTTTTGGCGGGAAACCTAGTTTCGGCGGGAAGCCTAGGGCCATTCCCATTGGCTGGACGCCTACCTGGCTAGGTATTTAAGGAGGCCAGGTAACCCTCGTTCCTCAGTACATTCCCCCCCCAATAAAGAGCTGAACACGTACTCCGGCTGGCATCTATTCCTTGCATCGGACCCACTACATTACAATAGTGATTAGGAGTGTCTTTCTGATCCAAGGATCTCCTTCTTTTGGAGTTGACCTGCTTAGCCTTTTAAACTTCCAAGACCTCAGGCTTCTCAGGGGCATTATCAATATGTAACAGCTGAAAAAAGTAAAATCCTGGTTGTAGCTCGTTTTGTTTTATGTCTAATATGCCAGGATTAATGCTTAAACATTAATATAATTGTGATGAAAAGGTCAGTGTAATCTACACCAGAAAACTATGCTCACATCAGAAAGTTATGAATGTAACCTTTGTTAATAATTTATGGCAATGTCTTTTCCAATGTGATAATATGCCTTTATTTCAACTGAAGCCAAGCCTATTTCCGAGAGTTCCCTAAATATTATCTTTCTAACACTAGAAAGACATTAACAAGGAAGTGTTCTGTAAAGATGAGGCACACCCCTTCAGGATAATATGCTCAGATAGACACACTCCATTTGCTTTGAAAAATGGTCCAATTATGCTCCATTTCAGTGTGCAGAAAAATGATGTACTTGCATAACTAGAAACAATAAATCTAACACTTAGAGAAGCTTCCCCCATGCAATTAGTTGCCAGAATGAAGCCAGAATTTAATCTTGAAGGAAACAGTAGTTGCTTCTATCACTCACAAAGGAGAGATATAAAACACTAACCTAGTATAAGAAATCTGAAGTTTTTATTTGGATAACACATTGGGTTTCTTTGTTGAAGTAGCAGCCTTTTCTCTGCCACAAACTCTGTCTGTGGGACAGGAGAATTGCTTATACGTGTCTTGAGTCACATTGCATTATACTAGTATAAGAGATTTAAACTGAGGAACTAGTCTCACTGTACTTTTTGTGCACTATACTAGAAATAAGCAAGAAAGAAATGAAAGCTGTAGCCAGAAAGAGAGAGAACTGGTTGATCTTTCCATTATAACTTGTTAGCTAGAAACATAATCCAATGCTTTCATATAATGCTACAAGTTGTAAATATGAAAATTTCGGTATCAAACAGCATTCACCAGAACATCTTTTCTTAAAGTTTTATTGATTTGTTTGCTAGATTTCTATCCCACCTTTCCTCCAGAGGCTCAAGGTATGCACAACAGGCTTTCCTCCAATTTTTCCCAGAACAACAACTCTGTGAGTTAAGTTGGACTCTTAGAGAATTATTATTAGCACCACCACCGCTTCTGGACTTTGTGCTTGAGGTGGAAAAAAATGACATTATGATTAGACTGATTTGCTGATACAGAAATGGCTAGTGCAGACTAGTATAGAAATGCACAAAGTTGAGATTTGATTTTAATGTCTGATTTTACTGCAACAGAGAGAGTTTCTTTCCCTCCCTTTCTTCACACCTTTTTTATTTTCCCTTTCTCTACTGTTGTCCACTACTGTTTGCTTTTGTATTTTCATATTTTATGTTATAAATGAATAAAACTACTACTACTACTACTAACAACAACAACAACAACAAACTGTGGTTGGGCCTGGATGGCTATCCCATGGCTGGGCCTGGATGGCTATCAGGTGCAGTCCCTATGGTTATGGGATTACTGGTCTTCAGATTGGTAGTGGCTTAGCCACTGTGAACCAACCCAGGCACCTCCCATCACCAATGATGAGAAGAAATAATAAAAAAAAATCCATACCAGATCGGTCGTCGCCCGGGTCAACAAGGACCGCGTCAGATGCTATGGCTCCTGGACATCTGTCAAAAAATGGGCCATAGGGCTCAGTTGTTACTGCTGGGGAACCAGAGCATACAACTGTAAAGTAACTGGAACAAAAGTGCAAAACCTGGACAACCAAAGAATATCGAGAAATCATACAATGCTACTACCAGGCAGAACCAACAGCCAGGGGATTTCAAAAAAGAATGATGCAACTGTGGAAGGAAAAGCACCTGGAAAATGATGTTGTCAGTAGGTGTGCAGAGGTCTCCTTGAACTACAAGAAGTTGCACAGACAATGAAGAGTACTGACAGCAGTAATAGTCACACAGTAACCACAAGAGACACTGAGTTATTTTACTTTAGTTTAATTTAATTTAATTTAATAATATTTGTATACCGCCCTTCTCCCTGAGGACTCAGGGCGGTTCACAGGGCAGAATAAAATACTAAATACAAACATTAAAAAGAGATTAAATGATTGCCCAAGTTAAAACAATTGGAATACAATTCTAAAACCCCAAGATAAAATTAAGACACCAAAAATAAAAAAAACCCACCAATCCCCATCAGGCTAGGCCGGCTTGTACAAACAGAAACGTCTTGAGATCACGACGAAAGGAGCGAAGATCGGGCGCCATCCGGAGCTCTACCGGTAGCTGATTCCACAGCTTCGGAGCACCCACAGAGAAGGATCTCCCCCTGGGGGCCACCAATCGACATTCTCTGATCGGTGGCACACTGAGGAGGCCCTCTCTGTGGGAACGCACAGGGCGCAGGGAGCTTGATGCCGGCAGCAGATGTTCCCTAAGGTACTCCGGCCCCATGCCATGGAGGGCTTTGAACACCGTTACCAGTACCTTGAATCTCACCCGGAAGACAACTGGCAACCAATGCAGCTCACGGAGCAGAGGTGTAACGTGGGAGTATTGGGAGACTCCCAACACAACTCTCGCGGCTGCATTCTGTACCAGTTGGAGCTTCCGGGTGGTCCTCAAGGGCAGCCCCATGTAGAGAGCATTGCAGTAGTCCAGACGAGAGGACACGAGCGCATGAGTGACCGTGCACAAATCATTCCGGCTAAGATAGGGCCGCAACTGGTGCACCAGGTGAACCTGGGCGAAGGCCCCCCTAGTCACAGCTCCTATATGGTCTTCCAAGGTGAGCCGTGAATCTAGGAGGACTCCCAAGTTGCGAGCCCTATCTACGGGGGGTAATAGTTCACCCCCATAGCCAGAGGTGGAATGTCCGAATAAGCCCGGGATGAAGGTATGCAAAGCCACTCAGTCTTGTCGGGGTTGAGTTGAAGTCTGTTCCTCCCCATCCAGACCCGAACCGCCTCCAGGCAACGGGACATCACGTTGAGGGCATCACTGGGGTGGTTTGGGGTCGAAAGGAAAAGTTGGGTATCATCAGCGTACTGATGATACCCAACTCCAAAGCCACGAATGATCTCACCCAGCGGTTTCATGTAGATGTTGAACAGGAGAGGCGAGAGGACCGACCCCTGAGGAACTCCACAAATGAGAGACCTCGCGGTCAACCTCTGCCCTCCTGCCAACACCGACTGCGAACGTCCCTGGAGATAGGAGGAGAACCACTGTAAGACTGTGCCTCCCACTCCCAGTCCCCTGAGACGCCGCAGCAAGATACCATGGTCGATGGTATCGAAAGCCGCCGAGAGGTCTAATAGGACTAGAACAGAGGAATATCCCCTGTCCCGAGCCCTCCAGAGATCATTCACCAGCGCGACCAATGCCGTCTCCGTGCTGTGCCCGGGCCTGAAACCCGATTGGTACGGGTCTAGATAATCCGCTTCATCCAGGACCAGAGGGAGCTGATGCGCCACCACACTCTCAACAACCTTCGCAAGAAAGCGAAGGTTGGAGACAGGACGAAAGTTGTTCAATACATCTGGGTCCAAGGCAGGCTTCTTGAGGAGAGGCCTCACCACCGCCTCTTTCAAGACGGCGGGGAAGCTACCCTCACTCAGAGAAGCCAATATAACTTTGTGGTTGAAAAACAAAGCACGGTCAAAAATAAACAGTCCAGGTCATACACAATAGTAACAGTCCAAGTAGTAATCCAAATACAAAGTCTTCTTACTGGTCCAGAGGTAAAAAAAACAAACACAGTTGTTCAGGTTTAACACAGCAGTAAACCAACAATAGCAGTATCAGAGTAATTAACAGTGAAAAACAGCGAGAGCAGAGAGAAAGAAGCTACATTCCTAGCTCCCTCTTATAGCCATGAGAACACTTACACACCCATTGGCCAATTAATGTCTTAAAGTCACAATATCATGGTTAATATATTTTGAACCCAACTATGTAGGCTATCACCATATGCCTAACAGATGTAACTGAACAACGATTAATGGATCAAAGATGTTTCATCATCCGTAATAAAGTTTTTACAGATGTGGAAATTCAACATCTAGGAACATTGGCTAAAAAGAAAACAATAAGCAATGATGATGAACAGGCTGAAAAAATGGTTCCAATACCTGAACAAACTGACCAACAAACTGACCAACCAGTGGAAGAAGCCGCCACACATGATGAAGACTCCCCTGTGCAACAACTCGAAAGTGTAGAGCTCAGTAATCTAGCAAAAATGCTGAAAGAAAAGATTGAAAACCACATCAAAGAAAACACAGAAAGAAAAAGACTGCCTGCCATCCGTGAAGTGCATAGCAAATGAGTGAAGGATTTACTAAATGCTGTGAACAGCATTTTAACTTCATTCTGCATCCAGCACACTGTATGAAACAAACCAACTAATGTACAGTACAGCCACCATTATAACTGCAGAATTGGGTTATAAAATGCCAAAAAAGAAACCCATTGAAAATTTCACTTGAAAATAAAACAAAAAAACTATGAGGAGATGTCAGCAAATTGAAATACTTGAAAGAAGGAAAAATAAAGAACGAAAAGCTGAAAAATAGTTTACAAAAAATATAACTTGGAGGAAAAAACAATCACGGAAATCATGGAAAACCTAAAACAGCATGTAATAGCAACAGCAAAGAAAATTGAAAGATATGAAAGATGAATAAAACAATATTGTGAAAATGTCCAGTTCAGAAGAAACCAGCACCTCTTCTATCGGTCACTTGACAAAAATAAAGTCCAAACTACTGTTCTACCATGTAAAGAAAAAACCTTAAAATTTTGGAAAGAACTGGGAAAATCCAGTAGAACTTAATAAAACTGCCTCCTGGATCAAAGATATCCAAAAACAAGCAACACAAAACAAAATGGAGAATATTGTAATAACCACTGATATGGTTGGAAAACAAGTAAAGAAGGTCAAGAACTGAAGTGCACGTGGCCTGGATGAGCTGCATGGATACTGGTTGAAACACCTCACCAGCCTCCATCACTGCATGGCCACTCAGTTTGATGAAATGCTTCAAAATGCCACAAGTGAAGAATGGTTAATAACTGGCCGAACATACTTGATAATGAAAGACCCTGAAAAAAGCACAAAACCAAGCAACTACTGCCCAATTACTTGTCTGCCAACAACATTGAAACTTTTTACAAGAATACTGGCAAATTCAGTATTCAGTCATCTGATGGAAAACAATTTGTATCTCACAGAACAAAAAGGAAATTATAAAAAATCAAGAGGAACAAAAGATCAGTTGCTCATTGACAAAATGGTACTTAAAAATGCAAAATGACAAAAAACTAATTTAAATGTGGCGTGGATTGATTACAAGAAAGCATTTGACTCATTACCCTACAGTTAGATTAATGCATGTTTGGAAAACTTTGGAATCAGCAAAAACATCTGTACATTTTTGAAAGCAAATATGCAAAAATGGAAAACAGTTCTAACAGCAAATGGGGAGAACATTGATGAAATCAACATCAGATGAGGAATCTTCCAAGGGGACTCAGTTTCACCACTACTGTTAAACATCACATTAATTCCATTGACAATAATATTACAAAACACAAAACTGGGATACCACATCTCAAGCTAGGATGGCAAGATAAACCATCTACTATACATGGATGACTTAAAACTGTATGTGAAAAGCCACACTGAACTTGAATCAATACTCAACACAGTTCAAGTGTTTAGCAGCGACATCAGAATGGAATTTGGACTTGGAAAATGTGCTACAGTATATTATCCATGGATGACTTAAAACTGTATATTATCCATGGATGACTTAAAACTGTATGTGAAAAGCCACACTGAACTTGAATCAATACTCAACACAGTTCAAGTGTTTAGCAGCGACATCAGAATGGAATTTGGACTTGGAAAATGTGCTACAGTATTATCCATGCAGCAAGGAAAAATGGGAAAAATAGAAGGAATAGAGCTGGGAAATGGAAGTATTATGAAAGCACTAGCAAAGGATGATGGTTACAAATACCTAGGCATATTGGAAGCAGATAACATCTTGAATGGAAAAGTCAAAAAGTCAACACAAAAGGAATACATCAGGAGAGTCCGCAAAATACTAAAATCAAACCTGAATGCTGGAAATATAATTAAAGCCATTAATACATGGGCAGTCCCAGTGATACACTACTCAGCTGGAATTATCAACTGGACTTTGGCTGAATTGGAACACCTAGACCAGAAAATGTGTAAACTTTTGAATATGCACCATGCTCTACATCCACGAAGTGACATTGACAGGTTGTATCTGCCAAGAAGAATAGAGGGCAGAGGGCTACTGCAAATCCACCAAACTGTAGAAGAAGAAAAATGAAGTTTGAATGACTATGTAAATCAAAGTACAGAAAAATTGTTGCAGGCTGTGAAAACAGAGAGCATTATAAAAATAACAGAAACAAAGGCAGAATATAAGGAAAAACGGCTGGATGACAGATTAAATAGATGGAAACCCAAAGCTTTGCATGGACAGCATTTGAAAAACATTGAAGGAAAATGTGATAACAACTTGACATGGGCATAGCTTAAGATGGGAACCATCAAGAAAGAAACAGAAGGCTTAATACTGGCTGCTCAAGAAGAAGCACTACAAACTAATGCCATGAAAGCGAAGATACAAAAATCTACTGACAATCCAAATTGCCGACTTTGCAACAAAATTGAAACTGTTTCGCATTTAATATGTGAGTGCAGCAAAATTGCGCAAACTGAATACAAAGCTAGACATGACTGAGTTGCTAAACTAATCCACTGGGCATTGTGTAAAAAATACAACTTGCCTGTGTCCGAAAAGTCATGGGAACATAGGGTGGAAAAAGTTGTCGAGAATGAGAGGGTGAAGATCTTGTGGGACTTCCGAATACAGACAGATCACCATTTGGAACACAACACGCCAGATATCACAGTCATAGAGAACCGAAGCATACAGTTGATTGATTTTGCTGTACTAGGAGATGCTAGAGTCGAAGAAAAAGAACTGGAAAAAATTATGAAATACCACGACCTGGCTATAGAAACTGTGTGATTATGGATGAAATGTGTAACAGTGATAGCCATTGTCATCGGGGCACTGGGAACTATGTCCAAAAACTTTGCAAAATACATCAAGAAATTGCAGCTTATAACTCCAGCAAAGCTATAAAAAACTGTGCTACTCGGAACATCTTACATTTTAAGGAGATACCTGGTTGATACTTAGGATGCTGGCAGCTGCCCGTGTCAACCATTAGTGCCAGTCAATTTGACTGTTCAGTTGACTGATTTTCATGTTTTATGAATAAAAGTTTTTAATAATAATAATAATAATAATAATAATAATAATAATAATAATAATAATAATAATAATAATAATAATAATAATAATAATAATAATAATACTGGCACGAAGTAAGTTTTCAGGACTGAATGTGAAATTGAACCTCCCCAGTTCTATTTCAACATCCCACACATTTGCCATGATACTGCCCCAAACAATATAATTTGACTAATAATTAGTGCAGGACTGTACATAACTAACACTAGCAAAATATATCTTTAATACATAGATGTGTATGATTGGAACATTTATTGATTTTACAAAAATAACATCAGCTATAATAAGGCTGAAAATATGGGGCACTATAACAGTGATACCAACATCTGTAATAGCATAATATCAAACTTATTGTAACAAAAGTTATTGTAGCAAATGTTATTTGTAAAGTTCCAAATAAAATGCTGCATCTCTATACTTATCACCAAGTCACCTATATTTCTGTTTTGAAAGAAATGTGGACCGTACTAGTGTAGATTCATAATACAGTCATGGCCGAAATTGTTGGCACCCCAGAAATTTTTCCAGAAAATCAAGTATTTCTCACAGAAAAGTATTGCAGGAACACATGTTTTGCTATACACAGGTTTATTCCCTTTGTGTGTATTGGAACACAACAAAAAAGGGAGGAAAAAAAGCAAATTGGACATAATGTCAAACAAAACTCCAAAAATGGGCCGGACAAAATTATTGGCACCCTTAACTTAATATTTGGTTGCACACCCTTTGGAAAAAATAACTGAAATCAGTCGCTTCCTATAACCATCAATAAGCTTCTTATACCTCTCACCTGGAATTTTGGACCACTCTTCCTTTGCAAACTGCTCCAGGTCTCTCTTATTGGAAGGGCACCTTTTCCCAACAGCAATTTTAAGATCTCTCCACAGGTGTTCAATGGGATTCAGATCTGGACTCATTGCTGGCCACTTCAGAACTCTCCAGCACTTTCTTGCCATCCATTTCTGGGTGCTTTTTGATGTATGTTTGGGGTCATTGGCCTGCTGGAAGACCCAAGATCTCGGACGCAAACCCAGCTTTCTGACACTGGGCTCTACAGTGCGACCCAAAATCCTTTGGTAATCCTCAGATTTCATGATGCCTTGCACACATTCAAGGCACCCAGTGCCAGAGGCAGCAAAACAACCCCAAAACATCATTGAACCTCCACCACATTTCACTGTAGGTACTGTGTTCTTTTCTTTGTAGGCCTCATTTCGTTTTCGGTAAACAGTAGAAAGATGTGCTTTACCAAAAAGCTCTATCTTGGTCTCATCTGTCCACAAGACGTTTTCCTAGAAGGATTTTGGCTTACTCAAGTACACTTTGGCAAACTGTAATCTTGCTTTTTTATGTCTCTGTGTCAGCAGTGGGGTCCTCCTGGGTCTCCTGCCATAGCGTTTCATTTCATTTAAATGTCGACGGATAGTTTGCGCTGACACTGATGCCCCCTGAGCCTGCAGGACAGCTTGTATTCCTTCGGAAATTGTTTGGGGCTGCTTATCCACCATCCGGACTATCCTGCGTTGCAACCTTTCATCAATTTTTCTCTTCTGTCCACGACCAGGGAGATTCGCTACAGTGCCATGGGTTGCAAACTTCTTGATAATGTTGTGCACTGTGGACAAAGGCAAATCTAGATCTCTGGAGATGGACTTGTAACCTTGAGATTGTTGATATTTGTCCACAATTTTGGTTCTCAAGTCCTCAGACAGTTCTCTTCTCCTTTTCTGTTGTCCATGCTTAGCGTGGCACACACAGACACACAATGCAAAGACTAAGTGAACTTTTCTCCTTTTTATCTGCTTTCAGGTGTGATTTTTATATTGCCCACACCTGTTACTTACCCCAGGTGAGTTTAAAGGAGCATCACATGGTTGAAACAATCTTGTTTACCCACAATTTTGAAAGGGTGCCAATAATTTTGTCCGGCCCATTTTTGGAGTTTTGTTTGACATTATGTCCAATTTGCTTTTTTTCCTCCCTTTTTTGTTGTGTTCCAATACACACAAAGGGAATAAACCTGTGTATAGCAAAACATGTGTTCCTGCAATACTTTTCTGTGAGAAATACTTGATTTTCTGGAAAAATTTCTGGGGTGCCAACAATTTTGGCCATGACTGTATAAGACTGCTGTCAATCTCTTTTTCATTTTGGCAGTAAGGAAATTGAAGACTTACGTTTAATGCAAATCAGGTTTTAACCCCGGCATTGAAATTCTGGGAATGAGAAGATTGGTTGTAGATTATAATAGTTTTAGAGTATGTTTCTTTAACTGTTGCATATTATATTGATAGGTATTTTTATAATGCTTTGCGCCAAATTTGTCCTGCATATTTTCATGAATGAAATGTGGTGTTTTGAATTTCACTGTACCAATTACTCTCCAGCAGACTACAAACTTCTGGGGAACTTCAAGAAAGGATATTGTGCAATAGAAGGCAACATTAGCAGTTACACACCACAACTTTCAGAAAATAAGGTAAAGGTAAAGGTTCCCCCGCACATGCGTGCTAGTCGTTTCCAACTCTAGGGGCCGGTGCTCATCTCCGTTTCAAAGCCGAAGAGCCAGCACTTGTCTGAGGATGTCTCCATGGTTCATGTGGCCGGCATGACTAGATGCGAAAGGCGCACAGAACGCTGTTACCTTCCCACTGTAGTGGTCCCTATTTTTCTACTTGCATTTTTACGTGCTTTCGAACTGCTAGGTTGACAGAAGCTGGGACGAGTAACAGGCACTCACTCTGTTACACGGCACTCGGGATTCGACCCGCCAAACTGCCGACCTTCTGATCGACAAGCTCAGCATCCTAACCCACTGAGCCACTGCATCCCTAATCAGAAAATAAGTAAACAAACAAAAAAAAACTAAAAAAAAGAAAAAAAGAAAAAAAAACACTAAGAAAGTAATAGGGATTTTATTCCAGGATTTGTTGTTGTAAACATAAAGATCTTAATAAAAATAAAGGCTTGGAGTTAGGATTAGAGTTGGAACATAAACAGAACAGAAGCGAAAAATATTATTAGGATAGCATTTTTTAATATTTTTTATTCAGTTCTAGATACCCAGACAGTTGTAGTGAAGCTGAAATAATTCACAGAGATGCATCAAAGATGATCAGAGGACTAAAAAGTAAATGCCATAAAGAGAGACTGAAAAATCTGGGAATTCTTGGGCTTTGGAAGAGAAGTCTGAGGGAGGACATGGTAGCGCCTCTCAAATATCAGACAGCCTATAGCAAAAAACAAGATATACGTAACTATCAAAATCGCAGAATAATAATTTTAAGACATAGGAAGGCAGTTTCTAAATAAATATTTGAAAAATGATTGGCTTTGTAGGAAGCAAAGAGGGAAGTTCACAAGTGGCAATTACATAATTGTAATTATAAGTGTGACCTGGTTGCCAAGTGTCCAGATTGTCATTATATAACTTTGGGGAGCCTATGATGGCCGTAACTTCAAAGACTAGTCAATGTCCACCTCATTCACCATTGTTGCTGAGTGAATGTCATAACCCAAGGACTACCCAAAACTAGTCTAATCTTTCACTGGACAAAGAGACTGATGGAAGCCTTCTATCCCAGCAAAACAGATAATTCAAAGCTTTTGCAGTGCACTGGTAGGAAAAAATGATACTGCACAAGAATTTGAACTTGTGAACACACTCAGAGTTGCAAAACTGATGTAGACCAGATCAGGAAACAGACTCTATAGGAAGATTGGAATTATACTTGTATTATGATATTATTACGATCCATAGAATCTATCATGCTTCCCATATATCTTTTCTTTCTCCTGAAAGCTCTTTTGTGGCAACTTGAAAACTGTTTACGCTTCCAACAGGGCAAAATATCTTCTCAGGTCTTTGGCTTGTGATTAGGAAACCTTCTTCCACCATCAATTCCTGCTGTGGCATCTCCATTCTTTGGTCTGGTAAACCTGGATTCTTTCACAAAAGCAGAAGTGTAATTACTCCACTCCTCTGGTCCTTTTTCTTTAAGCATTTCTACAATCTTACATGGCCTGCAAATGTAAGCCAGTTTGTTCTAAATAGAAAGATAAACATTCCCTAAATATTGCAGGTCATAGTACTGTTGGTGAAAGCTTTTTATTTTATAAGGCCTTTTTCAGGTTTTGCTTGACACCTGTTGACTGTCTGCAGTTTTCTCAGCAACATTTTTGGAAGTGTTTTGTCATTGCCACTTTCCTAGGTCTGAAAAAAAATGACTGGCTCAGAGTCACTATGTCTTTGGGTCTAAAGCTGGACTAGAGCTGCGGTGGTGCAGTGGTTAGAATGCAGTATTGCAGGCTAACTCTACTGACTGCCAGCTGTCTGCAGTTCTGCAGTTTGAGTCTCACTGGCTCAAGGTTGACTCATCCTTCCATCCTTTCAAGGTTGGTAAAATGAGAACCCAGACTGTTGGGGGCAATATGCTGACTCTGTAAACTGCTTAGAGAGGGATGTAAAGCAGTGTGAAGCAGTATATAAGTCTAAATGCTATTGCTATAATTCACAGTCTTCTGGCATTTAGCTTGATGCTGTGGGAAGTTAATCCCACAGAGAAGGAAATATTAAAAGGGCAGAAAAATATATTTCCTCAAAGGATCTTAGAGAGGCAGAAAACATGCCCAGTTTTCTTAATAGCCCCAAGTCTCCCTCCCCCAAGCAGAAACCAGCTTCATAGATATGCAGATGTAAATACTGTAATCTATTCAGGAAGGTTGGAGGCCCCCAGCTAGAAGCTTAGGAAGACAAAGACACCTAAAATCTACATACCCCACTCAAAGTCTAAGACAGGACATAATAGGATTAACCCACAGATGCCAAAAGGGCACACCCAGACTCAAGTCAGGAAATACAAAGCCTCAAACAAGAACAAGAAACAACTCCAAACAAAAGGCTCCAGAGGGTATAAAAACCCACTCCCTACATGTGCTCATTCTCTCTCTTTTTCTTCCAGAGCCATCTTTCAGTCTGGCTTTCCTCTTCAATAAACTGCAAACTTCTTTCTAAAACAATCGCCATGTTGTTTATCCCCGGCTTGGACTAAACCATGATGAAGGCTTTTCTTTCAACAATGCCTTTAACAAATACACCAAACACCCTTAATCAATTAAATATTGTCAATTTAGAGGGGAAAATCTGTTAAGAACTTCCCCTTAAACTCTCCTGTTGCTCCTCTTGTTGCTTTTCTCAGTCTTGAGAAAAGAAAGCAGTGGGATGGAATGCACAGTGATCTGTTCAAATGTTATAAAGAAGAGATTCTCAGGAAAGATACCTCATAAACAGAATGCAATCATCTGAAGAATTTAGGCATGAAAACTACTAATAATCTGGCTGGATTCAATTAAATGTCTATGTAATCCCTTGATGTCTCATTTAGACCTGGGACTCATCAGATATTCTGTGAAGTGTATATGATTTAAATGAAGGACACAGATGCTTTCTAACATTTGTCCCAGCTTCGTATGCTTGGAGAATGGTGAGCAGCTGTGGAAAGATGAATTTACTTAATCATTTTAATGCATCTAAAACTAGTAAAGTACACTAGCAGTTCCCTTTCCACAGCCGATCTGTTCTGTAACAATGTGCTTCCTTCCAAATTGGATTCTCCACCTTGCTTTCACAACATTACCAGGCTAACCAAATTGAAGCAAGAATGGTTCCCTTCTATATAAAACGTGTCACAGAAAGGGAATCTAAGACACCTAGAGCAGGGGTAGGCAACCTTGGCTTTTTTATGACTCATGGACTTCAACTCCCAAATTCCTGAGTCAGCAAAGTTGAAGTCCATGAGTCATAAAAGAGCCAAGGTTGCCTACCCCTGACCTAGAGTATGGTTTTGAAGAAAAAAAAGAAAAAAATATACCAACAATTCAAATGATCCAGTAGAATTGAGTAATTATGTCCATCTATATCAATTTGTTTCTCTATCTATAGAAGGCTGTCCATCAGATTCACTAAAGTCTTTCTTCCAAGGAGCACTGGAATAATTCAAAAGAGATTTTCACTTACTTGGAATAGAGCAAGAAGTTCTGAATTTCCTCTATTTTGAATGTGGACTTCAAGACAATTCCAGTTGTGACCTAGCAGCAGGGCTTTTTTTGTCATAGAACGCTCAGAACGGAGTTCCGGCACCTTTTCTGGATGGAACCTTGTAGGGTAGGCAAGGACGGTTGTATGACATGTGTGAGTTCTGGCACCTTTTTCTTTTACAAAAAAAGCGCTGCCTAGCAGCATCAGTGTGCTGGAATATTTGACCTAGTGTTGCAATAGTCAGTGTTTGTGTGTATGTGTGTGTGTGGGGAGGGGGAGAAATATCATTTCATTGTTTATATAAAATACCAGTTGGTGAAAGGTAGCCCTTGTGATCACAGTATCACACACAGTGAGAAGATGTTGGAGCTTGAGGAAGAATCTTCATTTTCAAATTTGTTCTAGCTCAACCTTTCATCTTGAGCAACCTTGAATAAAATATTGTCAGTTGCATAAGCAATTATCATTAATCTCTGATGACTAATATGTTTTATGGATAAATTCAATAACAGACCCTTCACAATGTGCTCTGCTACATTTAGGAAAGGGCATCATCATTCCTTATAAATACCTTTTCTCTTACACAACTCTTCTCAGCCTACTTACTTGATATATATTGCCTTTTCTCTTGCATTCTGGATTTTTAAAGTGGAAACTAAATGCTATCTGGACTTAGCTTCTTGCCAGCATTGACATGACACATAGAAGACACTAAATAGAATCTTGGCTGAAAATAGTTCTCTGTCTACAACAGCTTGAAATTCAGTAAAGTTAGCTCTGAATGTTCTTAGAATCTGATTTGCTGTGCATAAAAAGTTAGAGAAGTAGTCGTAAGTTGCCAAACAGGCATCATGCTGATGGATTTTACTTTGGATTTTGGTCTGTTTTCCCCACTCTTCATGGTGACCTGTGATGAAAACCTTCTGGAACAGTTATTAGTGTGGATAGCTTGCCACAAAGATATTTACTGCCTTGAATCCCTGTCTATGATGTAGGTCTTTGCATTATCCTTTTAAAAGGAGGTTTTGTTGGAGTCAGCTTCAGTTCCAACAATTTCCCCCCTCATTTACTTCCTGTTTCAACTTACGCCTGTTAAGTAATGTATTTGCACTGTGCATGTATTAACAGAGTTTGAATGATTGATTATGTGCCATTAAATTGTTGTCACCTCTTAGTGCCCATATGTATAGATTTTCTCTATGATAATCTGTCCATAATCCAGTCATTCAGTTAAGGGAATCATAGCTTGAAATGATGTGTGAAGATCTGGCTATAGAAAAGAAAGTTAAACTGGTCTTAAATTGCCCAGTTTTGTTGCATAATCAGGAGGACAGCATTGGGCTAGAACTTGCTACTTACAGTATCTAGAACCTGCCTTTCTCCCCTTGCCCCTGAGCTCCAGTTTCTTTTTCAATACTATGGTATTGAAAAAATTAGAATTCTGAGATGAAGGAGGAGGAGGAGGAGGAGGAGGAGGAGGAGGAGGAGGAGGAAGAGGAGGAGGAGATTAATATGCTGACCAATTCCCAGTAATTCTGGATGGTTTACAATTATTAGAGCATCAAAAAAAATAGAGAACAATAGAAAACACACATACAAAAACCATGACAAAGACCCAATGATGGCAAATAAAACACACATAAAAGGGAATATATAGGAAGGGACATCAATTGTTCTCTCTAAAGTCTTGGGTGAAGAGACAGGATTTTGAAATACCAGTAGAGTGGAAAGTTCCTTTCAACAGCTCATGCGTGAGACAACTTTAAATTGTTCTCAGGTACACTAGTATTAAATAAGTGTTTCCTCCATAATTCTGGCATTGGTAAATGATATGGACAAAGTGTGCAAAATTTATTAGGCTTATCACCCACTACCTTGGAATGAAGTCAGGGAACTGCAATGAGGCAGATGGGATGGGCAATGGAGACAGCACATACTGTACTTCCATGTCAGAAGCACTGAAGCACTGCTCTGGTGAACGGATTAGCTGATGTCATCACTGTTGTCCATGGAATTCCCAGTTGATGGCTCCTTTCATGTTCCCATTAATGAGCCCACCAAAGTGGTATCTATTTATCTACTTGCATTTGAACATCTAGGTCAGCAGGAGCTGGAGCAAATGATAGGAGCTCACCCCCATCACACAGCAGCACTCGGGCTTCAAATGCAGCACTTGGGCTTCAACCCAGCATCCTAGTCAGACTAGCGACTGCACTCGAGACAGCACATGTTAGGTTGGTATTGTTTTACACCATCTCAAGTCAAGTGGACATTGTGGAGAAAGTTCCATAGAATTTAGACATCTGTAAAAAAGATAATTACAGTGCCTGAGAATTATGTCTCTTTTCAGGAGAAAAATAAAAATGTAGTGTATACTGAAAGATGGAATGAGAGAGGAAGGGGATAGACAGATGGATTTGAAATAGAACAAGTAAACATGAAATAATATGCCAAATTATACTGTAGTATTAAATGTCAGAGAGTTACAGTCAGTATGAATTTTCAGCCTCACCCCTAATTATCATACTTCTCTCTAATAGCTAGGTAAACAGTTGCAATGCACCTGCAATACTGATGAATACATTTATTGTTGAAAAGCAAATGAAATCGTTATTGAAAAAAAGTGGCTTTCACACATGTTCTACAATTTAGGATTAGATGCCGAAATATCCTTATTTGTACAAGGCAACTCAGTGGCTTAATTCAAGAATTAAAATACAAATTTTCATGCAAGAGCATAAAATAATATGCTTCTTTTTCCTGAATACATATACCTGTAACTCTAATGTTGTCCATTTTTCCATCTCTCTAACATTTGAAGCAATCCCTTTGTTCTTTCAACTTTGTTTCTGATTATAATAAAATGATAGCCAATTAGTTATGGATTGCTGGCTCTAATACAAAATCTGTAAATATTTCCATCCTGATTATACTATATTGTAGGTGGGCATTGCACCTTATAAACAATGTAATTAAATTTAACTCTAGAAGAGCTTCCCATGACCTTTAAACATTTCCTGAGGTTATTCCAATGTTTTAAGTTCAATATTTCATTTTCAATTATTATCAGAGACAAGTTCAAGGGAGTCTTGACATTTGATTTTTTTTAGAAATCTATAATACTTTATACGTAATTAGATTCTAGGTTGGGGCTAATATTTTAGGACTATATTTTGAACTTAATAAGGCTTAATATATAGCAGTTAACCTAACAACAATTTCATCTAGAATTCCAAGTGGCCTCTGATAGTTTCCCTCCCAATGTAAAAGCAAATGCATTTTCTCTTCTGCATCAAAGCTACTTCCTTTCTCTGACACTACATACCCAAGATGTCACTCCACTGATTATGAACTCTAGAAGGTGCTAGCTTATTGTTAGATCTGTTGTAAGAGGAGGACTAGAATATGAAGTAAACTTTGTATTTTGGTATTCACTTTCTTCTCTCTCATCCCACCTATGGCAGTAATATAATTGCTCTGAAGTTACCAGAGAGTGAGAAAACAATGACTTTATGCTACTTTGTAATGAAGAAGAGTCAACAAATAATTATTTCCCCCATCCTAATTTGAATGTGTGTGTATGTGTGTGTGTATATATATATATATATATATATATATATATATATATATATATATATATATATATATATACACATACACACATACACACACATTCAAATTATATATGTGTGTGTGTGTGTGTGTGTGTATAATTTTTCAGTTGTGCCTTTTACTATATTTTTTCTCTACTGTTACCGTACCGTTATAGCAACTTTTCTCCTTTTTATTTTTAGCTATAGCTTAGTTAAGTAGATCTCAGTCAAAGAAGTTATATTAAAGAACATGGTATCACTGTGCTTTGTAGCCAAAGCACTTTTGTACAGAATTCAGTACAAAATGATACTACAAATGGCAAATAAAGAAATGGGAAAGCAAGAACCACATTTTTGGTATTGGATGACAGGTCATCCTTGAAGTACAGCAGTTTGTTTAGTGACCATTTGAAGTTATGACACTGAAAAAAGTGACTTATGACTGTTTTTCCCACTTACAATCATCTCCTTGGTCATGTGATCAAAATCCAGATGCTTGGCAACTGGCATGTACTTATAAGGGTTGCAGTGTCCTGGAGTCATGAGATCCCCTTTTGCAACCTTCTGACAAGCAAAGTCAATGGGAAAGCCAGATTCACCTAACAACCTTGTTACTAATTTAACAACTGCAGTGATTCACTTAACAACCGTGACCTGAAAGGTCATAAAACAGGGTAAAACTCATTTAATAAATGTCTCACTTAGCAGCAGAAATTTTGGGGTCAATTGTGGTCGTAGGTCAAGGACTACTAGTTATGATTATTCTATATTGGTGTCCCAAAAGCCAAATACCAAAATACAGCAAACACTACCCCCCATTAGACACCAAAAAGGGAAGAGTTTTTTTTAAAATTTCCTTCCTTTCAGCTCTATAAGTCTCTATTAATTCCCACTGATTTCTTTTTATAAAATAAGGCTATATAGGAGCCGTGATGGAGCAGTGGTTAGAATGCAGCATTGCAGGCTGACTCACTGCTCACTGCCAGGAATTTGATCCTCACTAGTTCAAGGTTGACTCAGCCTTCCATCCTTCTGAGGTCAGTAAAATGAGGACCCAGATTGTTGGGGACAATATGCTGGCTCTGTAAACTGCTTAGAGAGGGTTGTAAAGCACTGTGAAGCAGAATATAAGTCTAAGTGCTATTGCTATATAACTAGCAACAGAATTAAAAACACATCCATTTTGTCTGAATGTGCAACAAGCCCCCCCCCTTACTCCTAGCATACCTAAAACAAAGCAGATGCATACTCTACAGGGTTTCCCCAGCCAAAGTGAATATCTTTTAAAAAATAAACTTTTGTTGCAGCAGCTTTGGTAATCAACTGAACAAAATGTGCTATTTCATCCCCCCCCCCCCAGTATTTGTTTCAAACATCTTTTATTTACTCTTGAGCCAGCTCAGCTGCTTCATCAATACTTTTTAACTTTTTATATTGTGTGTGATCTGTGATCACTGAAATTGTTTGTGTTGAAATCAGTCTCTGAGTATGCTGATCACAAATACCGTGCAACTAGGAAAAGGCAGGCTGAAGATCTATTTGTGTTTGTATACATGTGAAAACAAAGCACAAAGAAAGGAAGTTCCAACTTAGAAACCATACAGATCTTGGTCTTAATCACTTCTTATTTTGCAGAAAAATCAATCATATTGTGTCCATATGGATTCTTGACAAGCTACAAAACAATTCTGCTTGTTGTAGCATTATTATTACACTAAAATGTGTCAGATTTATCAACTAGATATAGATACTGTACATTTCCAATGTAATTAGAAAGAAACACAATTTTGTATACCAACAGAGAAGACCCTTACCCTCCATCTTTTGGCCCTACTTCACAACTGAATGTCCAAGAATTACTTCCCTTGGATTCGATGGACAAGTTTATTAGCTTCTCTTTAAGTAATTTCTCTCATTACTGATTTTGCTTTTCCCCCTAGCACTGATTATGATAATATTGAATGCAAAGGACAGATCAACAGATCTGGTAGGTAGGAGCTTTATATGGGCAGCTATATTCTATCTTCCTAAAGATTCTCAAACTTAAATTGTATTTCCCCCAGAAAACATTCACTAGCATTTATGATATCAGCTTCTAGCACTCAGTCATGATGAATGACATTAAAGGACACCACAAGTCAACAGGATTTCATTTCCCCTCAATCTCCAAAAACCTAAAGTATCTCAAAACAAATGCAATCTGATATTAAACCTAAGGTGCAATTCAAACTGGTCAGATCTGCAGGGCAATTTCTCTTGCAGCTACCTTTACCGTAAGAGAAACATTGCCCATGATACCACATAAAGCTGAAAAGAAATCACATGTCTGACAAATAGGTTGCTCTCTTAATAACTGCCTTGGTAATTTAGTTTCATGTGCACTAGAAATATCCCCGAGCAACAAGGTGAATCCACTTCTTGAAAAGATCTGTTGTACAATGTCTTTGATTCATGCTTATTATGGATGTTCACTCATTTACAGGATTTTGGAATGATTTTTTTTGTGCTCAGAATGAACAGAAAATCTCTCCTTGATCTTTCTCCTATAGCCACTTTTATATGATAGTGCCATGGCATTTTCTAGAACCTGAATCTACTGAGGCATATTTGAGGGTGTTCAACACTTCATTTTACCTGATAAAAACACTGAACAGTGGAGCCTCTCCAAATGGCTTTATGAAGAACAATGAAATTGCAACAAAACTATGTTTTGGCATTAGTCTCCTTGTGCTTTCCCCAATTACTTCCTCTTTCGTGGGTCAAAACAACATTATTTAGTTCTAGAAAGTACAAATCAAATTCTCTAACCAAAGGAGCAAGAAAGTCAAGAAACTTCCTCCCTCCTTCCCTCCTTTCCTCCGTCCACAATTATTTTAAATAATTGAAAGACAAAGGTCCACTATAGTGAGAAAACAAATTAAAAATATGCATTCTTTCTTTGGCCCAGGAAGGGATAAGATTATGTCTATAAGTAAGTGGAGGAAACACATGCCACTTGGGTAGGAAATTAAAGTCTTCAGCCTGGAGATAGATTATGAGAATGTGGAGTTGTATCCTTTCTATTACAAAATAACTTGTTTAAAATTTTGTGACAGAAGAGAAAAAGATCTTACCACCATTCATTTTTCTCAGAGAGAGAATTTAGAAAGTTGGGAGCTAAGACATCGAAGCTACTTACAAACCTATTTTGGTTTCCATTATGATATCTGATAGTTTTTACCTCCATCAACACCCAACAAACATCTGGGCCAGAAATCCAGACTTAACTTGCTATTGCTATTGTCATAGAATAAAAACAGTGATGTTGACACAGGAAGCAGACACTGCAGGCTTCAACAAGTACATAGAACAAGATCAGAGGCAGCTTTCATGCTTTTCCTTTAATGTGATATATGCCATCATCTGCCAACAATGTCCTTCTGTTATAAATAGGACAAACTTTACACAAAAGAATTAGCGGATACAAATGTGACAGTACTCAATATATAAGGACAAAGTGATAATATAGCATTTCAACCTCCCAGGACTACTATTTCAGACCTTAAAGTCACCATTTTTTTGTGGGGGGGGGGGAAATGAGATTTTAACAACATTGTTGAGTGAGAGATTGCTGAACTAACATACATCAAAAGGTTTCAGGTAATCTCAAAAGGTTTCAACAAACACGATGGTTTTTTTTAGTTGTAATCTGTCTCACGTGTAACTTCTATCTGTATAAGTAACCTGCCTTCTCCTGCCCTCCCTCACCTCATCCCAATGTAAAATCTACCTCCATGTAGTCATTCTACGTATCTCGTGAAATGGGCAGCAGCTCATGAAAACCTACGCCTTATGTCAGAAAAGGCATGACCAGAATCATTCTGATTTTTGGCTACCGTTGGTCAACATGGCTCTCCACCCACAAGAGTTAAGATTGCAAAAGGTTACGCACAAGAGTATTAATGAGCCCCAAGGCCACATTGTTATGAGTATTGCTGCTCTTGTTTTCAGTTTTATTAAATTTATATGCCACCCATCTCTCTATGCAAAGTGACTCTAATTGAGCTTGATGGCATGTAGTTCAGAGCCACAAGAGAGAGGGACTCTTTCCCAGGGAACAGAGACAGCATGGAATCGTTTGTATGCAGGAAAAGGACGAAGGTGGACCCCGAAAGCAGTTTGCAGGGCACAGTTGATAGTTATGGAGAAAAGTGGTTTAGACTGGCAAGATTTTGGTCTGTAGGGGAACACCCATAAGGAAATTACTCTGAAGTCTCTCCTTGTGTCATTCTTTGTTCTTTAGGTCTGACAGAGAGGAAAACTAGAAAGAAGAGCGAAAGAAGTGAATTCTATTCACCCATCATATCTGCGCTCCAAATATTCCTTCTACTTTCAGTAATGTGTGTACCATTGCAAAACTTAAATCTGGGATCCCTTAGTAGGAAGCAGCCTTTTGAGGTGGGGGAATGGGTGTAAGCAACCAGGAAACGATTAGCATATTTTGTCAGTATATTTTATTATCAAAATTAACTATTGTAATCCTAATTAAAGTAAGCTAATACCTTCTAGAAAATGGCATTATCTTAAGGCTACCATATCTGGCAGGAAGAGCCAACACTCCAGAAGATAGGCTTAAGATACAGAAGGATCTTGACAGACTTGAATTTTGGGCCCTATCTAACAAAATGAAATTCAATGGTGAAAAAAGTAGGGTTTATTTAGGCAAGAAAAAAAAAACAAATGCAAAGGTACAGTATAGGTGGTACCTCGCTCAATAATAGTAACTGTGAGAGGGATCTCGGAGTCCTAGTGGACAATCACTTAAACATGAGCCAGCAGTGTGCTGCAGCTGCCAAAATAGCCAACACAGTGCTAGGCTGCATTAACAGAGGGATAGACTCAAGCTCACGTGAAGGGTTAATACCACTTTACAATACCTTGGTAAGGCCACATTTGGAATATTGCATCCAGTTTTGGTCACCACGATGTAAAAAAGATTTTGAGACTCTAGAAAGAGTACAGAGAAGAGCAGCAAAGATGATTAGGGGACTGTAGGCTAAAACATATAAGGAACGGTTGCTGGAATTGGTTTTAATGAAGAAAAGGACTAGAGGTGATATGATAGCAGTATTCCAGTATTTGAGGGGCTGCCACAAAGAAGAGGTAGTCAAGCTATTCTCCAAAGCACCTGAAGACAGGACAAGAAGCAACGGATGGAAACCAAAGAGAGAAGCAACTTAGAACTAAGGAGAAATTTCCTGACACTTTGGAACAAACTGTCTCCAGAAGGTTTGAATGCTCCACCACTGGAAGTTTTTAAGAAGAGTCTGGACAACCATTTGCCTGAAATGGTACAAGGTTTCCTACCTCAGCAAGGGGTTGGACTAGAAGACCTCCAAGGTCCCTTCCAACTCTATTGTTGTTGTTGTTATTGTTATTTTGTTTGCAAAACCAGGAAGAACCAGAAAAAAATACAGAAACCCTCCCACCCACGCACACTTTTTAAAACATTTAATGGTTTTTTTTTTGTTTTGTTTTTTTGCAAACTGTTCAGCAGTTCTTATTTATTTATTTATGGACTTGTTTCATAGGGCTTTTAATGAAATTTTAATGGAAATATAAAATGTATAAATGATCATTTCGAACTTCTTATGTTCTCATCAGTCAGTCATACCCTTTTTATCTGAGATTCAAACCTGGGCTGATTATATATTAGGTAGTTGCTTTAACTTCCTGAGCCACAGGTTCTTTCTCTCTTCATTAGCTAGGAAGCAATATGTGTTAAATAAATAAATAAATAAACAGGAAAGAAAGAGTTAATTAGCAAGGCGTACTCAAAAGACTTGACAAATATTATATATATATATATATATATATATATATATATATATATATATATATATATATATATATATATATATATATATATATATATATATATATATGCATATATATATTGCTTTCCCTATCCAGGGGTGCCAAACCATGAAGACATTTAATGATAACAACCAGCACTTTTAATAAGACCCAAAAGCAAATTGGCAGATAGTATACATAGTGAATGTCACTGAGCAATGTGACTAAATTTGCTACCGCCCATTAAGCAGATGGGTCCCTGCACTTGGGACCAACTGAAGCTCCTGTATTGTCATTAAAGGCAGCTGCAATAGCCTAAATAGGAGGGAACAAG
Source organism: Vipera ursinii (assembly GCF_947247035.1). NCBI lineage: Eukaryota > Metazoa > Chordata > Lepidosauria > Squamata > Viperidae > Vipera > Vipera ursinii. Next base: position 79,492,204 of record NC_139512.1, read on the forward strand.
GACATGAGTTATTGTAGTTGCTGTACCTGTAACTGTATGCATTCAGCCTAAGATCTACTACAAAGCAGATGTTTGTAATGAAATAATGGCCGATTGTTGTCTGTACTGTTTTTCTAAGCATATTTCCAGGCAAAACCTGATTTGTACATTAGGATTCTCATGCGAAGCAGATGAGATGCAGTGTTTTAAATATACAGTTTATACTATGCTTAAATTTTGTTCCTTGTACAGAAATGACACCTCTATTAAAGATTGTTTAAATCATAGTGTTTTTTTGTCCACCAATGGTTCTCAGGTTCTCTCTTTTTCTCTGTGCAAGTTTGTACATCTTCAAGCCAGTCATGATCTGAAGCAACTACCTGGACAAATCCATTCAATTTTCCTGGCATTTTTTTCTCAGAAGTGGTTTGCACCTGCCTTCTTTCTATGTTGAGAAGGAGTGATTGGCCCAAATCACCCAGTTAGCTTTTATATCTAAGGCAGATCATCTACAATCCTAGCTTATAATTGGTGCCAAACTCTGTGTGTGTGTGTGTGTGTGTGTGTGTGTGTGTGTGTGTGTATAGGTAAAGGTTGCCCCGCACATGTGTGCTCATCTCCGTTTCAAAGTTGAAGAGCCAGCGCTTGTCCAAGGATGTCTCTGTGGTCATGGGGCCGGCATGACTAGATGCCAAAGGCGCACGGAACACTGTTATCTTCCCACCGTAGTGGTCCCTATTTTTATACTTGCATTTTTATGTGCTTTTGAACTGCTAGGTTGGCAGAAGCTGGGATGAGTAACAGGCGCTCATTCTGCTACGTGGCACTCAGGATTCGACCCACCAAACTGCTGATCTTCTGATCGAGAGGCTCAGTGTCCTAACCCACTGAACCACTGGAAGGACACTTATATAGTAGCCTCCTCTTTCCCCAACTTCAGTAAAATTTGGTGGAAAGACTTCTTACAGCCTTTTTTTACAGAAGAAAAAAATATGGGGAGCCATAGAAGATGCATAATGATGGAAAGAAGTAGCACAAAAAAATAGTAACAGCACTCTCTGCCACCTAGCTTAGGTAAGGTGAGTAAAAAAAAACAAGTTTTAAAGAAATTAAAAAGTTATGGATGAAGGCAAATATACATGTCCCACAATAATGATGCAAGGATGAATCTGGGTTGGTCACCGGGACCAGAGATTTACCCTTCCAAACCCTCAACACTCCTATTAACTGACAAAGGGTCCATTTCCCAGGCTTCAATCATTTCCCTGGCTATCTTTGTACCTGCATGGCCAACGATCTTAGTGGTTGCAAAATTAAATGGGTGTCCTTGTTCATTGCAGTGTGAGGCTAACAATGAGTTTGGGTCTCCTTGTCTGACCATTCACTTGTGTTCCTGCAATCTGGTGATTAGCTTCTTTCCTGTTTGTCTTACATAGCCACAGGGGCAATTCATGCAGGGCATCTGGTAGATTACATTGGAAGTATCTCCCACCTCCAAGCAATCTTTACAATGCATAAGTTGTCCTCATATGGTAGTTTCTGGGCAGTGTGTGATGGCCACTTGCAGATCTCGGAAGCTGTGTTCTACAACTTCCGAAATGTTGTTTGATGTATGGCAGAGGGGTCTTTAATTTTCTTTGTTTGTTTCTGTCCTTTGTGTTTTGCTTGTGGGTACCCATTATGCTTGAATTGTTCATGTAGGTACCTTCTCTCCAGTTGTTTAGCTTGCTGGGTACTCCATGGTGTTCTTTCTCTGCCATATAGTGTTTTGATACAGCTCTTCTTGTGTGATAGTGGATGGTTACTGTTGAAACTAAGAATATGTGGAGCGTTGGTGGCCTTATGATAAACTGTGGTTTCTAGGATTCCATCTTCCTGCCTGTTGGTAATTTTCCAGCTGTTTCTTCCTCCATTGTGTATTGTATGTCTGGGACCTTGCAAATTAGAAAGTGGTTGCTTGGACATTTCCTCTTTCTCAGGGCTGGGAGAAAAATTGGCCTAAGATCACCCATTGCTTTTTTCTTAAAGTGGGACTAGAACTCATGATCTCCTGGTTTCTAGCCTGGTGCCTAAACCACTACACCAAACTTGCTCTCTGCTGTAATTGCTACTAGCAACCTGGCAGACATTACTACCACTGTTTATAGATAATTTGCTTTGCTGAGGAAAATCAGTCATGCCCTTTTTCCTCCTCAAAGGGATGGAGCAGGGACAACTGGCAATGAAAAACTGAATTTTCTGTATTTCCTTTGTTGAATTCTGCTGGCCATGTAGATATTTGCATCCCAGATCTTGTAGCCTAAGTTTATGTGGATTTTAGAAGGCTATTGTTTATTTACAAGTAATAATGACTTGAATGGAGTCACCAGTTATATAAAGCCACTAGCTGTAAAGGATGTTTAAAAAGTCCTTAGATGGAATTTAGGTCCTGAAATAATCCTCAAATATAAGCCTAGTTATTGCTTATAAAGCAGATTTTCTGCTTGGCCCATCACGAATACAGGCTACCAACTATTTCCTGATAAAACAGAATGCTGTTGCTCATGTTTTTAACCCATTCAATTGTATCCATATTCTCTAGTTTCAATTAAAAATTCTAACCTGAGCTGTCCTAAGACTTTCAGAGTGTACCAACTTCATCCCATTCTAGTACCAACCCGGTTTCAGTTGGCTGCAATGATTGCAGGAATCCTGCCCTCCAAAGGGTTGTCACTGCCCTTGGCAGCCATTTCCTCCTGGGCTGGTAAATTGTTATGTTTGTTGCTCCTTGGAAGTTTTTGGTGGTTTTTGGGTGTGTGATGTGATGGTTTTTTTCTTTGTAATCTTGTGATTGATCCAATGATTAAGTAGATGAAGAACCTCTTACATCTCCTATTGGATACCATTTTAAGGCCAGGTGAATCATTCTTCCTTAGCATTACCACTTCCTGTCCACAGTATTACAAAGATTCCTTCCTTCCTTCCTTCCTTCCTTCCTTCCTTCCTTCCTTCCTTCCTTCCTTCCTTCCTTCCTTCCTTCCTTCCTTCCTTTTCTATGAAGAGAAACTGTCACTTGTCCTTGCTACCAAGTTTCCATGGTCACATAGAGGAGTGTAGGATTGAAAGAATTATCTATTCCCCTTATTGTCTTGGGTTTTATAGTATCCGAGCAACCATGGTAACATACACAGAAAAAAAGAAAAAGAAAGACTTTACACTAGTATGGGAAGGGGGGTTGTAAAGGTATCCATCTCCACAATATATAATAGAGAAAAGGAACAGCATGAAAACTAGAGAGGGAATAATCTCTAAAGAAAAAATGCAGCTACTGAGAGGTCAATCTGCAGTGCAAGGTTTGTCTTCCCCGTGTGGGCTGGAATGGTGAAAGATGGGATTGACTAATCATGTGCCATAGTAATTCTAGTTCAGATTGAATAGCAGCCCAGCCTCATTGTGAACCCAGTAAGATTCAGAGTGGAATTTCAAAACTTGTTTTAAGACACGGGTGGCATGGGAGACAAGCATTTAGGTTGTAGGGTCTAATTCTCATAGAGCAATTGTGTTGGTCGGCCAAAATCTAGGGCTTGCTTGTGAAAACAATCACCACCTTCAATTGCAAGTGCTTTATCTAGCTCTAGATGGCAGTGTTGCCTTAAAATTCCCAGGGCATAGACGGAGTGACTGACATAATTCTTGTGTTCTGCTAATGGCAATTTTGCACTGCTGCTTTGTAAGGAGGGCTACACGCTCCGTACACCCACGTGCTTCTTCAGCACTGTAGTGAGCACCTTTTTCAGTTCCTCGAGGCTATCCAGAAAGTAAGAGGATAATCCTCACACTATTAATTTGCCATTCCTTTTCTTATGCTCATATGTTGTCCTTGTCCTTGTTTGTGACTGATGATGGATATCCCTGCATAAGAAGTATTGAAGAAAAGTTATTTCTGCTTGTAAGTGAAACTGAAACAAAGCTGCCTGATTAAAGGCTGGGTGGTGCTCAGCTGTACTTTGCTTAGATATGCTTCCTTTTCCTCCAAGGTGTGTGTACATTTTTTATGCTAGCAAAAATTCCATTAATCAATAGGCTTTACAGGGACTATGTATTTTAACTGAAAATTGTCAGTTACAATCCTTCACTACTTAACTTGTCTTCCAGCACTATTTTTTCTGTTGTTCCCTATTAATCAAAGTAGCAAAGGTGATGGCAGTTTGGAAAAATATGCACAGGTTTTTCTTGTCAAGTATTTCTCATCTTCTGACATTTTGTTTACTGAAAAATATTTCTTCTTAATACCAGCCCCAGGGTCGCCTAAAGGAAGCTCAAATATTTTATTATTTAATGAACATGCCTATTTATTTCAGTTATGATCATAAAGCGATCAGTAAAGTATTCGAGAACTTCAAACAGAGCCTAGAAGGTCATTTGTATAGACTACTTTGTGTTTGTCTGTGCATGCTTGTGTGCCTTTGAGTCAGTGTTGATTCCTGACAACTGCTTGAATAAGTCCCTGCAATTTTTTTGGTAAGATTTGAAAGTGGGTTGCCATTGTTTCCTTCCTAGTGCTGAGAGAATGTGACTGGCTCAAAGTCACCCACATTCTGGGCCTCAAGCAGGCCTAGAACTCAACGTCTCTCTGGTTTCCATCTTGGTGACTTACTCATTTTAACATAAGATACTAGCAGTGGATTTTATGTATGAAGCAGATGAGGAGGCCTGTCAGAAATGATCCAACTTTACTTTTCAGTCTTCATGTGCTCAAATTGGAACATAAAACCAGACAGACATCAGTGTAAGAACTGACTTTATGAGCCTATTTCTGAAACAAGAAAAACTAATAAGAGTTTTTTTTTTCTACTAGTAATATTTTCCCCAAATTGTTGCCTTCGAATATGTTTGGAATACAACTTTGGTTGACCACCTTGGCAGAGATTTGAAGTCAACCTAAATCTGAAAGACAACAGAATGGCAGAGCTGCAATGCAATGGAAATTAGTTGTTGTCAGTCTTGCCTCAACTTGAAGCCTAGGCAAGATCTGGTACTCCATTTTAAGAGCGAGGTATGGTTTTACTAAAGTCAAGTTAAGTACAGTAAAGCAAAACCAGGTCTGAGGTTCTCATGCCAATTCCCTAGTGTCTGCCCTCCCATTGGTCCCCTTGTGTCCAATCATATTCAAACCAGATGTTTTTAGAACAGTTATCCTTGGAATGCAGCTACATTTTTCTCTCTGGCCAGGCATCCTTGAAGTGTCGGTCTCTGGCTGGCACAAAGTACTTTGGAGTTCCCCCTTCCCTCCTCCCAAACAATTCTCCCTCCCAGAGTCTATGGAAGGCTGGCATTAAAGCAAGCGAAAGTGGGAGTGAGGTGGTAGATCTGACAGTCGTACTTATATATCAATAGATGTCAGATATGACATTTAAAAATATTCACATGCCACTTCCTTGTTTAATAATTCTCCCAAAGCAGCTAATCACAGGCTTCTCCAGAATTTAAACATGGCTGAATTTCAACATTTCTGGACTGGATTCACTGTGAAGCAGACTTTTGGCTCAAGTCTGGTTTATTATTACCTTAGTTATGTATATAAACTTCACAATCAGAACACTGATTAATCTGGCTTTTTCAGATGTGCCACATGGATTTGTGCCATCCACTATTCTATCATATATATGCTGCAAATTAGGACAGCAATGTATCAATTCTTCTTCTTCTTGCCATAATATTAAGACTAGAATGTTTAAAAGAAAATGGAAGGTGACTAACATAAATAGCATTTTAACCCAACTGTTAAATCCAAATATTTGCTGATATGAAGAACTGTAGGACTTGGGTTTGGCTAGTCTAAAGAAAAGAAGAAACAGTGGTGACATGATAGCAGTATTCCAGTACTTAAGGGGCTGCCACAAAGAAGAGGGGTCAAACTATTCTCCAAAGCATCAGAGCGCAGGACAAGAAACAATGGTTGGAAACTGACCATAGAGAGAAGCAGCCTGGAATTAAAGAGAAAATTCCTAACAGTGAGGACAGTTAAGCAGTGGAACAGCTTGCCCTCAGAAATCATGGGTGCTCTATCACTGGAGGTTTTTAAGAAGAGACTGGACACTCACTTTTCTGAAATTATATAGGTTCTCCTGCTTGAGCAGGGGGGTGGACTAGAAGACCTCCAAGGTCCCTTCCAGCTCTATTCTATTCTATTCTATTCTATTCTATTCTATTCTATTCTATTCTATTCTATTCTATTCTATTCTATTCTATTCATGAAATATCTATCAGATTATTGTAACATCAACTCAGAATGCCAGGACTGTTTTACCCAAGATTTTTTCTCACTTGATTTACATTATATTAATGAATAATAATCTGCTATGCCTCTAAAAGCCTTTTGGTCTCAAAGGATGCAAGATTTCTATCAGACTGAGGTTCTTTGTTCTTGTAAGAGATATTCCTTGATGGCAAGTGTATATAAATCAAGGCTGTCCATCAGCCAGGTAAGATAAAGATTTGCTCTGTATCATAATATTGCTTTTGTAGAATGTTAGTGTCTTTTTTCCATTGGTAAAATACTCTGAGATAAAATATTCTTTTAAACTGAGTTCCCAATATTTTATGTGGAATTTTGGTATGTAACATACATGCCTACATATGTATTTGGAACCCTATGATTTTTACACAACTAGCCCCTCTCAAGTTTTTTTTTCTCACCTAGCCTTGCAGACAATTGTAAATTTTGGCAACTTAATATTTAAAACAGAACAGAACAAAAAAAATGTTACTCCTCCTTAATAGAGAGTCTGTTTCATGCAATGATTAAGGCACCAGGCTAGAAACCAGAAGATGGTGAGTTCTAGTGCTGCCTTAGGAACAAATGTAACTGGCTAATTACTCTGTCTCAATCCTACAAAGGAGACAATGGCAAAAAGCTTCCAAAATTTTGCCAAGAAAACTGCAGGGACTCAAAGGTTTGCATACCCACACAATTACTAGCAATACAGTATGTCATGTTGACATTGATAACTGATTTGGGAAGCAATATGCAGCCATAATTTCTCTTTGCTCTTAGCTTATTTCTTACTTTGCTTTGCTTTTCTAACTGATCATTCAGTTCTCCCCATTGAGGTCTAACTTATTACTTGTTTTCCTGGTTCTCAGCTACTTTGGTTATAAATCTTAGCCTCACTTTCTAATTACTGAATTTGTTATACCACTAGTCCCTACTTGGTTCTTGGTACTTTTTTAAGGACTACTTCTATGGCTTAGTTCCTATACCAAGTTACGTACCGTTAATCCATTTATTCAGTATTAGTTATTTTTTAGTTCACTTTCAAATGTTCTAGTGTCATGCAATACAAGTAACCAATGGAAATATCAGAAATCATATAATACCAGGACTTGTTGCCTAAAAATTTTGAGAAGGAATAATAATGAGACAAAAGCAACCAAGGAAAGTTAAGTTTTGAAACAGATTTAATTCCTACATATGGGATTCTTGGTATTTCTGATTTTGATGTTTTCTTGTAGAGTTTTCTTTAGTAAAATAGGTAATATATGGCTGATTATAGGTAGTGGCTTGCCCTGCCAGTCCTGGTGACTCGTGGGTTTCTTCAATACACAGATAAGCAGGAAACAACATCAGATAAGGACTTCTGGTTTACCAATGCTGCCATTATGGACGTCTGGAGGATGGCTCTTGTCTTCCACATCCAGTTTCACATTGCTGGGAGGTCCTAAAAGGGCCAAAGAGTCGCTCTGGAGGGGTGACAAGCAAGAAGGGGCTTTTGCAAAAACACGGATGAGCCACAACCCTCTTGTTAGTGCCTGCATTCCCTTCGAACTGGCAGATGAAAGACCAGCCATAGCAACATGGCCGGTTACTAGGCTCCAGACAGCTGAAGTCACACTTACCACCAGGCAACATTAAAGCAGCATGGAAGAGACTGGGTAAGATTTCTCTCTTATACCCTAATCTTCTTCTTTCCACCTAACTGAACTGCTAAATACCATCCCCCCTGTGGAGACGGAGGGGGAAATTTAACCCTCCCTTCAAATTAGTGGTGATCAAGCCTCCAGGGGTGTTTTTTTTTAAAAAAAATATTGAAAATTTGATTTGGACCTCAACTAGAACTTTATAATTTGTGGACTAAAAGCTTTGGACTACCTACTCCTTATTTCCTACTTTTATTTGAAAATCTGGCTCTGCTCTTCTAAAATAGAAATAAATTGGAAAGAGATTAACAGACAGTTCCTTAAAAGAAAAGAAAAGAATTTTCTAAGCACTTGGGGGACACTCAGTGGCTAAGCCTGAAATTGCAACATGACATTCTAAAAATAAGAATAACCTTGAATACCAGATGTGAGATTTCACCATGGAAGAAATACAAAAACAAATCTATGCTATAAAGAAAACGACCTACCAAACTTATCGGTTCCTTTCTACAGCCGATGATGAAATAAGAGCTTTTGGGGAAAAACTAGAAAGCGTCTTGGAGAAGCAAACTCAAAATATGACTACAACTAATAATTTACTGGGACAAAACTTAACAGATGAAACTGAACAATCAAATACACTGACAGTAGAATTAATTACTCAACAAGCACAGACATTTGAGGAGCAAAATGAGAAACAAACGGAAGAAAAAATATACAGTCCAGTACAATTATATCAAGAGGCGAAAATAATGAGAAGATTTGTTGTTTTTATTAGACTCCTCATCCCTTCAGAAATGGAGATTGGAGGGTCACTTCAATATGATACAATAATATAAGAATTCTTTGATGACCCTGAAGCAAAGAAGCAAAAGATGATAGGGCAAAGGAAAAAAGCAAGAATAAGATTGAAGAAGATTGGACATATTTAAGAGGCTTGAAATGGAAAATACTAAAATAGACTATATTTTGCACTATAAAAGATTGTTTTGAAGAGTAGATAAAAATACTGGCTAATTAAAAAAAATAGATGTATGAATATTAACAGTTAAATTGAAATATTGAGCTGTTTAAATGAAATTAAGATGTATATATATGTAAAGAATGATATAATGTAATTAATATACTTGGATGTAGTGATATGAAAGGATATTTTAAATGTTAAAATGGAATAAATTTTGGCTATTTTTCAATATGTGGTAATCATAATGAAAATAAGAATATTATATTGTATTACTAACTTGTTGATATGGAAATCAGATAGATAAGAAGTGTATTTATATTGCCAGGTATTGGAGAGAATTGTGTAAAGGGAAGGGAGGTCACCCAGAAATATAAAAATGAGAAACTTCAAATGTTTAACTTTAATATCAATGCAAAACTAAAGCTGGAAAAATATATAAGGTGTTTGATGTTTTAAAGATGGAATGTTAAAATATAAAATATACAAAAGTATTGACAAATGTAAGAAAACTACTAAATAACTGATGGATAACAATAAGAAGTATGTTAATACTTCTGTAATGCTCTCTACATGGGGCTGCCCTTGAAGTCCACTCGGAGGCTCCAACTGGTGCAGAATGCAGTCGCGCGAGTTGTACTGGGAGTTTCCCGATACTCCCATGTTACACCTTTGCTCCGCGAGCTGCATTGGCTGCCGGTTGTCCTCCGGGTGAGATTCAAGGTGTTGGTAATGACTTACAAAGCCCTACATGGCATGGGTCCGGATTACCTACGGCAACACCTGCGGCCGGCGTCAACTTCCCTCCGTCCAGTGCACTCCCACAGAGAGGGCCTCCTCAGGGTGCCTGCGATCAAAGAATGCCGATTGGTGGCCCCCAGGGGGAGGGCGTTCTCTGTGGGTGCGCCAGACCTGTGGAACCGCTTGCCGG